>NC_060124.1:258020412-258651454 GCF_021461395.2 Schistocerca americana
ACGACAGAAACCCGCATCGTTTGCGAAAGGCACGAGGAATGCCAATAGCGTCACGATAGTGCTAGGAACGCACCTGGCGGGTGGAGACCAAAACACGGAACGCCATGGGACGGACGCCAGAGCGGGAAACAGGCGCAACGGGCGCGGACGGAAGAGGGGACGGCTAGAGATGGATACCACCCGCAAAAGGCAGCCACGGCGGCCGTGGACTTCATGTAGAACAGTCTCAGGAAACACCTGATGAGTACGCCAAGCTATGAGTCGAACTATGTTCTTGGGAAGACGCAGCCCACCGCCAGTACATCCGATTTTATGAGATAACAAGGAATATGTTGTGCACAAAAAGAAACTTTACATTTCCTTAAACCAAAGCCTTCAGTTAAAACATATAGCATATGGTGTAATATTGGCACAATAATTACTCAGCTGTTAATTTGCTTCTAAGAAATCAAACACTAGCGGTAAGGGTCCAGTACCGAAAGGGGCTACGAACGATCAGTCCCATGAATTAATGAGCGTATGATTCCAACTTAACAGTAATTAACTGACAGTCTCCATAATAAGCCACGTCATCGCTTAAAACCACTTCTTTAAAATCTAATTCCCTAAAAGAGAATTTATATAAACTTTGAAAACAAGAGCCGTCTGGTGTGGCCGAGCGTTTTTAGGCGCTTCAGTCTGGAACCGCGGGTTCGCTACAGTCGCAGGTTCGAATCTTGCATCGGGCATTGATGTGTGTAATGTTCTTAGGTTAGTTAGGTTTAACTAGTTCTAAGGAACTGATGACCTCACATGTTAGGTCCCATAGTGCACAGAGCCATTTGAACCCTTTTTGGCCACGCGGGATTAGCCGAGTGGTCTGAGGCGCTGCAGTCATGGACTGTGCGGCTGGTCCCGGCGGAGGTTCGATTCCTCCCTTGGGCATGGTTGTGTGTGTTTGTCCTTAGGATAATTTAGGTTAAGTAGTGTGTAAGCTTTGGGACTGATGACCTTAGCAGTTAGGTCCCATAAGATTTCACACACATCTGAACATTTTTTGATCCCTTTTTGAACCATTTGAAAACAAGATGTAGCAGCCCAAAATCCTATTTGGCTAATGCAGTCAGCACATCGACTAATAAACATAATTCACAAGAAAAGCGATTATTGCGAAACTAATGCAAGTCATTGCAGTTGAACACAATACAATTGTCCACTCAGTCAAACCACACGCAGGGAACAGTGTTTATTTCATAGACTCGCAGATACTCATCCTTATAATTGCGTAGTGAAGTGTACCTTTATCCAACAACATTCTCGTAACTTTCCACCTGGCCAAACAATTCCCAGCGTGAAACCAAGTTAAGGCGCACAGCATCCGCAGTACACCACATTTTGCGAGCCGCACAATGCCACTACCCAGTGTAGTTACAGCAGCCGACCCAATTCAATAAACGAGGAGCTTACTTCTATACAAGGTGGCAAATTCCAACATAAGCCCGTGCAAGAGCGGGTAATGCTTCTCTCGGTTCAAAGGGCACTTTCGCTGATATACGTTCCTGACATCACGTTGGCTACACAGCTGTTGTTACATATACACCCTTAAACGTTACTTGACCTCAGCTGCTGTCTGCCACAATCATTAGAGCACACTTACGCGCCACACCAACTAGTGTTCGTGCATATACCAATAATCGATCGCTTCACAGGAAGCTGCTCAGTCTCCCAACGGTGGCAATACTCGTCTGTGTAAACCTGCATTCTCTCCACACGGTCTGTGTCTCGTTGCGACGGAACTGTCTCTGAGTTTCTCTGTCACTGAAGCAAGCTGCAAATTGATATTCACCTACCTCAGATCAGCGTCTGCTCAGTATCCCTTCACTCTGCAACGTAGATAAAGACAGCGTTGATAAAGACAGCACCTCATATCTACAATTACTGAGGCCGCGTAAATCTCGTTATGATTGTTCCTGTAAATATTCATAATAAATTTTCGGGTGGAAAACGGAGTCCTGATCTTTACTGAATGTTCGTAAATCTGGTAAAAGTAGGTTTTATTTTCTTTTCTTAAACATGTGTCATCAACCCACATTTAGTATGCAAAAGTGCTATTATAACTTCCCAGTTTATGTCACAAGTAAAGCAGCTAGAATTCTCCTAAGTCCTTCCCGACAATAATCGCCGAAAATAATCACTCGAATACACAGTCACTTTCTACAAATAACGGTGATTTGTTACATAAGTCATTCAGAGGATTTCTTTCACAAAGATTGCTCGTCGAATATATTCTGTAGTAGAACACAGAACATCGCCACGCTGGTTTTCTAAGTCCATCAAGTCACACACGTATACCTCCCGGACAAAATATCCCACGACTCTCAAACTCTTACAACATGTTCGTAGCAACAAAAGCTACTACCATTTCAAATCCATGTGAACGCGAAGGACCGAACATTTCTTCATCTTACACATTATACGGACGGACACATTTAACATGACCTTCGCGTCTTAAAAGCTAGCCCACGACTCTCCCCTTCCAGCTACTGATGCAACCTAAGTATCTCGCAGTGCGCGGGAACCATACTGACTTCCGATTGGCTGTTCGAAAAGGCCAGCCAATCCGATCACACCTTTAGATCTTACTCGCGCCAGAACTGTTCTGAGCCAATCACTACTTCAGATTCATTGGCGTCACTTCAACAAAAAAATTATCACTATAATGATTAATAATTGAAACTAAACAAAAATTAACCTTGAGATAACTTTAGAAAACAGATTATACCGTTACCGACTTTCTGGCTGCTTTATTATATAAGCTAACACCCATAGACATACGTCATCCGCCAGTTAATGGGATTTACAATTTTCATGACACCCTGGTCGCTCAACACTTGCTAGTTACTTAATATGTATTACCATATAAATTTGAAATTTGACGTATGTCTCCCATACGCACTCACATTCTCTCTCCTTTACTCTCACCCTAACACAAAATATAAATATTAACTTTTAGACACTTATTTTCATTAAGGAAAGATATAAACTGTTATGGTTCCTATCCGAATTTACTTTCTTAAGTTTCGATTAAGTACATTTTAATGGGTTTTTCAAGCCTCCGAAACTATCAAATTTTGACATACTGTTTGTCTGAATAACAGAAAGTCCTGTACCAATTTTGGGAAAAAATAGATAATATTTAACATAATTATTTAGTTTCTTAGGTGAGGTGAATAAGTGGACCCTGTACGTGGCACACAAAAGAATTACCACGCTCGGCCAGAAGGGCAGGTGGCTGATGATGCAATTGGCAGGCCACAAGTAGGCCGCCGCTGGATGTTACTATACTGAAGGCTTCTAGTACAGTTTGTCATAACGTAACAAAGCTTACTGCAAAACCGGCGGTCACTGATTAACCCACGGCGCTACATCGTCTCTTCACACTTCAGCGCCCGACGATGCCACCTCGCGTTGAGCGATACGTGAAGCGAGGGAAGCGAAACAGTCTCCCGAATCGACAGCATATCGTCTCAGCAGCTTTCATCAGTGTAGATCAAGGGAAAACAATTAAGGTGAAACTCGATTTTTATATATTCCACGTCCAATTTCCATTAACTTCCCAATTCTCTTCACAAAACGAGGTTTAGCTCATGTGAGATTATTTATGAGTCCTTTCATTGTGGGAGTACTATTTATTATTCGAACCATATATTTACCTGTTTTATTTTCTGTTTCTTTCTAGAATTCCCTTTTAACCATCCCCCTAAGCAGTAGTTTAAAGTAGTGAGGTCGGGGACATTAGTGGGCACAAAACGCGACCGTTTCTGCCGGTCCATCTGCGGTGAAAGGTGTACATGTTGTACCAGTTGACGAATAGAGTTTCCTGGGAACTTGTCACTTGGGAAGAACGTAACCACGCTTTAGCCAAAGGAACCTCTATCAATAATGCTTGAAGTTCGTTATCAATGATATCTAGATAATGAAACCCTGTAAGGCGATGGGTCAACGTAATAGGCCCAAAAATTGAGTCTGTGTCACAATCACGGAGTTCAAAAATTCTTTTATGTTAATTCAAACAAAACTTCACAACATGAACATCAAAACAACAATCGATCAATAAACATAAATATGCACTCTAAGACAGTAAAAAGATACATCACGAAGGAATTTTACGAATCGGAAGGAAATGGTAGATGTGACGTACATGTACACAAAAATAAATGATCACAATTTCACAAAAATTGGATAATTTTTTCAAGAGACAGAGCTTCAAAAACTGAGTAATTCAATAATGCGTTGGTCCACCTCTGGCCTTTATGCAAGCATATATTCAGGTTGGAATTCATTGACAGATTTGTCGGATGTACTTTTGAGGGATATCGTGTCAAGTTCTCTCCAGTTGGCGTGTTAGATCGTCAAAGTCCCTAGCTGGTTGGAGGGCCTGCCCAAACTGCTCCAAGTTAATCAACTGGAGAGAGACCTGAAGAGCACAGACCATCACTCTGGTTGCCAGGCCAGATGGTGGGCAACAGGTTGGTTTCCCACTGCTATCTGGGTGTCTCCAGACACGTCTTCGCTGGTTATCCGTAATCAGTCGAAGTGGAACTCCTTACTGAAGACAATTCTACTCCAGTCAGTGAGATTCCCGGCCAAAGACGCGTCTGGAGACGCCCTGAAAGGCTGGAATACCAACCAGACTGTCACCCACCATATGATCTGATGCTAGGTGTGACAGTCTGGTGTGCCATTTCATTTCACGGCAGGACCCCTTCTATTGTCATCCACGGCATCCATGCTGCGCAGTGATATGTTCATGGCATTCAACGTCTCCGTTTGTTGCCCTTCATGGCAGGTCAGCCAGGGGTTGCATTTCAGCAGGATAATTATGGCCTGTGCACAGGGACAGTTCCTACTGCTTGTCTTCGCGCTTGCCGAATACTACCATGGCCAGCACGGTCGCCAGATTGCTCTGTAATAGATAACGTTTGGAAAATTATGGGCAGGGTCCTCCAACCAGCTCGGGATTTTGACGATCTAACGCGCCAATTGGGCAGAATTTGGCATGAAGTCCTTCCTCATGAGGACATGGAGCAACCCTATCAATCAATTACAAGCCTAATAGTCATTTACATAAGGGCCAGAGGTGAACCGACACATTACTGACTTCCTCAATTTGTGAAGCTAATCCTCCCTAATAAATAATTCAATTTTTCTGAAACTGTAATCATTTGTTTGTCTGTAAATTTAAACCACATCTACCCATACCCACCCAATTCGGATAATTCCATTGTGGTGCATAGTATTTTTTGTCCTCAGAGTGTACATTTCTCATCATCAAGATTTTTGGCCATCAATCCCACTGGACACAATGTTAGTCATTGTCTTAAAAGAGCTAGGAAGAAAACTGTTTCCAGTCGATCATATGACACTACACCCTGACGTAAGTGCCGGCCGGGATGGGCGAGCGGTTCTAGGCACGACAGTCTGGAACCGCGCGACTGCTACAGTCGCAGGTTCGAATCTTCCCATGGGCATGGATGTGTGTGTTGTCCTTAGGTTAGTTAGGTTTAAGTATTTCTAAGTTCTAGGGGACTGATGACCTCAGAAGTTAAGTCCCATGGTGCTCAGAGCCATTTGAGCCTGACATAAGTAATGGAAGAGAAGTGGTATGTTAATTCCAGTCCACTGTGTAGAATCATTGGAGATAGATGCATAGTGGTGAAAACGTGACTGGATGACAGAAAGGAGCTGCCGTATTCGGTTATGTCCTTGACCACACTGTCAATGAAGTTGCATGATTTGTTGGTGTACCAAGACACTGACTCTACAATGTGTCAAGAAATGACGTACCACTTACAGCCATGCAACATGGCGTAACAACAGTGGTAATAATCTGACATTCTGCGTGGTGTCTGTGGTTCTATATCGTGTCTCCCTACCACTTTCGCGCAACGACGCTCTGAGCGTGTTTTTTAGGGAATTGACTAGTTTGAACCTGGGACCTGTTGCTGGTAAGGAGACGTCAGACCACACATGACATGTAGAGTTCAGAAGAGTTCAGTGAGACTAGCGATTATATAACCAAATACCTAATGATTTCAGCGTCAGCTCCACTGCACTCCCTGTAAAAGAATCTTAATACTAAACTATATTTAGTGGAAGGGGTTCAAGGCTTTCCTATTTTTAGTTAGCTGGTAAAATAACGTCGGAAAAGCAGTTAAGTTTACCATTTGAAATTTTACTCTACTCACAAGACAATGTTAACCTCAAGCTCCACCTACAAAAATTCTGTCTATCCAATGAGAAACGTTATACTCTTCGTGGTGGGGCAATGTTTTTAAAGTTTGCAACGTAACAGAGACGCGAAAAAGTCTCACGCTAAAACTTGCAGCTGGTGTAGTCCTTCTAATGTTATCGTAACATCTATACTGTTCTTCTGGAGGGCTCTATCTTTTAACATGGGCTGGGGGGTGGTCCTGACGTAACAGAGACGCGAAAAAGTCTCACGCTAAAACTTGCAGCTGGGGTGGCCCTTTTTGTGTTATCATAAGATCTGTACTGTTCTTCTGGAGGGCTCTAGCTTTTAACGTGGGCAGGGGGGTGGTCCTAGCGGTTGGCTGGCCACATGGGTGTCCGTCCCTTATCGTAGGGCCTTCCAGCTTAACACGGTTCTGTTCTCGGCTTCTGTTCTCGTTTCTCCCCTCGGAGCTGCGTCTGTCTCACGGTGGGAAGGTATGACATGCATTTAGGCATTCTTGTGTTAGTCTGTGGTATTCCATTTGCTCACTCGTTACTCGTATTGCTTTGGTTAAATTAATGTCACGATTTATTCGGAGCTATGTGACATACTACTGGAATTGCTTTTCGTTTCAGGGTTTTCATGGAAGGTGTTGGATTTGCCTGACACCTTACATATCATCACCCTTCGAACCTAATTTTTGCACTGAAGTTAGGCAGTGATTGAATCATTGTCTAAGTCAGTCAAAAATTATTCCATTATCTAAATTTTGTTGCCTACTGTTCAGCCACGTTATTCTGTTCTATGCTAGTTTGTATTACTAATTTATATTTTTATATTCTTCCACATTATTATCAAAAATATGTTTATATTGACAAGGGAAGAATATTTTTAATCTATTATAATTATTATTTTTCAATTATTTTCTTTCTTTATTTAATTGTAAAGTCTGGTTTTTAAGAAGTTTGCTATCGAAAGGGAGGAGTCTTTCACGTCGATTTTCTTAGAAATATTGTTTTTATAAATGTAGTAATTAAGTAAAATCTATTCCTAACACATTTTCTAAATATGATGTAAAAGTAAAATGTTTTTGTTTCTAGACACTCATTTCAACATTTTTACACTGACAAATAAGAATTATTTCCAAGAATTGCTTTCACAAAGAAATATACATACACAAGTATTGAGATATTATCCTAACAAATGGTACAAATGTTAAAAAGAAGGGAAAACATCCAACAAGATAATTTCTAATTCTTTGTTTTTATAAGGAGAAAATAAGTAAAATATAGTTATTCTTTTATTTTTATGAGGAGAAAATCAGTGGCATATAGTTTTAGTGTTTATTATGCCTTACTTTTGTTCTTTATATACTGTCCATTAAAGAACTAATGACTTATTTTTATCGATAGTCTATTTTTTTACTGAAGTCCATAGCCAATGACTGTTATTTTGTAGTTTATTAGCTGTCTGGTGTGCTTAACTTATTTAGTTTTTCACACGTTTCTTTTGCACAATTCCTACATCACATAATTTGTTTTCACACATTCACACAATCCTATGAATGTTTAAGCATGAGGTTGGCGAATGTTTTTTGCACGAAGGTGATGGACTTGAGTGAGATGGATGTTGGCAAGTATTTGATGTACAGCTTCGTTCATCGTTCCTTGTTGGCTTTGCAAGTGTGTGTTGCTGTTGTGGAGGTCCCATAATGGAATGGAGCTGTGAGTGCAGAATCTCGTGGTTTACTGGCTTTGTATGCGGGAAAGTCATCGTTATGTGTCGCTGAAAGCGGTCGTTTTTCCTTGTAATACGACTAGTTTACAATAGGATAGGGATTTGGGAAGGTATGTCATCTATTCTTCACCCATCTTCTTTCTTGGTCTCAATCTTGCGAATCTTCAACTTCTGTTCTTCCTGCTTTTTCTCTGCTTCTTACTTGCTTCTTGGTTCTTCTCTGGGCAGGATATGGAAATATTTATTGATAACTAGTCGCTTTGAAGTTCTCCTCTTAGTAACAGTTTGATAAATTGTTTGGGCGTGTCGTTTTTACTTTGTGGAAGTTTTCTTCAGTTTCGGGCATCAGCGTGCTGTTTAATAGCAGTAGTGTGACTTTCACACATATTTTTTTGCCAGTGGTGGCTTGCCCAAGTGGTCTTCTCGTCGCACCGTTTTTTGCTCGCTCCGCTGAGTCGGGGCGTTCGGAGACCCTTCTGGCATTCGGTGTCCTGTCGTGTCTCTGCAGGGTTCCGTCACTGTGTGGTTCCATGTTCTGTCCCAGCAGGGTTCTGCCACACTGTGGTTCAGCTTGGCAGCAGATTTATTTACTGCCCACTTCGGCTACAAGGGCCTTCTGTTGTTCTCGATGTCCTTTCCCTTCTCTCGACGCTTCTGCCTTGTAGGAATCATGTCGTCCTAATTACGTCCTTTCCTTTCTTGATACTTCTCGCGTTGCAACTTGTGGGTCGTTGCATCTCGTCCTTGCTGGAGTTTTTACAATGGTTCTTACAAAAAGTTTTACTTATAATCATCTAACATATGTCTAGTATCAACATTGTTTTATGCCTTCTTAAAAGCTTTACACATTTCGGCCCCCTTTCCATGTTACAATTCTAAAATACACTCCTGGAAATTGAAATAAGAACACCGTGAATTCATTGTCCCAGGAAGGGGAAACTTTATTGACACATTCCTGGGGTCAGATACATCACATGATCACACTGACAGAACCACAGTCACATAGACACAGGCAACAGAGCATGCACAATGTCGGCACTAGTACAGTGTATATCCACCTTTCGCAGCAATGCAGGCTGCTATTCTCCCATGGAGACGATCGTAGAGATGCTGGATGTAGTCCTGTGGAACGGCTTGCCATGCCATTTCCACCTGGCGCCTCAGTTGGACCAGCGTTCGTGCTGGACGTGCAGACCGCGTGAGACGACGCTTCATCCAGTCCCAAACATGCTCAATGGGGGACAGATCCGGAGATCTTGTTGGCCAGGGTAGTTGACTTACACCTTCTACAGCACGTTGGATGGCACGGGATACATGCGGACGTGCATTGTCCTGTTGGAACAGCAAGTTCCCTTGCCGGTCTAGGAATGGTAGAACGATGGGTTCGATGACGGTTTGGATGTACCGTGCACTATTCAGTGTCCCCTCGACGATCACCAGTGGTGTACGGCCAGTGTAGGAGATCGCTCCCCACACCATGATGCCGGGTGTTGGCCCTGTGTGCCTCGGTCGTATGCAGTCCTGATTGTGGCGCTCACCTGCACGGCGCCAAACACGCATACGACCATCATTGGCACCAAGGCAGAAGCGACTCTCATCGCTGAAGACGACACGTCTCCATTCGTCTCTCCATTCACGCCTGTCGCGACACCACTGGAGGCGGGCTGCACGATGTTGGGGCGTGAGCGGAAGACGGCCTAACGGTGTGCGGGACCGTAGCCCAGCTTCATGGAGACGGTTGCGAATGGTCCTCGCCGATACCCCAGGAGCAACAGTGTCCCTAATTTGCTGGGAAGTGGCGGTGCGGTCCCCTACGGCACTGCGTAGGATCCTACGGTCTTGGCGTGCATCCGTGCGTCGCTGCGGTCCGGTCCCAGGTCGACGGGCACGTGCACCTTCCACCGACCACTGGCGACAACATCGATGTACTGTGGAGACCTCACGCCCCACGTGTTGAGCAATTCGGCGGTACGTCCACCCGGCCTCCCGCATGCCCACTATACGCCCTCGCTCAAAGTCCGTCAACTGCACATACGGTTCACGTCCACGCTGTCGCGGCATGCTACCAGTGTTAAAGACTGCGATGGAGGTCCGAATGCCACGGCAAACTGGCTGACACTGACGGCGGCGGTGCACAAATGCTGAGCAGCTAGCGCCATTCGACGGCCAACACCGCGGTTCCTGGTGTGTCCGCTGTGCCGTGCGTGTGATCATTGCTTGTACAGCCCTCTCGCAGTGTCCGGAGCAAGTATGGTGGGTCTGACACACCGGTGTCAATGTGTTCTTTTTTCCATTTCCAGGAGTGTATTTTGAGTCTTAGCGTCTACAAGAATCCTCAAATTCGTTTTTTTTTTGTGTAGTGTTGTGGTGTATAGCATTTTAGTATTTCATGCTGTTAGACTATCTACACTTTATCCCTTCACCTTAATCTATGGTACTATTGGTGTTATGTTTGTTTTTGTTTTTATTGAAACTACTTTCTTTTTCTCACCTTCCTCTCTCTTAATTCTTCTTTCTCCTGACGATCTTATCTGCAACATAATCTTGAAATATTGTGGTGATTATTTACCAGTAATAAAATTAATCTTCAAACTTTTTTATATGGCTCACATGGTGAAGTCCAAACGTTTTGCCTGTTTTTGGGTTCATTAGTTCCACAGCATTATCATGAGCAGTTCAGCTAATTATGACAGGTCCTTTGTATGCAGCGTAAAACTTATGTATTTTGTGTTTCTGTTTGCTGGAGAGATGGTGTGTTTTTACAAATACTTTCTGGCCTACTGAGAATGTTCTTTTAATTGCTGTTCTATCTCCTCTTTCTTTTCTTTTAATGGCTGCCTTTCTGATGTTGGAGAGTGCTGTTGCTATGACTTGTTTGTGCTGTCTACGTGGTACAATAGGAAATCTAACATTTTCTCTGGTTATGTTTGGGGGTTCAATATTTTTGAGTACAGTAACTGGAGGTAGTAGTGTAGTGCTATGTGGCATTTCTTTTATTACTTCTTGAAAATCTTTAAGGTATATATCCCAAGTGTTGTGTCTTTTGCCTGCATATAATCGGCATAAAGTGCCTATGTCCTTCATAGATCGTTCTGCTGGATTTAAGCTAGGTTTGTACTTAGATATATACACTTCTGGAAATGGAAAAAAGAACACATTGACACCGGTGTGTCAGACCCACCATACTTGCTCCGGACACTGCGAGAGGGCTGTACAACATACACACGGCACAGCGGACACACCAGGAACCGTGGTGTTGGCTGTCGAATGGCGCTAGCTGCGCAGCATTTGTGCACCGCCGCCGTCAGTGTCAGCCAGTTTGCCGTGGCATATGGAGCTCCATCGCAGTCTTTAACACTGGTAGCATGCCCCAACAGCGTGGACGTGAACCGTATGTGCAGTTGACGGACTTTGAGTGAGGGCGTATAGTGGGCATGCGGGAGGCCGGGTGGACGTACCGCCGAATTGCTCAACACGTGGGGCGTGAGGTCTCCACAGTACATCGATGTTGTCGCCAGTGGTCGGCGGAAGGTGCACGTGCCCGTCGACATGGGACCGGACCGCAGCGACGCACGGATGCACGCCAAGATCGTAGGATCCTACGCAGTGCCGTAGGGGACCGCACCGCCACTTCCCAGCAAATTAGGGACACTGTTGCTCCTGGGGTATCGGCGAGGACCATTCGCAACCGTCTCCATGAAGCTGGGCTACGGTCCCGCACACCGTTAGGCCGTCTTCCGCTCACGCCCCAACATCGTGTGCCGGCCACGATGGTCGTGCGGTTCTAGGCACTCCAGTCCGGAGCCGCGCTGCTGCTACGGTCGCAGGTTCGAATCCTGCCTCGGGCATGGATGTGTGTGATGTCCTTAGGTTAGTTAGGTTTAATTAGTTCTAAGTTCTAGGGGACTGATGACCACAGCAGTTGAGTCCCATAGTGCTCAGAGCCATTTGATTTTGAACCCAACATCATGCAGCCCGCCTCCAGTGGTGTCGCGACAGGCGTTAATGGAGGGACGAATGGAGACGTGTCGTCTTCAGCGATGAGAGTCGCTTCTGCCTTGGTGCCAATGATGGTCGTATGCATGTTTGGCGCCGTGCAGGTGAGCGCCACAATCAGGACTGCATACGACCGAGGCACACAGGGCCAACACCCGGCATCATGGTGTGGGGAGCGATCTCCTACACTGGCCGTACACCACTGGTGATCGTCAAGGGGACACTGAATAGTGCACGGTACATCCAAACCGTCATCGAACCCATCGTTCTACCATTCCTAGACCGGCAAGGGAACTTGCTATTCCAACAGGACAATGCACGTCCGCATGTATCCCATGCCACCCAACGTGCTCTAGAAGGTGTAAGTCAACTACCCTGGCCAGCAAGATCTCCGGATCTGTCCCCCATTGAGCATGTTTGGGACTGGATGAAGCATCGTCTCACGCGGTCTGCACGTCCAGCACGAACGCTGGTCCAACTGAGGCGCCAGGTGGAAATGGCCTGGCAAGCCGTTCCACAGGACTACATCCAGCATCTCTACGATCGTCTCCATGGGAGAATAGCAGCCTGCATTGCTGCGAAAGGTGGATATACACTGTACTAGTGCCGACATTGTGCATGCTCTGTTGCCTGTGTCTATGTGCCTGTGGTTCTGTCAGTGTGATCATGTGATGTATCTGACCCCAGGAATGTGTCAATAAAGTTTCCCCTTCCTGGGACAATGAATTCACGGTGTTCTTATTTCAATTTCCAGGAGTGTAGATGGGTTTTTTGTTTTTGTTTTAACGTGTTCTGCCATTGCACTGATTTGTATTGTGGGCCATTATCCGAAATTATTCGTTCCACTTGACCTACTTGTTTCAGAAAATCTTGTCTAAATGCTTTACTTATAGTAAGACCTGTTGCTCATTTTAATTGTGTCAAGGTAACATATTTAGAAGTAAGCTCCAAAACAAAAAATACGAGAATATATCCATTTTTTGTGCGTGGGAGGGGCCCCATCAAATCTGTTGCAGCTATTTGTTTTAATCTTTTAGGGATTATTGGAAACATAGGTGGTTTGGTTTGGAAGGTGACGTCTTTAGCCCTCATACATTTTTTGCATTTGACTAATACTGTTCTAATTCATCTTTCCATATTAGGAAAATGGCTTGTTTGTTTTATTTTTAAAAAGCATTTCTTTGGTCCAAAGTGGCCATTACTTAAATGTGTATACCATATGTACTTATTAATTAGTTCATATGGGATATAAATTAACCATTCATTCGTTGCAACATTTCGTCTAAAGAATAAAACATTGTTTTTTACGAGATAGTACTGTCGAATGCCTGGAAAATCTTTACTTCTCCACTTGTGTTTGATTCCTAGTATTTCGGGATCCTTGTCCTGCTCTTTGCCTATGTTTTTCAATGCTGTCGTAATGTAGTTTTCGAAAGGTGCTTGTTTCATATAGTACATTGTAAACTGGTCTTCTGCTGCTTCCAAACCTCTGTTATTGGATGCACCCTGTTGACATCGTGATAAAGCATCTGCTAATACATTCGCTGGTCCTGGTATGTGTGTAATAGTGAAGTCAAATTCTTGTAGTATTAACATCCATCTGGCTAACCTCCCATGAGTTAGTTTGGCGGATAACAGAAATTCTAATGCTTTGCGGTCAGTGCATACTTTTGTTTTTCTTCCGAATAGGAGGTATCGAAAACGTTGGAAGCCCCATACAATGGCCAATGCTTCCAGCTCCGTGACTGAATAGTTTTTCTCGCTTTTCGTGAGTACCCAACTGGCAAATGCAATTGTTCTATATGATCTTAGCTCTGCCTGTTCGTATTCTTGGAATAAAACAACTCCTAAACCTGTTTTCGCGCTATCAGTGGCCATACAAAAATTTTGTGTTAGATCAGGATGTGCTAAAATCGGTGCTGTTGTTAGTGCGCTTTTCACTTTTGAAAATTCTTCATTGGCTTGTTGATCCCATACCCATGGCGTGTTTTTACCAGTCAATGCACATAGGCGTGGTGTTGCGAGAGAGTCGATCGAAATAAATTTTTGATTGAATCCGGTGAGACCTAGAAATCCTCTGAGAGTTTTTTTATTATATGGAGTACAGAATTCTTTGATTGCCGTTAGTTTTTCTGGGTCAGGCATTACCCCTTTCTCTGAAATTATGTGTCCTAGAAATTTGACCTCTCGCCTTCCAAATTTGGATTTTGTTATATTTACTGTGACCCCACGTTCTTTCATGATCTGTAAAAACTGGTTTAATATGTCGTTGTGATGTTCCAAAGAGGGTTCTGCTATCATCACATCATCAACATAACAAGTAATTTTTTGTAAAATTTCAGGACTGAGTATAGTATTAAATCCCCTAATAAACGCTGCTGATGATATATTGAAACCAAATGGCAATCGTTTAAACTGGTAACATCTACCGAATACGGTAAATGCTGTAAATTTTCTACATTCTGGGGCCAATTCTATTTGCCAGAAACTACTCCGTAAATCAATTGATGAAAATACCTTATCACCGTGGAAGTTTTGTATCAATTCCTCTACTTTTTCTGGATGATCTGTCTCAGTGATTATGATTGTGTTGATCTGTCTGGAATCAAGCACTAACCTGATGCTCCCATCTCGTTTTTGTACAATATGGAGCGGGCTGTTATATTTGGAGGTAGCTGGTTCAATAATATCGTCATCTAACATTTTAGATATCTCCTGGAATACTTTATTCCTGTAGCTTAATGGGATTGTATAGGGTGGCACTCTAAATGGTTTGTGCTGTTTTACTTCAAATTTGTACTGAAAGTGTTTAATACTGCCAGTCTTAGGTAAAAATACCTCTGCTTTATCTCGTAAAATACCCTCTAATTCTCTTTTACTGTGTTCCAAAATATCTTGAACTTCTTGCAATTTTTCGTCGATCTCTTTATGGACTTCTGACATGAGTTGAGGCGATTCCCCCTTTTGTACGTACCATTCTAATTCTTCATCCTCTTTATTTCGCATCATTCTTAATTGTTTGTTTATAACTGGTATTTCTTCTAATTTTAGCTTTTGCTCAAAGAGAAGTGTGACATTCCCGAATGTTACGCTACCTTTCCTCATAACTATCATCGCTCGTCTCTCATTTAAAAAACCTGCTTCTATAATCAAATCTACAGCTAGTTTAGGTATAATCACGAAGTTGGCTTCGATCTTTTGACCTTGGCACGAAAGAGTTAACCTTGTTTGTCTCATAAATTCCGCAGCATTGTTTCTAATAGGACCTCTTACTTTAATCTTACGTGTTTTCAGAACTGGCAATTCGTCATTGACATTACACTGCATGAATAAATTTTCTGAGATCGCAGTCAGTTCTCTTCCGCTATCAATTACAATATTGACTGGGATATTCTTTACCATGGCCTTCACAATTGGTTGAATTTGAAAGGGTTGGTTCTGTTCTTCTTCTTCTTCTTGCATCAACGAATCCACCACTGAATCATACATGAGTCTTCTTAGGAATTGCCCTTGTGAATTCGAACTTTCTGTAGGATAAGCTTCGACTGCTACTTCTCTCTCTTTTATTTCCTCTTCTCTATTTCTTCCTTCATTTACGCTTATTCAATATCCTCTACTTTTTCCTGATCCTCGTCTATCTTCTCCTTCTTCGTCGCTACTTCCACATAATCGCATCTAAATGCTCTAATGATCGCTTCATAACTTCCTCCATTATATACGTTGGGTTGTGTGCCCACTCGTAACTTATTTTCAACTTCTGTTGTCTGCGCATTATCCTCATTGAATTCGCTTTCCCTGGTTTCCATCTCAAATAGCTCTGCAATATTCATTGCTTCGTCCTTTCCCCATACATTCGTTGGGCATGCCTCTGGTAAATCATCTTCCTCGTCAGTATTCTTCCAATTAATTTCGTCCCAACACGATATTGTTATTTCCTTGTCTTCGTTTTCATCTGGTCCCTGCGGATTTGTTTCTTCCTTCTTCTCTTCTCGTGATAAGATTTTTACTTCTCTGTTCAAGGTGCTTCAATTGTCCTGGGTCGGTGCATCGTCATTCTCTTTGGCATGGGCGCTTAGCTGTCAATTCGAACGTTTATCGGGGTTTGGTGGTCTTACCTCCACCTCTTCTACCTGTATTCTCTTTTCTTGTTCAGCTTGTTGATAATGGTTTCTTTGTTGATAATTTGTCGGTCTATTGGTTCTCCAGTACCCGTTCCGGTTGTCGTTATTCCCTATTTAATAGTTGTCGCCGTTCCTGGGTGAATTATAGCTATTGCCATATTCTCTTCTAAATCCATAACCGGTTCTTTGTTGAAATTTATTGTCGTTTCTTGGTGCGAAGTTATCACTTGGTTCGTAATTATTGTTTCTTCGTACTGTGTCTTGTGGATTCCACTGCTTTTTGCTTTCGTTTTCACGTGCGCTTCGTCTTTTCTTGCGTCATCTTCCGAAAATATGAACTCTAGTTCCCTTAGAATACCTTTAAATGCTTCGACGTCATTGCCTCCGCGACCTACTAATGATTCCTGGTATTTCAATGGTAGCTTCATCGCGCATAATTTAATCAACTCTCCGTCACTGTATGGTACATCTAAGCATTGATTTTTCTTTGCCATTAATTCGAAAAATTTCACGGGACTCTTCTCTCCTGAATTTTCAAAATATGGGTTCTGTAATAATTCGTACTTCACTTTGTTCTGTGCTTCGCTGGACCAATATCGTGAGAGAAACTTCTCTCTGGAACCTTCGTACGATCGGCATGTCGCTGCAACATTCTGCATGGTTTCTGCGAATATTCCAGACATGTGTGCACATATAAAGTCTAATTTGCGTGCTAGCGTCCAGTGTTCTGGTAATCCTACTCGAAATTGATCAATAAAAGTTCGTGGATGTAATGAGATTCCTTCTCGAAAGTGTTGAAATTTTCTGACAGTGAGGAAATGATCGTCGTCGTACTTCGTCATAGTTCCATATGAAATTCGCGATTCTTCGCCAATTTTGTTTCTGATCATTCCTCCCGTCGTTCCTTCCGGTTGTGGTAGATCCATTGGATATTGTCCACTGTAGCTTTCGCCTACCCTTGCGTAGTATCGTTGGAGTGGTACGCAATAATTTTCTTCCATCGGTTGTGAACGTGTAGCTGAATACATTGCACTGTACTCTTCGCGACCTGGCTTTCCATTGTTACGTATTGGTTGGGTATCTTGTCTGGCTAACCTTGCCGCTTCATTGCACGATCCAAACTGTCTTGAAACATACATTTGTGGTTCCGCATGTGTTTGTGGTGCCGTTTGTTCATCAAGAATTTCGAAACGTGTTTGTTGCTGTGCAGGCTGTCTGATTTCACGTACGTTATTTTCCGCCTGTGATTGGAATCGCAAATGCGTAATATCTTCGTTAATTGCTTGTTTTTCCGGTGCTGTTACAGATACGGATGTGGTTGCAGACTCTGTGCTTGTTCGATCCTGTTCACTACGCTCTTCAATGGTTTGCAACAACTCTGTTCGCAATTTCTGAAATTGTCGCTTCGTTTGCGCTTCTATTTTGACTATGCAGTTATCATATCTTTTCAGCGCTGCTTTTGTGATACGTTTGTTAACACACTGTTTTCAACAACTTCACGCGCTGTACCTACCGAGCGGGGTGGCGCAGTGGTTAGACACTGGACTCGCATTCGGGAGGACGACGGTTCAATCCCGCGTCCGGCCATCCTGATTTAGGTTTTCCGTGATTTCCCTAAATCACTCCAGGCAAATGCCGGGATGGTTCCTCTGAAAGGGCACGGCCGACTTCCTTCCCAATCCTTCCCTAATCCGATGAGACCGATGACCACGCTGTCTGGTCTCCTTCCCCAAAACCAACCAACCGCTGTACCTGCTGCTTGTCTAGTAATTTCGTTTATCTGTTTCTATAGTTTCTTGACTTCTCCCTGGGTGTTGTTACGTAATGTTTTGATCTCGTCCTGAATGTCATTACGCAATGTTTGTACGTCCGCTTGTGCCTTGTCAATGTCTGCTCTCAATTGATTGTGATTGTTTCCTATCACTTCTCGAGATTCTTTTGCCTCGTCTTCAATATGGCTTTGGTGTAACAGAATTTTTTTTGTTTTGTTCTTTAATCGCACGCATTTGTCTCGTGGTTTGTGCATTCTGAATTTGAATTTGGTTCGCTATGTCTTTATTTTGCATTGTCATGGTTTCCGTAATTTGTTGTAATAATTCTGCCAGATTGGTGGGTCCAATTGCGTTTTCTTCCGACGTCCTACGCTCTGTGTTTTCGCCCAAGTGTTGGTACGCAACCAATTCCATTAAACTGTGCTGTGACACGTTTCTGCTCGCATTCCTTGTACTCTGTGGTGAGGGACTTCTGATTACTTGTACTATGGGTTCTACGTATTCAAGAGGCCAGTTAGAATCCTCATCGACTGTCTCTCTACTTTCCTGCTCCTCTGTCGTATGCTGACTTACGTTTTCGATGCCTTGACGTACATTGTCCTCGGTAAGGTGCGTTATATGTCCTATTTCTCGCGATGGTGCATCGTCTGTTGTACTTTCCTCTATTCTCTGTCCATTTTCATGCTGGGTCTCTACCTCAATTCGGTCAAGGTCTCGATCTGCCGTTGCTAGTCTTTCCGAATCCCTTATTTTCTGTTTTAAAAGCAATTCACGCGCCCTACTTCGAGTCAACATGCGCTCATACGATCTCACGCGTTTCATAAACTTTTTGTTCACACGACTTGACACTTATTATACCCAAGACTGACAATCCATTCACTTACTTGTTGGGTCAGAATCAACTTGTCAACGATGTATCCGCCACCTGTGCACTTGCATTGAGGAGAAAACTTAATTCTAACAATTTTTAAAATTCATAACTTAATTATGCTATTGTCTCTGCTAGGAAGTCTCACTATCTATCACTGCAGCTACTGTTTTCAACCATTTATGCCTTTCAAAAATATATTTTTTTTATTACGAAAATTTTTAACAGGTTATTTTTCTGACCTACTTAGGCATGTGGTCGACCTTCAATCATGGTATTTTACCATCCTGGCAGGGTCGCCATTTTCTGACATTCTGCATGGTGTCTGTTTGTTCTATATCATGTATCCCTACCACTTTCGCGCAATGACGCTGTGAGCGTGTTTTTGGGGAATTGACTAGTTTGAACCTGGGACCTGTTGCTGGTAAGGAGACGTCAGACCACACATGACATGTAGAGTTCAGAAGAGTCCTGTGAGACTAGCGATGATATAACCAAATACCTAATGATTTCAGCATCAGCTCCACTGCACTCCCTGTAAAAGAATCTTAATACTAACTAATTTTACTGGAAGGGGTTCAAGGCTTTCCTATTTTTAGTTAGCTGGTAAAATGACGTCGAAAAAGCAGTTAAGTTTACCATTGGAAATTTTATTCTACTCATAAAACATTGTTTATAAATTGCACTATTGATAAAAGGAAATGTTTTAATACAGGATGGTAAAAACCAACTGTGTTCAACAAAAATGTGATCGAATTTTCCCTGAATGGTTTTCCAAGTTCTACAATGGATCGAAGGATGACCTATGCCATATCACATCTATAATCTAGGTTCAAAAGATAAAACTATCAAAATGGTCTACAGTGAGCCTCAATTATCTTTAATTACTTATCTAACTTGTCGTAAATTACAGTGGCTGATGTGGCTTCTCTATAATTATATAACAGAAAAATCATCGCGTTTCAGATTTTTACTTCAAGTGGCAAATGTGAACACCATGAGCTTTAATTGACGATCGACACTAGTATTACGCAAAAAGGGTGTGTAACAGTTGAGACTTCTGCAGTTCTGAGTAAAGTTTTATGTGCTGTTATGCGGCATCGCATGCATTCATTACCTTGTCAGTGTTTGTCAGGGGCCGGCAGTCAGCACAGCTCCACTCACCTCGCCATCTCGGAAGCAACTCTCTCCTAACTTCTCCTTACTACAATTTACCGAAGTTGGTTTAAAAAAACTATCTGGCTGTGTTTTCATCTGATCAATCTGGGTCTCAATGTTAACCTCAAGCTCCACCTACAAAAATTCTGTCTATCAAATGAGAAACGTTATACTTTTCGTGGTGGGGCAATGTTTTTAAAGTTTTGCAATGTAACAGAGACGCGAAAAAGTCTCACGCTAAAACTTGCAGCTGGTGTGGTCCTTTTAATGTTATCGTAACATCTATACTGTTCTTCTGGAGGGCTCTATCTCTTAACATGGGCTGGGGGGTGGTCCTGACGTAACAGAGACGTGAAAAAGTCCCGTGCTAAAACTTGCAGCTGGGGTGGCCCTTTTTGTGTTATAATAAGATCTGTACTGTTCTTCTGGAGGGCTCTAGCTTTTAACATGGGCTGGGGCGTGGTCCTAGCGGTTAGCTGGACACGTGGGTGTCCGTCCCTTATCGTAGGGCCTTCCAGCTTAACATGGTTCTGCTCTCGGCTTCTGTTCTCATTTCTCCCCTCGGAACTGCGTCTGTCTCACGGTGGGAAGGTGTGACATGCATTTAGGCATTCTTGTGTTAGTCTGTGGTATTCCATTTGCTCACTCGTTACTCATATTGCCTTGGTTAATTTAATGTCACGATTTGTTCGGAGCTATGTGACATACTACTGGATTTGCTTATTATGTCAGGGTTTTCATGGAAGGTGTTGGATTTGCCTGACACCCTACAATATAAGAACCATAATGGACAGGGATGGGAGGATAAATGATAGTTAATTTCAGACCCGACAGGAATGGCTGCTATTGGTGAATGCAGAGCTACCTCAACTCGTTTCGAAGTGAACATTGCGAAGGGAACTGCATGAAACGAAGAGCGAAGTTCTGTATTTCATAAAAGTCATTGCTCACTGCAGAACATAAATCTATATGTCTCCAGTGGGCCAAACAACACATAAAGTGGTCAGAAGCTGAGCGGAAGCTGCAGTGTCTTCTCTAGAAGATCCGATTTTGTTTCTTTTCGAATTTTGAAGATAACGGATATGAGGGCTGCACAAAGTATAACTGCATCATCCGAAACAGCACTTCCTGAGCTAGAACCGACCTTGTTCTACTACTCGTAGTGACAAAACTCCTATCCGTCTTCTGCAATTTCTCGGACCCAGTAACTTTAAGCTAACTGAAACCAGGAGTACTCTAAATTTTCCTCAGTTTAAACGGACATTACACTACCACATACAAGTAATTACCCACAAACCATTACATTATGAGTGATCAACCATTAGTCCAAACTGAACGGATTACCACTGATAATATGTTCTCCTAAACAAGCAACGACTTGTGGCTTGCTATTACCTACTAATGTAATAACTGGTAATGCATAACGTACGTTCTACAGTTGCACAAAACAATAATTTACACGAGATTAAACGCTAAAGAATAAAACATGCAAATTCAAATAAATTCCCACAAAATTTGTAAAAAAAGAAGCATTGGCAGCTAAAAGGCAAATGAAAAGTAATAAAACTGTTTAACTTTTATCTGATTAGTGTGGATAACGATTGTTAGCAATAATAAAGACTGTGTCGTGACTAAATGAGTTTGCTAATTATTGTGATTATGGAAAGAAGTAATTCAGTGAATGGAACCATGTTTTACCTGTTCTTCAGAAAGTTAATGAAAACAAATCAGAATAGCGTCACTATATGACAGTGCACAATTATGTAGAGTGAATAACCAAGAGAAGTTACTGTTATTTCTATGTAATGGGTTCTTACATGACTGCCCGCAGCTCGTGGTCGTGCGGTAGCATTCTCGCTTCCCGTGCCCGGGTTCCCGGGTTCGATTCCTGGCGGGGTCAGGGATTTTCTCTGCCTCGTGATGACTGGGTGTTGTGTGATGTCCTTAGGTTAGTTAGGTTTAAGTAGTTCTGAGTTCTAGGGGACTGATGACCGTAGATGTTAAGTCCCATAGTGCTCAGAGCCATTTGAACCATGTTCTTACATCACTATTAGAACGACGTAGTTCCCAGAGTCTCTTAGCTAATGTTTCTTCAAAACAGTTTCCTCTTAGCTGATGCTGTCGGCCATTCTCCAAGGTACGCTTTGTTTCTCCGTGATCCTTGGGCGTGTAAACCAGTAATTTTTATCTCCATGCTGAGCTCCTTGATCTTGAGCACCTGTTGCAAATGTAACAGGAACGCTCGATGTTTGCAGAATTAATTCAGTTTGTGTATCTACATGCAAAGACGACCATAAGACACGCTTCTTTCCATTTTACGCGTGACGTAACCTGCCATAATGGGTTTTAAACTTTTTTTTTTACTTATCTTAGCCACAAATTTTAGATTTAGGCTATAGTATTCTAACACGGCGCAGCACTTTTCACAGTAAATCCGTCCGCATAACGGCAGTAAATCAAGTTAACTATACCATAAATCATTAGTCCGTGGTGTATACCAAACAACCGAAGTCGCTCACAATTGTCTGCGCAATCACGCGGCGATCAGCACACCGTACAATCAAGATTAAATTTCTTTGTATCGACATATGACAAGAAAATGGATTACCGTACTTTATTCGATTTCACAGTCCGTGGTAGGCACTTAACGGTCCGTGCTGGCTACAGTCGAAAGCGGTATCTTAACGATATGCACACAGCTTTAAGCTTAATGAGTCAAAATGCAGTTTCGGCGACACAAAGTCACTAGTTATTTAATCTCCGTACACACCGAGATCATAAATGTAGCACTGTTCATACACTGCTTTTTTTCACCGGCGACGAACCCAATCCATAACAATAAACTCGCAGCACGATAATCACCTTCACTCACAGTTGTCGCTCCAGACTCTTTGTTGGTGCTTTTCTCTGTCGAGCAAGCAATATGGTTCTACACTGCTCATACACCTCACTTCACATAACACTTTCAAAGATTCTGATTCCATCGAATTATGGTTTTACATGAAACTACAACTTCATATTTTTCTGTTCGTGCAAAACAAATTCAAACCTCTTAATAAATGAGAAAGCATTCAACATAACATTAAATGAAATTTTCAATCACATTTATAATATCTGTGTTACCAAAACATGCCCATAACTGTAAAAAGTCATAAATTTACAAAATTTATACTCAAATAACCTTTTCTATGTATCACAAAAATAAGTAAACGAAAATACAGGAATGAATGGAAAAAATCGATATCGTTCTGTGGAGCTATCTTCACAAAATGAAGGTTTGAAGGTGAGAACAGCCACGTTTATGGGCCAATCTCAAATGGTCACGGTTTGTTGATCACTGAGACATCCCTACTAAACCATCCTTGTTAATCCCATTTAAAATCTCTGGGATCATGTTCCGCGGGCCGCTCACAGGTTCCTGTATGTTTCTTCTTGACTCATCAGTCTTCCGGCTGGTTTGATACATCCCGCCGCGAATTCCTCTCCTATGCCAGCGTTATCATCTCAGGGTAGCGCTTCCAACCTATGTCCTAAATTATTTTCTGTCTTCCTCTACAGTTATTACCCTCTACAGCTCCCTTTAGTACCAAGGAAGTTATTCCCTGATGTCTTAACAGGTGTCCTGTCATCCTGTCCCTTCTCCTTATCAGTGTTTTCCACATCTACATCTACATCTACATCTACATTGATACTCCGCAAGCCACCCAACGGTGTGTGGCGGAGGGCACTTTACGTGCCACTGTCATTACCTCCCTTTCCTGTTCCAGTCGCGTATGGTTCGCGGGAAGAACGACTGTCTGAAAGCCTCCGTGCGCGCTCTAATCTCTCTAATTTAACATTCGTGATCTCCTCGGGAAGTATAAGTAGGGGGAAGCAATATATTCGATACCTCATCCAGAAACGCACCCTCTCGAAACCTGGCGAGCAAGCTACACCGCGATGCAGAGCGCCTCTCTTGCAGAGTCTGCCACTTGAGTTTATTAAACATCTCCGTAACGCTATCACGGTTACCAAATAACCCAGTGACGAACCGCGCCGCTCTTCTTTGGATCTTCTCTATTTCCTCCGTCAACCCGACCTGGTACGGATCCCACACTGATGAGCAATACTCAAGTATAGGTCGAACGAGTGTTTTGTAAGCCACCTCCTTTGTTGATGGACTACATTTTCTAAGCACTCTCCCAATGAATCTCAACCTGGTACCCGCCTTACCAACAATTAGTTTTATATGATCATTCCACTTCAAATCGTTCCGTACGCATACTCCCAGATATTTTACAGAAGTAACTGCTACCAGTGTTTGTTCCGCTATCATATAATCATACAATAAAGGATCCCTCTTTCTATGTATTCGCAATACATTACATTTGTCTATGTTAAGGGTCAGTTGCCACTCCCTGCACCAAGTGCCTATCCGCTGCAGATCTTCCTGTATTTCGCTACAATTTTCTAATGCAGCAACTTCTCTGTATACTACAGCATCATCCGCGAAAAGCCGCATGGAACTTCCGACACTATCTACTAAGTCATTTATATATATTGTGAAAAGCAATGGTCCCATAACACTCCCCTGTGGCACGCCAGAGGTTACTTTAACGTCTGTAGACGTCTCTCCATTGATAACAACATGCTGTGTTCTGTTTGCCAAAAACTCCTCAATCCAGCCACACAGCTGGTCTGATATTCCGTAGGCTCTTACTTTGCTTATCAGGCGACAGTGCGGAACTGTATCGAACGCCTTCCGGAAGTCAAGAAAAATAGCATCTACTTGGGAGCCTGTATCTAATATTTTCTGGGTCTCATGAACAAATAAGGCGAGTTGGGTCTCACACGATCGCTGTTTCCGGAATCCATGTTGATTCCTACACAGTAGATTCTGGGTTTCCAGAAATGACATGATACGCGAGCAAAAAACATGTTCTAAAATTCTACAAGAGATCGACGTAAGAGATATAGGTCTATAGTTTTGCGCATCTGCTCGACGACCCTTCTTGAAGACTGGGACTATCTGTGCTCTTTTCCAATCATTTGGAACCCTCCGTTCCTCTAGAGACTTGCGGTACACGGCTGTTAGAAGGGGGGCAAGTTCTTTCGCGTACTCTGTGTAGAATCGAATTGGTATCCCGTCAGGTCCAGTGGACTTTCCTCTATTGAGTGATTCCAGTTGCTTTTCTATTCCTTGGACACTTATTTCGATGTCAGCCATTTTTTCGTTTGTGCGAGGATTTAGAGAAGGAACTGCAGTGCGGTCTTCCTCTGTGAAACAGCTTTGGAAAAAGGTGTTTAGTATTTCAGCTTTACGCGTGTCATCCTCTGTTTCAATGCCATCATCATCCCGTAGTGTCTGGATATGCTGTTTCGAGCCACTTACTGATTTAACGTAAGACCAGAACTTCCTATGATTTTCTGTCAAGTCGGTACATAGAATTTTACTTTCGAATTCAATGAACGCTTCACGCATAGCCCTCCTTACGCTAACTTTGACATCGTTTAGCTTCTGTTTGTCTGAGAGGTTTTGGCTGCGTTTAAACTTGGAGTGGAGCTCTCTTTGCTTTCGCAGTAGTTTCCTAACTTTGTTGTTGTACCACGGTGGGTTTTTCCCGTCCCTCACAGTTTTACTCGGCACGTACCTGTCTAAAACGCATTTTACGATTGCCTTTAACTTTTTCCATAAACACTCAACATTGTCAGTGTTGGAACAGAAATTTTCGTTTTGATCTGATTAGGTAGTCTGAAATCTGCCTTCTATTACTCTTGCTAAACAGATAAACCTTTCTCCCTTTTTTTATATTCCTATTAACTTCCATATTCAGGGATGCTGCAACGGCCTTATGATCACTGATTCCCTGTTCTGTACATACAGATTCGAAAAGTTCGGGTCTGTTTGTTATCAGTAGGTCCAATATGTTATCTCCACGAGTCGGTTCTCTGTTTAATTGTTCGAGGTAATTTTCGGATAGTGCACTCAGTATAATGTCACTCGATGCTCTGTCCCTACCACCCGTCCTAAACATCTGAGTGTCCCAGTCTATATCTGGTAAATTGAAATCTCCACCTAAGACTATAACATGCTGAGAAAATTTATATGAAATGTATTCCAAATTTTCTCTCAGTTGTTCTGCCACTAATGCTGCTGAGTCGGGAGGTCGGTAAAAGGAGCCAATTATTAACCTAGTTCGGTTGTATAGTGTAACCTCCACCCATAATAATTCACAGGAACTATCCACTTCTACTTCACTACAGGATAAACTACTACTAACAGCGATGAACACTCCACCACCGGTTGCATGCAATCTATCCTTTCTAAACACCGTCTGTACCTTTGTAAAAATTTCGGCAGAATTTATCTCTGGCTTAAGCCAGCTTTCTGTACCTATAACGATTTCAGCTTCGGTGCTTTCTATCAGCGCTTGAAGTTCCGGTACTTTACCAACGCAGCTTCGACAGTTGACAATTACAATACCGATTGCTGCTTGGTCCCCGCATGTCCTGACTTTGCCCCGCACCCGTTGAGGCTGTTGCCCTTTCTGTACTTGCCCAAGGCCATCTAACCTAAAAAACCGCCCAGCCCACGCCACACAACCCCTGCTACCCGTGTAGCCGCTTGTTGCGTGTAGTGGACTCCTGACCTATCCAGCGGAACACGAAACCCCACCACCCTATGGCGCAAGTCGAGGAATCTGCAGCCCACACGGTCGCAGAACCGTCTCAGCCTCTGATTCAGACCCTCCACTCGGCTCTGTACCAAAGGTCCGCAGTCAGTCCTGTCGACGATGCTGCAGATGGTGAGCTCTGCTTTCATCCCGCTAGCGAGACTGGCAGTCTTCACCAAATCAGATAGCCGCCGGAAGCCAGAGAGGATTTCCTCCGATCCATAGCGACACACATCATTGGTGCCGACATGAGCGACCACCTGCAGATGGGTGCACCCTGTACCCTTCATGGCATCCGGAAGGACCCTTTCCACATCTGGAATGACTCCCCCCGGTATGCACACGGAGTGCACATTGGTTTTCTTCCCCTCTCTTGCTGCCATTTCCCTAAGTGCCCCATTACGCGCCTGACGTTGGAGCTCCCAACTACCAGTAAGCCCACCCTCTGCGACTGCCCGGATCTTGCAGACTGAGGGGCAACCTCTGGAACAGGACAAGCAGCCATGTCAGGCCGAAGATCAGTATCAGCCTGAGACAGAGCCTGAAACCGGTTCGTCAGACAAACTGGAGAGGCTTTCCGTTCAGCCCTCCGGAATGTCTTTCGCCCCCTGCCACACTTTGAAACGACCTCCCACTCTACCACAGGTGAGGGATCAGCCTCAATGCGGGCAGTATCCCGGGCAACCACAGTCGTAGTCCGATCAGGGGATGCGTGGGACGAGCTGGCCGTCCCCGACAAACCCCCATCCCGACCCCCACAGTGATGCCCATTGGCAACAGCCTCAAGCTGTGTGACCGAAGCCAACACTGCCTGAAGCTGGGAGCGAAGGGATGCCAACTCAGCCTGCATCCGAACACAGCAGTTGCAGTCCCTATCCATGCTAAAAACTGTTTTGCTAAGAACGTCTGAACTAATCTACAGAGAGCGCAAACAAATCGACAAAATTTAAACGGTTATTAAAATACAAGATTGCCTAGTAAATGCAGTAATGCTGCTACTTGCGCACTGCTGACACTGCTCGGCGGCGGAAGGAGACTAAGCGAAATTACACTATTCAGGTACTAAAACACGATGCTACACTCTCAAATACTATAATACGCCCGAAATTTATGAATTAAACAATGCAAGAACCAAAAACACGCAAAGAAATTAAGAATTAAACTATGTAACAAATGAGTGAGCTAGGAGTATACCACTTGCTGCTCAGCTGCTTATCCAACGGCGGCAGGGAGCACACTGACTGCGACCAACCGACACTGGCCGTTCAAAACAAAACAGTAGACAAACGACTACGCGAATTTACACTATTCAGGTACTAAAACGCGATGCTACAACTCTCAAATGCTATAATACGCCCGAAATTTATGAATTAAACAATGCAAGTACGAAAAACACGCAAAGAAATTAAGAATTAAACTATGTAACAAATGAGTGAGCTAGGAGTATACGACTTGCTCCTGCAGCTGCTTATCCAACGGCGGCAGGGGGCACACTGACTGCAACCAACCGACACTGGCCGTTCCAAACAAAACAGTAGACAAACGACTACGCGAATTTACACTATTCAGGTACTAAAACGCGATGCTACAACTCTCAAATACTATAATACGCTCGAAATTTATGAATTAAACAATGCAAGTACGAAAAACACGCAAAGAAATTAAGAATTAAACTATGTAACAAATGAGTGAGCTAGGAGTATACGACTTGCTGCTGCAGCTGCTTATCCAACGGCGGCAGGGGGCACACTGACTGCGACCAACCGACACTGGCCGTTCAAAACAAAACAGTAGACAAACGACTACGCGAACTTACACTATTCAGGTACTAAAACGCGATGCTACAACTCTCAAATACTATAATACGCCCGAAATTTATGAATTACACAATGCAAGTACGATTCTGCGGAGAATCTCCTCATTCCTTACCTTATCAGTCCACCTAATAAACATTCGTCTGTAGCACCACATCTCAAACGCTTCGATTCTCTTCTGTCCCGGTTTTCCCACAGTCCATGTTTCACTACCATACAATGCCGTACTCCAGACGTACATTATAGGAAATTTCTTCCTCAAATCAAGGCCAACGATTTCGGAAACCTTGCAGATGCAGTATGACAACACAGGGCGTTACAGAGCAGTTAAAGCGCTCATGTCTGTGGAGCAAGCAGAAGGATCCTACTTTCATTATAGGGCTGAGAAATAATGCTTATAGGAAAGGTGAAAGAAACAAAAGAGTTGACCATGACACGAAAACGAAACAGAAGAAGATGTCATAAACAGCTGGGACACTCTGTGGTTGCGAAACGCATTGTGCAAGCTGCACATCCCTGGAGATTAATCCAAAGCTATCAAAAAAAAATCTTAAAAACTCCTCATTAATTTTTAGTATTACACATGTTCAATGGAAGTGTATTTTTAAATTAACATCTATCTAACATACATCTGAGAGGCTTATCTAGGAATTCAGAATGCCCCCGTGAAGACTAGAATTTTGAGAATCTTAGTAGTGAAATTGTCCCGTAGGTAATTCATGGATAAGTTAATATCTGGATAAATGGCTTCAAGGCCTCAGCGCATAGCAACACACACAGTACAGAAGAGACAGCGGCAGCGGCGGTGAGGGGGTTGAGGGGCCATATGCACTGGGTGCTCGCGTAGCAGCGGTGTGGGCGGTGGGGTGGCTGGCTGCACGGTGGCAAAAGTACGCGGCATGGGCGTTGATGCCAGGACCCAAACGGAAACAGCAGCGGGAATCTGATCAGCGGCAAACATGGGGCGGCGGCTCTGGGCAGCCTGGCGGTAGGTGGGCCACGCAGCTGAGTGACAACAGCATAGCCGCGGCAGTGGCTTGGACGCATAGCGGTTTTCTTACATATCATGGCGTCCAGCTTAGAATCGGCAGGTGGCGACTGAGAAGCGAAGCTGAAGCAGCTGCAATCGTCAAATGCTCCTGAGCACATGCAGTGTGCATGTGCCCTGTGAGGCACGATTCGGTGTACTCAGCATGCACATAGGAGTGGCGCGTGGAAGTAGACCGTGCCCCCCTTGTCCCGGGCGCTAGTATGTGCGGATGAAGCATCTGGCGGGCGCCGCAGCCGGCACAGTTGTAGCAACCAGGCTGGGCTCGTAGCAGAATAACAGTGACGAATATTGACTGACCACACAACGTCAAACATGAACCAAAACTTGTGAACCGAATGGTTCGAACGAATCCCACCTCTGACACCAAATGTAAAAATGTATGTGGTTTGGGAATGGGGAGAGAAACATTTGACACTAATGTTAACGTATAAAATGGCAGGGGTACCTATGTTAATGTATAAAATGGCAGGGATGGGGGAAGAAGGTTGTTAAATATGCCTTGTGGTGGCAGTGTGCAAGAGGTCGAGTGGTCAGGATTTGATAGTGGGCCCCCAGGGCTGCTGTTAAATGACAAAACAGAGAATTAAGTGCAATAAAGAGGATATATTGCGATATACAGAGTACAAAAGGCGCGTCTAGGATCGGAAGTTAGCAGGTTCAGGCCAGTCTAGGAGGTCGAACAATTAAATGAAATGTGCAACAGAAGCGGAAGCGGTTCATGTTAACTTACATTGGTGGCCGGTCGTCAAAGCAGAGCCAGAGGCAGACGTCTGTTCTGCTCGACGTCAGGATTACAAGAGAGAGAAGCAACTGTGTTCTGCACCGCAGAACGCTCCAACGTCCAGACACGTGATCGGTATCCCGTGCACGCTGTTGGCTAAAACCAATGGCGTGAATTCGCTGGCAGTTTCAGCAGAGGGCTCAAGGCGTCTCTTGTCATCAGCTTTAACTGGTTTAACTGGGCAGAACTACCTTGGTTTTGAAAGACAAGCGACTTGTGTCACGTAGGCATGGCGTAAGTTGCTCTGGAAGTAAATTGTAAAGATTTGACTGGGCCTTTGAAATAAATTTTTTAAACCTATTCCCTAAAATATTCCCTGACTGGCTGCCATCCTGTACAGTCTGTCACTTCGCCCTCGCCTGAATTATTTCATCGTTGTACTGGTTATTTGGCGTTAGGTGGGTTTGGTAACAGGGTTGATCAGCGTTTGAACCATCTGTAGTTTGAGTTGCCCTCCTTAGGTGAACATTACTCTTGGCTGCCAGTCTCACCGCTTGCACAGCTGTAGTGACCTTCATCAGGTCGATCCAGAGAGCACTGCATGTGGATCACTCCGTCTTACTTGGTCAGGTTGTCATAACTGCTTAAAAATTACCTTCCTGTTTTAACGTGTTTAAGTAGGCTGTTTAGGTTTTTATGTCGGTAAAGCCATATAGGGCTCTGTATGAAAATCACTGAATGTGCTGAGTGCAGTCTGTGGCTGGTTTGCATTGTTGTAATATTTGCTATTGTTGTGTTGGGCAGTCGGATTGAACAGCGCGTAGCGTTGCACAGTTGGAGGTGAGATACCAGCAGTGGTGGATGTGGGGAAAGAGATGGCAGAATTATGAGAGGACAATCTCATCAGAAAGAGTCGATCAGAAAGAGTAAATTTGTAGTACTGGATATCATGAACTGATATATATGATGACCTTTGAACATTATTAAGTAAAATACATTGTTTGTTCTCCATCAAAATCTTTCATTTCCAACTATGTCTATCAGTAGTTAGTGAATTCGGTAGTTAGAATCTTTTACTTAGCTGGCAGTAATGGCGCTCGCTGTATTCCAGTAGTTCGAGTAACGAAGATTTTTGTGAGGTAAGTGATTCATGAAAGGTATAGGTTATTGTTAGTCAGGGCCATTCTTTTGTAGGGATTATTTAAAGTCAGATTTCTTTGCGCTAAAGATATTGTGTGTCAGTTTAGTGTTGATCAGAATAAGTGAAGAGAGAAATGTCTAAGTACGTTCAGTTCTGCTCAGCTGTTTGAAAATCAAATAACGTAAGGGGTTTACAGCACCGTAGTTCATAAATTTTTCTAAGGGTAGGTTACATATGTCGACCCCTAGCTGAGGATACCTCACTGGAATTTTCTGATTTTTTCTTGTTTTTTGTGTAATTAGTGTAGCTATTGTTTATTGCTAGAGCGTAATTGGAGAGAGAATTTCCTTTGTAGTTGTAGTCTTTCATTATTGTACAGTAAAACAGTTGTGACATGCATGTAGATTGGCACCAAAAATTTCGCAGCTGCGCTTGCAGTTAACTAGATATTATTTTCAGTGTTATGTTAATGTGTTTTCTTATTTCTGCTCTTCAAATGGTGCTTTTCTTGTTATCGTGTGACATACGTGATAATTATGGCGTGCGAAAACGTAACACTAGGCTTCAAAGTAAATTGAGAAATAGTAGTGGCGACGAACGTAGCTTATCTGCACCTCCGCGTTACGAATTAGCAGACACTCAAACTAGTAATTTGGTAATTGTGCATAGGGAAATGGAGTGGACGGCAAATAATGGTGTAGACATTGAAACAATTAGTGAACAGGGATGCATTATCGATCGATCGGTCGGCAACAGCTCGCCTCAGGATTCCAAAATGACAGGTCACAATCTTGCGATTACTGTAGATTCAGGTTATGCGTCCTCACCGTTTTCTCAAATAAGTCAAGACACATTTTCTGCTTTCCTAAATGCGAATATTGCCGGTTCAAATGCACTGCTGAATAGCAATGAGGAACATGTTTCAGACACCAGTGCATTGTTATTACAATTAATGCAACAAATGGGAAAAAACCCTCAAAAGTTAGACACAATGGAACAACACCAGAGACAAACACATCAACAACCTCAAAAGTTAGACACCACGCTTGAACAAACACGTGAAGGTTTAACTGCTGAGCAACATAAAATCGAATCGAAATGTCAAAAAGTCTGTAATGACGTAAAAACACAAATTTGTGAGCATTTCCAACCTATTTTTTCGCGTCATGAAAGTGCATTACAGAATCACGAAGCAGCCATAAAGGAATTGCAAACTATTGTTCATGAAAATCACGACACCCTGCAAGCTAAAATTGACTCAGTTGCATCTACCGATTCGGTTATGCAACTTAAAAAAACTGAGGAAAACTTAAAGGACACCGTAGATACGTTTTAAACACAAATGGACACTCTGAAACTTGGTTCAGAAAAACACACTGACGAAATCAGTTCATTATCGGAGAAAGTAGCCGAACTTTCGGATCAGTTCACTAACTTACCTACAAAGGTAAATTATTATCTGAATGACATAAGACCCGTAACTTTCACGTACACAGAAGAGTATGAACAAATTAAGAAATTTACACAAAATCAAAATCAAATTAACACGCAACACAATAGAGAAATCCGGGAAGTACAAGATCAGTTGGCACAAGTAATACAAGAATTGCATATTTCAGAGGAGACTCCCCCTCCCACGCGGGAAGAGAGCCTTAGGAATACGGAAAAGCCACAAAATAATATACAGGGCATTTCGGAAATTATGAAAGTAACTGTCAACGTGCACCGAATTTTGAGATGGAACCGCCGACACGACGTAACAATGACCAATATGCGATTCCCTGCGACGATGACTTTTGACTATAAGCTGTTCATTACTACACGTAAATTCAAAACATTTAAGAATTCTGGCAACGACATTCATACACAAGCGTGGCTTCATCAAGTCTCTCATTGTTTTCCCTCCCAACTGGTCATTAGAGCTCATATTAGAATTTATGTATGGCTATTTAGAGAATTAACCAGCTGTAAGAATGCGATCGGTCATTCACGGTTGTTACACTGAAGGAGAATTTTATCATGCCTTCCTCTCAGCATATTGGTCTCAAGCTACTCAAGATCGCGTAAAACATAGCATGATGATGACGAAACACTTTGAACAATCTGAATTTTCCAGTCTTGTGAAATATTTTAAAGACATGTTGCATAAGAATCAGTATGTGTCAAACCCATACAGCCCCTCAGAACTCATCCGCATTTACTTAATCAAATTGCCTGAACATTTACGACATATTATTCTGGCAGGACGTTGCAAAGACCACATTGAAGCTTTTCAGGGACTGTTACAAGAATTGGAAACTGACACTGACAATCGCGCGACACGAAAACAGGAACACAATTATTACAGGTCACATCCGTCACAAAGGCGCGATGAAAGAAATAATAACTGGACACGACAAGACTATGCTTACAACGCAAATCGTGACCAAAACAGACGCGCCCATATGACAACCGTTCGCAGAGTAAAAATAATTACACAGGAAGATTGCATTTCCATAGTAATGAATATGACAGAGACAATTAGAGATACAGACAATATGGGAACCCAAGTAATTATTATCAAGGGAGACAGAATAACTTCAGACGTAACAGTTCAGCATGCAGTTATGATTCAGGGAGAAATTATTCACCACGTGACCGACAGGAAAGAAATTACAGAAACTACCGACATGACGACAGACGATATAATCTTAACAACAGACCAGAATTTAATCAGAACTGGCGGGGTTGAAACAGGACAGGGCCCTCTTGTCAAGGTGAATTTGTAGAAGTTCGGTCTCCTAATCCTAATAACGACGCGCGCCAACAAATAGACAGACAATGACTTGCACTGCAGGCAGCCACGTGCGCCTGCTGGCTCAGAGAAAAATAAGACAAACGCTAAACATGAGAAAATTTTTAGCATTCCTTACCGACGTATACAACATGATAATTGCTATGAAGTTGAAACTCTGTGCACTAGAATGGGTAAAAGATTGCACCACATTTCACATGTAAAACCGTTTATTGAGAGATAATCTGCTTTTTAACTTAGTCTTGGCCATAAATTTTCCACTTCACGTTACTAGTACGCTTTGTCACCCTTAGAAACTGATAACATGCAACAACGTTTGAAGTTAACTATCCAGTCAAGAACCTAGAGAACTTATTTAGTCAGTAATTACGAATGCAATGTTATAGTGAACAGACGACACAGTGTTGTTGTTTGTACATTCTTGCTTGTTAGTCGCATGATTACATAACGACTATAAGGCTTACGTACTTAGAACATATACTGCTAATGAGATTTTAATATAATATTTTGGTTTACTTGAAAAGACATTCTGTACTTAAAATACTTTCTGTGAGATCAAAGATGACTTAGTATTTGGTTTCTTTGACCGCCACACAAGTATATCACGACGCTACTAATGAGTGACACAATTTATATTCTTGCTTTAGCGCTGTATCTGTTTTATATCTACACAGTGTTTCTGAATTATTCTTGGAAGTAAAACATGTTTTAGTAGTAACTTTGTGGTATAGCTACAATGCGACATCCTTTTCCATAGCACAACTATATGTTACAGTACAATACTTTCTTTATCACGGCAATAAGCGTAATATCTACGATATCCATGTGGAAGGCATTTCACATTTTTTTATTTTTTTATAATGAGGTAAGTACATTGACTTCTGCAGAACTTCACTTATGGAGGACGATAACTACTACATTTCCACAGAATTATCTTAGAAGACGCACATTTAGCGTTACAGGACACGCATTTGAATGATTAATTTTTGTATTTAAAACATTTAATTTTAAAGATTTTTGAATCACAAAGGTACAAAGAAAGTTTTTGGTGATACATTTAATTCGATTGATGTAAGCTGTAACACCTGAGGGTATAATTACATTAATCCTCAGGGGTAAACGCCTACTTTATGTACCATGTGTGTGGCAAGCACAAGGAGGGCTAGCTAACATGGTATTTGCTTATACAACTTTACACATCGGTACCATATTTCTCTAACACATAATTACACAGCTATCTGATCATTTAACTGAGAGAGACAAACATTTTTTTACTATGTCAGTGACATATGTATATGCAGTTACACAGTTAGATAACTTCACACTTATGAAATTGTATTTTGTCTCTACTTTGTGAACTGTTCATATATTTTTTCGGAACCATTGTGATACTATGAGAGCTTTGAATGATGTATTTGGTATGGGATCATGATTTTTAAAATATGTTTGAGGTAGATGACACTATTGAAATGAGCAGAGAATTTTTTTAGGTTTCGAAATTATTGCAGAAAGCTATGACATTTTTGAGATTTGTCTGAGGTTTTATGATGTTATTATTCTGATGACAATGTGTATTGTGCTATTGAGGTATGTTTATGATCAAGAAGTTGATGATATACTAGGAATATGATTAGGTGTTTATATGTATATGAATAGAATTTAGTGACTCTCGTTTGTGAAAAAGGATGTTAGAAACCAAGAATCATACTTAAAGAGCTATGACTTGTGTGTCCACGCGTGAATGCATCACAACACTGCTATTCATAAGATTTCGTTTCTACGCATTCCTACTGTAATTTTACAATCTGTGAAATTTTTTTATGTGAGACTGTCACTGTAGCGCAAATCGCTGTCGTAAATATTTCGTTAAGAAAGCTAAGTGACCTTGACGTAATGCGTTGTGGGCGCCCAGCTGCGACACTCGCCTGGAGAAAAAGCCATTAGGTGGAGAAAAAAGAGGCTATTAACCTCGCTACTGACATTCCTTTGTAGAAAGTATCGCAAATACGACACGCTCGTTACTTGGAAACATATGATTATACTGTGGAGCTTGAACTTTGTGCTACTTACTGAGATGCTTATGAATTGATAGGAAATATTCTTACATCAGCACACCTGATTGTGGCAAGTGTCTTTCTATGAGAGTTGAGAGAATTTCTACTGACTTATGAAATTCCACATGGCTATTGAATGACGTTTTCATGCTTTGCTTTGTACATAGTTGCTTATTTCATCTGATATCTGGTTTCCAGCTGTTTTGAAGTATTGGTTTTATAAAACAAAATTAAATGCATTTGCTGATGTGAACACTTTCTGTCAACAGATCTATTAAATAATAATTTTATGATCAAACCTCTTTGAAAAAGGACCACTTGTAAAGAAAAGAACAATAAGAATGGACTAATAACTGTAACTGCACACATAATTCTCTTTTCAAATACTTGGATATTTTTTAATTTTTTTTTGTACAATAAGTTGTTGTGGTGCACCACATTAATGACATAGACATTAAGATGTGAACAGACATTTCCCTCATCTGCATTGTTGTCTTTAGTGTACTATTTTTTCTGCTTGTGCTATGTCATATTTAGGTATAGGTTATTGCATTTGCTGCTGCTGTTTGGCAGGCATAGTGGTACTGAATTTTACATTGTATTAAGCCAGTTTTACCACTGATTTATTTTTCTTGTTGCTGCACATTGGCTCATACTAGTTGTAATGTTGCATTTGCTTTGCTAATATAGACAGGACTTTTTGGTAATAATGATGAATGAAGGGAGATCTCCAAGAAGTAAAGAAAGAACAAAATACTGCAGTAAAACAAACCCTCTCCTTTCCTCTTGTGTTATTCCGCTATGTGTTTGTGTACCCTTGTGTGTTTGTGTTCTTCCTGTCTTGATGTGTTTATTTGATAAGAGTTATGTTGTGGGATTTTTCTAATAATATGTTATTTGCTTTGTAAAGACGTTTAGACATTATTTATTCTGTTTTGTCTTAATGCTCATGTGTGAAGTTGATGTTTCGAAAGTTATTCTGATCCTTTATGTATTTACTTATGTCATAATTCCTGTAACACTGATGTATATGTTATTTCGATTCTTTTGAAAAGCCTGTATTACTACAAGTGTTATCTGTATTGTTATGTTCTTTAATGATGTATTTTGTACCTTTGTAATTGTATTCTCATGTCGTAAATTTTAATTGTATAGACATATAGAATAGAAGCTTTAGAAATGTGGTGCTACAGAAGAATGCTGAAGATTAGATGGGTAGATTAGATAACTAATGAGGAGTTATTGAATAGAATTGGGGAGGAGAGGAGTTTGTGGCACAACTTGACAAGACGAAGGCACCGGTTGGTAGGACATGTTCTGAGGCATCAACGGATCACAAATTTAGCATTGGAGGGCAGCGTGGAGGGTAAAAATCGTAGAAGGAGACCAAGAGATGAATACACTAAGCAGATTCAGAAGGATATAGGTTGCAGTAAGTACTGGGAGATGAAGAAGCTTGCACAGAATAGAGTAGCATGGAGAGCTGCATCAAACCAGTCTCAGGACTGAAGGCAACAACATCAACAGACACCAGTTCTTCAAATTAAGTTTCATTTCACTGCACACGCTTCAGTTGGTCATAGCACATGCGCAATATCGGAAAACAAGGGACTGTTAGTGCTTGCACGTGTGTTGATAATTCGTCAAGGGACTGGTTAACTGCATTGCTGGTTCTAAGGACATACCAAAAGTTTGTGAGTGCTCAAGTAGTGGTTTATGGACTTGCTATATTATCTGCAAGACTCTTAGATGGTGATTGTGCATCGGCACAGCCGCAACGGATGGCTGCTAGCCATCTCTACATGCACTACAGTAGGTCTGCACCTTTGATGGCCCACCAATACCATAATCTCTACCAGGACTACAGTGGGTCTGCTCTGTGACGAACTACCTACCAATATTCTTCAAAACTTCGACTAACTCTGCTGTGGGTTTGCTCTGTTGTGGCCCATTACCTCTCTGCATGTCAAGAGTCAGCACTGTCTTTCTGTTGGAGGGACAACACCACTTCGTCGAGACAGCATGGAAATATACTACTTCTGTGTGCAATGTAATTACTACTCTGATGAATGATCAGGACTGTCTTCAGGAGTGATGACCTGAGATGTTAAGTCCCATAGTGCTTGGAGCCATTTGAACCATTTGACTGTCTTTATGGACAGTGGACAATTTTTGCTTTTGACCAACAGTGTATCAATAATTGTGTGCATTTTTATTAGCAATAGTAAAAAAAAAATTTAACAAGTATGTAGTGACCATTGCCCAAAACAATATGCAAATTTTTTTGTGGGGAGGATGGGTGCTATGTAAGTAGGCTGCTCAGGTTTTTATGTTGGTAACGCCTAATAGCGCTTTGTATGAAATACACTGACTGTGCTGTGTGCAGTCTGTAGCTGGTTTGCATTGTTGGAATATTTGCTATTGTAGTGTTTGGCAGTTGGATGTGAACAGCGCGTAGCTGTTATATATATATTAAAATCATTCATTTGCTAACTATGCCTATCTGTAGTTAGCGCATTCAGTAATTAGAATCTCTTACTAATTTGGCAGTATTGGCACATGCTGTATTGCAATAGTTCGAGTAACGAAGATTTTTGTGAGGTAAGTGATTCATGAAAGGTATAGGTTATTGTTAGTCAGGGCCATTCTTTTTTAGGGATTATTGAAAATCAGATTGCGTTGCGCTAAAGATATTGTGTGTCAGTTTAGTGTTGATCAGAATAAATAAAGAGAGAAATGTCTGAGTATGTTCAGTTCTGCTCAGCTGTTTGAAAATCAAATAACGTAAGGGTTTTACCAGCTCAGTAAGTCATTAATTTTTCTAAGGGGACTTTTCGTAGGTGTAATTGGCTTTGTCACTAGTAATTCAATCATTCAAGTGTTAATTGTTTGTAACATTGCTTGTGGCTTTCAGCTGACAAATCATTTTACAATTCTGTCTTGATAAGGTCTTCAGCCATCACTATAGATTGTTACAGTTTGTTAAGATTGCTTGGAAGTGGTTTTAGTATTTTTGATGTGTAATTGCCATCCTCGCTTGTAATTCGGGCCTTCAGCCTTCAGTGTAGTAAGTTCCTTTAAAACGATTATTGAAAACTGTGTCCTCAAATAAAGTGTATGTGTCTACTGTAGCCAGCGGTAGCTGATTACGGCCCCATCCACAAACGTTGCCTTATCCTGCCTTTCCCTGACTACCAGACCACAGAGTGTACACATGTTCAAGTACTCATTAGCAATGGAAAATTCCTGTCGTTACTGGGATTCGAACTCGGGTTGTATGTACGGCGTTCAGCTCCTGAGGCGGCCGGTACACAACTTTGAAATTTTATATCGTGCTGCTCATCTGAACGGCGAAATTCAATCGCAACGGACGCGAGAGATTGAAAGAACAGAGGACGCTCAAACGTGGTTTCAGATCGTGTTACAACGTAGAAGCATTACTTGTGTGTCAAAGTGAAATCTAATGAGTGATAACTGTCGCATATAAACATACGCATGGATGAAGAGATTATGAAACAGAACAATTAAAAAAGCACAAAATATTTTGCGAGTCTTCTAACTACATGCTTGATACATAAATGTAATTTCAGCTCTTTCCTTCCGTGCAACACGATTTACGATCTTCACTGGTGAATTTGCTTCACCTGTTAGGAGAAGCGAAGTAACAGTGGTGAGGGAGGGCGAGGAGGGGAGGGATATTCACAAAACTGGAAACACGGAGCGCACGACAGGCAACTGTTTCACGGGCGGTAGAAAGCGGCTGCTTTGAGCATTTCATGTCCCCTACACACGTCCCGTTGTACCACTGCTCTATTGTGTGTGCGTGGGGCGAATGCGAATGGTGGACGAATACAGGAATATTGTTTTGCGTGCGGATTCGAAACGCAAGGACGGCGTATTGCTCTCTGCGTGCCCTTTTCAATTTCGGCTACAAAGGAAACGTAGTCTCACCTGGATTGGAAACAATGAAAAGGATTGTTACGTAGCTTGCCATCATGTGATATTTCTTGCTAACTAACCGATACACCATTCATCAAAGGTCTGTTCGATTTCTGATTTAGAGAGAGTTTCTCAACACGTTTATTGTGTCGTGACAGTTAAAAGGAGAATGTTGGAAATGAAACCGAAATTCATTATTATGGTACAATCACAAAAGACGAAAAAATGTATCGTAGGTATAGTACCTGCAGGATAAAACCTACCTTCACTGCAGAATGTGGTTAGTCCCTCGCCCTACATATCGTACATATTCTACAAACACTGCAAGCTTGCACATCCACATCTACATGATTACTCTGCTATTCACAATAAAGTGCCTGGCAGAGGGTTCAATGAACCATCTTAAAATTGACTCTCTAGGATTCCATTCTCGAAAGGAGTGCGGGAAAAACGAGCACTTACATTTTTCTGTGCAAACCCTCATTTCTACCTATGTAGGTGGGTGCCAACAGAATGTTTTCGCAATCGGAGGAGAAAACTGGTGATTGAAATTTCATGAGAAGATACTGTCGCAACGAAAATCGCCTTTGTTTTAATGATTGCCACTCCAATTCACGTATGATGTCTGCGACACTATCTCCCCTATTTCGTGACTATAAAATACGAGCTGCCCTTCTTTGTACTTTTTCGATGTCATCCGTCAGTCCCACCTGATGCGGATCCCACACCGCACACCAGCACTCCAGAACAGCGCGGACAAGCGGGATGTAAGCAGTCTCTTTAGTAGACCTGATGCACCTTCTAAGTGTTCTGCCAATGAGTCGAAGCGTTTGGTTTGCTCTACCCACAACATTACCTATATGATCGTTCCAGTTTAGGTTCTTTGTAATTGTACTCGCTAAGTATTTAGTTGAATTTACAGCCTTCAGATTTGTGTGACTTATCGCATAATCGAAATTTAGAGAATTTTTTTTAGTTCTCGTGTGAATAACTACAGACTTAACCTTATTCAGGGTCAATTACCACTTTTTTAAATCATTTTGTACTTCGTTTTGGTCGTCTCATGACTTTACTAGATGGTGAATGACAGCATCATCTGCAAACAATCTAAGAAGGCTACTCAGATTGTGTCCTATGTCGTTAATATAGATCAGGAACAATAGAGGGTCTATAACATTTCCTTGGGAAACGCTGGATATTAATTCTGTTTTACTCGGTGACATTCCGTCTATTATTACGAACTGTGACGTTCCTGACAGGAAATCAAGGATACAGTTTCACAACTGAGGCGATATTCCATAGGCACGCAGTTTGTTCAGAAGACGCTTGTGAGGAACGGTGTCGAAAGCCTTCTGTAAATCGGAAAATATGGTATCAATTTGTCATCACCTGTCGATAGCACGCATTACTTTATGAGTATAAAGAGATAATTGTGTTTCACAAGATCAGTGGTTTCTAAATCCGTGCTATGTCTCAATAAATCGTTTTCTTCGAGGGAATTCATAATGTTCGAACACAGTATATGTTCCCAAACCCTACTGCAAATTGACGTTAGTCATATGGGCCTGTAAGTCAGTGGCTTACTCCTATCTCCCTTTTTGGGTATTGGTGTGGCCTGAGCAATTTTCCAGTCTTTAGTTACGGATCTTTCTGTGAGCGAGTGGTTGTATATAGTTGCTAAATATGGAGGTATTTTATCAGCATACTCTGAGAGGAACCTGACTGGTATACAATCTGGACCGGAGGCCTTGCCTTTATTAAGAAATTTAAGCTGCTTCGTTACACCGAAGATATCTACTTCCATGTCTCTCATCTTGGCAGTTGTTCTTGATTGGAATTCAGAAATATTTGCTTCGTCTTCCTTGGTGAAGGAATTTCGGAAAGCGGTGTTTAATAACTCTGCTTTAGTGGCTCTGTCATCAGTGACTTCACCCTTGTTATCGTGCAGTGGAGGTACTGATTGCGTCTTGCCACTGGTGTGCTTTATGTATGATCAGAATCTATTTGGGTTATCTGCCATGAGTGTCTGCACGCTAAAAGAAACACTAAATCCCTTGATACCATTCAAGCCCCGTTTCGGTCTTTGGCGAATATATTTCTGGTACTACTACCAGCACCTCTCCTATCCCAATCGCGAATTCTATGAGGAAGAAGTCTCGGGTGTGCCCTGTATGGTGTCGAATATCTTTTTCTTTTCCGCTAGGGCAATTTCCTGAGAAGTAGATGGGCTAACGTGTGTTATGAGCAGACGAAACTACAGTCGTTCGGCTGTAACTGTGGAGTCTTTGGTTGCTCTGGTACAACTCTTATGGAGCTACAACGAGTAAACTACTAGTTCACTTTATTACATGAATGATGAAAAGATTTACTTAACTTGATACAGTCTTTTTCCACAGCAGTGCTTGAATACTTACAACTGTCACTGACTATTAAAGCAGGGCTACATTCATACAATTACAACTCTTCTCTTCTCTGTTCAGCATTTACAAAAGTACAATTTCATTTGAGACTTGAATAACTCTTTAGCCCTACTCGATGATGTTTAATGCTTCAGTTGAGGTGACGAACTGGGAGAGAACTTTCGATGCTCGGCTCTGGGTTGACTATGCGAGAGCACTGCTGTGCCGAGCGAGAGGGCATGCCCTCGTTAACCTCGTGCATTCGCTGTTGCGAATTTGCAGCGAGACATCGTTAACAGCTATCGACATAAGATGCCGACTTCTGAGCGGTACTGCAATGTCTGGACGATACCACAAACTGTTCCTTGACTCTTTTTGGAACATATGCACTCGGAATTTTAATTGTGTGACGTACAACGTCTTTGTTGTGGAGTCTGAAGCTGGAGTACGACGAACTTCTCCATGACGCTCTCACGCTCACTAACAGGTGCCAGACTCATAAGCAGCACTCAATATTTGGGCGAACGACGGTTCTTCAAGCTGTGGCTTTCACAGTTGCATAATATTTCCCCTTGGACCTTTCCGTGTGTGTCCTAAGTTGTTGGCACACTCGCAGTAATAGATGATACCCAGGTAGTGCAGAAGTAAAACACAAGAGCAAATTTCACGATAACGTATATTGTGCTAGACAGTAACTAAAAGATCCTCCAGATCTGACATGAATATATGAACACAAAATCTGACATAATTCATGACGGTAACTGAAATCCCTGAACTAACAGGACAGAGTGGGTGAGGTTACATTTGTGGAAAGCAGCCAAAATAAGTTGCTGTGAGTTACACTCAACATACAAATTTTATTAGTTAAAACACACAATAACATAAGCAAGAATTAAAAACTCTCAAGTTTTTAACGAAAGAGCTCCTTTGATTTGATTAAAATCGGCTGAAAGCCACACACGAAAATCCAGGGCCCCAGGCCTAAGCAAGGAATTGAGGTCCAGGAGTTCTTCTGGAAGTGTCACTTCCTCGAAAAAAAAATTACTTAATTAACAACAAGCAATAACAGTGTTACGGCTTAAGGCCAAAACGAAGATTTGTTAATTCTAAGTAGGCTGAAACCCGGCTGAAGGCCGCATATCAACCAAACGATGTAATGGCTTAAACCCTAGGAAGAAGGGCTTTCAATTTAACAGTCTGAGGGCATTAGCCTAAAACATTTCATACAATCTCGGCTGAAGGCCTCATATTAAAGAAGAACAATGTTATGACTTAAGGGAACCCAACATTTTAAATTTTTAGTTTAAGAGAGGTTAAAACTCGGCTGAAGGCCACATACTAAAGGATAAAAATCTTATAACTTAAGGGCAAGATAATATTTTGAACTTTCTATTTAAGAAAGATAAAATTCCTTTGAAGTCCACATACTAAAGAATACCAATCTTATGACTAAGGGCAAGACCAAAATCTTGAAATTTTAATTTAAAAGAGATTAAAACTCGGCTGAAAGCCACACACCATGTCTAAACAAGATTAAAACTCAGCTGAAGGTCACATACTAAAGAATAAAAATCTTATAACTTAAGGGCAAGACAAAATTTTGAATTTTCAATTTAAGAAAGATTAAACTTGGCTGAAGGCCACATACTAAAGAATACCAGTCTTATGACCTAAGGGCAAGACCAAAATGTTGAAATTTTAATTTAAAAGAGATTAAAACTCGGCTTAAAGCCACACACCATATCTAAACAATTTTATAGCTTAAGGCCTAGGAAGAAGAGCTTTCAATTTGAAAAGTCTGACGGCCTTAGCTTGAAACATTTCATGCACACTTGGCTGAAGGCCTCATACCCCAAAAAAATAACAATGTTATGACTTAACGGCAAGAGCAAGATTTTAAAGTTTCAGTTTAAGAGAGTTTAAATCTCAGTTGACCACCACAGACCATGGAGAAAACTATTTCACGGCTTAAGGCCTAAAGACAAAAAAACTTAAAATTTTAATAAGCTAAAACTTGGCTGAAGGCCACCCAAAGTACTTAAGACTAAAAGGAAATCACTATGTGAAACACAAGGAGCGGCGCTCAGAAGGTTGCAAGGGTCGGCCTGGGAAGGTAACACTAACGCACGTTTAGGTGAGACAGGCAGCCAGACCGACAACCTCTTAATTGGAAGGCAACCCAACCAAAGGCCAGCCGACCAACCAACCAACCAAATCAGTTCTGCTCCACCCAAAGAGCAAAACGACAACAAGACGTCAGTAGCTCAACGTTCTGGATACTGGTGCCAAGTCTGAATAAACGCCCAAAACTACCAACACACCTCAGCTGTTGAACTTCACGCCGTGCTGGCAGCAACAACACGACGAGGAAAATACACTGCCCAAAACTGCGTCAACGCCCAGGACAGGTAAGAGGAACGCTAACGGCCACAAGGCAGAAGATACCACTCGTGCCCTTCACTAATGAAGGAGTGAATTACATGAAGTTAAACGCCATCCAGGAAAACAGCTGAAATTCTAGCCGACCTCAATACACACACATTGTTGCTGTTGAGAATCTTGCAAGAAGCAACAACCAGGATCAAACGAAGAGAAGAGATAGCAATTGAGGCTTGAGTGAGCACTCAACTTTAGAGTCCAAGATCGGTGGTCGACGAACTTCGTAACCCTCGCATGAAGCGCCTCACAACTCCAACCGCGCGTGCACGCCGCCAGCGGCTCCGGCACGACTCCGCACGATGGGCACCTACCTTCTCGCTGCTCTGCGCCAACCGACCGACTGCCACATACATGGAAACGCCCAAAAGACCAAATACACGTCGGCCGATGAGACGACCGACCGTACAACCAAACAACGGTCGTTCCCACTCCAGTCTCCTTCCGTCTGATAGTGCATGTGTGTCCCCATCAGTCGGCAAGTACTGTCTCTCAGCAACTCACTGGCGCTCAGTCCCCGACTCTGCTATGTGCCCGACTGGACCCCTGGTCCGTCTCCAAATGACTTTCAGACCCACGACGACCCGGAAATACTATTGGTCGGTACAGAGATGGTGCGAAACACATTTATCGATCAGCGCTGCTGTTGCCACTCACGGGCAAGTAAGGCAGAAGTTAGTGACGCCAGTAAATGGAATAAGAAAACTAGGCGGCAGTACCGTAAAAGAAGATGACAAGCAATAAATGGCATGAACACGAGCAGCGCAAGCCTCAGTAACTACTCGTACACTACAGGCCATTAAAATTGCTACACCACGAAGATGACGCGCTACCAACGCGAAATTTAACCGACAGGAAGAAGATGCTGTGATGTGCAAGTGATTAGCTTTTCAGAGCATTCACACAAGGTTGTCCTCGGTGGCGACATCTACAACGTGCTAACATGAGGATAGTTTCCAACCGATTTCTCATTCACAAACAGCAGTTGACCGGCGTTGCCTGGTGAAACGTTGTTATGATGCCTCGTGTAAGGAGGAGAAATGCGTACCATCACGTTTCCGACTTTGATAAAGGTCGGATCGTAGCCCATCGCGATTGCGGTTTATCGTATCGCCGTGCTGGATCCCAACGGCCTCGTATCACTAGCAGTCGAGATGACAGGCATCATAATCTTATGGCTGTAACACATCGTGCAGCCACAGCTCGATCCCTGAGTCAACAGATAGGGACGTTTGCAAGACAACAACCATCTGCAAGAACAGTTCGACGACGTTTTCAGCAGGATGAACTATCAGCTCATAGACCATGGCTGCAGTTACCCTTGACGCTGCATCACAGACCAGAGCGCCTGCGATGGTGTACTCAATGACGAACCTGGGTGCACGAATGGCAAAACGTCATTTTTTTTCGGATGAATCCAGGTTCTGTTTAGAGCATCATGATGGTCGCATTCGTCATCCTCATACTGGTGTATCACCCAGCGTGATCGAATGGGATGCCATTGGTTACACGTCTCGGTCAGCTCTTGTTCGCAATGACGGCACTTTGAACAGTGGACGTTGCATTTCAGATGTGTTACGACCCGTGGCTCTACCCCTCATTCGATCCCTGCCAAACCCTACATTTCAGCAGGATAATGCACGACCGTACGTTGCAGGTCCTGTATGGGCCTTTCTGGATACAGAAAATGTTCGACTACTGCCATGGCGAGCACATTCTCCAGATCTCTCACCAATTGAAAACGTCTGGTCAATGGTGTCCGAGCAACTGGCTCGTCACAATAAGCCAGTCACTACTCTTGATGAATTGTGGTATCGTGTTGAAGCTGCATGGGCAGCTGTACCTGTACACACCATCCAAGCTCTGTTTGACTCAATACCCAGGCGTATCAAGGCCGTTATTACGGCCTGAGGTGGTTGTTCTGGGTACTGATTTCTCACAATCTATGCACCCAGATTGCGTGAAAATGTAATCACATGTCAGTTGTAGTACAATATACTTGTCCAATGAATACCCGTTTATCATCTGCATTTCTTCTTGGTGTAGCAATTTTAGTGGCTAGTGTACTAGGAACAGATTCAGTTCTATGTTCTGCAGAAGGATCAAGTCCTGAGACACCGAGTAGGGGAAGGCCTGTATCGGAGGAGGCAAAGACTCAGAGGGTGACAGCTGATAGCTCTGTGTAGCTGGCATGGAACAACCTTTCGTGGAGGCAGCTGGAGTGGCGTCCCAGGGCCCTGTAGGTCCAGAAGCAAGACGGTTTGAAGGAGCTGAGGAACTCAGAGAAACTGAGCCTCTGGGCCCGGTTCCCGCAAGCTCCGTTGAATGTGCTGCTGTGTGCGACTGGCGTAAAGCTCGAAGCGTAAGTGTGTGATCCCTGTTAGCGGTTGATCAGTGTCTTCAGTAGGCAGCAGGTGGAAGGGTATCTACATGGCTCTTGGTGAGCACTTGATTCGCGATGCTGTCGTCAGTTCAGTGTCCGCTTGTGCGCGAGACTGTCGCGCCTGTTAGATTGGCGCTTCAGGAAGCATACTTATAGTTGTCGGCTGTATCTTGTGGTGGTCTTGCATTCATTGGTGCACGGTACTGTATCCGGTGTAGATGCGCCTGTGTGACTTGAGCAAGCCGACATGCTGGTCGTAAGTGTTGTGCTGGAAGCAGACGTGGCCAGTGAATGGCTGGGTGGAAAAGTTCCAATGAATGTTTGGTTGTCGACTTTCGTAGAAAAAGTAACACTGGCCGATCAACGTATCAATGGTCAATCTGGCAGATATAACGACGGAGAAAACAACGATACATTTCTTTAAGCAATCAGGAGACGTAAGCACATATCAAGGTGGTATGGCGTATTCAGCAGGTCACAGGTACTAACTGATAATCTACGTCTACACACATACTCCTCTAGCCACCACATGTTCAGTGTTAGAGGCTACCCCCTACCACTCCTAGTCATTTCATTTCTTGCTCTAACTGCAAATAGCTCGACAGAAGAACTACCATGTTTATGCCTCCGTAGGATTTCTCGTATCTCATATTTTTGGTCCTTACGCGAAATGTATTTTAGCGGCAGTAGAATCGTTCTGTAGTGAGCTCCAAATACCAGTTCTCTAAATTTTCTCAGTAGAATAGAACGTCGCTTACTCTCCAGGGAATCGCATTTGAGTTCCCGAAGCGTTAATGCAACACTTGCCTGTTGTCCGAACCTACCGGTAACACAAGTCGCAGCCCGCCTCTAAATTTGTGCAGTGCCTCCGTTTTAATTCGACCTTATACGGATCTCAAACACTCGAGCGGTACTCAAGAGTGCGTCACACTAGCGTCGTATATGCGGTATCGTTAACAGATGAACTTCACTTTCCCAAAATTCTTCCAACAAACCAAAGACGACCATTTGCCTTCTCCACTACAGTCTTCATAACCTCGTTCCGTCTCATATTGCTTTGTAACGCTACGCCCAGAAATTCAAATGACGTGACTGTGCCAGGCAGGACACTACTAATGCCGTATCCAAACAGTAAGGGTTAGTTTTTCCTACTCGTCGGTATTAACTTACATTCTTCTACATTTACAGTTGTCTGTCAGTCATTAAACCAACTAGAAATTATGTCTAAGTCATCTTGTATCCTCCTACAGACGCTCATCTTCGACACTTTAGCATAAACCAGCATCGTCAGCAACCAATCTCAGACTGCTATCGACCCTGTCCCCCATAACGTTCATGTACACTGAAATAATCAAACCTCCCTGGGGCACTCCTGACGATACCTTTGTCTTTGATGAATACCCGCCATCGAGGACAACTACTTGGTTCTACTATTTAAGAAGTTTTCGAGCCACTCACATATCTCAGAATCTTTTACATAAGTCTGTACCTTCGTTAACAGTCTGCAGTGGAGCACCGGGTCAAACGCTTACCGGAAATCTATAAATATGGAATCTGTCTACTGTCCTTCATCCACAGTTTTCAGTATACGATGTGAGAAAAGGGGAAACTGAGACTCAGTCAAACGATACTTTCTAAAATCGTGCTGATTCGGGAAAACGAGCTTCTCGATTTCAAGAATACTTATTATATTCGAAGTGAGGATATGTTCAAGGATTCTACAGCAGACCGATGGTAGCTATACTGGTCTGTAATTTTTCGGGGCCGTTCTTTTACCTTTCTTATGTACTCCTACCCTTCTTTACGTATCTCATATACGAGGGTTATTCGGAAAGTAAGGAACGATCGGTCGCGAAATGGAAAACACAGTGAAAATCTGATGAAGTTTTGCACAGATTCGTTGGGCACTCAGTCTAGTACGCCCGTAGATCTCATCATGTCGCTCTTTTCAGTTCTGAGCTCACAGTGAGAACGTAAAGATGGCTACAAATTAGCGTCTTCCGCCAAGTATGAGGGCCTGAATCTATGCAATCCACATAACATAACTGTCATGCAGTTCGTTCTACATGACAATTCTCGCCCACACTGGAGGGGCAATGGAGATGCTCTTGCAGCATTTTCGATGGGAAGTGTTTGATCACCCACAATGGTTACCTCTGAGGTTCATCTCTCCTCAAATGAACTGCTGGCTAGGAAGACAATATTTTGACACAGACAACGAGCTGCAGTCCAGAGTAGAAAATTGTCGGATAGCACTGGCGGCTGTCTTCTATAACGAGGAAATTGAAAAGTTGGTACAACGCAACGACAGATGTCTAAGTCTCAGAGGTAACTGTGTAGAGAAGAAGCTGGACGGTGTAGCTAACCATAGCAAATAAAACAGTTTTGATTTTCACTGTGGTTTCCATTTCGCGACCTATCGTTTCTTACTTTCCAAATAGCCCTCGTATAGTGAAACAACGTTAAATATTTCTTGTACTGGCCATTTTCGCAGCAGCTGTACATAAATTACAGTAAATCAAAAGAAAAACGCCTTTTGAATTCTCCATATTTTTTTAAATTCTTTTTTTGTGAACTAGACGCCTTTCGCCTTACTTACATGGCGATTTTTTTTTTTCATTTTCCCATACAGGTTATTACTTGCACTTATAGGTTATTGTTTGCACAATCTATAACCTATATGTACAAGCAATAACCTATATGTGCAAATGAAAAACCCATGTGATATTTCAAGACACCCATTGGACATGCCTTGCAACTAAAGTGGAACGCGTCTGGGCGCACAACATAAATAACATAAAAACTCAGTGTGCAACATGCAAAAGGCATTTTTCTTTTGGATTACTGTAATGTTAAATGTTTTACAGACCTTCATTTTATTCCAGAAAAATCAAGACACATTAATGGAATTTATCGACCCAGAAAAAGCCTTCGACAATGTAAAACAGTAGAACGTCTTTCAAAGTCCCAGGAAAATAGTTTTAAATTTATAAGATAAGATGCGTAACATACGATATGCACAAATACCAAGAAGAAAATATAATAATGGACTACCTAGGGTGCAGTGCTCAGACTGAAGAGAGTGTAACAGAGGGATGCACTATTTCGCCCCTGCTGCTTCAACTGTACATCGGAAAAGCAATGACATAAATAAAAGTAAGTTTCAGGAGAGGGATTAATATTTATGAGCAAAAGGATACCAATGATAAAAGTAGCTGATGAACTGAATGGAATGAACGGCCTAATGAGCTGAGACTATACACTGAGAGCAAAGAGAGGAGAGACGAGAATAATGACAAGTAGCAGAAATTAAATGGCGACAAACTTACCATTACAATTGGGGACCACGAAGTAGACGAAGAGAAGGTACTCTGCTAACGTGGAGATAAAATAACACATGACGCACGAATCAAGTGTAAAATAAAAGTGAAACTAGCTACTCCTAGCCAATGAAAGTCTAAAAGTATCAAACATCGGTCTTAATTTGAAGAAGACATTTCTGAGACTGTATGTCAGGAGCGCAGCATTGTATGGTAGTGAAGCAGGAAGAAACCAGAACAGAAGAGAAACGAATAGGTTGACATGTTGTGCTGTAGCAGGACGATGAATATCAGATGGGCTCGTAAGATAAGGAACGAGGAGAAGATCACCTGGTAAACATCGAGAAGAATGAGAATCACGACGAAAAACATGCATTAATACGTTAAAAAATACGATCCTAGGTACTTAAGCGAGCTGTAAGGGAAGATAGAAATTGGAATATATCTAGTAAATAATTGATGATGCTGGGTGCAAGCGCGGAGTACGTGACAGGCTGCTTCACGCTTGGCGGCCTTAATAAAAAATGTAAGACCACTCACAGCATAGCGTTATAAATGTTGTTAATACGAGTGCTTCCAGTCAACAATCACTAAATGTTACTAACTGTTCCAATTGAATAGAATAAGTCAGAGGGCACCATTAGAGATACAGAGGAAAAAATTTAGTATCTGGAATCAGTATGTCATCAAGTTTAAGATGGCAAAACATTCCTGGAACAGTAACAATAAAAACTGGGATAGTTGAGAAGAAAGGATCTGACGATGTATCTGAGGTAAACGGGAGCTTTGTGGTCAGTATAACTACCTGAGCGTGAGACGATATCGTGGGGTAGTGGTGTGTATATTTGTCACCACATAGGACCCGTTTGTTACGTAGAAAGGTACGTAATTTGTACTGCCGTAACTGAAATGTTGCAGCTTTACAGACAGGCTACATACAGCAGGCATTATTGACAATATTGCAGGGTTCCATAAAAATATTTTCTTTAGTATATAAAATGCATGTTTGATCATCAAATGCCAGCTGTTGTGGCCGAGCGGTTCTAGGCGCTTGCGTACGGCACAGCGCTGCTGCTACAGTCGAAGGTTCGGATCCTGCCTCGGGCATGGATGTGTGTGGTGCCCTTATGTTAGTTAGGTTTAAGTAGTTCTAAGTATAGGGGACTGATGACCTCAGATGTTAAGTCCCATAGTGCTCAGAGCCATTTGAACCCTTTTTTTATCATCAAATGTTTTTATTTTAAACGCAAATATCAACCGGTTTCAGCCTGAAATCATTTTCACGGATAAGGGTTAAAATGGTTTATGCCACCACATTATATTTTTCATTACCCAAATAATGTATAGGGTATGTCATGAATACCAATACACGACACAGGACTATTAGAGGAAAACATACGAAAAAATACACACAGCAGTACTATGTTGTAGATAGCACTGCTGTAAAATGATGTACCAGCGCTTCAGCCACTATTACGAAGTGGCCTTCATCATGGTTTGTCTTACCGGATGCTACGTACTACCGGATCAATGCTACTGTCTTCATCTCTGCCCCTACAGTTCCCTAAATGGTGCCTTAGTAGCATTCATCTTATCATTGATATCACTGGATGTTAGGAGCGTTAGTTAGTTCGTTAGTTAAGTGTTTCATGGATCATTTTGCACAATACATCGTAGCGATGTGAAACGGATCATATTACGTACATTATAATCGCAAATTAATTCGTACATATGATTACATTCTGAACATTTCCAAGTTTCTCTTGTGTTATAAAAATGAAATAGATATACAGATGTGAACTAGTAGTTCCTACCACCAACTTTGATACATTACAGTGATAGGAATTCTTCTGAGGAATGGAAGAAGCTGTCAAGGAGAAACTTTCTCAATAAGTATTTCAAATTTTATCCTCCCGTCTGTCAGACATTTAATATCACTAGGTTGGTACTAACGCGTGGAATGCGTTGTGTAACCTACCTGATGTCCTACCGCGCAAGGAGTTCTCTGTAAAGGAAAATATTGAGACTGTGAACCCAGCTCCTGCCAGGTAGGGAGATCCAAGACACGTCCACAGTTAGACATCAGAAGAACACCTTTTGTCGGTGTACCAAAAATTTGTCAACGAGGAAGTGATTCGTCTATTTTAGGACAAACAGTCTGTTTCCTGTAAATAGAAACATTTTACTACATAAATTAGCGTACACATTCGGTTTCAGGATGCAAAATAGTGGTCCTAGGAACATCCTATAGAGCCTAGGAGAATCCTGTGTCAAAAATATAAGGCAAGAAAAGTGTATTAATCAAATTTAAGAAAAATTAATAGAAATAAGTATGACAAAAACCCAAGTAGGAAACTCAGCTGAAATTTCCGCCGAAATATTCTCTCTGACAACATAAACTAATCCACTGTAGCTGAGCAATGTTTCCTATCATCTGTATGACTTTATCGAGCGAGGTGGCGCAGTGGTTAGCACAGTGGACTCGCATTCGGGAGGACGAGGGTTCGAACCTGTGTCCCGCCATCCTGATTAAGTTTTTCCGTGATTTCTCCAAATCACTTCAGGCAAATGCCGGGATGGTTCACTTGAAAGGGCAAAGCCGTCTTCCTCCCCCGTCTTTCCTTAATCCGATGGGACCTATAACCTCGCGGTTTGGTTCCCTCTACCAAATCAATCAACCCACCAACCTGCATGACTTATCCGGATTTAAATCTCAGAATGACATGGCTGTCACGAACACGAGGGAATTCTATTACTTCAGGCTTATTCAACTCTGAAGTGAAAGCTCTAAACTTCAACATTTAGTGCCTCAGCAATGTGTCATTTACTTTTCGAAGTGTGCGCCGACAGCGGTGGCTGTGGTCGGCTGCTGCGTGTGATGTGTCTCGTATTTGTCAGTCTAATAACACTATTCTGGCCTCTGTCTGCATTTAACCAGTCGAAAACTTCCCGAAGTTTCCATGAAGCGGAAGACTGTATGTGTCTCTAGGCTAAGACGAAAGGGCTCCGTACACTCGCTAAGGCTAGGCGAGGTGCGCGATATTTCCCTCAAAGTTCTCACAAGAACGTCAACTAGAATGACTCGTCTCGCTTTCTCCGCTTTGGAGATCTATAAGGATTCACCAGAAATATGGCTGAAACAGAGCCAAGTGAACCAAAAATTTTCACAGGAAAACTTCTCTGCGTCAGCAGAGGGTGTTAAGCGCCGCCGCGCGGGATACCCACGCTCTTCGGGCGCCTTGTCACGGTCCGCGGCTTCCCCCTTCGGAGGTTCGAGTCTTCCCTCGGACATTGGTGTGTGTTTTTCGTACCGTAAGTTCGTTTAAGTTACGTTAAGTAGTATGTAGGCTTAAGGCCCGACGACCTAAATAGTTTGGTGCAGTAAGACCTTACCACAAATATCCAAATTTTGTTAAGCGCCCCATGCAACACTACTCTCGAGAGAACAGAGCCCAAATTATCCATCCACTATTGACAATATTGTGGTGAACTTCCCCACTGTACCGTGGCCTTGCTTCGCACAAATACTGGGCCAGTGAGAGAGTTCGGTACGTTCCATACTTCCTTGTCCGCACCAATCAGAATTTTTCTAGTAAACTTCTGCGTCGCAAGAACGTCGCCTTTTCGTTCCTTGTCTGCCTTTCTTTCAATATGCGTCCGGTTATTGTTGTGTTTAAGTTTCTCCAGGGCAGGTTTCTTTACATATGAAACCCATACGATGTCCCCAATAGTGTCACGTGATCCAACTGATTGTCGAACGGAGTGGCCGTGCAGTTTGAGGCACCCTGTAACGGATTGCGCGGCCCCTCCCACCGAAGGTTCGAGTCCTCCTTCGGGCATTGGTGTGTGTGTTATGCCTAGCATAAGTTGGTTTAAGTTAGATTGAGTAGAATATGAGTCGAGGGACTGATGACCTCAGCAGTTTGATTTCTTAAGAATTCACACACATCTGAACATTTTTGATCCGATTGTTTACTGAAACTGCGATGCAGAGGATTTCTTCCGCCTGCCTTGGAAATACGCCGAGGTGAAGGCCCAGACCATTGTCGTCTTCAATTGGCTTACTGGGGTGAGGGTAGCTTCGTTGTGCCTTGCTATTATTTCGTAAATGGATTTCCATGTCACTCTTCTGCTTCCAAACCTGAGCGGCTCACCCCTTCCACTTCCATTTCCATTTTGTTATAAAAATGTATACATCTATCAACATGCAAACTAGGAGGAAACTATTAAACTATGTGGACGAAAGCCACGCATTTACCCATTGCTCATTGCACTCGTTACTATGCAAATCAAGCTAATTACATACAAAGTATGGAATATACCATATTAATCAGATCGGCGTGTCGTAGGGGCTGCTAAAATAACCTGCCACCTTACAAAGTGATCAGACATTTTGGTTGCAGCATTGTGCGGCCATTTCTGCGCCAAAGACAATCTTAATTTGGCGTAATGAATGTCATTTTCGCTTCTAGTATCGTAATTATGTGCATTATTTTTCCTTTTGAAAACTAGTGCGTTATTTACAACAAACTTCAGCAAGTAATAAATATAATGTCAAGCAATAGTCAGGATGCCCAAATCCCTAAACAGAAGTTTACAAACCTAAACAGAAGTCTACAAGATGATTGCGGGTAAGCACCATGTATTATTCTTACAGCAAGTTTTTGCACGATGTAGAATTTCTTTCTTAAGGATGAAGTAACCCAGAACATTGTTCCATATGACATTATTGAATCAAAATATGCAAGATATGTCAACTTACAGTTTTGTCTCTCCACAAGATTCACACAGCCAAATGCCTTAAACAGGTCGCAGAAAATACCAACCGGCACTATTTTATTATTTAATGCTTGTAAAATATGGTGAGTGAACATGCAAACGGCATTCTCAGCAGAGCAACCCTTCCGAAACCCAAACTGTGGTATGCTGAGGATATTATTGTTGCTAAGGTGAGATACTATTCTAGAGTACATTCCTTCCTCAAAAAGTTTGGAAAATTGTGTCAGCAATGAAACAGATCTTTAGTTATTGACATCTCTTTTATCACCTTTCTTGTACAAGACGAGAGCTCATGTTCCTTATTAATTGTCATAAAAATTTAAATGTCGTGTGACTAGGGCCTCCCGTCAGGTAGACCAGTGGTCGTCCAACATTTTTTGCTCAAGGACCAAAACTAACAATACGCTCGGCCCGCAGATTTCCAGGTCTTTTTATTAACTGGCAGACTACGTAAATGGTGTGTTATGAACCTCCAATAGACTAGTTATAGTAAAGAAGTGAAAGGTTTAGCACTGACTTTCTAGTACTTGTCGTTAAAGTCGATACCTTTCGGTCCACTACGTGTAGAATGTTCTCTATTTCAGATTGTTGCCAACCTCAATGATCCGTAAATTGTAACACTGTAATTGCCCAACAAAATGTTGCTGCGTTGTCTTTGTGAACAGATGGTTAATAACAGCAAATGGACTTATACTTAAATGGATTATGTAACATGAGACACGACCACAACTGTTTTCTACGTGTTTTGAAAGTCATTAATCTTCAACTCATTAGACTGAACTACAACAACCTTAATTATATTTCATACTAGATGAGGTACCTGGCATTGGCTAGATATGTATTTATTCCAATCTTACGTTATTCTGTCTCTTCCTTCCCTCACTCTGTCGTCCATTTAGAACTTCCCTCACTCGCCATCTCTTCACCCCTTTATCTGTCCATTTCACACTCCCCCTGTATGTGTCCATGTCCTCCTCTCCGTTCTCCCTCCACATTACCAACCAACAAAGAAGTTGTCTTTGCCTACCCCACAATATTTCTTTACGGATTGAAAATAATATGTGTATCAGTGTGGTTGAAATCGATCCGAGGGCTTAGGAGGAGAAGTGGAGGATAAACACACACGCACACACACACTCACATACACAAATAGATTTTTAAGAGCTAATGACTAATTATTTCTTTTAACAAATATGTACCGCATATGACCGTCTATGTAATGCATATTCATGAATCCAACGCACTTTCATTTAAGATTGATACAATAGCAGATAATTGGTACGAGGCACTTGCACCCATTTGTTGTCAGCACTGAGAAACAAACAAGAAAACATTTCCATCATTACGTCCCCTCACACCGCAACGACAAATCTATCTGCCACTGTACCAAGTGGAACCTATAAAGGTGATGGAACAACTTTACGAGCTTCTACTTACAATTCTTTTGACGAAGGAGACAGGTACAGACGACAGCTGCAAACCCTTTATTCTTTACCGGATTTGTATGTATATCTTTTATCGTTCTTCCGAAACTGTAAACATTAGCACCTGTTAAAATGAAATAGTGCTTTCGTAAACCAGCCACTCGAGACTCTTAGATGTATGTGACTCCTTCGCCAAATAACATTGCTGTGCACTTGCTGACGACAGTGAGACATGTTATGACACTGAAATTCTGCAGTACAGGGAAAAAGATTGTAAGTAGGCTGTTTAGGTTTTTATATTGGTAACGCCACGTAGCGCTCTGTATGAAAATCACTGGCTGTGCTGTGTGCAGTCTGTGGCTGGTTTGCTTTGTTGTTGGCTATTGTAGTGTTGGGCAGTTGGCTGTTAACAGCGCGTAGCGTTGTGCAGTTGGAGGTGAGCCGCCAGCAGTGGTGGATGTGGGGAAGTGCGATGGCGGATTTTTGAGAATGGATAATCTGGAGGTGTGTCCATCAGAAACAGTACACTTGTAAGAATGGATGTCATGAACTGCTATATACACTCCTGGAAATTGAAATAAGAACACCGTGAATTCATTGTCCCAGGAAGGGGAAACTTTATTGACACATTCCTGGGGTCAGATACATCACATGATCACACTGACAGAACCACACGCACATAGACACAGGCAACAGAGCATGCACAATGTCGGCACTAGTACAGTGTATATCCACCCTTCGGAGCAATGCAGGCTGCTATTCTCCCATGGAGACGATCGTAGAGATGCTGGATGTAGTCCTGTGGAACGGCTTGCCATGCCATTTGCACCTGGCGCCTCAGTTGGACCAGCGTTCGTGCTGGACGTGCAGACCGCGTGAGACGACGCTTCATCCAGTCCCAAACATGCTCAATGGGAGACAGATCCGGAGATCTTGCTGGCCAGGGTAGTTGACTTACACCTTCTAGAGCACGTTGGGTGGCACGGGATACATGCGGACGTGCATTGTCCTGTTGGAACAGCAAGTTCCCTTGCCGGTCTAGGAATGGTAGAACGATGGGTTCGATGACGGTTTGGATGTACCGTGCACTATTCAGTGTCCCCTCGACGATCACCAGTGGTGTACGGCCAGTGTAGGAGATCGCTCCCCACACCATGATGCCGGGTGTTGGCCCTGTGTGCCTCGGTCGTATGCAGTCCTGATTGTGGCGCTCACCTGCACGGCGCCAAACACGCATACGACCATCATTGGCACCAAGGCAGAAGCGACTCTCATCGCTGAAGACGACACGTCTCCATTCGTCCCTCCATTCACGCCTGTCGCGACACCACTGGAGGCGGGCTGCACGATGTTGGGGCGTGCGCGGAAGACGGCCTAACGGTGTGCGGGACCGTAGCCCAGCTTCATGGAGACGGTTGCGAATGGTCCTCGCCGATACCCCAGGAGCAACAGTGTCCCTAATTTGCTGGGAAGTGGCGGTGCGGTCCCCTACGGCACTGCGTAGGATCCTACGGTCTTGGCGTGCATCCGTGCGTCGCTGCGGTCCGGTCCCAGGTCGACGGGCACGTGCACCTTCCGCCGACCACTGGCGACAACATCGATGTACTGTGGAGACCTCACGCCCCACGTGTTGAGCAATTCGGCGGTGCGCCTCCCGCATGCCCACTATACGCCCTCGCTCAAAGTCCGTCAACTGCACATACGGTTCACGTCCACGCTGTCGTGGCATGCTATCAGTGTTAAAGACTGCGATGGAGCTCCGTATGCCACGGCAAACTGGCTGACACTGACGGCGGCGGTGCACAAATGCTGCGCAGCTAGCGCCATTCGACGGCCAACACCGCGGTTCCTGGTGTGTGCGCTGTGCCGTGCGTGTGATCATTGCTTGTACAGCCCTCTCGCAGTGTCCGGAGCAAGTATGGTGGGTCTGACACACCGGTGTCAATGTGTTCTTTTTTCCATTTCCAGGAGTGTATATTATGACTATTAAGGTCAATACATTCTTTGTTCTCTATTAAAATCTTTCATTTGCTAACTATGCCTATCAGTAGTTAGTGCCTTCCGTAGTTTGAATCTTTTATTTAGCTGGCAGTAGTGGCGCTCGTTGTATTGCAGTAGTTCGAGTAACGAAGATTTTTGTGAGGTAAGTGATTTGTGAAAGGTATAGGTTAATGTAAGTCAGGGCCATTCTTTTGTAGGGATTATTGAAAGTCAGACTGCGTTGCGCTAAAAAAAATATTGGGTGTCTGTTTAAGCACAGTCATGTACAATTGTTCTAAGGGGACATTTCATATGTTGCCCCTTAGCCGAGGATACCTCACTTGAATCTTCTGATTTTTTCTTGTAGTTTGTATAATTAGTGTAGCTATTGTTTATTGCTAGCGCGTAATTGTAGAGAGCATCTCCTTTGTAGTTGTAGTCTTTCATTGTTGTACAGTAAAACAGTTGTCACAAGCAGGTAGATTTGCACCAACTATTTCGCAGCTGCACTTGCAATTAACTAGATATTATTTTCAGTGCTATGTTACTGTGTTCTTTTATTTTTGCTCTTGAAATTGTGCTTTTCTGTGTTATCATGTGAAATATTGTGACAATAATGGCGTGTGAAAAACGTAACATTAGGCTCCAAAGTAAACTGAGAAATAATAGTGACGACGAGCATAGCTTGTCAGCACCACTCTGTAATGAATTCACAGACATTCGAAGTAGTAATGTGGTAATTGTGCATATTGGAATGGAGCGGACGGCAAATAATGGTGTAGACAATGAAACAAGTAGTGAGAAAGGAAGCATTATCGATCGATCGGTCGGCAGGAATCCGAAATGACAGAACACAATATTGCAAATACTGTAGACTTAGGTTTTGGGTCCTCACCGATTTCTCAAATGAGTCAAGACACATTTTCTGCTTGTCAAAATGTTGCCGGTGAAAATGTAGTGCCAAAAAGCATAGAGAAACATATTCGAGACACTAATACATTATTATTGCAATTAATGCAACAAATGGAACAAAATCAGAGACAAACACAGCAAAAGCTTCAAAAGTTAGACACAATGGAACAAAATCAGAGACAAACACAGCTATAGCTTCAAACGTTAGACACAATGGAACAAAATCAGAGACAAACACAGCAAAAGCTTCAAAAGTTAGACACCATGCTTGAGCAAACACGTAAAGATTTAACTACTGAGTTACATAACATTGAATCGAAATGTCAAAAAGTCTGTAATGACGTAAAAACACAAATTTGTAAGCATTTTCAACGTATTTTTTCGCGGCATGAAAATGCATTACAGAATCACGAAGCAGCCATAAAAGAACTGCAAACTATTGTTCATGAAAATCATGAGACCTTGCAAGTAAAATTGACTCAGTTGCATCTACCGATTCGGTTACGCTACTTGCAAAAACTCAGGAAAACTTAAAGGACACAGTAGATACTCAGAAAATTGGTTCAGAAAGACACATGGAGGAAATTAGTTCATTATCAGAGAAAGTAGTTGAACTTTTGGATCAGCTAAGTAATTTATCTACGAAGGTAGATAATAATCAGAATGACACAAAACCGGTAGTCTTTAATGACACAGAAGAGTGCGACCAAATTAGGAAATTAAAACAAAATCAGAATCAAATTAATACGCAACACCAAAGAGAAATCCGGGAAGTACCAGATCAGCTGACACAGGTAATACAAGAATTACATATGTCAGAGGACACTCGCGCTCCAACACGGGAGGAGAGACATAGAAATACGGAACAGCCACTAAATAATAACACAGGGCACTTCGGAAATTATGAAAGACATTGGTAGGGTACACCGAATTTTGAGGTGGAACCGCCGAAATGACGTAACAATGACCGACATGCGACTCGCCGACATGATTATTTTGACTATAAGCTGTTCATTATTACACGTAAATTCAAAACATTTAAGAATTCGTCAACGACATTCATCCACAAGCGTGGCTTCATCAATTCTCTCATTGTTTTCCTCCCAACTGGTCATTAGAGCACAGATTAGAATTTATGTGTGGCTATTTAGAGAATGAACCAGCTGTAAGAATGCGATCGGTCATTCAAAATTGCCGCAGTGAAGGAGAATTTTATCATGCCTTCCTCTCAGCATATTGGTCTCAAGCTACATAAGACCGAGTAAAGCATAGCATCATAATGATGAAACATTTCGAACAATCTGAATTTTCCAGTCTTGTGAAATATTTTGAAGACATGTTGCACAAGGATCAGTACCTGTCAAACCCATACAGCCCCTCAGAACTCATCCGCATTTGCTTAATCAAATTACCTGAACATTTACGACATATTATTTTGGCAGGACGTTGCAAAGACGACACTGAAGCTTTTCAGGGATTCTTACAAGAATTAGAAATTGACACTGACAATTGCCGAACGCGAAAACGGGAGCACAACAATTGAAACGTTCCCTTTGAAAAATTATACAGGACTGTGCTTAACCTGACACACAATATTTTTAGCGCAACGCAATCTGACTTTCAAAAATCCATACAAAAAAAATGGCCCTGACTAACATTAACCTATGCGTTTCACAAATCGCTTACCTCACAAAAATCTTGGTTACTTGAACTACTGCAAAACAGCAAGCGCCACTACTGCCAGCTACATAAAAGATTCAAACTACGGAAGGCACTAACTACTGATAGGCATAGTTAGGAAATGAAAGATTTTAGTAGAGAGCAAACAATGTATTTACCTTAATAGTGTTGAAATATCATAATATACATAGCAGATCATGACATCCAGTCTTACAAATTTCCAAACTCCGCCATCTCTCTCCCCACATCCACCACTGCTGGCGTCTCACCTCCAACTGCACAACGCTACGCGCTGTTTACATGCAGCTGCCCAACACTACAATGGCAGACAACAACGCAAACTAGCCACAGACTGCACACAGAACAGCGAGTATTTTCATACAGAGCACTACGTATTGTTAACAGTAAGAAAACCTAGACAGCCTACTTACATAGCCCCCATGCTCCCCACAAAAAATCTTACAAATTGTTTTGGGCAGTGGCCAATAATGATTTGATAAAATTTTCCATAATTACAATAACAAAGATATCAAATGTACACACTTATTGATACACTGTTGGTCAAAAAGCTAAAATTTTTTCATAGTCCATAAAGACAGTCCTGATCATTCATCACAGTACAATTGCAGTGTTTTTCTCAAAGTCTGAGCAGTAAAACAAAATGCACACGGAAGTAGTGGATTTCCACGCAGTCTTCAATCAGTAGTGTTGTCCTTCCAATGGAAAGACAGTGCTGTCTCTTGACATGAAGACAGGTAATGGGCCACATCAGAGCAAACCCACCGTAGAGTCAGTCGAAGTTTTGAAGAATACTGGTAGGTAGGTCATAACAGAGTAGACCCACTGTAGTCCTGTTAGAGATTACGGTATTGGTGGGCCATCAAAATGCAGATCCACTGTACTCCTTGTAGAAATAATGGTACTGGTGGGTCATCAAAGATGCAGACCCAATGTAGTTCTGGTAGACGGCCAGGAGCCATCTGTTGCGTCTCTGCAGGTGCACAATCACCATCAAAGAGTCTTGCAGAGAATATAGCAAGTCCATAAACCACCATTTGTCCATTCACAAAAAATTTGTTTGAAATGTCCTTAGAACCAGCAATCCTGTTATCCAGTCCCTTGCTGAATTATTAACACACGTGCAAACACTATCAGTCCCTACTTCTCACATATTGTCCATATACTATGACCAACAGAAACATGTGCAGTGAAATGTAACTTACAAGTTACTTAATTTAATGAACTGGTGTCAATTACAATTTTATAACATAAGAATACAATAATAAAGGTGCAAAATACATCATTAAAAACATAACAATACAGATAACATTTGTGGTAATGCAGGCTTTACAGAAGAATCGAAATAACATATACATCAGTGTTACAGGAATTATGACATAAGTACGTACATAAAAGATCAGAATAACTTTCGAAACATCAACTTCACACATGAGCATTAAAACAAAACAGAATAAATAATGTCCAAACATCTATACAAAGTAAATAACATATTACTAATGCAAATTATATTTGAGGATAACAGTATTCCTCATCATAGTGAATGTAGCTTGGTATTAGAAGAGAAAAAATTCTATGAAACAGTACACAGAGACAGTAAGAAAACAAATACACAAGGGTACACAAACACATAGTGGGATAACACAAAAGGAAAGGACAGGGTTTGTTTTCAGTGTAACATTTAGTACTGCAGTCCAACCCAAAACTTCATTCCATATCTTTCGTCTTATTTCAACATTTGTTTTCACCAAAACATCCAATCCAAGCATGCTTTCTGTGTTTATATGTTCACATATTTCTTACCTCATTATTTATTTTCCATTATCTTACATAATTTATTTCCAAGAAAATCCTACCTAAACTTGTTGTCGCTAAACCCTACTTTTGTTCATCTCCTCTTTCAAAATACTTTTTTTTTTGCCAAACCATATTCTTATAGCTTCTCAATGAATTTCTACCAATTCATCACAACTCATTCTCTTATATAGTCTACCCCCTCTTAAGCTAACTTAAATCTACTGAGCTCAGATGCTAAACTAAGGCACGAGGCAATGCAGCAGCACAAAACAATTAATACAAATAGCAATGACAAAAAAAAAAATACAAATGCGCAAAGCAATTGCAATATTACAACTAATATAAGGCACTGTGCAGCAAATAAGAAAAATAAATCAGTAGTAAAACTAGATTAAAAGAGCAATACAAAGTGAAATTTAGTAGCACTATTCCTGGCAAACAGCAGCAGCAAATGCTATAACTTATACCTAAACATGAGAAAGCTCAAGCAGAAAAAATAGTACACTAAAGACAACAATGCTGATAAGGGAAATGTCTAGTCACATCTTAATATCTATGTAATTAAAGTGGTGCACCACAACTTATTCTACAAAAATTAATTACCAAATACGTGAAAAGAAAATTATGAATGCAGTTCCTGTGAAGGTAAATGTCTTTTTTGTGCTCCCTCATTTTTTTGAAAAAATTATTATTTACTCGATCTGTAGACAGAAGATATTTATATAAGTATATCTATAAAATTTTATTTTAACCAATGCTGCAGTGCATCTAGAAACTAGATATTAAACGAAATGAGCAAATATATACATAAAGCAAGCCATATGGCATTTCTCTCAACTAGCAAGACAATAGATGTAAAAATATTCCTCGTCATTTTATTAGGCAATTTAGTAAATATCATAAATTAAAAGCTCCACAGTGTAATCATATGTTTTCAAGTTCGACCGTGTCTTTTTTTTGAAGCTTTCTACAAAGGAACGTCAATAGCGAGGATAATGGCCTCCCTTTTTTTTCTCCACCTGTGCCTCTGAAAGGCACACGCTAATGGCTTTTTCCAGGCGACTGTCGCCGTGCTGGGTGCCCACGACGCATTATGTCCAGGTGGTCACTTAACTTTCTTACCGAAATATTTACGACACCAGTTTCCACTACAGTGACAGTCTCATATGAAAATTTCACAGGTCGAAAATTTACGTTGCAAATGTGTAGAAACAAAATCCAGTAAATATAACAGTGTCCAAAAAATTTTCGTTGGCATTGTGGTACATTCACGCATTTATACACATTTCATAACTCTTAAAGTACGATTCTTGGTTTCCAACATCCTTTTCCACAAATCAGTGTCCCCAACCACTACTCATTATTCCTTACCTCATTATACATATACAGGGCTATTACAAATGATTGAAGCGATTTCATAAATTCACTGTAGCTCCATTCATCGACATATGGTCACGACACACTACAGATACTTAGAAAAACTCATAAAGTTTTGTTCGGCTGAAGCCTCACTTCAGGTTTCTGCCGCCAGAGCGCTCGAGAGCGCAGTGAGACAAAATGGCGACAGGAGCCGAGAAAGCGTATGTCGTGCTTGAAATGCACTCACATCAGTCAGTCATAACAGTGCAACGACACTTCAGGACGAAGTTCAACAAAGATCCACCAACTCCTAACTCCATTCAGCGATGGTATGCGCAGTTTAAAGCTTCTGGATGCCTCTGTAAGGGGAAATCAACGGGTTGGCCTGCAGTGAGCGAAGAAACGGTTGAACGCGTGTGGGCAAGTTTCACGCATAGCCCGGGGAAGTCGACGAATAAAGCAAGCAGGGAGCAAAACGTACCACAGCCGACGGTTTGGAAAATCTTACGGAAAAGGCTAAAGCAGAAGCCTTACCGTTTACAATTTCTACAAGCCCTGACACCCGATGACAAAGTCAAATGCTTTGAATTTTCGGCGTGGTTGCAACAGCTCATGGAAGAGGAAACTTGTTTTCAGTGATGAAGTAGCATTTTTTCTTAATGGTGAAGTGAACAGACACAATGTGCGAATCTGGGTGGTAGAGAATCCTCACGCATTCATGCAACAAATTCGCAATTCACCAAAAGTTAAAGTGTTTTGTGCAATCTCACGGTTTAAAGTTTCGGCCCCTTTTTCTTCTGCGAAAGAAACGCTACAGGACACGTGTATCTGGACACGCTGGAAAATTGACTCATGCTACAACTGGAGACCGAAAGCGCCGATTTCATCTTTCAACAGGATGGTGCTCCACCGCACTTCCATCATGATGTTCGGCATTTCTTAAACAGGAGATTGGAAAACCGATGGATCGGTCGTCGTGGAGATCATGATCAGCAATTCATGTCATGGCCTCCACGCTCTCCCAACTTAACCCCATGCGATTTCTTTCTGTGGGGTTATGTGAAAGATTCAGTGTTTAAACCTCCCCTACCAAGAAACGTGCCAGAACTGCAAGCTCGCATCAACGATGCTTTCGAACTCATTGATGGGGACATGCTGCGCCGAGTGTGGGAGGAACTTGATTATCGGCTTGATGTCTGCCAAATCACTAAAGGGGCACATATCTAACATTTGTGAATGCCTAAAAAAACTTTTTGAGTTTTTGTATGTGTGTGCAAAGCATTGTGAAAATATCTCAAATAATAAAGTTATTGTAGAGCTGTCAAATCGCTTCAATCATTTGTAATAACCCTGTACATATCCATCGACACTTCTTCAATATATCATCATGAGAAATACGTAGCATAATAAACATTCCTCAACAACATAATGCACATCGTCGTCGTAATAATAACATCATAACACCTCAGTCAAATCTCAAAATCGTCGTAGCTTCCTCCAATAATTTCAAAACCTAAAAAAAATTCTCTGCTCATGTCAAGAGTGTCATCTGCCTCAAACGTACTTTAAAAATCATGATTCCATACCAAATACATCATTCAAGGCTCTCATAGTATCACAATGGTTCCGAAAAAATATATGAACAGTTCACAAAGTACAGACAAAATACAGTTTCGTAAGTGTGAAGTTATCCAACTGTGTAATCACGTAAACATCTGTCACTGACATAGTAAAGAAAATGTTTGTCTCTCTCAGTTAAATGATCAGATAGCTGTGTAATTCTGTCTTAGAGAAATATGGTACCGATGTGTAAAGTTGTATAAGCAAATACCATATTATCTAGGGCTCCTTGTGCTTGCCAAACACATGGTACACAAAGTAAGCGTGTACCCCCCTGAGGATTAATGTAATTATACCCTCAGGTGTCACAGATTACAGCAATGGAATGAAATGTATCACGGAAAACCTTTGTATCATTGCACTTCAAATATCTTTAAAAATAAATGATTTAAGTACAAAATTAATCACTCAAATACGTGTCCTGTAGCACTAAATGTGCGTCTTGCTGTAAGATAATGTCTGTGGAAGTGTCGTAGTTATCGTCCTCCGAAAGCTAAGTTCTGCAGAAGTCAATGTACTTACCTCATGATAAACCAAAGTGAAATGCTTTGCGTATAGATATCTTAGTTATTACGCTTATTGCAGTGATGAAGAAAGTACTGTACTGTAACGTATTGTTGTGCTACAGAAATGGCTGTCTCATTGTAGCTATACCACAAAAGTTGCTACTAAAACATGTTTTATTTTCCGGAATAATTCAGAAAAACTGTGCAGATATAAAACAGATACACCGCAAAAGCAACAATGTAAATTGTGTCACACATTAGTAGCGTCGTGATATAATTGTGTAGCTGTCAAAGAAACCAAATGCTAAGTCAAATTTATCCCACAGAAATTACTTCAAATAAAGAATGTCATTTCAAGTAAACCAAAATGTTGCATGAAAATCTCACTAGCAGTGCTGGTATATGTTCTAAGTATGTGAGCCTTATAGTCGTTACGTGGTTGTGCAACTAACAAGCAAGATTGTACACACACAGTTACACTGTGTCGTCTGTTCACTATAACAATGCACTCGTAACTACTGTCTAAATATGTATCCTAGGTTCTAGATTGGATAGTTAACTTCAAACACTGTTGTTAACAGTTTCTAAGTCTAACGAAGCATACTAGTAATGTAAAGTGAAAAATTTTAAGGCAAAGACTAAGTTAAAAAGCAGATCATCTCTCAATAAACGATTTTACATTTGAAATGTGGTGCAATCCTTTACCCTTACTAGTATGCAGAGTTTCAACTTCAAAGTAATTATCATGTTGTATACGTCGGTAAAGAATGCTGGAATTTTTCTCAAGGTTAGCGTCTATGTTATTTTTCTCTGAGCCAGCCGGCGCACGCGGCTGCCTGCTGTGCGAGTAATTGTCTGTCTCTTTGTTGGCGCGCGCCGTTATTGGGATTAGGAGACCGAACTTCTACAAATTCACCTTGCCGAGAAGGCCCTGCCCTGTTTGAAGCTCGCCAGTTCTGATGCAATTCAGCTCTGTCGTTACGATCATCTCGTCTGTCGTCATGTCGGTAGATTCCATAGTTTCTTTCTTGTCGGTCACGTGGTGGAGAACTTCTCCCTGAATCGTAACTGCACGCTGGTCCGTTGCGTCTATAGTTATTCTGTCTCCCTTGATAATAATTATTTTGGTTCCCATATTGTTTGTTTCTATGGTAATCTCTATCATATTCATTTCTATGGAAGTGCAATCTTTCTCTGTACCTATTATTCTGCCAACGGTTGTCATATGGGTGGTGCCTTTTTTGGTCACGATTTGTGTTGTGATAATAGCCTTGTCGTGTCCAGTTATTATTTCTTTCATTGCGGAATTGTGACGGATGTGACCTGTAATTGTTGTGTTCCTGTTTTTGCATTCTGTGATTGTCAGTGTCAATTTTTTATTCTTGTAAGAGTCCCTGAAAAGCTTCAATGTCGTCTTTGCAACGTCCTGCCAAAATAATATTTCTTTAATGTTCAGGCAATTTCATTAAGCAAATGCGGATGAGTTCTGAGGGGCTGTATGGGTTTCACAGGTAGTGATTCTTGTGCAACATGTCTTCAAAATATTTCACAAGACTGGAAAATTCTGATTGTTCAAAGTGTTTCATCATCATGATGCTATGTTTTACTCGGTCTTGAGTAGCTTGAGACCAATATGCTGAGAGGAAGGCATGATAAAATTCTCCTTCACTGTGACAATCGTGAATGACCGACCGCATTCTTACAGCTGGTTCATTCTCTAAGTAGCCACACATAAATTCTAATCTGTGTTCTAATGACCAGTTGGGAGCAAAACAATGAGAGAATTGATGAAGCCACGCTTGTGGATGAATGTCGTTGCAAGAATTCTTAAACGTTTTGAATTTACGTGTAGTAATGAGCAGCTTATAGTCAAAAACATCATGTCGGCGAGTGGCATGTCGGTCATTGTTACGTCATATTTGCGGTTCCATCTCAAAATTCGGTGCACCTTGCCAATTTCTTTCATAATTTCCGAAATGCCCTCTGTTATTACTTTGTGTCTTTTCCGTATTTCTAAGTTCCTCTTCCCATGTTGGAGCGCGAGTGTCCTCTGAAATATGAAATTTTGGTATTATTTGTGCCAACTGATCTTGTACTTCCCGGATTTCTCTTTTGTATTGTGTATTAATTTGATTCTGATTTTCTTTGAATTTCTTAATTTGTTCATACTCTTCTGTGTCAGTGATGGCTACAGGTCTTGTGTCATTCAGATCATCATCTACCTTTGCAGATAAGTTAGTGAACTGATCCGAAAGTTCTGCTACTTTCTCCGATAGTGTACTTATTTCCTCAGTGTGTTTTTCTGAACCAAGTTTCAGAGTGTCCATTTGTGTTGACATCGTATCTACTGTGTCCTTTAAGTTTTCTTGAGTTTTTGCAAGTTGCGTAACCGAATCGGTAGATGCAACTGAGTCAATTTTAGCTTGCAAGGTGTCGTGATTTTCACGAACAATGGTTTGCAGTTCTTTTTTGGCTGCTTCGTGATTCTGTATTGCATTTTCATGACGCGAAAAAATAGGTTGGAAATGCTCACAAATTTGTGTTTTTACGTCATTACAGACTTTTTGACATTTCGATTCAATGTTATGTAACTCAGTAGTTAAATCTTCACTTGTTTGTTCAAGCGTGGTGTCTAACTTTTGAAGATTTTGTTCCATTGTGTCTAACTTTTTAAGATTTTGTTTCACTGTGTCTAACTTTTGAAGAGTTTGTTCCATTGTGTCTAACTGTTGCTGTGTTTGTCTCTAGTGTTGTTCCATTGTGTCTAACTTTTGAAGCCTTTGTCCCATTTGTCTCTGATTTTGTTCCATTTGTTGCATTAATTGCAATAATAATGTATTAGTGTCTGGAATCTGTTTCTCTATGCTTTTGGGCAGTGCATTTTCACTGGCAACATTCACATTTTGACAAGCAGAAAATGTGTTTTGACTCATTTGAGAAAACGGTGAGGACCCAAAACCTGAATCTACAGTATTTGCGAAACTGTGTCCTGTCATTTCGGATTCCTGAGGCGAGCTGTTGTCGACCGATCGATCGATAATGCTTCCTTGTTCACTACCTGTTTCACTGTCTACACCATTATTTGCCGCCCACTCCATTTCCCTATGCTCAATTACGAAATTTCTACTTCGAATGTCTGTTAATTCATTACACGGTGGCGCTAACGCACTGCTTTCGTCTTCACTGTCATTTCTCAGTTTACTTTGGAGCCTAGTATTACGTTTTTCACACACCATAATTGTCACAATATTTCACACAACAACACAAAAAAACACAATTTGAAGAGCAAAAATAAGAGAACACATTAACATAGCACTGAAAATAATATCTATTTAATTGCAAGCGCAGCTGCAAAATTCTTGGTGCAAATCTACATGCATGCCACAACAACAATGAAAGACTGCAACTACAAAGGAGATTCTCTCTACAATTATGTGCTAGCAATAAACAAAATCTACACTAATTACACAAACAACAAGAAAAAATCTGACGATTCCAGTGAGGTATCCTCGGCTAAGGGTCGACATATGAAACGTCCCCTTTGAACAATTATACAGGACTGTGCTTAACCTGACACACAATATATTTAGCGCAACGCAATCTGACTTTAAAAATCCATACAAAAAAATAGCCCTGACTAACATTAACCTATGCGTTTCACAGATCGCTTACCTCACAAAAATCTTGGTTACTCGAAGTACTGCAAAACAGCAAGCGCCACTACTTCCAGCTACATAAAAGATTCAAACTACGGAAGGCACTAACTAGTGATAGGCATAGTTAGAAATGAAAGATTTTAGTAAAGAACAAACAATGTATTTACCTTAATAGTGTTGAATAATCATAATATACATAACAGATCATGACATCCAGTCTTACAAATTTCTAAACTCCGCCATCTCTCTCCCCACATCCACCACTGCTGGGGGCTCACCTCCAACTGTGCAACGCTACGCGCTGTTCACGTCCAGCTGCCCAACACTACAATGGCAGACAACAATGCAAACTAGCCACAGACTGCACACAGAACAGTGAGTATTTTCATACAGAGCGCTACGTATTGTTGACAGTAAGAAAACCTAAACAGCCTACTTACACAATTACAGGTCACATCCATCTCAATTCCGCGTCAAAAGAAATAATAACTGGACACGACAAGGCTATTCTTACCACACAAATCGTGACTAAAACAGACACCACCCATATGACAACCACTGGCAGAGTAATAGTTACAGAGAAAGATCGCATTTCTGTATTAATGAATATGACAGAGACAATCATAGAAGCAAACAATATGGCAACCAGAACTATTATTATCACGGGAGACAGAATAACTTCAGATGCAACTGTCCACCTAGAAGTTATGATTCAGGGAGAAATTCTCCACCACTTAACCGACAAGAAAGAAACTACAGGAACTACCAACATGACAACAGACGATATAATTATAACGACGGACCTGAATTTCATTAGAACTGGCGGGATTCAGACAGGGCTGGGCCCTCTCGGCAAGGTGAATTTGTAGAAGTTAGGTCTCCTAATCCTAATAACGATTGGCACCAACAAAGAGACAATGACTCGTACCGCAGGCAGCCGGGTGCGCCGGCTGGCTCAGGGAAAAATAACTTAGACGCTAACCTTGAGAAAAATTCCATTATTCTTTACCGACGTATACCGTATGATAATTGCGTTCAAATTGAAACACTGAGTGGTGTGAAGAGTAAAGGATTGCACCACATTTCACATGTAAAACCGTTTACTGAGAGATAATCTGCTTTTTAACTTAGTCTTTGCTATAAAATTTTTCACTTTACATTACTAGTATGCTTTGTCAGACTTAGAATCTGTTAACACGCAACAATGTTTGAAGTTAAATTTCCAGTCAAGAACCAAGAGAACTTACCTAAACAGAATTTACGAATGCATTGTTATAGTGAACAGACGACACAGTGTTGTTATGTGTACATTCTTGCTTGTTAGTTGCACGATTATGTAACGGATATACGGCTTACATACTTAGAACATATACTGCTAAGGAGACTTTAATGCAACATTTTGGTTTACTTGAAAAGACATTCTCTATTTGAAGAACTTTCTGTGAGATTAAAGATGACTTAGTATTTGGTTTCTTTGACAGCTACACAACTATATCACGACGCTACTAATGTGTGACACAATTTACACTGTTGCTTTTGTGGGGTATCTGTTTTATATCTGCACAGTTCTTCTGTATTATTCTGGAAAGTAAAACATGTTTTAGTAGTAACTTTTGTGGTATAGCTGCAATGAGCCAGCCTTTTCCCTAGCACAACAATATGTTACATTAAAGTACTTTCTTGATCACAGGAAGGTACGTAATAACTACGATATCTATACGCAAAGCATTTCACTTTTGTTTATTACAAGGTAATTACATTGACTTCTACAGAACTTTGCTTATGGTCGATGATAATTACTACACTTAGCACATTTTTACCGTTAGGTAGTGACAGAAATTATCTTACAGCAAGACGCACATTTAGGGCTACAGGACACGCATTTGAGAGATTAATTTTGTACTTAAGCCATGTATTTTTCAAGATTTTTGAATTACAGAGATAGTTTTCCATGATACATTTCATTCCATTGCTGTAATCTGTAACACCTGAGGGTATAATTACATTAATCCTCAGGGGGGTACATGCTTACTTTGTGTACCATGTGTGGCAAGCACAAGGAGCCCTAGCTAATATAGTATTTGCTTATACAACTTTACACATCGGTATCATATTTCTCTAACACTTAAATTACACAGCTATCTGATCATTTAACTGAGAGAGACAAATATTTATTTTACTACATCAGTGACAGATGTTTACGTAATTACACAGTTGGATAACTTCACACTTATGAATTTGTAGTTTGTTTGTTCTTTGTGAAATGTTTATATTTTTTCAGAACTATTGTGATACTGTGAGAGCTTTGAATGTCGTATTTGGTATGGAATCGTGATTTTTAAAGTACGTTTGAGGTAGATGACACTATTGAAATGAGCAGAGAATATTTTTTTAGGGTTTGGAATTATTGCAGAAAGCTACGACGTTTTTGAGATTTGACTGAGGTGTTATGATGCTATTATTACGATGACAATGTGTATTATGCTGTTGAGGTATGTTTCTGATCAATGAGATGATGCTATATGAGGAATCTGATTATGCTATGTATTTATTATGATGAAATATTGAAGATGTGTTGATGAATATGTATATGTGTAATAAGGTAAGAAATAAGGAGTAGTGGTTAGGGACTCTGCCTTGTGAAAAAGGATGATGGAAACCAAGAATCATACTTTGAAGAGTTATAAATGTGTGTAAATGAGTGAATGTATCACAATCCCGACGAAAATTTTTTGGACACTGTTATATTTACAGGATTTTGTTTATACAAATTCTCGACCTGTGAAATTTTTATATGAGACTGTCACTGTAGTGCAAACTGGTGTCGTAAATATTTCGTTAAGAAAGTTAAGTGACCACCTTCACGTAATGCATCGTGGACACCCAGCTGCATGACAGTCGCCTGGAAGAAAGCATTAGTGTGTGCCTTTCAGAGGAACAGGTGGAGAAAAAAAGAAGAGGCCAACATCCTCGCTATTGACATTTCTTTGTAGAAAGCATCGCAAATACGACACGCTCAAACTTGAAAACATTTGATTACACTGTGGAGCTCTTAATTTATGATATTTGCTAAATTGCCTAATGAAATAATGAGAAACATTTTTACATCTATTGTCTTTCTAGTTGAGAGATTGCTCAATTTGTTTAATATCTAGTTTCTAGCTGCACTGCACCATTGGTTAAAATAAAATTTAATAGATGTACTAATATACATATTTTATGCCTACAGATCCAGGAAATTATAATTTTATGATCTACTTCCAAAGAAATGAGGGAGCACAAAAAGACATTTCCACTTCACAGGAATTGCATACATAATGTCAGTGACTTGGTAACTTGTCTGCTAGAGTGAGTTAGAGTGATGCATCACTCTAGTGTTAAGATGTGACATAGGTATTAGACATGGCCATCTTTAGTGTAATATTTTTTCTGATTGAGCTTTGTCATGTTTAGATATAAGTTATTGCATATGCTGCTGCTGTTTGCCAGGCATAGTGCTACTAAATTTCACTTTGTATTACTCTGTTAAGCCAGTTTTACTACTGATTTATTTTTCTTGTTCCTGCACAGTGCCTTATATTAGATGTATTATTGCAATTGCTTTGCCAATTTGCATTTTTTTGTCATTGCTGTTTGTGTTAATTGTTTTGTGCTGCTGCATTGCCTCATCCCTTAGTTTAGGATCAGAGTTCAGTAGATTTAAGTTAGCTAAGATGGGGTAGGCTATATGAGAGAACGAGTTGTGATGAATTGGAAGAAATGCATTGAGAAGTTATACGAAAAAAGTATAGAAAGCAGGTGTAGATAGGACTTTTTGGGAATAATGATGAACGAAGGGAGATCTCCAAGAAAAAAAAAGGTTTATTTGCAAAATACTGCAGTACCAAATGTTACACTGAAAACGAACACTGTCCTTTCGTATTATTCCCCCTATGTGTTTGTGTACGCTTGTGTATTTGTGTTTTTCCTGTCTTTATGTGTTTAGCTAATAAGAGTTATGTTGTAGAATTTCTCTAACAAAATGTTATTTACTTTATAGAGATGTTTAGACATTATTAATTCTGTTCTGTTTCAATGCTCATGTGTGATATTAATGTTTCGAAAACTATTCTCATTATTTTATATATTTACTTATGTCATAATTACTGTAACACTGAGGTATATATTTATTTCTATTCTTTTGTAAAGTCAGTATTACTACAAATGTTATCTGTATTATTATGTTTTTAAAGATGTTTTCTGTATCTTTGTAATTGCATTCTCATGTTATAAAATTGTAATGGACACCAGTTCAGCAAATTAAATAACTTTTAAGCATTCATTTCAGTGCACATGTTTCTGTTGGTCGTAGTAATGCACACTATGTGTGAAGTTGGGACTGTTAGTGTTTGCACGTGTGTTAATAATTCAGCAAGGGACTCAATAACAGCATTGCTGGTTCTAAGGACAATTCAAAAAACTTTGTGAGTGCACAAGTGGTGGTTTATGGACTTGCTATATTGTCCGCAAGACTCTTAGATGGTGTTTGTGCACCTGCACAGTCGCAACAGATGGCTGCTGGCTGTCTCTTCAAGGACTGAAGTGGGTCTGCACTTTCGATGGCCCACCAATACCATTATTTCTACAAGGACTGCAGTGGGTCAGCACCTCTGGTGGCCCACCAATACCATAATCTCTACTAGAACTACAGTGGGTCTGCTCTGTGATGACCTACCTACCAATATTCTTCCAAACTTCGACTGACTCTGCTGTGGCCCATTACTTGTCTGCATGTCAAGAGTCAGCACTGTCTTTCCATTGGAAGGACACCACTACTTCTTCAAGACTGCATGGAAATCCACTACTTCTGTCTGTAATTTCCTTTACTTATGAAACTTTGTAGAAAAACTGTATTGGCCAGTGCCCAAAACAATTTGTAAAATTTTTTGTGGTGAGCATGGGGGCTATGTAAGTAGGCTGTTTAGGTTTTTATATTGGTAAAGCTACGTAGCGCTTTGTATGAAAGTCACTGGCTGTGCTGTGTGCAGTATGTGGCTGGTTTGCATTGTTGTTGGCTATTGTAGTGTTGGGCAGTTGGCTGTTAACAGCGCATAGCGTTGCGCAGTTGGAGGTGAGCCGCCAGCAGTGGTGGATGTGGAGAAGTGCGATGGCGGATTTTTGAGAATGGATAATCTGGACGTGTGTCCATCAGAAACTGTACATTTGTAAGAATGGATGTCATGAACTGCTATATATATTTTAGACTATTAAGGTAAATACGTTTGTTCTCTACTAAAATCTTTCATTTGCTGACTATGCCTATCAGTAGTTAGTGCCTTCCGTAGTTTGAATCTTTTATTTAGCTGGCAGTAGTGGTGCTCGCTGTATTGCAGTAGTTCGAGTAACGAAGATTTTTGTGAGGTAAGTGATTTGTCAAAGGTATAGGTTAATGTTAGTCAGGGCCATTCTTTTGTAGGGATTATTGAAAGTCAGATTGCGTTGCGCTAAAAAAAAAAAAAAAAAAATATTGTGTGTCAGTTTAAGCACAGTCATGTATAAATTTTTCTAAGGGGACATTTCATAAAATTTTTAAATACCCGTCAGCCGGTTTGACAACTATTAGATTATGAGGAATATATTCGTTGGAGACATAAGAGTACTTGTGTCACGTTGTCAACAATTACATTTTTAGTCAGTCTTCACAGGAGTCGAGTTTTGAGACCAACTGGAATAATCGTTGTGGTAGCATGAGTCAATGATGACATGTGCCCTTCACAGGCTTTCATGAATGACTGTCACCATGTTTATGAGTGTTGGAAACTGCATAAAATATTGCTGATCAAATTTCAATAAACTGGAAAAAATCATACAGTGCATCTGACTAATTCATTCCAGTTTAATTAAATAAAATTGTTCAAATGGCTCTAAGCACTTTGGGACTTAACATCTGAGGTCATCAGTCCCCTAGACTTAGAACTACTTAAACCTAACTAACCTAAGGACAACACACACATCCATGCCTGAGGCAGGATTCAAACCTGCGACCATAGCAGTAGCGCGGTTCCGGACTTAAGTGCCTGTAACTGCTCGCCCATCCAGTTTAATTATCTCTGTGAAAATAAAATTCACATGACTTGCATTATCTTACAATATTCATGTAGCTAAGCAGGACCATATGAAGGGTGAAGGGAAGGGAAGGAATCATTAATAATTTTGAGCCACAACGAAAAACAAATCTGGGATCAGTGTATCTTGTTCCTGAAATTTATTTTAAACTACTTTCATGCAAGATGAGATAGATGTATTATTAAATTATTGTATTACATTATTTAAATGGCCACTAAAACTTTATTATAATTGCATTAATCTCAAACTTTAAAAAAATGTAGAAATAAATAAGAAATTTAAAAAAAATAAGAAAAAGACAGATGCATTGCACATGTAGCAGACTATATAAGAAAGCTACAGGTCTCTTATTGAATCTGGTTTATATTCATTACAATTGCAAAACAAATGTAAATACAAATATATAATTCTTCATTAATGTGATTTGTGATGTTCAACTTTTTTGCCTATGTCGTCTGTATCTGCGTCGTTTGGGCTGCATGCAATCCTCTTGCTTCTTCTAAATGACTGGACAACCGATTACAAAATTTATTTTTCAGGTACTTTTGACAATGAAGCTTCCCAAAGGTAAGTTGAAGTAAATAGTGTTAAAATGAACTGGGGACAGTCTCGTAAATTTTTATAATTGTTAGGCATACATTTCCTAAATTCAGTGTACTGTTGTGTTTCACGATGTTCTATAAACAGAGCTTTAAGCTGTGTGTCATGCTGAGGTTCGATTATTTTATTTAGTAAATTAGTTTTAGGAAATACAAATTGGCAGAAGAATTTGAGATCATCATGTCCATCATGCCAAGGGTTCTGTGCGAGAATGAAACAGCTTCGAACATCTGGAAATCTGTTTTTCATTTCTTCCAAATAGGCTTCCAAATATTCTTTCATTTTTTGGTAAATAGTTTCGACGATAGTTAAGTCTGATCGGAGCATAGTAACAGTTGCAAATTTAGACAGATCTTTTACTTCGAGTACATTTATATATAATTACAGTTTGGCTTCAAATGCAAATATTTTGTTAGTCGTTTATCCAATTATCTTGTTTGGTCCTTGTAATTCCAAGTTAAGGGTGTTGAATTTTTGTGTAATATCGGTCAAAAAACCTGTAAGTTTCATCATCATCAAGTTCAGGATAGTTTTTGCCACTTTGTTGTAAGAATAAAATACTTACAGATTTGAAATTGACAAACCGTTCCAGCGCTTTTCCTTTGTTCAGCCATCTGACAGCAGTATGTAGGAGAACATCACTGTAACACGCCTGTAATTCCCACAGAAGTTCTTTAAGTTTTTTCCTTTCTTTCATTTGATTTCAAAGAAAACCCTACTGTAAATGAATTTTTCTTTCTTGTGTAGTGGTGAAATAAATTGTCTGTCTTCAGTCCCACAGTCATATCCAAGCATATTAAGCAAGCAGCAGTACCTTCTTTGTGTCCACTTATAAAGCAAAACTCTTCTTCCCATATTTCTTGGAAACTTCTTTTCTCTTCATATATTTTCCTCTTAGTCACTGTTCTTGAGTGTACCTCAGACATTATTTATTCCACTAATAATTTTATCACCAAATTTGAGCACAAATACACTCAATACGCGACGAACGCTCAGCGGCACCGAAACTTAGTTCACGACTGACACACTGACACGACGAAGCTAACAATGAGGCGGCTGCAGGACAACCCCGCCGCAGGCAAACGAGCGCCCGTGGGTACGCGGCGTGTTTGATGCACAGCTCACACTGTTGGCTAGCATGCCGCTCACGCCTTTAGCGCTGCGGAACACCGGCAAGTGGCGCGTTAAATGAAAGTGGTGGATGGTTTTCAGTTACCTAATTACTTCCCTGACTTTAATCACAAAAAAATGGCTCTGAGCACTATGGGACTCAACTGCTGTGGTCATAAGTCCCCTAGAACTTAGAACTACTTAAACCTAACTAACCTAAGGACATCACACACATCCATGCCCGAGGCAGGATTCCAACCTGCGACCGTAGCGGTCGTGCGGTTCCAGATTGTAGTGCCTTTAACCGCTCGGCCACTCCGGCCGGCTACTTTAATCACAATTCTACGCAGTTTCCGTAAACAAAACACCGCTGAGCCAGATAAGTAGATGACTAATGCTACCCGTGCTAATCCGAGGAGGGTCGCGGGAAGCACGAAAACATGATCTGGCTCGCATGCTGCCCGCGGGCCGCAATTTTATGACCACTGGGGTTGACCGTTGGCCGGGTCTTTCGATTTGACGCCACTTCGGCACTTCCGCGTCGATGGGGATGAAATGATGATGATTAGGACAACATAACACCCAGCCCCTCAGCGGAGAAAATCTCCGAACCAGCCGGGAATCGAACCCAGTCCCTTAGGATTGACAGTGTCGCGCTGACCACTCAGCTACCGGGGACGGACATTAATTAATTGTAAATTATGACTGAAATTAACTGCCCCTCGTTGAGGAATCAGGGAGAGAGCTAATTGTTGTGCCGTGGTGCTGTTCCTGCTGTGATCAGTGGCGGCTAGTAGAGCACTGGATACGCCTGGTGAACTTACGTACCTGTGTGAGCAGCGGTAGGTTTCCAACATTCACTGTGCACTTAGTGTAGAAGCACGCGGTCACCAGTTTCCTCACAACCGATCACGTGGGCTAACAGTCGCTGAGCAGAGTGTTACAGGAGGAGGAGAGGGCCATGCCAAGTGGCTAACGGAAATCCTAATTGTTTCGAGACTCGAGTAATAAAAAAAAAGGAAAATGCAAGATAATGGTTTATTACTTCAGCAGTATACATAGTCTCCCCTCACGTGAGTACAACGTACAGAACGCTCATACATCCAGGTGAAACTGTTGTAAGAGTCTTTCCTAGGCTGGTGCTCAACACGCGTGTCACAGTGTAATCAATGTAGGTTTTGTTGTCAAATTGTTAATGTTTCATATGAATTCCTCCACTTCCTCGTTTCGTGGTAGGTTCCCTAAATGAAGTACTGGTAGAACTCATCATATCGTTGGATGTTAGGAGTGTAGAGGACGGGAGCTGGTGTTCTTTATTACTGGCCCACATTGATGTATCAGGATTTTCTCCAGAATCAAGTTATCTCCAGTTTGCATTTCAATCAAACCGCTGCACGCGTCCATGTGTCGTTGTTATTGTTGGGAATCAAGGTGAGCGTGTCAAACTCTGCGCAGTTTTCTCTCTTATTCAAAGCATTCTGGAGAATGTTTTCAGCAGCTCAGTAAGGGATGTTGCTCCATTGTGATTTGTGACGCAACAACAATGACACTGTACGACCACTCATCCACTACAATACTTCCTGCTCGTCGAATAGATATCTTTTGTTTGCTGCAGTTGTTAGCTCAAGCTTCCTCTGTAGTTACTGCGCTGACGTCACTTATACGTCATAAATAAAATCAGTCTCGGACCTGTTTCAACGGAAGGTACATACAGCTTCATCACAACGTATCCCCGTTAAAGAGCGTGACAAACTTTGGAGTGTATTTGGAATTAGAATATCTTTCTAGCTGTCAGTTTTCCATTGTTCTATGGAGAACGTTCATGCTGTTTACCTGAGATTCAGCAAATATTACCACAGCGACTAAGAACGATTATATATAACGAAAATTAAAGTGATAATGCAATACTGAGTGTTAGTGAATGTCTTTGATTTAGCTGTCGAACTAAATTTATGTAAATAAATAGCTGAAGAAATAATTCTCGGTTTCAGTCTACAATGACAAGGAGGCATATTTTGGCAATAATAAATAAGAAGCTTTGTGTTTACGAACGAGGCAATTCATTGTGTCAATTTGGTTTATAAACAACAACAAAAAACTTCAGACCTGCTGGACAGTATCTTCTCACGGGTAAATCGAGCAAATGAAGAAATGGGTCTCTTTAGCAGCAGTACTGAAAAGAGGAAGGGAGCGCAAGATCTAGTAGTATCCCGATTTCGCACACCGCTAATTCGCAGCCTTTGCATAAGTGAAAGCGAGGGTGTGACACGAATGTGGCTGTGGACAGTGTTCACCCGACTGTCTCATTAGGAGAAGTAACATGGTCATCTTCGGTAACTGCCACAGAGTTATGCAAAGTTTATTCGCGCTGTTCTCATGCACACGGCAGATGCGTGCAGATCACCCAGATCGACCACGCGCATGTCGTTATGTAATGTAATAGTGACAAATTGCTCATTGTTTGCCTTACCCTCTCTTTCCTTCACTTCCCTGGAAGTATTTTGTGGCTGCGCATAGTAAGGGAGGCTCAGGAGCAGAGTCTGTCCGTATGCCGGTTGATGCTGCCAACAACCACGAATGAATGTCTGTAACCAACATCTTGGTTGTTGTTGCTGCACCACTTCGCTTTAGTGTCGGCATCTCCTATTGAAAGCAATAGCTGAGTACCTAGCACGCGAGCTTCTTCCAACTGTATACTATGTAACCTACATTCATTTTGGTAGTATGTCACCAACGGTTCTTGTTCTCCTATCAGTATCTCATGATTGCGCTCTTTAACACATGTTCGGACAGATTGTCTCGTTTCTATTATGTAAATTACTCCGCACTTGCAGCTGACCTCATAGACTCCCGGCGTATGCATGGTGTTGACGGCGTCTACAATTGATCCCAGCTGGTCTCTAGCTTGGTAGTTGATCTAATAGATTGATTTAATGTCCATTCGGCAGACAGTTTTCTCATCACGATTGGTGACTACTTGAATGTACCTCCACCTCCTCGGCTTTGCCACTTTTCTTCTTTTTGTGGAGATCAGATTGTTTTGTAGGATTCTTCATTGTATCAGTTAAGTCCGTAAGTAATCGTAGCTTCCGCTATTACGGCTTTGCATTGTCCTTACCACATATTGGGCGAGTGAAACTTTGTCTTTGTGATGTTTAAAGAGTATAGGAGATGATTTTTTCTGCAACTATCTACCTATCTCCGTTACATCCTCTTTCTACGCCTACATCCAAATAAATGCTCTGCAGGCCACTGTTAAGTGCATTGTAAGACACTGTACCTTTTATATAGTCTGTTCTGTAGTGGGGTTCAATAAACCATTGATCTTAAATGGGCTGATAAATCTTCTCCAACCTGGAACCGGATACAGTACATCTATTTTCAAAAAGTATTGATGTCTATCGTCGAAGATCAAACTGTTGCCATACTGATTATCGTACGTTAAAGAATACGTTCACTACTTTAACAATCGGCCTAGTCATGTGAAAAATGGAAATTTAAATGATCTCTCCCTGCATAGTAAATACAGTGGATTTCATCAATGTAAAACAGCACATACATAATAATCACGCGTCCTTATTAATAGCAGCAGTGTGTAATAATTGTGAACATATTAAAACGAACTCATTTAGAAATCAAGAACAACGAAATAAAGTTTTTTCAAAACAATTTAGAAAGTTAACCTGGTATAGAGGTATGACGTGCCTTTAAAATTGTATGTGATTTCCCCCGTTTCACTTTCTAGAGGATAGGACGATGGTTCTTCGTTACCTGTCTTCTTCTTTGAAAGTATCGCTCATGGACTGTACGAAAAAGTCGTTAACGTCACTGGGAAAGTAAATCGGGAATAACTACGCATCACCTTTCAAGGTGCTTTACTGCTGTTAGATCGATCTCAAGTGGTGAATACAATTTGCCATTAAAAAGGAAAACTTTGACATTGGGAGTCACATTTTGGCAAAAGGAAACAAAATTTATTGAGTATCCGCAAATATTCAAGGAAATTCCACCATTCAAATGGTTTATCCTCTGGTGGTAAATGAATCATCAGTGCTGATAACCTTTAAACAAACAACAGGTTATTGCTGACTAGCATTAAAGATTATGGTTCATTTTAATTGTACAGCCCCCTAGATTCTGAAGCCAATCATCATACCGAAATTACTTGAACAAAAACTCAGTACTCTTAATTATTCGAGATACCGTTGACTGCCAACACACTCTAAGACAAACTTTTTGAAATCTCCGAGCGGCATGATAACAGTAGACAATATTTACACGTGGTTTTTTCTGCATAAATACCTTAGACACTTTGTTCGATAACACGAATTCTCTATATCATCATGGTTACTCATCGTTCGACTGTGCCACAATTAATCTCTCTTTATTGCCAGTTACAATCGTACACCCTTCCATTGCTCCTTACTTTCTTACTATTTCTGCAAAATGCCTATCAAAATTACCTCAGCTTTCACACCATTGTACGAAGGTTATTTACAGTTTTGAACATGGCTGTGTCTTTCTCTCAGCAACCGTATAAAAATTTCAACAGAGAAGTACTGCAGCCTCCCAGTTTCAATTAATTTTTTATGTTGTTTATATATTCACCTAGGTTTCGACACACCTAAGATATTTTCATCAGAATGAAATCTTAACAACTGGGAAGTTACATTGCCAGCAGGAATAGTCAAAATTACGAGCACACAGGCTAAGGTCAAAAGTTAAAAGTACCTACCAACCGCTGGAACATTTTTAATTTTTAATTTTTGCCTTGAGCATCTCTGCTCCTAGTTATGACTGTTGCCTGCTCGCAATGTAACTTTACAATTGCTAAAATTACATTCTGATGAAAACATCCTTAGAGGTGTCGAAACCTAGGTCAACGTATTAAAATTATTTGCAGCCACTTGGTTGTGGTATTCATCCTTTGAAACATTATTTATATTTACAATATTGTTCCAGTTCAGAACTTGTCCTTCAGTTCATTTCTTAACTCTAATGTACAAAACACAAATGAAAAATTATATTACCTGTACTTAGGTAGATAAGACGCTAAACCATGTGTATCGACGTTTTTACATGCTTACTCAACCTCAAGTGTCTACACTAGCTGTCGATACATCTTTCTATGCTGTTTTCCAATACCATTGACGTTAGAGTCTCTTTCAGTATCAATCGTATTTGGAACACGAGAAGAATGTTTAAACGCCTCAGCACAAGCCGTATCCTCCATATTACAGTATGTGATCAAAAGTATCCGGACACCCCCAAAAACTTACGTTTTTCATATTAGGTACATTGTGCTGCCACCCACAGCCAGGTACTCTGTATCAGCGACCTCACTTGTCACTAGAAACCGTGAGTGAGCAGAATGGGGCGCTCCGCGGAACTCACGGACTTCGAACGTGGACAGGTGATTGGGTGTCAGTTGTGTCATACGCCTGTACGCGCGATTTCCACGCTCCTAAGCATCCCTAGATCCACTGTTTCGGGTGTGATAGTGAAGTGGAAACGTGAACGGACACGTACACCACAAAAGCCTACAGCTCGACCTCGTCTGTTGACTGACAGTGACTGCCGACAGTTGAAGAGGGTCGTAATGTGTAACAGGCAGACATCTATCCAGATCATCACACAGGAATTCCCAACTCCATCATTTGCACCGTGTCTTGGGGTACTATGACAGTTAGGCGGGAGGTGAGAAAGCTTGGATTTCATGATCGAGCGGCTGCTCATAAGCCACACATCAGCGGTAAATGCCAAACGACGCCTCGCTTGGTGTAAGGAGCGTAAAATTGGACGATTTGAAAGTCGAACTGCGAAAGTGGGTGCTACGAAAGCCCGGAGAACGTCGCCTGCCAGCGTGTGTAGTACCAACAGCAAAATTCGGAGGCTGTGGTGTTATGGTGTGGTCGTGTTTTTTTTTAAGGGAGCTTGCACCCAATGTTGTTTTGCGTGGCGCTATCACAGCACAGGCCTACATTGACGTTTTAAGCACCTCCTTGGTTCCCACTGTTGAAACTGAATTCGGGGTTGGCGGTTGCATCTTCCAACACAATCGAACACCTGTTCATAATGCACGCCATGTGACGGAGTGGTTACACGACAGTAACATCCCCGTAATGGACTGGCCTGCACAGAGTCCTGACCTGAATCCTATAGAAGTCCTTTGGGATGTTCTGGAACGCCGTCTTCGTGCCAGGCTTCACCGACCGACATCGATACCTCTCCTCAGTGCAGGACTCCGTGAAGAATGGGCTGCCATTCCCCAAGAAACCTTCCAGCACCTTATTGAACGTGGAGAGTGGAAGCTGTCATCAAGGCTAAGGGTGGGACAACAGCATTTTGAATTCCAGCATTACCGATGGAGGGCGCCACGAAATTGTAAGTCATTTTCAGCCACGTGTCCGGATACTTTTGATCACATAGTATTTAGTTGGTCCATAAATTCACAGCGATTTTGATTCACATGATTTTCCTGTTTCTATAGGTTTATTTAGCGATTGTCATTTTTTATCTGTGGTTCAGTGTTGCTATTTGAGTTTACATATTGCAAATTGGGGGGTTGTGATGTCGACGCTAGAAAATGGAGTGTGAAGTGGAGACATCGGAACATTGCCGACTTCTCCTTGTGCTTGAGTTCAATACAGGGGTGACGGCAGCGGAGTCAGCCAGAAACATTTACACCGTGTATGGAGGTAATAAAACTGGACACATCACAGCAAGTGAACGGTTTTCTCGTTTTAAGGAGGATCGTTTTGACATTAGCGACTCTCCACTTCAAGAAGACCTTCAGGGTGTGATGGAGATCGTTTAAACGCATTAACCCACAATGTTCCCGTCAGTACACTCGATAACTAGCAAATGTGACGAACTCTGATCATTCGACCATAGTGCGACATTTCTATGAAGTTGGTGGGTGCAAAAATCGAGTGTACGTGTACCGCATGTTCGAAGCCAAAATGACAAAAATGAACAGATGGACATGCGTGGCCGACCGCGGTGGCCGAGCGGCTCTAGGCGCTTCAGTCCGGAAACGCGCGATCGGTACGGTCGCAGGTTCGAATCCTGCCTCGGGCATGGATGTGTGTGATGTCCTTAGGTTAATTAGATTTAAGTAGTTCTACGTTCTAGGGGACTGATGACCTCAGATGTTAAGTCCCATAGTGCTCAGAGCCATTTGAACCATTCGACACACCTGCGTCTCTGTTTGCTCGTCATCCGTTGGCTCGTGAACAACACCGACCATTCTTATTTTGTATCGCTACTGGTGACGAGAAATGGTGTCTTTATGACAAGATGAGGAAAAGACAGGAATGATTGGTCCCAAACAGAGCAGCATCTCCCCATACCTCAGCACATCCACTTAAGAAAATGTTATGCGTCTGGTGGAGCAGCGCGGTGTACTGCGAATTGCTTCCTCGAGGTGGAACAATCACTGCTGACATTTATTCTTAACAACTGAGAAGTCATGCAATCGCAATCCAAGAGCAATGACAAGGAAATGACTCTACTCCACGATAACGCCCGCTAGCATTCTGCTAGACTGACAAAGAAAAATAGACAGGATTTGGTAGGGAAGTCTTTCCGCTCCCAGCTTATTCACCTCGCCCTCTTGCGCGGTCACATTTTCTCCTTTTTCACCTTTTCACGGAATTTCATTTTCGGACAAAAATGAGCTCTGAACGTGGATCGACGAGGTATTCGCTTCAAACTCACATGATTTCGATAGTCGCGGAATGGAAAAGATACCCCAGCATTGTAAGGAGAATATACAATTGATGACTAAATTCTCTGTTATGTGAATCTGTTGTGTTTATTAAATTAATGGAATAATTCTATGAACTTAAGCACCTACCTAATACGTCGATCGTACACGCGAGGGAATAAGCGATCATAAAGCGGTTACTGCATCGATGATTTCAGCCGTAAAAAGAAGTATTAAAAAAGGTAGGAAGATTTTTCCGTTTAGCAAAGGTGACAAAAAGCAAATTTCAGAGTACTTGACGGCTCAACACAAAAGTTTTGTCTCAAGTACAGATAGTGTTGAGGATCAGTCGACAAAGTTCAAAACCATCGTACAATCTGCAGTAGTTGAGTATGTGCCAAGCAAGATCGTGAGAGATGGAAAAGAGCCACCGTGGTACAACAACCGAGTTAGAAAACTGCTGCGGAAGAAAAGGGAAGTTCACAGCAAAGATAAACATAGCCAAAGCCTTGGAGACAAACAAAAATTACGCTAAGCGAAATGTAGTGTGAGGAGGGCTATGCGAGAGGCGTTCAATGAATTCGAAAGTAAAGTTCTATGCACTGACTTGGCAGAAAATCCTAAAAAATTTTAGTCTTATGTCAAAGCAGTAGATGGATCAAAACAAAATGTCCAGACACTTTGTGACCAAAACAGTACTGAAACAGAGGATAACAGACTAAAGGCCGAAATACTAAATGTTTTTACAAAGCTGTTTCACAGAAGAAGACTGCACTGTAGTCCCTTCTCTAGATTGTCGCACAGATGACAAAATGGTAGATTTCGAAATAGACGACAGTGGGATAGAGAAACAATTGAAATCGCTCAAAAGAGGAAAGACCGCTGGACCTGATGGAATACCAGTTCGATTTTACATAGAGTACGCGAAGGAACTTGCCCCCCTTCTTGCAGTGGTGTACCGTAGGTCTCTAGAAGAGCGTAGCGATCCAAAGGATTGGAAAAGGGCACAGGTCATCCCCGTTTTCAAGAAGGGACGTCGAACAGATGTGCAGACCTATATCTCTAACGTCGATCAGTTGTAGAATTTTAGAACACTTACTATGTTCGAGTATAATGACTTTTCTGGAGACTAGAAATCTACTCTGTAGGAATCAGCATGGGTTTCGAAAAAGACGATCGTCTGAAACCCAGCTCGCGCTGTTCGTCCACGAGACTCAGAGGGCCATAGACACGGGTTCGCAGGTAGATGCCGTGTTTCTTGACTTCCGCAAGGCGTTCGATACAGTTCCCCACAGTCGTTTAATGAACAAATTAAGAACATGTGGACTATCAGACCAATTGTGTGATTGGATTGAAGAGTTCCTAGATAACAGAATGCAGCATGTCATTCTCAATGGAGAGAAGTCTTCCGAAGTAAGTGTGGTGTCACCGCCAGACACCACACTTGCTAGGTGGTAGCCTTTAAATCGGCCGCGGTCCGCTAGTATACGTCGGACCCGCGTGTCGCCACTGTCAGTGATTGCAGACCGAGCGCCGCCACACGGCAAGTATAGAGAGACTTCCTAGCACTCGCCCCAGTTGTACAGCAGACTTTGCCAGAGATGGATCAATGACAAATACGCTCTCATTTGCGGAGACGATAGTTAGCATAGCCTTCAGCTACGTCATTGGCTACGACCTAGCAAGGCGCCATTACCAGTTTATATCGAGATTGTAATTCATGTATAGACAAGACCAATGTTCTTCAATTATGGATTAAAGTTAAGTATTCCAAGATCTTCGTACTTTATTTGCAATTCTCAAGACATTGTCCTGTTCCAGACCTCACGCCAGTCTGCGTGAGCTTAAACACGTGCATTTCGGCCTCCTCTAGCAACACGGTATTGGCTCTTAAGCCAACACAGCACATGGCGACGAGAGTAAAAACGGTCTTCTTCTTTATACTTGCTTAAATGACTTGTGTCATGGCTTCCCCACAATCTCCAGATGTACTGTCCGAATTTTATCGCTTACAGAATCAGCAGACGCAGGCCTTATTGGATGCCCTTGGACAGCTCGTCCATGGTCAACGTGCGATGCAAAACGATGCGGCGGCCGCCGCTCAACCGCTCCCACAGCCACAACACGCAGTTGCACCACCTTTTCGTCCTTTTGATGCGGCACTGGAAAACTGGACGGAGTGGTCACGCCAATTTGGATTCCATCTCGCCGCCTACAGAATTCAAGGGATTAAGCGGCAGCCTTTTTTTCTTTCTTGTGTAGGAGTGTCCACCTACTGTGTGATAGTGAAATTGTTTCCCCGACGCGACGTAGCAACTCTGTCCTATGATGAAATTTTGTCTGCATTGGATGTATATTTCAAAGAATCGGTCAATGTAGTTGCAAAAAGGTATACTTCCTTTCTTACAAAACGTATGGCAAGTCAGACTAATAGGGAGTGGGTTGCAACTTTGCAGGGCCTTACTAGGGATTGTGCTTTTGAGTGTGGATGTGGACTCCCTTATTCAGATACTATGGTGCATGATGCAATTGCACAGAACGTTTCTGATGTTCGTATAAGGGAACAGATTTTGAAACTAGTCAATCCCTCCCTTCAACAAGTGATGGACATATTGGATCGGCAGGACACACTTGACTTTGCTCAAGAATCATTTGCAACTTCGCCAGCCATGTGTCATGTTAACTGGCCCACCGGGCGGGCTGCACGGAACAGTAAACAGCCCTCCCGCCCGTCCGCGCAGCTGCCGCCAAGCTCTCCGCTATGTGTGCCGCGCAAGCAAGCAAATGCAGTGCTAAAATCATGCCTGCGGTGTGCTACTAGACATTTGCGTGAGAATTGCCCGTCACGCCAAGCTATTTGCTTTTTCTGTAATAAAAAAGGACATGTTCAGAGTGTTTGCCAGAAAAAGCTCAGATTGGACACTCACAACCATTCCAGGCCCTTTGCTTCACGCCAGAATCGAACCAAGGATACTCAGGCACGTGGACCTTCGCCCATGGAAATTCATGTCGTTCATTCCACTCCGCCCAGTGCCACTCTCTCTAACAGTGACTGTGTTCGTCCCACAAATAGTGTGCGTCGACGTCGCCAGAAATCCCGTCAAGTTGCGAGTGATTCTGTACCAGTGTCAGTTCACATTGCACGAGACAGTCGCTCTTGTCGTCAGCAGGACAATAAACTTTTTGTAGACTTGGACATTCATGGCCACGTGATACCATTCCAGCTCGATACCGGAGCTGCAGTTTCATTGATCAATAAAGACTCGTGCAAACAACTGGGCACACCTCCACTGTGTGCCGCAAATGTTAAGTTAAATAGTTATTCAGGACACGATATCCCTGTGTTAGGACAGTGCAGCCTTCTTGCAACATACAACGGACATACAAAACTTGTGTCATTTTACGTACTTCGTTCTTCTGCTGCAGTGAACTTGTTTGGTTTAGATTTATTTCAGTTGTTTAACTTGTCTATAGTCAATCAGGTCCTCTCAGTGAACCAGACTATCCCTTCAGACAGTGTTTCTCGTCTATGTGAAGAGTTTGCAGACATTTTTGCACCGCGCCTTGGTTGCGCTAAGAACTATAAAGCACATTTGGAACTGTAAGTAAACGCGCAACCGAAATTTTTCAGAGCGCGCAATGTTCCCCACGCATTGCGTGATGAGGTCGCATGAACGTTACACGATTTGGAATCACAAGGTGTAATTGAACGTGTGCAGGCTTCTCTCTGGGTATCACCCTTAGTAATTTTGCCAAACTTTCTGGAAAATTGAGACTTTGTGTGGGCTTCAAGGCAACGGTGAATCCACAACTAGTGATTGCAACTTTTCCTTTACCCCGCCCGGAAGATCTTTTTTAGAAACTGTGCCCGGGTAAATATTTTTAGAAGTTGGACCTAGCAGATGCATACTTGCAAATACCGGTGGACGAAGAATCCCAGCGCGTTTTGGTGGTTAACACGCATCTTGGTTTGTATCGGTTCAAAAGACTGCCATTCGGGTGTGCATCCGCCGCTGCATTGTTTCAGCAGTATCTGCAAACTATTTGTCGGTCCCTACTGCAGCAAACTATCTGGACGATATTGTGACCTCCGGAAAGACAGAAGAAGAACATTTAGACAATCTCAGAACATTATTTCAGGTCTTGCGACAACATGGTCTTTGCTTGCGGAAGGACAAATGTGTGTTTTTTGCTCGTGACTTACCCTATCTGTGACATGTAATCAATGCCCAAGGCATACATCCCAGTCCCGAACACCTCCGTTCCATACAAGACTTGCCTTCGCCGCAGAATTTGAAGCAGCTACAGAGTGTGCTGGGAAAAATTAATTACTACCATAAATATGTGCGCCACTCCTCTTCCATTTCAGCTCCGCTTCACCGCTTACGCCGTGAAGGTGTTCCGTTCGTCTGGACGACGGAATGCGAACGCGCCTTTCGCCAGTTGAAATCGGCGTTGCTTTCCAATACTTGCCTTACGCCACTCGATCCCCAGAAACCCCTTTTGTTGATGGTAGATGCATCGGGTTTCGGGGTCGGTGCTGTGCTTGCGCACAAAGATGGATCACATGATCGCCCTATTGCCTTTGCGTCCAAATTGCTCTCCTCTGCGCAAAGAAATTATTCACAGATCGAGAAAGAAGCTTTGGCTCTCGTATTTAGTGTTACAAAGTTTCATGATTTCTTGTATGGTCGTCACTTTACCATCATCACAGACCACAAACCTTTGACATCGCTTTTTCATCCAAACAAGCCTGTACCTCCACGTACAGTGCAGAAATTCATTTGCTGGTCTATTTTGCTATGGCAGTACCGCTACGATATCTTGCATCGGTCCACTGCTAAGCACGGGAACGCCGATGCGTTGTCCCGTTTGCCTGTTGCTGAGGATAGAGCATTCGATTCTTCCGAACTTGCTTTCATGTTTATTGATGCGGAAACCGATGACATGGTCGAATCGTTTCCGATTGATTTTCGTCGTGTAGCTACAGCCACAGCTGCTGACCCTGTCCTTGCTACTGTTTTGCGTTTTGTTGCTACACAATGGCCCTTGTCAAAGTCACAGATCGAGGATCCGTTGGTTCGCCGATTTTTTGCTCAGAAGGAGAGACTTTTTGTACGACGTGGTGTTTTGCTGTTGCGTTCTGATAATGATCAGTCCAGGGTCGTGGTCCCACGTTCGTTACAGTCCTCTGTCTTACGGCTTCTCCACCAAGGACATTGGGGTATAGTGCGAACGAAACACCTTGCTCGTCAGCACTGTACGAGGTGCATTCAGATTCTAAGGCCTCCGATTTTTTTTCTAATTAACTACTCACCTGAAAGCGATGAAACTGGCGTTACTTCTCGACGTAATCGCCCTGCAGACGTACACATTTTTCACAACGCTGACGCCATGATTCCATGGCAGCGGCGAAGGCTTCTTTAGGAGTCTGTTTTGACCACTGGAAAATCGCTGAGGCAATAGCAGCACGGCTGGTGAATGAGCAGCCAAGGAGAGTGTCTTTCATTGTTGGAAAAAGCCAAAAGTCACTTGGAGCCAGGTCAGGTGAGTAGGGAGCGTGAGGAATCACTTCAAAGTTGTTATCACGAAGAAACTGCTGCGTAACGTTAGCTCAGTGTGCGGATGCGTTGTCTTGGTGAAACAGCACATGCGCAGCCCTTCCCGGACGTTTCTGCTGCAGTGCAGGAAGGGATTTGTTCTTCAAAACATTTTCCTAGGATGCACTTGTTACCGTAGTGCCCTTTGGAACGCAATGGGTAAGGATTATGCCCTCGCTGTCCCAGAACATGGACACCATCATTTTTTCAGCACTGGCGGTTACCCGAAATTTTTTTGGTGGCGGTGAATCTGTGTGCTTCCATTGAGCTGACTGGCGCTTTGTTTCTGGATTGAAAAACGGCATCCACGTCTCATCCATTGTCACAACCGACGAAAAGAAAGTCCCATTCATGCTGTCGATGCACGTCAACATTGCTTGGCAACATGCCACACGGGCATCCATGTGGTCGTCCATCAGCATTCGTGGCACCCACCTGGATGACACTTTTCGCATTTTCAGGTCGTCATGCAGGATTGTGTGCACAGAACCCACAGAAATGCCAACTCTGGAGACGATCTGTTCAACAGTCATTCAGCGATCCCCCAAAACAAATTGTCTCCACTTTCTCAATCATGTCGTCAGACCTGCTTGTTTGAGCCCGAGGTTGTTTCGGTTTGTTGTCACATGATGTTCTGCCTCCATTAAACTGTCGCACCCACGAACGCACTTTCGACACATCCATAACTCCATGTCTCCCTCAACTGTCGATGAATTTCAATTGGTTTCACACCACGCAAATCCAGAAAACGAATGATTGCACGCTGTTCAAGTGTGGAAAACTTCGCCATTTTAAGTATTTAAAACAGTTCTCATTCTCGCCGCTGGCGGTAAAATTCCATCTGCTGTACGGTGCTGCCATCTCTGGGACGTATTAACAATGAACGCGGCCTCATTTTAAAACAATGCCCATGTTTCTGTCTCTTTCCAGTCCGGAGAAAAAAAATCGGAGGCCTTAGAACTTGAATACACCTCGTACTTGGTTCGGAATCGATGCTGCGATTACGCATATGTGCTCTTCTTGCATGGCGTGTGCCGAACCACAATCCGCACCACCACGGAAATTCTTTGCATTGCCGAAAGCCACTTCCTCTTGGGAACGTTTACACAGCGATTTTGCTGGTCCATTCTGGAATGCTCGATGGTTGGTTGTGGTAGATTCATTCAGTAATTTTCCTTTTGTTGTTCGGATGTCTTCCACGACGTCATCTGCCACCATCCAAGCGTTATCCGCTATATTTTGTATTGAAGGTCTTCCACAGACTATTGTTTCCGACAATGGCCCACAATTCACTTCCACAGAATTTCAGTCATTCTGCAAGGCCAATGGTATTCAACATCTAACGTCCGCGCCGTTTTCGCCGTAGTCAAACGGTGCCGCTGAACGATTGGTCCGGACTTCCAAGTCACAGATGTTGCAGTTGAAAGAGTCTCATTCTCGGGAGGACGCGTTATTGCTCTTTTTGTACTGGTATCGCTCGCAGCCCCAAGATGGTCGCTCGCCGGCTGAGTTGCTCCAAGGTTGTCCTCATCGAACCTTGATGTCTTTGCTACATCCGCCGCATCACGTTCCTGTGCAGCGGCAGGCGCCTGCTTTTGCTCCAGGCGACGTTGTATACTATCGCAACTATCGCGGTTCACGGCGTTGGCTCGCAGGGAGCATTCTTCGCTGCCTTGGCCGCGCTATTTATCTGGTTTTGGGGGCCTCTGGTGAGGTGCGTCGGCATCTCACTCAGCTGTGCCTCTGTCGTCGCACGGGTTCTGCCGCTCCCCGTCTGCTTTCAGCGACGGTGCCATCCGGTCAGTGCCCTGGGGACCCATCTACTGGCTCGCCTCATCCCCAGGTGTTACCGACGATGCCTTCCATTTTGCCCCATGGCGACGCACCGCCGCCACCGCCGGTCCTCCCGCCGGCGCCGCGCGCAATGGACGCGTCGCTGAAGCCGCCGGGTGCCTCCCTGGGTCACGCGCCACCGATCGCTACCCGTGACCAGCTGTCCTCCGACATGGAGCTCTTGCCCACTCCGGACCAGATGGCGTCTTCGCCCGTCGGGTACCCCGACGCGATGGAGGTCGACCCTTCGGCCCCTCCTGTCTCTCTCAGGGCGCATACACCGCATGTTGGCGTGCACCCTGGACTAGGTTTTCAGGCGTTTCCTAGCTCCCCTCGGACCAAATGGCCGGGTGCGGGTGGCACAGCCGCGCCTGTTGTTAGACTCCCCACCTCGTCGCATACGTCAACATGGGGTCCTCCCCACGGCGGGCAGAAGACTTATAACACAACCGTAACCGATTTGCGGGGGAGGAATGTGGTGTCACCGCCAGACACCACACTTGCTAGGTGGTAGCCTTTAAATCGGCAGCGGTCCGCTAGTATACGTCGGATCCGCGTGATGCCACTGTTAGTGATTGCAGACCGATCGCCGCCACACGGCAAGTCTAGAGAGACTTCCTAGCACTCGCCCCAGTTGTACAGCAGACTTTGCCAGAGATGGATCAATGACAAATACGCTCTCATTTGCGGAGACGATAGTTAGCATAGCCTTCAGCTACGTCATTGGCTACGACCTAGCAAGGCGCCATTACCAGTTTATATTGAGATTGTAATTCATGTATAGACAAGAGCGATGTTCTTCAATTATGGATTAAAGTTAAGTATTCCAAGATCTGCGTACTTTATTTGCAATTCTCAAGACATTGTCCTGTTCCAGACCTCACGCCAGTCTGCGTGAGCTTCAACGCGTGCATTTCGGCCTCCTCTAGCAACACGGTGTTGGCTCTTCTGCCAACACAGCAGTAAGATTGATTTCAGGTGTGCCGCAGGGGAGTGTCGTAGGACCGTTGCTATTCATAATATACATAAATGACCTTGTGGATAACATCGGAAGTTCACTGAGGCTTTTTGCGGATGATGCTGTAGTATACCGAGAGGTTGTAACAATGGAAAATTGTACTGAAATACAGGAGCATCTGCTACGAATTGACGCATGGTGCAGGGAATGGCAATTGAATCTCAATATAGACGAGTGTAATGTGCTGTAAGGATGTAGAGGCTTGTCTCACTAGGGGTAAGACAGATACTGCCTACAGGAAAATTAAAGAGACCTTTGGAGAGAAGAGAACCACTTGTATGAATATCAAGAGCTCAGATGGCAACCCAGTTCTAAGCAAAGAAGGGAAGGCAGAAAGGTGGAAGGAGTATATAGAGGGTTTATACAAGGGCGATGTACTTGAGGACAATATTATGGAAATGGAAGAGGATGTAGATGAAGATGAAATGGGAGATAGGATACTGCGTGAAGAGTTTGACAGAGCACTGAAAGACCTGAGTCGAAACAAGGCCCCGGGAGTAGACAACATTCCATTAGAACTACTGATGGCCTAGGGAGAGCCAGTCATGACAAAACTCTACCATCTGGTGAGCACGATGTATGAGACAGGCGAAATACCCTCAGACTTCAAGAAGAATATAATAATTCCAATCCAAAGAAAGCAGGTGTTGACAGATGTAAAAAGTACCGAACTATCAGTTTAATAAGTCACAGCTGCAAAATACTAACGCGAATTCTTTACAGACGAATGGAAAAACTGGTAGAAGCGGACCTCGGGGTAGATCAGTTTGGATTCCGTAGAAATGTTGGAACACGTGAGGCAATGCTAACCTTACGACTTATCTTAGAAGAAAGATTAAGAAAAGGCAAACCTACGTTTCTAGTATTTGTAGACTTAGAGAAAGCTTTTGACAACGTTAACTGAAATACTCTCTTTCAAATTCTGAAGGTGGCAGGGGTAAAATACAGGGAGCGAAAGGCTATTTACAATTTGTACAGAAACCAGATGGCACTTATAAGAGTCGAGAGGCATGAAAGAGAAGGAGTGGTTGGGAAAGGAGTGAGACAGGGTTGTAACCTCTCACCGATGTTATTCAATCTGTATATTGAGCAAGCAGTAAAGGAAACAAAAGAAAAATTCGGAGTAGGTATTAAAATCCATGGAGAAGAAATAAAAACTTTGAGGTTCGCCGATGACATTGTAATTCTGTCAGAGACAGCAAAGGACTTGGAAGAGCAGTTGAACGGAATAGACAGTGTCTTGAAAGGAGGATATAAGATGAACATCAACAAAAGCAAAACGAGGATAATGGAATGTAGTCAGATTAAATCGGGTGATGCTGAGGGGATTAGATTAGGAAATGAGACACTTAAAGTAGTAAAGGAGTTTTGCTATTTAGGGAGTAAAATAACTGATGATGGTCGAAGTAGAGAGGATATAAAATGTAGACTGGCAATGGCAAGGAAATCGTTTCTGCAGAAGATAAATTTGTTAACATCGAGTATAGATTTAAGTGTCAGGAAGTCGTTTCTGAAAGTATTTGTATGGAGTGTAGCCATGTATGGAAGTGAAACATGGACGATAACCAGTTTGGACAAGAAGAGAATAGAAGCTTTCGAAATGTGGTGCTACAGAAAAATGCTGAAGATAAGGTGGGTCGATCACGTAACTAATGAGGAGGTATTGAATAGGATTGGTGAGAAGAGAAGTTTGTGGCACAACTTGACTAGCAGAAGGGATCGGTTGGTAGGACATGTTTTGAGGCATCAAGGGATCACAAATTTAGCATTGGAGGGCAGCGTGGAGGGTAAAAATCGTAGAGGGAGACCAAGAGATGAATACACTAAGCAGATTCAGAAGGATGTAGGTTGCAGTAGGTACTGGGAGATGAAGAAGCTTGCACAGGATAGAGTAGCATGGAGAGCTGCATCAAACCAGTCTCAGGACTGAAGACCACAACAACAACAATGTGCTGCGAATACATAGAAAGAAAGATCCTTCATCATTTAGCTACAATATAGCAGGTCAGCAACTAGAAGCAGCTAATTCCATAAATTATCTGGGAGTAGGCATTAGGAGTGATTTAAAATGGAATGATCATATAAAGTAGATCGTCGGTACAGCAGATGCCAGACTGAGATTCATTGGAAGAATCCTAAGGAAATGCAATCCGAAAACAAAGGAAGTAGGTTACAGTACACTTCTTCGCCCACTGCTTGAATATTGCTCACCAGAGTCGGATCCGTACCAGATAGAGTTGATAGAAGAGATGGAGAATACCAAACGGAAAGCAGCGCTCTTCGTTACAGGATCATTTAGAAATCGCGAAAGCGTTGCGGAGATGATAGATAGACTCCAGTGGAAGACTCTGCAGGAGAGACGCTCAGTAGCTCGGTAGCGGCTTCTGTTGAAGTTTCGAGAACATACCTCCACCGAGGAGTCAAGCAGTATAGTGTTCCCTCCTACGTATATCTAGCGAAGAGACCATGAGGATAAAATTAGAGAGATTACAGCCCACACAGAGGCATACCGACAATCTTTCTTTCCAGGAGACTGGAATAGAAAGGAGAACCGATAGAGGTACTCAAAGTACCCTCCGCCACACACCGTTAGGGGCTTGCGGAGTATGGATGTAGATGTAGATGTAGATACTGCAGTCGTCAGTACCTAACACACCGTTAATGGCTTCACTTACAGCACCAAGGTGCAACCACACTCCCAGACGCATTACACGCCTAACACGTCAGCATCAGACTCCATTAACGGATTACGTGCTCTGGTCAGTTGTTGGCCGGACGCAGTTCGTCCAGTCGTAATCCGGCGGGCGGCCCCTGCGGCCAGTTCTTGCGCCGCAGCCGCGGACTAGTGGCGCCAGTAAATCTGCGCCAGCGCGCCGTGAATTACTCAATCACGGCGAGACAGTGTCGCCAGCAGGGAGGCCGTACCGACTGATTTATTGCCCGCCTCTCTCGTGGCGCCGTTCTCGCCAAGCCTGCAACTGCTTTTTGCCGAATGACTTCTGTAACGCCACCCACGGCATATACGTCTCCGTAGGGCAGTTTTCAGAACGTACATTGCATAAAACCTCTTCTTAAAGTAAGACCTACAACGAAGATCAGACGTTATGGGTGTGTTTATAATACTTGAAGACTGTGGTTTTGCTAAAGGTGAGCATTATTATCGATATCTGAGTTGATATCTGAGGTAATAACGATGTTAAAGAATATCCGGACGACATTAGATAAAAGGACAATCCTAGTATTCACAGACATTAAGTAAACGAAACGCTGGTTTAGTTTCAGAAACTTTATAATAACTGTTCAGCCTAGATTTCGGGTTATAAGCCCATTTTCATGTACAAAACTGATACCAAAGATGAGAACCAAGCAACGATAAACATGTCAGCTCTTTAAATCAATCGAATTTTGACTTAAAACCGTAAAAGTTATCCCTGTTGAAAATTTTGACAAATTACATATGTATGTACAAAACCGATTAAAACAACATTCACAAAATTCATTAGAACAGCATTTACGATGACAATGAATTTTTTTTACTTCAATAAAGCACCAAGGCTTTTTCCTTCCATTTAAGAGTTTCAATATTGTCTAAAACGGGTGAATAATTGAATTCAGTCGTTCATTCAGTAATAAATGTGGAGATACACACGTCTGTTTCTTAATTTGTAAAATTTCTGAATGACCTATATACCTTTCCTTCTATGTGCAGGACTTATATATCTATAATGTACTTGTTTTCTTTTACCTAATGTTCGGCAAAAGAGGGACTGGCTGCTTTATTCTCCAGCTATTATGAATTTGTCTGAGTATAGTGCAGATTGACCTCCCAGTGTGTCCAGCAACACTGATACTCTTGGCTGGTGATCTTACAAATCGCACTTTCCTAGATGCTTGATTACTGGTCTTTTGAACTGAAGGGAGATCTACCTATTAATTGGTGGAACTAGAAACGCAGCAAAACCTTCTGCTTTTGAAATGTTTTTTACGCTATCTGAAGTTTAACCTATAAACATACAAAAGTACTGAGAATTCTTCCGGTTTGTATGGCCGTGGTCCATGGAACTCTTCTATCCCTGACGTTTTGTCCAAAGCTACGTTTGACATCTTCGGAGGTGCTCCTGGTTGTGCTGAGTCTTGCCGACTGACGAGTCCGACTAGAAGAACCTACTAAGAACATAGACCAAGCACTTCGTTCCATTAAGGATAAAAGTCCCCATCTGTCTGCAAGTGGTGTATACAAGGTTCCCTGTATATGTGGTAGGGTCTACATTGGAAGTACAAAGAGAAGTGCGAATACACGCTTGAAGGAACATGAAAGTCTTTCCCGACTAGGGAAGACGGACAAGTCAGCCGTGGCGGAACATGCTCTTCAGTCGGGTGATCACGTAGTGAAATTTTCGGGGATTTGAAGTTTTGCGTAGTATGACGAACTATTACCCACGGCTATATAGAGAAGCCACCGAAATATACAAACATGGGGATAATTTTAACAGAAAAGAAGAAGCCACGAAACTCAGCGATATATGGACAGTGGCGCTGCAGAATCGACGAGAAGTTTTTATCTTTGACGTACTATGATCGATAGTTCTATTTTATCCTTGACAAGGTTTATCTCTGCTATCACGTGGAATCCAGACCACGCTCACTTTCAGCGGTATTTAGGCCGTTCTTTAACGTCCGACTCGTCAGTCGTCAACTCTCAGCACAACCCGGAACACTTCCGAAGATGTCGAATGTAGCTTTGGACGAAACGTCAGGGTAGAAGAGTTCCATGGACCACGGCCGTACAACCCGGAAGAATTCTCCGAAGCTGAAACATCCGGTCGTGAAAGCATTCACTGTATGATGAATAGGTACATTCCATTCCTGGGAATAGCTCTACCCCATTTTATGTTTAGTCATAGTTATTTTAAATGGTGTACTAATAAATATCATAAATTATGTCCTAATGAATTTTGTAAATGATTTCCTAATGAATTTTGTAAATTCATATGTAATTTGTCAAAACTGTCAATAAGATAACGTTTAGAGTTTTAGTCGAGAATCGTGAGATTTAAATTGTTGACATGTTTCTCTTCGCTTGGTTCTCTGAGATCAGTTATTTACTAAACAATGAGGTTAAAACCCGAAACGTAGTGTGTACAGCAATAAGAGAGTTTAGTTAATACAATGTACAACGTTTCACCAAGAGCCCATCTGTGAATGAATTAAAATTCTTGGATGTTTTAAAATAATCATGGACAAAGACTTAGAGTGGGCGAATTGGACAACCCCAGGTGTTTTCAACTGGAACGTCATCCAAACAGCGTTAGAATAACTGGACTATACCCCCACACTGACTGAAGGTAAATGTGGGCGAAAATACTAATTTCATGTCATGAGACGCATTTTCACTAAAGCTGAAGGTACTTCTGACGTTAAGGCCGTTCTCAACCGCGAAATAAAAATCTGTTGCAGAGGCAATGAGTGGAAAACCCTCATTTGTGAGTGACACTTCACAATTACGGCCAACGTGTGCAAGGTACTGGTTATAACACCGGTGCTATTTTTACATATTATGTTCTTCAGAAGTTCTGTGTAATTTGAAATATAAGATTGGTATAATTTGCTTACAGTGATTCCGTAAAGTCATGCGATATAATATCGCGTGGTAACTCAGAAATCTTAATTTCAAGTTTTAGAATCGAAAACGTATAACGCTAACTATTTATGGTGTGAAATGAAGAATGTCTCGCAGAGGCCTGCTCAAAGAGATATCCTACTACACTTCAGTATATTCATTTCTTCATGAAAAGGGAATTAAAAAGTATATACGTTTTTGAAAACAAATGAACAATTCACAGAATAAATGTCACGAAAAAGAAAAACTTTCATAAAAACTTGCTCCATTTCATAGAGATGTCATTATCAGAAATATTCATTTTCAATAATGAGTCATCAGCCATAAGACATCTGGACACAAAGAAAGAACAAATATAGAGGAGCTTACACGATTTATTTATAAGTATGTCATTCTGCTGCACTCATCAATTTCGTAAGAGGACCTACTGACGTAATGATTACTGTCTACAACATAATAAAAGAATTTGGGGCAGCCTCAGTGCCCTGTTGTCATGCATACGAGCTAAGCAATTAAACTTTTGTTGTTTTGATAATATTTCCCTGAATTAGGCTATTAATTGTATTACATATTTTAATATCATACCCTTAAGAGTTAATTGCTAGCCTTTAGTTGATTTGAAAATGATTTAAATGTACAAAGTTTGTCATTTTACACGTAGTTGTGGAATTTATCATTGAGGTACTGTGATATGAACATTACTCTCCCAGTTCCGTCGTCAATCATGTCTTTTATATTTATGTTTATCTCAGGATCCACTCAATCTAGGTCTATGAAACGAATAGTTTAGGTAACAGAACAGTACCTGCCCCTTACCAAACAAACATATTTTGGTTCAATTCTTGGATAATTTAAGTTACATATGCCTTTATAACACTCTACAGCCGCTAAGTGTCTCTGAAAGGTCGATGTTGCGATGTATATTATGTGGTATGTATTTTACTTCACAATTCTGTACGAAAATGCGGTAAGAGAGATCAGGAAAGGTTCAGGAGTGTGCGAGCAATTTTCATTTATCAGCAACTGACGTGGGTGATGATGTATGAGAATCTTCTGTTCGTCATTAGAAAATGTAGAGGTAGACGCAGACACACAGGGAAGTGAGTAAACATGTCCGTATGAAAATTCTGAAAAACTCCCACTATGTAATCGTGATCAATCACTCAGTTGTAGAACCAACTGAAGATCTTCACTGGACACTAGATACCACCGTCACATGTTTTATATTTCATGCTGGAATTCAGCACTTGCTATATGCTAACATTGATTTTCAAGTTAGTTAAAAGCTATGTTATAATGAATATATGTAAGATATAACTTAAACTACAACAAAAATTGAAATTAACGTAAGTACGTTATTGTTTCAAGGGAAATAACCGTATGTGTTTGGTGATACACTATTTTGGCTGCAACAGGATTCACGGCTACCTCAAAAATTGTATGACCGATAATATTTTACCATGATTCATAGCGGAAAAGAGGTGAGTATAGAAACGCTCCCCTACTTAAAAGCGCATGATGTAAAAGAAATAACAGTAAAACACCTGTCTAAAGTGGAGAACTGGGCATAATGCTTTGCATCCAAATCTTTGTAAACCACAGTATCTGTTTTCAAACACGAGGTCAGGTCAGGATTGTGACTAATTTGCTGTTACGTGTCTCCGTCTTCTGCGGAAATATGTGCAGTATACGGCACTTACTTGTGTACTATATGTCTATGGGGGTATGTGTTACGTTCCCACTAGTTGCCATGTTGTCTATGACTTGCTGCCTGTGTGTATATCTCTATAGCTGAATGAGTTAACAGCTCCCCGATGACAGCATCAGTTGATGAAACTGCATACAAATTAACTGAAATTCAGTACGTGGAAGTAGATAGTTAAGATTAACAACGCTAAAGGATGAAGGTCTACGTAGAAGTCATCAGACAATCACACAGAGTTATAGAAACACGATAGGCGTCTCTATCAACACAGCATGCTCTCCTTCAGCCACTTGTGTAACATTACGTTACAAGAAAGTTAGAAAGTCAGTGTCCCTACTGGCGTGGAGATTTGAAAGCAGAACTACCTTTTAAGTTAACGATGTATTGCTCTGGAAAATCATGGTGTCCCGCAACGGTCTATAGCTGTCCTGCAGATGTCTGTGGCCTCTATAAATACAAGTAATTTATCGGAATAATGAGGACTCTTCAAAGACATGTTTCCCGACGATTCCCATACAGCGATAGAGGGCTCATAACACGTAGGACTAGCAAAGAACACAGAGAGGAGAGAGATGTGTATGGTCGCTGGCTTATTTGATTGGCCGGTTTCTGTGACATAAATGTTGCAAAACATAAAGTGTCAAACACTCGGAGGAAGACGTACATCATGCAAGAAGCTGTTTACCAATTTTCGAGACCCGACTTCCACGGCAGAAACTATGAAAGCTCTACAGTTTCCTACACTTACACTGTCTGGCAAAACAAATGAAGCACCCAGAATATACGGTCGGATATCATTGTAACTACAAAAAAAATGGAAATGAGCGTATGGCACCGTTGGCCGGGAGGCCCCTAGTCGGGGAAGTTCGGCCGCCGAGTGCAAGCCTTATTTCAGTCGACGCCACATTGGGCGATTTGCGCGCTGGTGACGAGAATGAAATGATGATGAGGACAACACCCAGTCCCCGAGCGGGGAAAATCTCCATCATGCCCTCTCATGTGTTACTTTCCAATCGACAGCACCGTGGTGTCATTTCTGAACAGGACAATGCTTGTTCACACGTAATATGTGTCTCTATGAGTTAGCGTGACCTTGGAGTACTCCTTTGGCCAGCAAGATCCCCATACCATTCCCAGCTAGAGCACATGTGAGACCAGCTCGGATGTCAACACCAGCCCAATTCCAGTATCAAGGATATCAAGCACCAGTTACAACAGCCGTGGGCAGCTTGTTTCAGGAGATGAAACAACGGTTTTTTGGCACCCTACCCAACCGAATAAGGACGTATCTCCAGCCCAGAGCGAGTGTGACGTCATGCTGATGGAAAAGGAGGAGGTGATTAGTGTTTAACGTCCCGTCGGTAACGAGGTCATTTGAGGCGGAGCACAAGCTCGGATTAGGGAAGGATTGGGAAGGAAACCGACCGTGTCCTTTCAAACCAACCATCCCAGCATTTGCCTGAAACGATTTAGAGAAATCACGGAAAACCTAAATCAGGATGGCCGGAGACGAGTTTGAACCGTGGTCCTCCCGAATGCGAGTCCAGAGTGCTCACCACTGCGCTACCTCGCTCAGTACGGTATGCTGATAACTGGCCTTACATGGCTAACTTATTGGTAAATTTGGCTCGATATTGTGATCACTTAAGTGAATTACCGTTTCCTCTTACCATTCTGCGTGCTTTACGTTTTTGTCGGGCGTTGTATATTCCTTGGTGATCGTGCATGCAAACAAACCCCAAAGCAGCGTTCCAAAAGGTGTACAAGGTATGTTTGCACACTCCATCCATGAATGCAGAGAGAAGAGGACTCAATACATCGTCAGCAACAAGTATTCCTATGCTGATGTTTCAACTTCTTTGCATGTAGATGTAAATGAACTGATGTAAATGAGTCGGGATCTGCTTTATGTTATGCAAACGCTGCAATAGTTCCTCAGAAGAGGACGCATCCAATATACTTCCCCGAACTTGGCAATAGAACTTATTATCCAATTATCTCGTAGCAGACAGTACATTACACCCTACGATTCTTCACTAAATAAACTATAAAGAGGAAACAACTATTTTCATTATTTACGGAAAATATACCTGCGTGAACCGAAATAATTAGTTGCAGTAACTGTAAAGTCTTGTTCAACATTCGAGCTGAAACACTGATAGCCTATATTATAAACTACATAATGTAAATAAACACTGCAATCGTTGAGTTACTGTCGCATTCAAATAGTCTCTTGTTTTTCAGCTTTCCACCAAATAAGGATCCTATTACACCGTAGAGGGCCGAACTATTTTTGGATATTACAGGACTAGGTCATTTCAAACGTGACAACAGCATACAGCAGAGAACTCACTATCTCCGTCGTCAGAACCACGAAAAACTCACAAATCCGGCTAAAGACAGTAGCAAGCAAAGATTACACAAACTTGAAATCATATATTGTTGTTCACATGTTTGACACAAAAATAAAATATTTACTGTACGGTGGGATATCCTATTTGACTGCTTCTGAATATCTAGGAAACTGATAGCAACAAGGGAACGTCCACACTAACTTTCAGCAAACGAAAGTGTATATTTACGAAGAATATTTTTTATGTTGCACTATGGAGAGCGCTTCCCAGCGATCAGGATTTTCGAACTCATTCAGCTATTAGATGATAATTCATATTTAAACACAGGCAATGAAAACGCGATATGCTCACTATTTGCAACTGCAGCTGCGATTATGGTCTTGAAGCGGACGTTTTTACCATGATCGCAGTGGCACCGGGCACAGATTGTGCATATGGCATTCAACACTCACGCAAAATAAAACACTTTATAAAAAAAAATTCTAGTACTAAATACTTAGAAAAAATCTTGGTAATGAAACTACCATTGTATACACTCGAATAGTTATAGCTCCGTACATCAGCACGTTTACATCAACCATAACATAACAGATAGGTAGCAAATTCAATTACGGTCAGCCACGGAGCACACAACATGTTAATTTTCATTTTCCGTTGCACTAACTATATCGACCTGTTGGTTATCTATGGATGCTTTGGTCTTCAGTCCAAAGAACAGCTGCATGCAGCGCTCTATGCTAGCCTCTTCATCACTGCATAGCAACAGCAAACTTGCATCGTTAGCTGACCCAAGTGAAAGACATACTTCGTTTATGTTCCACAATACTCCACATTTTTATTGTAATAAACTGACGCTGCAGTATTCATGTTGGTAGTCCAGTGTAGAAGGTGCAACAGATTCAGCTAAGATAAAGATTTCATCAAATTCTATTACTCATATATACAAAGCAGGTGGAGAATATGCCATCCTTACCTGCAGCAATTGCCAATATACAAGGGCGTTGTTCTTGAGGACAATATTATAGAAATGGAAGAGAATGTAGATGAAGATGAAATAGGAGATATGATACTGCGTGAAGAGTTTGACAGAGCACTGAAAGACCTAAGTCGAAACAAGGCCCCGGGATTAGACAACATTCCATTAGAAGTAGTGTCAGCCTTGGGAGAGCCAGGCCTAACAAAACTCTACCATCTAGTGAGCAAGATGTATGAGACAGGCGAAATACCCTCAGACTTCAAGAAGAGTATAATAATTCCAATCCCAAAGAAAGCAGGTGTTGACAGATGTAAAAATTACCGAACTGTCAGTTTAATAAGCCACGGCTGCAAAAGACTAACACGAATTCTTTACAGACGAATGGAAAATCTGGTAGAAGCCGACCTCGGGAAAGATCAGTTTGGATTTTGCAGAAATGTTGGAACACGTGAGACAATACTGACCCTACGACTTATCTTAGAAAATAGTTTAAGAAAAGGCAAACCTACGTTTCTAGCATTTGTAGACGTAGAGAAAGCTTTTGACAATGTTGACTGGAATACTCTCTTTCAAATTCTGAAGGTGGCAGCGGTAAAGTACATGGAGCGAAAGGCTATTTACAATTTGTACAGAAACGAGATGGCAGTTATTAGAGTCGAGGGCATGAAAGGGAAGTAGTGGTTGGGAAGTGAGTGAGACAGGGTTGTAGCCTCTCCCCGATGTTATTCAATCTGTATATTGAGCAAGCAGTAAAGGAAACAAAAGAAAAATTCAGAGTAGCAATTAAAATCCATGGAGAAGAAATAAAAACTTTTACGTTCACTGATGACATTGTAATTCTGTCAGAGACAGCAAAGGACCTGGAAGAGCAGCTGAACGGAATGGACAGTCTGTTGAAAGGAGGATATAAGATGAACATCAACAGAAGCAAAACGAGGATAATGGAATGTATTCGAATTAAATCGGGTGATGCTGAGGGAATTAGATTAGGAAATGAGAGGCTTAAAGTAGTAAATGAGTTTTGGTATTTGAGGAGCAAAGTAACTGAGGATGGTCGAAGTAGAGAGGGTATAATATGTAGACTGTCAATGGCAAGGCAAAGCGTTTCTCTTATTTTATTTTGATGATCATTCCTACCTATGTAGGTTGGGCTCAACAAAATATTTTCGCATTCGGAAGAGAAAGTTGGTGACTGAAATTTCGTAAATAGATCCCGCCGCGACGAAAAACGTCTTTCCTTTAATGACTTCCATCCCAACTCGGGTATCATATCTGCCACACTCTCTCCCCTATTACGTGATAATACAAAACGAGCTGCCCTTTTTTGCACCCTTTCGATGTCGTCCGTCAATCCCACTTGGTAAGGATCCCACACCGCGCAGCAATATTCTAACAGAGGACGAACGAGTGTAGTGTAAGCTGTCTCTTTAGTGGGCTTGTTGAATCTTCTAAGTGTCCTGCCAATGAAACGCAACCTTAGGCTCGCCTTCCCCACAATATTATCTATGCGGTCTTTCCAACTGAAGTTGTTCGTAATTTTAACACCCAGGTACTTAGTTGAACTGACAGCCTTGAGAATTATACTATTTATCGAGTAATCGAATTCCAACGGATTTCGTTTGGAACTCATGTGGCTCACCTCACACTTTTCGTTATTTAGCGTCAAATGCCACCTGCCACACCATATAGCAATCTTTTCTAAATCGCTTTGTAACTGATACTGGTCTTCGGATGCCCTTACTAGACGGTAAATTACAGCATCATCTGCGAACAACCTAAGAGAACTGCTCAGATTGTCACCCAGGTCATTTATATACTGAAGATCAGGAACAGCAGAAGTCCCAGGAGGCTTCCCTGGGGAACACCCGATATCACTTCAGTTTTACTCGATGATTTGCCGTCTATTTCTACGAACTGCGACTTTCCTGACAGGAAATCACGAATCCAGTCGTACCACTGAGACGATACCCCACAGGCCCGCAGCTTGATTAGAAGTCGCTTGTGAGGAACGGTGTCAAAAGCTTTCCGGAAATCTAGAAATACGGAATCAACTTGAGATCCCCTGTCGATAGCGGCCATTACTTCGTGCGAGTAAAGAGCTAGCTGCGTTGCACAAGAACGATGTTTTCTGAAGCCATGCTGATTACGTATCAATAGATCGTTCCCTTCGAGGTGATTCATAATGTTTGAATACAGTATATGCTCCAAAACCCTACTGCAATCCGACGTCAATGATATAGGTCTGCCGGCCGCGGTGGTCTCGCGGTTCTAGGCGCGCAGTCCGGAACCGTGCGACTGCTACGGTCGCAGGTTCGAATCCTGCCTCGGGCATGGATGTGTGTGATGTCCTTAGGTTAGTTAGGTTTAGGTAGTTCTAAGTTCTAGGGGACTTATGACCTCAGCAGTTGAGTCACATAGTGCTCACAGCCATTTGCTATAGGTCTGTAGTTCGATGGATTACTCCTACTACCCTTCTTAAACACTGGCGCGACCTGCGCAATTTTCCAATCTGTAGGTACAGATCTATCGATGAGCGAGCGGTTGTATATGATTGCTAAGTAGAGAGCTATTGTATCAGCGTAATCTGAAAGGAACCTAATCGGTAAACAATCTGGACCTGAAGACTTGCCCGTATCAAGCGATTTGAGTTGCTTCGCAACCCCTAAGGTATCTACTTCTAAGAAACTCATGCTAGCAGCTGTTCGTATTTCAAATTCTGGAATATTCCACTCGTCTTCCCTGTCTTAAGTTATATGAAACAGCATAAAAGGCCTCACAATCCGGAATCGGTACCCCAATCAGGCAAAATTGCCGTAAGTATTGAGGCAATCATCCTGCCGACGCACCAGGTTCAAGATACCCCTTTGTTAGAACGCCGTGTCCTGCTGCGTGAAGAAGTCCTCAGCTGCTTGCGACGCACCCTCGTCCGAAAGGAGTAGCCGGGTCTTCGAGGCCGTTTTTAGGAGACCGAATGCACGATAATCCCATGCGGTGAGAACAGGAATGGAAGGCAGCTGCTCGAGCGTCTCTCACTGGGGTTGGCATGAAGTCTACCTTACACAATTTGCGACATGTGGACTTGCTTATCTGAACCACCATCATCACGTCTCACACGGAACGTTTCGCACCATTCCACAACGGTGGTTTTCGACAGACGTGATGTCCCATATACATTCTCTGATGGATATCTATTAGCGTTTCTCCTTCGGGAGTCAAGAAAAAATAACAGCACGTCAGTCGTGTTTGGATGCATTTGGTAATGACGTCGCCGTAGTTCATTTTTCGGCATTTACCGCACAGCGTTGTACAGACATGAATTTCACACAGATCCCTTGATTACATGGCGGTCCTTATTCATGCAATGTAGCAGCACTGCTGCTACATTGCATGAACACTGCACCAATGCATTCCTACAGACTTTTTGATCGTCTCTCATACTTCCAGGTCAGTTAATTTTGCCCATCCTATATCAGTCCGCTTCCAAATTTTCCATCGTTTGCGTGTGTGAGATAGATCCGTTCTGAAATTCTAAGTTGCAGTATTTCAATTCTCGTCTCATTTTCGCATAATGTTTCATTGACTGTCTCAATAAGCGTGTGTCTCGTGATAACTGTGTATTCTCGAACATTTGGGAGTGCCACGAAAACTCGCACGATATTGTGAATTGTAGTTTACCTGTGCCGTTTAGAAATTTTGAATAAAGTTCCTTTGGTAAAACAATCGCTCTCCAATTTTCATTACATATCTATGTGAAGGAAGAAAAATCCACGTGTAATACCCAACATTAAATCACGTACCATTCCAAAGAAAAGTGTAACAGATATTAGTGTCAGAGGTGTTCAGAAACAGCTAGAATCAATAAACTAAATACAGTTCTTTTGCCCTATGAAACACCTATTAGATTCTATACTGAATTTGGGGATAAATTAGCCTCTTTTTTAACCGTAATATATCGAAGATCCCGCCAACAAGAAATTGGGCCAAGTGGTTGAAACAAAGCACAGGACACTACTACCTACAAGAAGCGGAGAAAAAGTGATCCACAAAACTTCAGGTCAATATCATCAGTCACTATTTGTTGTAGAATATTATAAAATATTTTGAACTCCAATGTAACGTAACATCATTAGTTATTTTGATGCTAGGAACAGTAAAACTCACTACTACTTTTTTGGGTCTCATGTCCAAATTAAACTCCTTCAATATCGCCTGAAATAATCCGGTATGATTCCATAACCCTTATTTTATATTTTTTGTTATCACATGTAACCTCTTTTCAATATATTATCCGTTCCGTTCATCTTATCTTTCAAGATGTCTGTCATCTCCGAAAGAATATAAATCATCGGCAATCGTAAATTTTTTTTCTTCTGGGTCGTAATTTCCTTTTCCTGATTCTCCTGCTTTTATTTTTATTCTTGTGGGTATCTTCCGGTTGGTTTGATTCGGTCCGTCCTGAATTCCCCTCCTGTGCAAATCTTTTTCTCTCATAATACACTCCTGGAAATGGAAAAAAGAACACATTGACACCGGTGTGTCAGACCCACCATACTTGCTCCGGACACTGCGAGAGGGCTGTACAAGCAATGATCACACGCACGGCACAGCGGACACACCAGGAACCGCGGTGTTGGCCGTCGAATGGCGCTAGCTGCGCAGCATTTGTGCACCGCCGCCGTCAGTGTCAGCCAGTTTGCCGTGGCATACGGAGCTCCATCGCAGTCTTTAACACTGGTAGCATGCCGCGACAGCGTGGACGTGAACCGTATGTGCAGTTGACGGACTTTGAGCGAGGGCGTATAGTGGGCATGCGGGAGGCCGGGTGGACGTACCGCCGAATTGCTCAACACGTGGGGCGTGAGGTCTCCTACAGTACATCGATGTTGTCGCCAGTGGTCGGCGGAAGGTGCACGTGCCCGTCGACCTGGGACCGGACCGCAGCGACGCACGGATGCACGCCAAGACCGTAGGATCCTACGCAGTGCCGTAGGGGAGCGCACCGCCACTTCCCAGCAAATTAGGGACACTGTTGCTCCTGGGGTATCGGCGAGGACCATTCGCAACCGTCTCCATGAAGCTGGGCTACGGTCCCGCACACCGTTAGGCCGTCTTCCGCTCACGCCCCAACATCGTGCAGCCCGCCTCCAGTGGTGTCGCGACAGGCGTGAATGGAGGGACGAATGGAGACGTGTCGTCTTCAGCGATGAGAGTCGCTTCTGCCTTGGTGCCAATGATGGTCGTATGCGTGTTTGGCGCCGTGCAGGTGAGCGCCACAATCAGGACTGCATACGACCGAGGTACACAGGGCCAACACCCGGCATCATGGTGTGGGGAGCGATCTCCTACACTGGCCGTACACCACTGGTGATCGTCGAGGGGACACTGAATAGTGCACGGTACATCCAAACCGTCATCGAACCCATCGTTCTACCATTTCTAGACCGGCAAGGGAACTTGCTGTTCCAACAGGACAATGCACGTCCGCATGTATCCCGTGCCACCCAACGTGCTCTAGAAGGTGTAAGTCAACTACCCTGGCCAGCAAGATCTCCGGATCTGTCCCCCATTGAGCATGTTTGGGACTGGATGAAGCGTCGTCTCACGCGGTCTGCACGTCCAGCACGAACGCTGGTCCAACTGAGGCGCCAGGTGGAAATGGCATGGCAAGCCGTTCCACAGGACTACATCCAGCATCTCTACGATCGTCTCCATGGGAGAATAGCAGCCTGCATTGCTGAGAAAGGTGGATATACACTGTAATAGTGCCGACATTGTGCATGCTCTGTTGCCTGTGTCTATGTGCCTGTGGTTCTGTCAGTGTGATCATGTGATGTATCTGACCCCAGGAATGTGTCAATAAAGTTTCCCCTTCCTGGGACAATGAATTCACGGTGTTCTTATTTCAATTTCCAGGAGTGTAGCACTTGCAACCTATTGAAGAATTATTTGCTGGATGTATTCAAACCTGTCTACCTCTACAGCTTTTACCCTCTACAATTCCCTCTGGGTCCATGTAAGTGATTCCTTGATGTCTTAACACATGTCCTATCATCCTGTCCTTTTTCCTTGTCAGTGTTTTCCGTAAATCCGTTTTCTCCCCCAGTCTGCGGAAACCCCCTAATTGTACCTGTTTGCCAAATTTTCAACATTCTGCCGTATCACCACATCTCAGATGCTTCGATTCTCTTCTATTCCAGTTTTCCCGCAGTCCATGGTCCACTGCCACACAATTCTGTGCCCAAAACGTACAATCTGAGAAATTTTATCCTCAAATTAAGGCTTATGTTTGATACTAGTAGACTTCTCTTTGCAGTAAATCCACCTTTTTGCCATTGTGAAGTTGGTTTTTATCTCTTACTTGTTCCGTTCATCATGGGTTATTGCCCTGTATAGGAAACACAATTCCAAGACTACATCTGCTTTATCACCACTAACCAGGATATTAAGTTTATCTCCGCTCTCATTTCTGCTACTTCTCTTTACTTTCGACATTCTTCGATTTACTCTCAATCCATATTCTATACTCATTACACTAACCATTCCTTTCAACAGATCCTGTGATCCTTCTCCACTTTCACTGCGGATAGCAATGGCATCAGCGAGTCTTATCACTGATATTCTTCCACCCTGAATTTTAATCCCACTCTTGAACCTTTCTTTCACTTCTGTCATTGTTTCTTGGACGTATAGATTGAACAGTGGGAGGGACAGGCTACATGCCTATGTTACATGCTTTTGAATCAATGCATTTTGTTCTGTATTTTCCAGTCTTATTTTTCCCTCTTAGTTCTTGTACATATCGTCTTTTACCCGCCTTTTCCTATAGCATAACACTATTTTCCACAGAATTTCGAACATCTTGCACCATTTTACATTGTCGAGCTCCTTTTTTTACGTCGACGAAGCCTTTGAACGTGTCTTGATTTTCCTTCGGCCTTTATTCCATAGTCAAGCGAAACGACAGAACAACCTCTCTGGTTCCCTTACATTTCCTATAGCCAAAGTGATCATTTAACAGAGCCTCAATATTCTTTTCCATTCTTTGGTATATTATTCTTGTTAGCAACGGATGCACAAGCTATTATACTGATTTTACTATAGTTCTTGCACTTCTCGGCTCTTACCATCTTCGGAATTGTGTGGATAAAGTTTCTTCTAAAGTCTGATGCGTTGTAACCAGCCTCATACATTCTATTCACCAACGTGAGCAGTCCTTTTGTTGCCACTTCCTCCAATGATTTCAGGAATTCGATGGATGTTATCTATCCCTCCTGCCGTTTTTTTATCTTAAGACGCCCGAAATTCTTTTAAATTCTCATTCTAATACTAGCTCCCCTATCTCTTCTACATTGACTCTGTTTCTGCTTCTATCACGTCAGCCGACAACTCCTCCCTCTTAAAGATGACTTCAGCATTCTCTTTCCTCCTATCCACTCTCTCCTCTGAGTTTAACCATGGAATTCCGATTGCACTCTTAACGTCACTGCCCTTGCTTTTAACCTGGCCTAAGGTTGTTTTGACTTTTTATAAGCTGATTCAGTCTTTCCGTGAAACATTTTCTTTTCGATTTCTTCACGTTATTCATGCAGCCATTTCGCTTTAGCTCCTGTTCGCTTCCTGTTTATTTATTTCCTATGTTACTTGGATGCCTGTGTTCCTGAATTTCCCTGAACGTCTTTGTATTTCCTTCTTTCGTCGATCGACTGAAGTATATCTTTTGGTACCCATGGTTTTTTCACATTTACCTTCCTTGTACTTACGGTTTCCTTTCCAAGTTTTGTGATGGTCCTTTCCAAAGGTGTTCATTCCTCTTTAACTGAACGACTTATTATCAAAGCAGTTATAGCCTCAGAGAACTTCAGGCGTATCTCGTCATTCCTTAGTACTTCCGTCTCCCACTTCCCTGCACACAAATTATATTCTTTTAAACTTCAGTCTACTCGCCAGAACTACTAAATCGTGACCTGTGTCTACATCTGCTTCTGGGTATGCCTTAGAACTCAATATCTAATGTCGGAACTCTGCCGGACGATGATGTAATCTAATGGAAATCTTCCTGTACATCCCTGCCTTTTTCAGGTACCCTTCCTCCTCTTGTGATTGTTCACCTGAGTATTTCCTATTAATTCTTCATATTTATTGCAGAGTTAAATTAGTCTTTCTACTCTCTCATTCCTACCACCAAACCCATATTTTCCTGTGCCTCTGTCTTCTACTCCTCCCCCTACAACCGCATTCCAATCCGCATGACTCTTAAGTTTTCATCACCCTTTACGTGCATTCAGTATCCTCATACACTTTGTATATCTGTTCATCACTTGCATGCGATGTCTCCCTATATACCAGAGCTAATGTTGTCGGAGTTGGTTTGTTGTCTACTATGATGAGAACGAAACTGAACTGCTTACAGTAACCCATTTTCTGTTCTGTCACAACGAATCCTACTCTCGTTGTACCATTTTCTGCTGTTGTTGATATTACCCTGCTCTCATCTGTCGAGAAATCCTTTCTAGATTGAGCCCTGGCATTTTCGTTTTCAGATTTTCTAGCTTCCCTACCACGTTCAAGCTTCTGATGTTCCACGCCCCGATATTTCCTTGGTTATCCAGCCTTCTTCTCATGGTCACCTCTTCGTTTGAAGCCCCTCCCCTAAGCAGTACAAAGGAAGCTGCTTAATGTTGAGCCAAGTATTTTGCAACGTGCATAACGTAAAAGTCTCACTTTCCTCTAACCACTTAAACTAAGACAAAAATTAAAAAAATAAACACAAGGTTCTGTAAACAAGTTCATAAACAGAATAATAGGAACCACACAAAAAATGCAGTAATAAAGAAGTGTCTGAAAAACTGTATCGGACTAACAGCGAAAGACACAGTACATAATAAGGGGAGAGGATTTCGGTATGATAACTAAAAACCAGAAGGAAAGAAATGGAAACTGCTGACTCCCGTACCACGAATAAAACAGGACAGGAAGAAATAGTGCACTAGGCCCATAATAATACCACACATAACTAAAGATAAGTAATCTTAATATCAGTTGCATTCAACTGTATCGGAAATATCAGATACCTTAAATGTCATCGACACGCCGCAGATGTGGACGTGAACTGACTGTGAACTCAGTCGCCTAGAACTTAGAACTACTTAAACCTGACTAACCTAAGGACATCACACACATTCATGCCCGAGTCAGGATTCGAACCTGCAACCGTAGCAGTCGCACGGTTCCAGACTGAAGTGCCTAGAATCGCTCGACCACAGCGGCCAAAAAATAATTAGTAGTAACATATCAAATGGCATAGCATTATTGTTTAAGAAGCCGAGGCAGAGCACGAGCCCCTCGTTAGAAAATACTCAGAAATATGCCTGAACAGCCTCCGAAATTTTTTCGCTGGCGTCCGGATTCACCCTGTATTCTACTACGTTGAGCAGCCAAAGAAACTGGTACACCTGCCGCATATCGTGTAGGTCACCGCGAGCACGCAGAAGTGCCGCAGCATGACGTGGCATGGACTCGGCTAATGTCTGAATAAGTGCTGGAGGGAACTGACACCATGAAACCTGCGTGGCTGTCCATAGATCCGTAACAGTACGGCGGGGTGGATATCTCTTCTGAACAGCACGTTGCTAGGTGTCCCAGAGATGCTCAATAATGTTAATGTCTGGGGATTTCGGTGGCCAGCGAAAGTGTTTAAACTCAGAAGAGTGTTCCCGGAACTACTCTGGACGCGTAGGATGTCGCATTGTCCTGCAGGAATTTCCCAAATCCGTTGTCATGCACAATGGACATGAATGGATCAGGTGACCAGACAGGTCACACGCACGTAAGCATACGTACGTGTCACCCGTCGGAGTCGTATCTAGACGTATCAGGGGTCCCTCATTACTTCAACTGCATAAGCCCAACACCATTATAGAGCCTCCATCATCTTGAACAGTCCCCTGCTGACATGCAGGGTCCATGGATTCATGAAGTTGTCTCCATACCCGTACACGTCCATCCGCTCGATACAATTTGAAACTAGCAATATGTTTCCAGTCATCAACAGTCCAATGCCGGTGTTGATGGGCCCAGGTGAGGCGAGGCAGTGACAAGTGGGCCTTCTGCTTCGTTGAATGGTTCGCACGCTGGCACTTACTGATGGGCCAGCACTGAAATCTGCAGCAATTTCTGGAAGGATTGCACTTCTGTCACGTTGAACGATTCTCTACAGTCATCGTTGGTCCCATTCTTGGGAGATGTTTTCCCGACCGCAGCTATGTCGGAGATTCGATGTCTTACCGGATTCCTAATATTCACGGAACACTCGTGAATTGGTCGCAGGGGAAAATCCTCACTTCATCGCTACCTCGGAGATGCTGTGTCCCATCGCTCTTTCGCTGACAATAAAACCAACCTAAAAGTCACTTAAATCTTGATAACCCTCCACTTTAGCAGCAGTAACCGATCTAAAAACTGCGGCAGACACTTGTTGTCTCATATAGGCTTTGCCGACCGCAGCACCGTATTCTGCCTCTTTTCATATCTCTGCATTTGAATACACATACCTATATCAGTTTCTTTGGTGCTTCAGCGTATTACAAAAGGAAACCCGTATTCTATAATTTTCGTTGTAAAATATACAATTAGTTAGAGTCTAGCCTAAAAAAGTGTATCTGACGGCCGAGGAAGGATCTGGAATTTTTCCTGCTTCATTATTACCTCCCGCATTTCGTAAGGGCAGTAGACAGAACAGTCGATGTTCCTAAGGGGAGTTGGTGTTCAGGAGCCTCGTGTGGGAGTCCTTTTCTAGAAGTCGAGTTGCTAGGCCTATCGATGCTTATATTTAATCTGGATTCTAACTGGACTGACGGTTATAATACTAGCATTGTGGTGCTTGTGAAAACATCAAAGCAATTCTCAGAAAGAAACCTGTAATTCCAGGAAGCATTCTGATGTTGTCAACAACATACGTACATGTTAATATACCTGTTAATACAATTACCTGAAGTAAGTGAGCAGGAAGGTGAGTCTGTGTGGTTTCCATTTTAAAAAAAATATTTAAAAAATGTAAGGGGTAATAACAATTCACCTGTTTTCAAGCTATTTCAATATGTTACTTTTACTACACAGTATGTGAAGTACATTTTTTTACTCTTGCTTTTGCCGTTCTTATTTTTTTCCCGCCGTAACTTTACAGCTTGCATTATATTCTGGGGAGGTTAAGGATACCGCTTTGGTAGCCCTAAACTTCGTCTGTGGCTTAACAACCACTGTTTGATGTAAGTATGATACTTAGAACAAGCGTCAGAAACTTTTTAGTAGCAGCACGGCTTAACCCCGACTCATTGCATGTAATCTGGAAGGCACCTGCATATAAAAGGTTGAACCTCCGGCGCGTCACACCCCTCAACGCAGGGGACGAAATAATTACGCTGCTCTTAAATTACAGAATTAAAACACTCATCTCAAAAACTAATCGACTCCTTCATCACACCAACGAGGTCACTGCCAGAGCTCGGTCCGGTTAAAGAGACGCCGGACACAAGGCATGCAGTTACGTGCCACCCACTTTTGTAGATTTCGATAAAATCTGTGACAGAGTTAATCAGAACAGTTTAGCCTATGTATTGACGAAAATGGGTTTAAGGGCCCGGCGGCATGCATAATGTCAAGCTATATAGCCGAAGCGAAGCTTAAAGACCAATGGAGAATTGACAGATTTAATCCCAATAAAGCTAGCAATGAGATTGGGCTGTCTGTTACCTGTGACGTCATACGGTTTAGCGATAGGGCCGCTCTTGGGAAGCTCCAATCCACGTTAAAGGGTTTACTGATCTTCAACAACTAATTTTCGTACCTCACGCGTACACATACGTTACAGGCCGGATTATGAGCGGTTAGGAAGCAGTACGGTAAATGTCGCAAATGATATCCAGTTACGCGAATACGAGCCATCCCACCCTTAACGAGCACAAATCACAACTCATGTTAATTGGAGGGCACGTTGCCCACATTCGATCTGGCTCGCTACACGCCTCCGACAATTGAACGCAATTTTGAACTATAATACAAAAATCGAATCACTGTGTGTTTCAAATAACACGTAGCTTATGCCAAGCTCAGAGAGCAGGATCTGAGGTCCCTTGATCGAATACACACACCCCATATCATGAAAGATTAGTTCCTTAGCAAAATTCACCATCTTGTCGCAGGGTAGCCCACACCAAACACTGCTCTTTATGTTGTTTCAAACACTTACCATAATGTCCTTCTCTCGTAGCTTCGTATAAGTTGTGTACTGTTATTTCACAAAATTTCTACTATCATCGTGTTACCGACTGTTTGTTTTTGTAATTGGACACAAATTCAAGTATTCTTCATCGAAACAAGCCAGTATACAAAAATATTCCTATTGTAACATGTTTGGCGGCCGGCGTGGCTGAGCCGCTCTAGGCGCTACAGTCTGGAACCGCGAGACCGCTACGGTCGCAGGTTCAAATCTTGCCTCGGGCATGGATGTGTGTGATGTCCTTAGGTTGGTTAGGTTTAAGCGGTTCTAAGTTCTAGGAGACTCATGACCTCCGATGTTAAGCCCCATAGTGCTCAGAGCCATTTGAACCATTTTTTTCCAACTTGTTTCTGTTAGATCACAGAAAACTAATTAAAAGTTGAAGCAACTTTAAGTTACTGTCACCAGTCCCGTACACACATATCTTTTTGTGAGTAGGGAAATTGTAATAATTACACCCAATATTTCAATGACTAATTGTCTTCATTAACTGTTCCATGAGAAAGCAACTGAACCAATTTTTACCTGTAATATTTATTGTGCACTATTCTATAAGACACTAATCAACCGGAAAATCCCTCAACACCATTAAGTGTAACAATCATCTAGATATTTTTGAGCAAAGAACACCTAAATTAATAGAGGAAATTAATCTGCAGCTCTACTTTCCTAGTTCCCTCAGATCACAAATATTCTTTAATGAACGAAAACTTGCCAGACATCGGAAACAGTGAAATGCTGACCACAGTTTAATCATCTATTATGAGTGTCTCTTAATTGTTACTGTGACAATTACGTTAATTTTATTAGGTTGGTGCATAAGTTTGTAGCGTTTTTCCGTCAGTTTAATAAAAACAAAAGATACACATAACAGGGACATTAGTTACCAGTAGTATATTCTTCATCGCTAATTACAATACTTTGCCAACGTAGGAGTCACTTTTCGATTCCACAACAGTACAATTCAGGTGCCTTTGAGGCGAAGGACCAGTCGAGCCATATTTGGAGCGTATTTTCATGCGGAAGAAAGTTCCTTGAAGGTTGTTCAAACGGTTCAAATGGCTCTGAGCACTATGGGACTTAACATCTGAGATCATCAGTCCCCTGGAACTTACAGCTACTTAAATCTAACTAACCTAAGGACATCACACACATCGTTGCAGGATTCGAACCTGCGATCGTAGCGGTAGCGCGGTTCCGGACTGAAGCGCCTAGAACCGGTCGGCCACACCGGGCGACGAAGGTTATTCAAGAGAGAGCAGAAAAAGTGAAAATTTGCGGCCGCAAGATCGCGTGAACAACGTGTATTCGCAATCACTTCCCGACCCAGCTCCTGTATGGTGTTTTTTGTCAGTATATCAGAACGTAGGCGTCCGCCCCCGGTAGCTGAGTGGTCAGCGCGACAAAACGTCAATCCTAAGGGCCCGGGATCGATTCCCGGCTGGGTCGGAGATTTTCTCCGCTCAGGGATTGGGTGTTGTGTTGTTCTAATTATCATCATTTCATCCCCATCGACGCGCAAGTCGCCGAAGTGGCGTCAAGTCGAAAGACTTGCACCCGGCGAACGGTCTTCCCGACGGGAGACCCTAGTCACCCGACATTTACATTTATTCAGACCGCAGGTTGGCGCTGTCGTGGAGTAGCAACACTTCACGCAGGGTTTCTAGTCGTTGTTCTTGGTTCTTCAAGAAAATCAAAAAGAGTCAGTATGATTAAAGTTAAACTTTCAAAACGCTGTTGAAATAAGTCAACTGGTCAGAATGACGTCGAATTGCATCGGCACAAGAAAAACAAATATTTACAAAATGTACCAAAAGATGGCACTGTAAGCATCATGATTTCATAGTGGTTGACTACAATTGACGAATGAATCATACAACAATGCCTAAGGTGTACGTTTGACATTAAGGGGACATTGTATGTCCTTTGCCGCCACTGTTAAATTATTGAATTTCGTGACATTATCTTGGATACTCCTTAAAATTCCAACATACAATTTTCCATAAGTATTGAATGCACCTTTCTAGATACATTTAACTAGAATTGTTACTAAAATTGTATTGTGGAGCATGTAATATTTTTTTTCAAACACTCAATTTTTGACAGAATTTCATAAATAACTGAACATAGAAACAAAACAACCCAGCATATTTTAATTATTCTAGTTCCATATGTGTTGAATCTCACACTTGGCATGCTGTGAAAATGTCTCTACAATCAGTACTTTCGTACATAACGGGTCATTTATCGCAAAAAATGTAGTTCAGAGATATTGAGGTTTAAAGCTTTTTTTAATTACAAATTCTTATACAGACTTACATTTCTGCGCCTTTTATGCACTAGAATTGTCCTGGCCCATAGTCTGTGTCTTCTTTAGTGTCACAACAGCCCAGTGCTTGCCTCCTCCTTGCCTTTCTTGTTTCTTTTGTCATCTGCTGAACAGCTAACTCTGTTTCACGTACGCGAAGCTCATCCAGTTCCTGCAGTCCTTTAGCTGTATTCTGTCCAAATCTTACCCCTAACTTCTCCGTAACCTTACGTCTTCCATACTTCCCACCATTAAATATTATTACAGCATCAGACACTGCTAACTAGAGTCAAATACATGTTTAAGCACATGGTACCACACAACATTATTGAAGGACTCATTCACTTTCTGTCCCATGTAAACACTCCTTTAGTTGCTCAGGATTTGCCAGATCTCTGTAAATAGGTTTGATTGCCCTAACATCATCACTACCACTGTCACCCGTTTCTAAAGTTACTTTCCTTTTCGATGTACTAGGGGGGCGTGGTCACTTCAGAAACATTATCATGGTTTCCTTCAATGCTAGCACATGTGTTTTCAAGTACTTCAGACGAAAATGCGGGTCTCACACATCTTATACCGGCAAATTTTACGCTTAGTCATTTTCTATACCAGAGACTGGTTTGATGCAGCTCTCCAAGCTACTCTATCCTGTGCAAGCTTCTTCATCTCCCAGTATCTACTGCAACCTACATCCTTCTGAATCTGCTTAGTGTATTCATCTCTTGGTCTCCCTCTACAATTTTTACCCTCCCCGCTCTCCTCCAATACTAAACTGATAATCCCTTGATGCCTCAGAACACGTCAAACCAACCGATCCCTTCTTCTAGTCAGGTTGTGCCACAAACTTCTCTTCTCCCCAATCCTATTCAATACTTCCTCATTATTTATGTGATCTACCCATCTAATCTTCAGCATTCTTCTGTAGCACCACATTTCGAAAGCTTCTATTCTCTTCTTGTCCAAACTATTTATCGTCCATGTTTCACTTCCATTCATGGCTACACTCCATACAAATACTTTCAGAAACGACTTCCTGACACTTAAATCTATACTCGATGTTAACAAATTTCTCTTCTTCAGAAACGCTTTTCTTGCCATTGCCAGCAAAACTCTTTTACTACTTTAAGTGTCTCATTTCCCAATCTAATTCCCTCAGCATCACCCGACTTAATTCGACTACATTCCATTATCCTCGTTTTGCTTCTGTTGATGTTCATCTTATATCCTCCTTTTAAGACACTATCCATTCCGTTCAACTGCTCTTCCAAGTCCTTTGCTGTCTCTAACAGAATTACAATGTCATTGGCGAACCTCAACGTTTTTATTTCTTCTCCATGGATTTTAACACCTACTCCGAATTTTTCTTTTGATTCCTTCACTGCTTGCTCAATATAGAGATTGAATAATATCGGGGAGAGGCTACAGCCCTGTCTCACTCCCTTCCCAACCACTGCTTCCCTTTCATGTCCCTCGTCTCTTATAACTGCCATCTGGTTTCTGTACAAATTGTAAATAGCTTTTCGCTCCCTGTACTTTACCCCTGCCACCCTCAGAATTTGAAAGAGAGTATTCCAGTCAACATTGTCAAAAGCTTTCTCTAAGTCTACAAATGCTAGAAACGTAGGTTTGCCTTTCCTTAATCTAGCTTCTAAGATAAGTCGTAGGGTCAGTATTGCCTCACGTTTTTCCATATTTCTACGGAATCCAAACTGATCTTCCCCGAGCTCGGCTTCCACTAGTTTTTCCATTCGTCTGTAAAGAATTCGCGTTAGTATTTTGCAGCTATGACTTATTAAACTGATAGTTCGGTAATTTTCACATCTTTCAACACCTGCTTTCTTTGGGATTGGAATTATTATATTCTTCTTGATGTCTGAGGGTATTTCGCCTGTCTCATATATCTTGCTCACCAGATGGTAGAGTTTTGTCAGGACTGGCTCTCCCAAGGCTGTCACTAGTTCTAATGGAATGTAGTCTACTCCCGGGGCTTTGTTTCGATTCAGGTCTTTCAGTGCACTGTCAAACTCTTCACGCAGTATCATATCTCCCATTTCATCTTCATCTACATCCTCTTTCATTTCCAAAATATTGTCCTCAAGTACATGGCCCTTGTATAGACCTTCTATACGTATAAAAAGCTTATTGTAAAAATAGCCGGTTATCACACTACTTTCAATGAAAACTAGTATAAGAAACAAAGGACTGATTTGTTTATTCGTAATGCCAACTTCTGGGACTTAGCAGTAGGCACAAAAGATAGCAATTTACATCCTTCTAGACTGTGTAGTTCCCAAGATATGACTGCTCAACTGTGGCAGTATATTTGTAGCTGCGAAATTTGACAGTCACATGTCAACATTCAAAATATTATTTGAAGGTCTCATAATTTTCTGATTTTAATGTATTATGTACTAAAATGTTCGGGAAAGTCCAAAGTACATTATGGAGTAGAAAACAGGATACGTCAAATTTCAACGAATTTCATGTACAATGTCCCCTTAATCAAACTATACTGCTCAGTGTGCATGGATGTAAAGGTGTGATACCGTTAGTCACGTAATCCCATATACTGCAGCAAGGCTATTTCACATCAGATGGGAAAAATCGATTTTTAATTGTCCTGTGGCATGAAAAGCATCACTCAAATACGTTTATAATTGTCCTGAGGCGAAAAACCGCATAAAAAGCATCAATAAAAATCCAATCGGATTATTACTTTCCGTGTGACTGGCGCAAAATATGTACAGTATACTGTCCACCGATTTCTGCAACAATCTGAAATCGAGAAACAGCATTTTTCACAGCTGATCGAAGTGTTTACAGGGTCACGTTAAGAATGTGTTGTGAAATGCGTGTCTTCCATGCGGCTAAGTTTGCAGTCGGAATACTGAACACAATATCTTTCAGATAGCCCTACAGCCAGAAGTCAGACAGATTAAAATCAGGTGGTCGGGACGGTCAGGCTGTAGGGAAATGGCGGCTCATAATTGTAGCATTTCCGAAATGGCACTTCAGCACCTGCTTAAGTGGATTTGGAATGTGCGGAGGGGCGCTACCTTCCATAAAAATTATCCCATCCACACATCCACACTGTTGGAGAGATGGAATAACGTTGATGCGCAAGACACTCATAGCGCTTACCAGTGACGGTACAGGAAACAGCACCGGAAGTACCTGTCTCATCATTATCATCATCATTTAAGACTGATTACGCCTTTCAGCGTTGAGTCTGGAGCATAGTCCCCCTTATAAAATTCCTCCTTCATCCCCTATTCAGTGCTAACATTGTTGCCTCTTCTGATGTTAAGCCTATTACCTCAAAATCATTCTTAACCGAAACCTCCTTGGTCTACCCCGACTCCTCCTAACCTCTACTGCTGAGCCCATGAGTCTCTTGGGTAACCTTGCTTGTTCCATGCGTGTAACGTGACCCCACCATCTCAGCCTGTTCGCCCTGACTGCTGCATCTATATAGCTCATTCCCAGTTTTTCTTTGATTTCCATATTGTGGACACCCTCCTGCCATTGTTCCCTTCTACTACTACCTGCAATCATCCTAGCTACTTTCATATCCGCAACCTCAACCTTATTGATAAGGTAACCTGAATCCACCCAGCTTTCGCTCCCATACAACAAAGTTGGTCGAAAGATTGAACGGTGCACAGATAACTTAGTCTTGGTGCTGACTTCGTTCTTGCAGAAGAGAGTAGATCGTAGGTGAGCGCTCTCTGCATTAGCTTTGCTACACTTCGCTTCCAGTTCTTTCACTATGTTGCCATCCTGTAAGAATACGCATCCTAAGTACTTGAAACGGTCCACTTGTTCTAACTTTGTTCCTCCTATTTGGCACTCAATCCGTTTGCATCTCTTTCCCACTGACATTAATTTCGTTACCATAGTCCTTACATACCATACCATAGTCCTTACATTTCTGATCTTGCTCTGAAATATTACTTTGCAAACTTTCAATCGAATGTGCCATCACAACTAAGTCATCCGCATACGCGAGACTGCTTATTTTGTGTTCACATATCTTAATCTCACCCAGCCAGTCTATTGTTTTCAACATATGATCCATAAATAATATGAACAACTGTGGAGACAGGTTGCAGCCTTGTCTTAACCCTGAAACTATTCTGAACCATAAACTCAATTTACCGTCAACTCTAACTGCTGCCTGACTATCTATGTAAAGACCTTTAATTGCTTGCAAGAGTTTGCCTCCTATTCCATAATCTCGTAGAACAGACAATAACTTTCTCCTAGGAACTCGGTCATATGCCTTTTCTAGATCTATAAAGCATACATACAATTCCCTGTTCCACTCGTAACACTTCTCCATTATTTGCCGTAAGCTAAAGATCTGGTCCTGACAACCTCTAAGAGGCCTAAACTCACACTGATTTTCATCCAATTGGTCCTCAACTAATACTCGCACTTTCCTTTCAACAATACCTGAGATTTTACCCACAACGCTGATTAAAGAGATACCTCTGTAGTTGTTACAATCTTTTCTGTTTCCATGTTTAGAGATTGGTGTGATTACTGCTTTCGTCCAATCTGATGGAACCTGTCCCGACTCCCACGCCATTTCAATTATCCTGCTTGGACATTTAAGACCTGACATTCCACTGTATTTGATGAGTTCCGACTTAATTTCATCCACCCCAGCAGCTTTATTGCACTGCAATCTATTAACCATTTTCTCCACTTCCTCAAATGTGATCCTATTTCCATCATCATTCCTATCCCGTTGTACATCGAAATCTGATACATTACTGATCGTATTTTCACCAGCATTGAGCAACTCTTCAAAATATTCCCTCTATCTGCCCAAGGCATCAACAGGATTCACCAGCAGATTTCCTGACCTGTCCAAAATACTTGTCATTTCCTTCCTGTCTCACCGAAAAAAAATATGGCCGTAGGATAAATGATGTCGTAAACCAACACCACACAGTGACCTTTTCGGGACGAAGTGGTACTGGTTGAACTGCGTGTGGATTTTCCGTTGCCCATATTCGACAATTCTGTGTATTGACATATTCTGTCAGATGTGAGTGGGCTTTGTCTGTCCACAAAATCTTCCACGGCCAACCATTGCCAGGAAGAAATTGTAAAGTAAAGGTCTCTCATGCTGGCAGTTCAACAGGAAGCAACTCGTGCACATGGGTAATTTTAAATGATTAGCAAAGAAGGATGCTTCATAGGATTTTACGCACTGTGCTCACGGGTGTGTCCAATGTTCGGGAAATTATCCGTGCACTACAGGTTTTGCAGACCACCATTCGTCTTCTCTTGCACTGCAGTGGAAACTGCTTCCACTGACGTCGAACCGATTCGTTTTCTCCCTCTACCTGGTTGCACACCAAAAGAACCCGTCTTTTCGAGTTTCCGAATCGTTTTCTCCAGACGCACGGCAGTCATCGGACCAGCGCCTTTTTTCAAACCCTTCGGTGTCTGGAATTTCTGCAGAGCGACATGTAAACAGTCATCGTTCATATAATACAGTTTGCAAGCAGAGCGCGATCCTGCATTGATAGTCATGGCGAACGTCGCAGACGCCAAAGGAGGAAATGCCGTGAACCAGTCGTGTTTATACCAAATTCAGTGGGTTGGGTGCATAGCGGGTGTTTTCATTTACGTGTTCTGACACATACAGCGTCATCTATTGATCAATTTTCACACTATTTTTTTTTCCTTCTGCCCTACGTTCTCCCTCTTCTCCGATAATATTCCGATCCAATTTGACGTCATCCTAACTAGTGGTATTATTTCTACAGCGTTTTGAAAGTTTAATTATAAGCACCCCGTGTATTTAAAAATCGTTCTACTACGAGAAACTGGCTGCGCAGCGTAGCTAGACTCAATCGGGAAATTGCTTTTCCAAATAACACGTATCTCTTACAATCTTTGACAAGAAAATACAATAGTTTTTCGCTATAATCATGGCACTAACGTAAAATTTGGGATTCGATCCAGGAACATACCAAAGACACCGTGACTTTCGTCAAAAACAGTCTGTATGAATCACGTCCTGTGTTGTGCTGTGTTGTGCTGAACATCAGAACGAAAGCAAATTTCCCGTTATGTGTCACTGCAAAGCAACAGCTCGATGGAACTTCGGCCATACATAAGAAAATGTTACAAAAACTGTGCTAAACAAAACTCCGCGCAACGGTTCCGACCGGTCGCCGTGTCATCCTCATCCCACAGGCGTCACAGGATGCGGATATGGGAAGGCATGTGGTCAGCACACCGCTCTCCTGGCCGTACGTCAGTTTATGAGATCCGAGCAGCTACTTCTCAATCAAGTAGTTTCTCAGTTGGCAGTAGAGTATATATCTGAAAGAAACACTCAACGAGAGGAACATAAATGACACTTTCATTCAGAGACAATGATTACACTGAGGTTACCGCTATTTTCGATGGTCCCGTCGACATTACAAAACACGGGACATGGTTCTTAATATGATGCATGATCACCACGGACGTCAGTGCATTCTGTGCAGTATGGCCACAAGTTTAGTAAGGATTGCATTCCTCCACCAGCGCGGTAATCAGCTGCTGAGTTAAAATATGCTGGGTTGTTTTGTTTCTATGTTCAGTTATTTATGAAATTCTGTCAAAAATTGAGTGTTTGAAAAAAAATATAACATGCTCCACAATCCAATTTTAGTAACAATTCTAGTCAAATGTATCTAGAAAGGCGCATTCAATAATTATGGAAAATTGTATGTTGGAATTTCAAGGAGTATTCAAGTTAATGAGTCACAAAATTCAATAATTTCGTTGCTGCATGTGGGCATCCTTCAGTACCTCTTCCCAACGCATCCCAAATTACTTTATTTGTATTGAAGTCCTCGGAAAGTGTAGACCAGTGCCTTCACCGAATATCCTCTCGTCCCAAGAACGCCATCTCCGCTGCTCGGTGTGGTTGATCATGCCTATGTATAAAAATTAAGTTAGTGGCCAATGCAGCACTCAAAAGGCGCACATGGGGAATGAGTAAAGAGCCAAAACAACGTTGACTGGTGACTGTTCCGTTTTCAAACATTTGGACACCAGTGCGCCAACACAACGTTAAATCTATGGCGAGAGCTGCAAATACGATTTGCTCCTAGGAACATTGCCGAAAATGATACTTTTGGTGGTCCAGGTATTGATGTCGGCTTTATGCTTTTTAATTCAAAACAAAGAATGTCAGTCAAAGGTAAATTACGGCGTTGCCAAAGCAGATCCTTTGAAGTTATCCTGAATAGCTTTTAAGCTATACAGTTATCTTCGGAAATGACAAAACTATCTAGAAATGTGTAGACGTAAGACGCAGAAAGATTTTACTTGTTTCAATGGATATCTGAATTTTTCCGGATGCAGTGGCCGGCCGGAGTGGCCCAGCGGTTCTAGGCGCTACAGTCTTGAACCGCGCGACCACTACGGTCGCAGTTTCGAATCCTGCCTCGGGTATGGATGTGTGTGATGTCTTTAGGTTAGTTAGGATTAAGTAGTTCTAAGTTCTAGAGGACTGATGACCTCAGAAGTTAAGTCCCATAGTGGTCAGAGCCATTTGAACCAATTTTTTTTTTTATGTCTGAATTTTCCAAATGTGTATGACTACTCTATGACAATCAAGCCATTTTAGATGGCTGCAATCCTATACATCACCTATTTATCACATAATACTTTTGGAAATACTTTGCTTCATATAATCTTAGCTTGAACGGAGAATTTTACTTTCAAAGGAGAATGCGCTTAAAATCATCCTAATACGATTTAGTTCTCAAATCAGGGATACACTGATCAGTCAGAACATTATGACCACAGACCTACCAGCGATATAAACCCTTTCCGACAACAGCAGCGTCAGCTGGTGAGGGATTACTGCTAGTCAGTCAGACGCACGGGGCATTTAGTACGAGAGTAATCCCTAAAGTAAGGTCTCCTATTTTTTATAAGTAACAGAACTCTGTTTGTGTGGTAGTTGGTCACACTGTTATGAAGAGTGCTTCACGAGCTGTGTGTAAACATGGGCACGCCGCGCTGAGGCGCTCACTCTTGGCTTGGCAGCCGTTGAGAATGGAGCTCCCGTTGGATGATACCGCCAAGTGCGAATTGCGCGCAGTTATTCGGTTTTAGAACGCAAAGGGCACTGCTCCAATTGAAATCCATCGCCAGTTGACGGAAGTGTATGGTGAGTCGTGCATGGATGTCAAAAACGTCCGTAAGTGGTGCAGAGAGTTTGCAGCTGGTCGGACCGAAGTTCACGACGAGCAAACGAGCGGGAGACCATCAATTTCTGAGGAGACAGTGTTGATGGTTGTGCAAAGCGTGCGTGAAGATCGGCGGATCACCCTGGGTGATCTCTGCGCGTTGGTTCCTGAGGTTTTCTGAAGCACCGCTCACAACATTTTAACGGCAACATTAAACTACCGGAAGGTGTGCGCAAGATGGGTGCCATGCACCATGCATGCTGACGCAGGTCCACATACGGCAAGGAGTTGATGCTTCCCGCGCATTTCTTGACCGCCTTGCAGCCGAACAGGACGACTTTCTGGACTCAACTGTCACGGTTGAAGAAACGTGGGCACACCACTTTACTCCTGATACCAAGCAACAACCACGCCAGTGGCGGCATCCTTCTTCGCCAAAGCCGCGGAAATTCAAACAAACGCAGTCTGCCGGTAAACTCATGACAACCTTTTTTTGGGATCGGAAAGGGGTACTGTTGGTCGACGTCATGCCCACTGGGACCACAATTAACGCTAACAGGTACCGTGAGACTCTGAAAAAACTCAAACGGGCAATTCAGAACCGGAGAAGAGGAATGTTGAGCATGGGCGTACGCATTCTCCATGACAACGCTCGCCCACACATCGCTCCTGCAACAGTTTCAGTGGAATGTAATCACCCACCCACCCTATAGTCCTGACCTGGCGCCCAGTGACTATCACCTGTTCCCTAGGTTAAAGGAAATTTGGCCGGAAAGCGATTCAGCTCCGACGACAAGGTGAAAGAAGAGGTTCATAACTTTCTGAACAGCATGGCGGCGAGCTGGTATGACATGGTCATACAAAAACTGCCACAGTGTCTACAAAAATGCATCGACAGAAATGGTGATGATGTCTAAAAATAGCTAAATGTTCAAGCTGTGAACTGATGAAAACCATTGTAGAAAAAAACAGATCTATTACTTACAAAAAAAATAGGAGACCTTAGTTTTGCGATTACCCTCGTATCAGTAAGTGTATCGGATGGGGAAGGCGCGCGATCTATCTGAGTTTGACCAAGGGCAGATTGTGATGGCCTGCGGGCTCTGCACGATCATTTCAAAAACTGAACAACTTGGTATTCGAGGAGTTCTGTGATGAGTGTCTTCAAGTTTGGCGAAACCAAAGCGAACCCACGTCGAGACGTTGTGGGGCTGGGCGGTCACCCCTATTTTTCAGATGTCGGATGTCGTAGGCTGGACAGACTGGTAAAACATGGCAGACAGACTTTAATGATGGGCAGAGTACAAGTGTGTCTGAATACACTGTGCACCGAACGCTCCTAAATATGGACCTCCGCAGCCGACGACCTATGCATGTGCCAATGTTGACAACACCACATCGGCAAATAATACTGAAGTGGGCACGTGACCATCGGCACTGGACGTTGGCGCAGTGGCAGAGCGTTGCATGGTCTGATGAGTGCCGTTCCTTTTACATCATGCCGATGGGAGGGCGCGAGTCTTCCAGGGGAAAAGCTCTTGGCGCCTGTACTGTGGGCCGGAGACAAACTGGCGGCGACTCCATTATGCTCTGGGGAACATTCACGGGGGCGTTCATGGGTCCAGCGGAGCTCGTGTAAGGCGCCTCGATAGTATCTTACACTGCTTGCAGACCACATAAACACCTTCATGACGATCGTGTTTCCCGACGGCAGTGGCATTTTTCAACAAGATAATGTGCCTAGTCACAAGGCAAGGAGTGTGATGGAGTTGTTCTAGGAACATACTGGCGAGTTCCAATAAATGTGCTGGGCCCCCAACTGAATCCGATCGAAGGAAGGTAGGAAGATTGAGTTGAGCGTCCCGTCGACATCGAGGTCATTAGAGACTAAAGGCGGTCGCACGCATGTGGGATGTGATTGAATGTCGCGTCAGAGCTCATCTCTGCCCTATTGAGCTCTTCAGTCACTTTAGCCGCCGGAGTTTTGTGTGGTTTTGACACAATTCGTGTTAGTGGATGGCGACCTCTGTCGTTTAGTTTTGAGTTGCGCCCACTATTACGTTTACACGATGAGTCTCCCCACGTTTTGTGTAGGATGTCATGACTGTTGAAACAGTTGCTCTTGAAACACTCAGTAAGTTGGCTGTCTAGGTCACTGATGCTCGTCTTTCATTGCACGTCAAACTCGGCCTCAGAATGCAGATGATAAGGGCGCACTACTCGTAAACAACCTGTACTGATGCCTAGTCCGTACTGAACACGCACAGTTCAGCGTGATATGTGCCTTACCTGGGTTGTTGTTACGGGAATCAGGTGACTTGTGTGTGCAGATGTGGTGCCAACTCCGTCCAGCGATCTGCCAAGGCCTCGCCACTGTTATCCATGCCAAAGGTGGACATACCGGCTATTCGGTAGGTGGTCATAATGTTCTGACCAATCAGTGTATAGTCTGGCAAGATATTTCACATATGAAACGAAGACGTTCCATTTTCGCTGTCACTTTTTTCACAAGAAACGCCGGTTTAGAGGGACAGCTGTTTCGGACAGCAGGAAAGTCAACGCCATTGAATCAGAAAATTATGGTTGCCTAAGAACCAACCTGGACGAATGTGATAACAGTGAGTGTAAGGCCCAACTAAAAGAATATTATGGATGTCACAGTCATATAATAAAAAGAAAAACGCTATTTTGTCGAAAGTCGACATGTTAAGAAACGTGGCTGTTGTACTTTAGGTTTATAATTTATATAAAAAACAGCTACCAGCCACATGTATGGTTTAAAAAGGTTTATTATCTTCAGACCATGACCGGTTTCGGATTTTTCATTACAAATCCATCTTCAGATGGCAGGTTACAAGCATTCTTAGTTGGACCTAGTTTTGTTTATGTTATTCGTTTGCTGCACTGGGAAAGAAAAAAAAATTTTTTTGTTGTCATATCGGTAATGGTATTTTTACGAAAGATTTACTTCTTTTACAAAATCTAATTGCTCATGAGATGGTTTTTATAAACATTAGTAAACTTGCAGGTTAGTGTACTTACGAGCTGTGTAGTTCTGCCTGCCGAAATATTCGTGCGTTTATGTTTTCGAACGCAAGCTTAATACACTTTCCAATATGCACTATGTGAGTGCTATTCCAGTCTATGGACGTAACTTTCAACCTCATCATCTTAATTTTACACGCAGCACACACGAATAACGTTTAAAAAACGTGGCCCAGCTTCACATTACAAACGAGAACAATATTTGCAAAGAGCTTACAGTCATAACGAAGTTAACTTACAGATGCTGTATAGTCGATATGGGTACAGTAAAATATCTCTTTGCTATTGTATGAAATTAATCTAAAACGGAATAAATAAAATTACATACAAATCAGATTACAAACATTATATGTAGTACAGAATTACTGTGTGTTACTAATTAGTTGTTACAATAGTAGGAGATAAATTCTAATACATGACATAATATGCAATGCACATGTTTTCATTATGCAATTTTTCAATGACATATAAACAGTTTTTGGGGCCTGTATACTGAATGTTTTTGATGGAATATTGGGCTTAAGTTATTTTAAAAAAGTAAAAGGATTATTAGCCGATATTTACATTAACCATCTTGAGCAAAAGTTCTTCTCATCCAATAACCAAATGAACAGTAAAATAATTTACTACAAGAGATACGTAGATGACACTCTATTACTTTTTGATGGCAACAGCAGCGAAATTGATGCCTTAGCTGAAGATCGGAGCAAATTACACAACAACATCAAATTTATAGTGGAGCATGAAATAAATAATAGCATCAATTTTCTGGATCTCAAAATATCAAACATAAATAACAAACACCATTTTGGTATCTTTCGAAAACCAACAACCACAGATGTTACCATCAGTAACACATCCTGCCACCTGAACCAACATAAGATGGCTAATTTCCAGTCAATGCATAAAGTCCCCCTCACCCCCACTGAACAGTACAAAGAAATCAGCATAATCAAATCAATTGCCCAAAATAATGGCTATGATGCTTCAATCATAGACACAATCTCTCAAAAAACAAAAGTAAAAATTTCTAGCAATAAGTCTCTGCAACAAACAACAGCCACAATAACTACGAAAGACAAAAAATCAATAAAATATGTAGCCCTACCATATAAAGGCCCTTTTTCATATAAAATTTCCAACTTATTCAAGAAGAAGAATGTCAAAATTAGTTTCTCTACCAATAACAAACTCCAACAAAGTGTCATACACTCACTCCCACACAACAGCATACTTCATAAAAGATCTGGAATTTATAAACTTAAGTGTGACAACTGTCCTAATTTCTACATAGACCAAACAGGTAGAGCTTTTGAAACAAGATTCAAGGAACACCTTGATGCCCTACGTCTGAAAAACCTAAGCAAATCTGCTTTTGCCACCCATCTTGCAGAAAACAATCATACAGTTGAGAATATAGAAAACAACCTGCAGATATTACACCTCGAAGACAAAGGTTTCACATTGAATCTCCTAGAGGAAATTGAGATTCATACACATAAAAACAGGTTCCCTGATCTCATTTTGAATGAACAGACAGAGTCAGTTAACACCCCCTTCTTAAATAACTTTGAAGAAGCTTTTACTCTTTTTAAATAACTTAAGCCCAATATTCCATCAAAAACATTCAGTATTCAGGCCCCAAAAACTGTTTATATGTCACTGAAAAATTGCATAGTGGAAACATGTGCATTGCATATTATGTCATATATTAGAATTTATCTCCTACTATTGTAACAACTAATTAGTAACACACAGTAATTCTGTACTACATATAATGTTTGTAATCTCATTTGTATGTAATTTTATTTATTCCGTTTTAGATTAATTTCATACAATAGCAAAGAGATATTTTACTGTACCCATATCGACTATACAGCATCTGTAAGTTAACTTCGTTACGACTGTAAGCTCTTGGCAAATATTGTTCTCGTTTGTAATGTGAAGCTGGGCCATGTTTTGTAAACGTTATTCGTGTGTGCTGCGTGTGAAATTAAGATGATGAGGTTGAAAATTGCGTCCATAGACTGGAATAGCACTCACATAGTGCGTATTGGAAAGTGTATTAAGCTTGCGTTCGAAAACATAAACGCACGAATATTTCGTCAGGCAGAACTACACAGCTCGTAAGTACACTAACCTGCAAGTTTACTAATGTTTATAAAAACCATCTCATGAGCAATTAGATTTTGTAAAAGAAGTAAATCTTTCGTAAAAATACCATTACCGATATGACAACAAAATTTTTTTTTTCTTTCCCAGTGCAGCAAACGAATAACGTAAACAAAACTAGGTCCAACTAAGAATGCTTGTAACCTGCCATCTGAAGATGGATTTGTAGTGAAAAATCCGAAACCGGTCATGGTCTGAAGATAATAAACCTTTTTAAACCATATATGTGGCTGGTAGCTGTTTTTTTATATAAATTATAAACCTTAAAAAGAAAAGATTAAATAATAAAACTGTCAGCCGGCCGGAGTGGCCGAGCGGTTCTAGGCGCTACAGTCTGGAACCGCGCGACCGATACGGTCGCAGGTTCGAATCCTTCCTCAGGCATGGATGTGTGTGATGTCTTTAGGTTAGTTAGGTTTAAGTAGTTCTAAGTTCTAGGGGACTGATGAACTCAGAAGTTAAGTCCCATAGTGCTCAGAGCCATTTTGAATAAAACTGTCAAGGGAAATCTCGTCGACTAGGTTTGAGCACTGCCAAAGAAGAAATTTTCATCAATAAACGCCATTTTCATGCAGACAATGCGTTATTTAGAGGAATATGGGAGCTGAAAATCGGACAAATACATTACATTTCATGGTACTGTAGTTACCCAGAGCCACTGCGAGGAGGTTACCGAGAACCAATAAGTAGAAATAGAATAAGTAGAAGCAATCGATTTCTGTGGTACCTAGGCTACAGATAATCTGGTATAACGAAATTTTGTTATCAAAAAACAATTGGACACCACCTGTAATAAAGCACTAAAAATTAGAAAATAGGCAAAGATACAAGACACGCTGTCACACAACGCAGCATGACAGAGACTACATCCGTTCATGTATTACACAGGATGCACATCCTGAAAGTTACTGGAAGTTTAGTGTATTATCAGTGTCCTATGCATGCCGCCGAAAGATGGGGACATTAGAGAAGGTAATAGCTCACTTGGTGCACACAGCAGTACTGTGGACTGCCCAAATGGCAGATGGCCACCTAAGAAATTTCTTGCTGCGTTAACAATGAGTACATGGTCTTACAATGGAAACAAGTTGTTTTACCGCTTTTTGCAATTTTTTGCAACTAGTATAAACTTACTTCACGTTCGGATTACAAAATGCTCTGTCATACTGAACACCTATCCCACATACTGCTGACCTTGAAAACCCAAGGTCTTGTGCAATCTTTGATATCTTATTTATTTATTTACTTATGCATTTATTTTACCTGGCCAGATTAGGGCCTTCAGGCCCTCTCTTACACCTAGTCAGGCATACTCAGATTCAACAAATTTCAGTTTCTACAGAACATTAAGGACATATATGTTATACAGTATTAATGTGAAAGAAAAAAAATAGAGATTATAAAAGTAGTACAATGGTAATTATAACAATCAAAAAATAATTATAACAATCAATAATAACTATATAATAATAATAATAATAATGACTATGTATATGAAAGTAAACATATTTTTCTTTTATGAATGTCAGTCCTATTGCTAGTTGGGAATTTTCTCGTTATATTCTTGCAGCTTGTGAGTTATTCTCATCAAGCAGAGACATAAGACGATGGAATGGGGTGAAAGAGATATAGAAGCGGTAGATAGGTTAGAGGAAGAGAAATAGAATGGTAAAATTCGAAGCTATGATGGAGAGGAGAAAGAAAAAGATGAGAGGGGCACAACAATGGTGGCTATACCGTCACTAATATGTACGTCTTGAGTTCCCTCTTGAATGCTGAGTGGTTTTGGATAAAACGCAGATCACAGGGGAGCGCGTTCCATAGTCGTATGGCTGAGATGGAGAATGACACGGAGAAAGATTTTGTGTTTTGTAAAGGTACAGCCAAGATGCTAGACGTATCCGATCTGGTATTGCGGTTGTGGAATGATGAGAGGTGTTTAATGTAGGAAGATAAGTATTGGGGGCACCAGTGGCTGTAAGCACATCGTCTGGAGATCGCGTGCCTTATGTGGGCGTATCCAACCTAGCTGGGAGTATGAAGGACTGATATGATCATACAACCGTATATTGCATACGTATCTAACGCAAGCATTCATCACTAGCTCGAGGCATCTCGAATTTTCACTATTTGTGCCGTGTTGAACTACATCACAGTAGTAAAGATTAGGCAAGACTAGTGTTTGGACTAATTTTTGTTTAACATGGGTTGGAAATATTTTTCTAAATTTTTGAATTGCATGTAGGGAGGAGAGCGATTTCCGGCAAGTTGTGACTGTTTGTTCTTCCCAGTTTAGGTGTTCATCCAAGATTATTCCAAGGTCTTTTACTGTTTTTGGTATGGTAGTTGGGTACCATTGAGGAGTATTTGAGGGACTGTTTCGCGAAAGTACCGACTGATTAACTTTGGATGAGATATAAGTATGACCTGGGATTTCTTGGGGTTTAGTTTCAGACCTAGGTTCTGTGCCCATCGAGAAACAGAGCAAAGATCTGCGTTCTTACTCGCTACTGCGTCAGCAATGTTCTTGGGGCTTGCACTTATGTACAGTTGGATGTCGTCGGCATATAGATGGTAGCTGCAGGAATGAATCACTGAATAAATATCATTAATGTACAGTGAGAAGAATAATGGACCAAGGACGGAGCCTTGGGGAACTCCAGAGCGCACGTTTTTCCGTGATGACTTTTCCGACCCACAAATGACTTGTTGACTTCTGTTTTGAGGTAGCTGTCGAACCAGTGTATTGCGCTGTTTGAGAAATTCAGCTGCTTCATTTTAATTAGTAATATATCAAAGTCAACTGTATCAAAAGCCTTGCTAAAGTCAAGCAGTGTTAGGATGGTAGCTTCACGTCTGTCCATAGCATGTTTAATGTCATCAGTTACTTTGATTAATGCAGTTGCTGTACTATGGTGCTTTCGAAAGCCTGACTGTTATTTGTCGTGGATGTTATGAGTTTTGAGGTAATCCGTCAGCTGTTCATGGACGATGTATTCTAGGGCTTTAGATATTGCAGGAAGTATGCTGATCGGCCTGTAGTCACCTGGCGACTTAGGGTTGTCAGTCTTGGGTATAAGTTGAATTAAACTTTGCTTCCACTCAGTAGTATATGTACTACTGACAAGAGACAGGTTGAAGATGTCTGTGATAACTGGAGTATTAGTGTTTACGACGTTCTTAATCATGCCAATGCTCACTCCATCATTACCTACTGCCCCGGAAGAGATTCTCATAATTGCCTTGTGTACTGTGCTGGTAGTGACATGTTTTAGGAAAAACTTGTCTCTCGAGGGATTGATATCTTGGGGCTGGTAATTTGTCGCTGCGTGGCAGTTTACAGCTGTTGAGAAGAAATCGTTTAATTCTTCTGCAGACACTTGATAGACAGCGTCAGATCTTCGCTTCCCTATGCCGAAACTGCGCAGCTTTTTCCAGAGTGCAGCAGGTTTTGATATGCCGCATACGACAGAGTGGGCATGTCTGATTTTGGCATTCCTCACGCTTTGCTTGGTTCTATTTCGGAGTTTCCTATAAGCTTCGTACGCCTCGGGAGTTGGGTTACGCTTGAAGGCCCTATGTGCAGCATCACGTTTATTCATTAACTGGCGTAATACAGTGGTGAGCCACGGAGCGGGAGCTCTCTTTACCTTGACAGTGCGTTGAGGAGCATGTTTATCATACAATGCAATAATTTTGCGACATAATTCCCGAATTTTTCCGTCTAAAGTCGGTTCATTGCTTATATCATGCCAAGGGATGTCTGAGCAATCCTTTTGAAGAGCGTCATTGTTAACATTTTTTAGGTTTCTGTAGGTTACCAGGGGAGATTTTTCTTTGGTAGTATGTACTGAGTAATTTAAGAATATCGCGTCATGAGCAGAGAGTCCTGGAGCGGATGTCTGATTGGCGCGAATTAATTTATCTGGTCGCTTTGTTGCTATTATATCTATGAGTGTATGGCTGTGTGGCGTGTGATGAGTTGGGTCCAGCGGTGTTAAACTCATATCATTGGAGTGGAACAGTCTCCTTAGTTTTTCTGCAGAGGGAGATTTGAACTGTAAGTCGATGTTTGCGTCGCCCATAATGATCATGTGTTCATACAGTGTCACGAGCGAGGACAGGGCAGACTGAAAGGAGGACATAGCACCGACGTTTGGAGGTTTATAGATTACTCCAATTAGCAGTTTCTGATTTGATGTATTTATTTCGAAAAACAAGAACTCTGCTTCTCCTTCGCCCTTTGCATCCGATGTGCATAGTATAGTAGGTCCCAGATCAGAGCGAACATAGGCACCCACACCACCCCCGCGTCGTGTTTCACGATCTGCCCTTAGGAGAGAGTAACCAGTGATTCGGATAGCGTCGGATGAAATGTTTGGTTTCAACCAAGTTTCAGAGACGAGGATAATATGGAATAGCGATTGGCAGGACAGATCACAGAACTCGTCGAAGTGAGCCATTAGCGACTGAGCGTTCGCGTGGGCCACAAAGAGCCCGCCGCCGGAACCGGTCCGTCCCATTGTGGCCGCCTGTAGGACCGAGCGCACTCCGTCTACCTGCTGGCCGGAAGAGGGACAAAAGCTGGATTTCGCGGGGGAAGACATATTTACAGGTGTGTCCAAGGTCGTGACTGACTCAAGCGTCTGTGGGCTAAAGGTGAAAGACAAGCTGGAGGTATCGGAGAAGGGAGCGAAAAGAAAGATGGAAAGTGGCAGTAGTGGTTTCGAAAAAGATAATAGTAGTAGTAGTGGTAGCGACGAGGATGAAAATAACAGATATAGAAACGCGTTTTTAAGGAGATTCCTGTTAATGGAGAATGTTAATTCCCGTTTGACTGACAATATGAATATACATGAGCACTTATGATAGACAAATAAAGAAGCAATATTTATGTGAAACAATTGACTGATTTTAAATAGAGTACTTATGGTACATATAGAAATAACGAAGCAATATTTACGTAAAAAAATGAAAAGAAAGAATAAAAATTAACTTATATTAGACAGAGTACAATATGAGACTTTGTGTCTCGCGAGATTTCGCTCAGTCTTTCAGTTCGGACACGTTCGTCACCGTTTTCCTCCCTCCTTCCGTCTTGACTACGATCCTGCCATCCTGGGTCCATACATTTTGAAGGCCGAACTGTGTGATCGCAGTGTTCAAAACTTTTAGTCTTTCGCTCGTCAGATCTTCCCTCAGGGTAACCCCACTCTTGGCGAGTTTTCGTTTCTGAGCAAACACTTCAGCTCTTTTCCGGTATGACACAAATTTAATTATTATGGGCCTGGGTTTCATCGCACCTGGTATCCTGCGCCCAACACGGTGGCTTCTGTCAATATCGGCCACGTCGATCTGCACGCCAAGTTTCTCACGCACGAGGCTAATGACCAGGTCGTCGGTGTTTTCACGGTCGTTTTCAGCTACCCCGAACAAGCGCAAGCTGTTCCTTCGCTGATACTGCTCAATTTCATCGGTGGCCGCAGACAGTTTAGCTTCTAGGTCGACGGCTCTTTTCTCTTGTGCGGCCAGGGACTTTTTAAGAGACTGGATTTCGGTGCTGTGGCGCCCGACAGACTCTTGCAGTTTTTCCATGACCGCGGCCGTCACAGAGTCCGTGATGGATTGCACTATTACGTCTAGCGTGTCTCTACTGTGCAGCGCCGCACTCACCTGGGACCGGACGAGCTCTCCGATGTCGGGAGGCGAGGCCTCACCTGCCGCCGGAGACCGGGCTCCCGCTCTGCCTGCGCCCCTGTAGCCTCGCCTGCTGCCGCTTACTCGTGCTCTTCCCATTTTTCACTCACTTATCACTTGTGGTAATTAACGGAGAACAACACACCACGGCAAGTAACACTTGTTTAGTCGGATGTACACGTTGTGGACTGCCGCACTTCTCTGTAACACCTGAGCGGAAAAACTCGCGAGCCAAAGAAACGCGCGTCACCCAGTGGCCGCCATCTTATGAGCCATGCTCGTGAAATAGCGAAGTGCTGCCATGTTAACTTTACAACTGTCTGCCATGAACTGCTTCATTTAACGTGCCTACACAAGCGCCATATGCCGCCTTAGATTCGCGCTTGTTAAACATCATGTCTTGGAAATGTAACAGCCTCTCCCGTGACTTTTCCCGCTAAGTTTATAAATGCTGTAGATAACCCTCAAGCACAAGATTTGCCAAGGCGTGACAATACAAATTAATTCTGATGATGGGGCTTTCTAGCGGTTTTCCCTATACTCGTAAATCTCTGCAGCATCTTTGGATTACGTTTCTGGACTTTGCTTCGTATTCTTCAGTTTATTTCTGAAATAACACGCTACAATCCTTCTAACTCTGTCCGTGTCGTTATGCTACATTCGGCACACTTCAAATTTTGTTATGTAGAGAGTTCAAACTTGATAGTAATTATAATCATATTACAGACAAAAAGGACTAGCGCAACGACAATTTGATGTTGAAAGATACAGTTCAACGTTGTTAGTTGATTTTCCGTGCCATACTGTTTTGTGTTCCCTATTGAGAATATAATTTCAACTATCTTGTTTTAAATACGCATAAAGAATACCGTTTTCATCTGCAAACAGAAATTCAGGATATTTACGGAAACGCTTCATTAGAATTCAATTTCAGTATACAACTGGCAGACCTAGTAGGAGAGAGGCAGCAAGTTGTTTATCGCCTACCCTATTTCATATCTACACTGACAAAGTTACAAAGTTAAATCTTCAAGTTAACGCTGGGGGTTTCATCTGATGAGATCTCAGTAATAAAAGCGCTTCACGACCCTGAAAAAATACTTTAATTTCTTGGAAAGAATTATTGCTCATAGCTGTTAATGAACTGAACATCATACATTGCGAATATAATCCGAAGATTTTGACGCAGTGGACTACAAACAGGACTTACACTATGTGATCAAAAGTATTCTGACACCTAGGTGAAAATTACTTACAAGTTCGTTTTTCCCTCCATCGGAAATGCTGGAATTCAATGCGGTGTTGGTCCGCCCTTAGCCTTGATGACAGATTCCGCTCTCGCAGGCATACGTTCAGTCACTCCACGGAGTGTTGCACTGAGGAGAGATATCGATGTCAGCCGGTGAAGCCTGACATGAAGACGGCGTTCCAAAACATCCCGGAGGTGTTCTATAGGATTGAAGTCAGAACTACGTGCAGGCCAGTCCATTACAGGGATGTTATTGTCGTGTAACCACTCCGTTACAGGCCGTGCATTATGAACAGGTGCTCAATCGTGTTGAAAGATGCAAACGCCATTCCCAAATTGCTCTTCAACAGTGGGAAGCAAGAAGGTGCTTAAGACATCAATGTAGGCCTGTGCTGTGATAGTGCCACGCAAAACAACTAGGGTGCAAGCACCCTCTATGAAAAACACAAGCACACCATAACACCACCGCCTCCGAATTTTACTGTTAGCACTACACACGCTGGCAGATGACGTTCAACGGGCATTCTCCATACCCACATCCTGCCATCGGATCGTCACATTGTGTTCCGTGATTCGTCACTCCACACAATGTTTTTCCACCGTTCAATCGTCCAATGTTTTCGCTCCTTACGCCAAGCGAGCCGTCGTTTGCCATTAACCGGCGTGATGTCTAGCTTATGAGCAGCTGCTCGATCATGAATTTCAAGTTTTCTCGCGTCCCGTCATAGTACTTGCAATGTATCCTGATGCGGTTTGGAATTCGTGTGTGATGGTCTGTATAGATGTCTGGCTATTACACATGACGATCCTTTTCAACTGTCGGCGGTCTCTGTCAGTCAACAGACTAAGTCGGCCTGTACGCTTTCGTGTTGTAAGTGTCCCTTCACGTTTCCACTTCAGTATCACGTCGGAAACAGTGGACTAAGCGATGTTTTGGAGTGTGGAAATCTCGCATGCAGATGTATGACACAAGTGACACCCAAGCACCAGACCACATTCAAAGTCCGTGAGTCCCACAGAGCGTCCCATTTCACTCTCTCACGATGTCTAATGACTGCTAGGTCGAGGATATGGAGTACCTGGCAGCAGGTGGCAGCACAGAGCACCTAATATGAAAAACGTATGTTTCTGGTGGTGTCCGGATACTTTTTATCACATAGTGTATATTGGCAAACATACAAATTAGAGTAAAACTGTCGATGACAGTAAATTAGTAGAAGAAGTCAAAGCCATTGAACGCCCTGTCTCCGATAGCGAAATACAAAATAAAACGATTTGATTTAGAAATATGTGCGGAGTAATATGCATATATAAACGTACGTTATGTAGATTTTATAAGACTGTAGTTTAACACCGTCTAATTGAAGTGAATCGTGTGTGGAACAAGAAGTGCACATACCGGGTATGGAGAAGTAACAATAGATGTAAGAGACTGTAAGAGAATGTAAGAGAACACAGATAATCTAAAATATTGGTATAATAAATGAACTAGACTTTTGTACTGTAAAAGAAACATTAGAAGAAAGTGAGAGGAGCTGGAATGCAAGTTATGAGCGCTGAAAGATTCCCAGTAGAAAAAAAGCAACAAAGCGAAAGACATTCAACATCCTAAAATATCAAGGAAGACATGCAATACCTTACCTGAAATGGAAAGTGAATAAGGGAAAGTTGTTTGAGGAACATCTGAAGTAACGCAGAGCGTGCTCAGTGGGATGTTAAGAAATTTTTGACTGTGTAATTTATTTCACCTAATTACAGTTGGAAATTTTTCATCATATTTATAAAAACCGTAAGCAAAATAAAAGCTAGTTTGACATAAGGTATGCTACTTACCCTTCAATAGTATGAAATCGTTACTATGTCTCTCTTGGCTTTCGACACAAAATTTCTGTTGAAATATCCAGTCGAGTTCCTATTAATTTCTATATTCCTCAGTATATTTGTTGCTAAGTCTCACTTGAGTCCATATTTTTGTCATTGTGCCTCTATTGAGCCTATATATTGATTATTATGGTTCTCTTAACGAGAGGTGATACATTTCGTTTAAATATCGAGATGCGGTCCAATGGTGTTAGTTGTTGTTCAAGAGAATGACCACAGGCCACAGTTTACTTTTACTGCTTCTGTGTTCCAATATGACTTATAGACAATGACTTTGACTGTAACAATCAGTATGCGTCGTGTTTGTATTTTTATATTACATTCGTGAATGGTTTGTATTCAGAGTGAATCACCTAAAACTTGCACAGTAAATATAACGGAAAAGCAAAGTGCTACTGACGTGCAGTTCTTACAGAATGGATAGGTAGTCAGATGCTCATACTTTTAACCAATCAACAGATTGTAATAATACATAGCAAGTGTATGTTTTATGTAAACATACACCTTCTTAAACGGAACATTGCCTGTTGATATCAACAAACTAAAAGTAGGTTAAATTAGAATGTCAGTCGTCTCTATTGCAGAATTCTAGAGCGAGTTGTTTACGAGATATCGTATTTGGAAAGCTCACACACCGACACTTGTACAATACCTGTGGTAGCACAAGATAAAGCACAACAGAGGTGCATGCACTAGTTATGCGGATTCTGATTAGTAACGAGGCAACTGATCATGGCAGGTTGTATTCAAAATGACCACCGGCAGCCCCAATACATGCTTCCCGTCTGGTATGGAACAACTATTGCACACGTGCTAGCATTTCAGCGGAAATGTCCGAGCAGGTTGCAGTAATACGACATTGCATATCATTGGATGTAGTTAGTATGTCTTGTAGACAGCGTCCTTCAGCTTTCCCCATAGAAAAAGTCTACAGCCGTCAAATCTAGGGAACGGGTCGGCCGAGGTACAGGTCCTCTGCGTCCAGTCCAACGATTTGGAAACAATTCGTGAAGACCTGCTGCAGAACTTCGTGCTGTATGGGCTGCACAGCCGTCGTGTTGGCACCACAAGATCCCCCTAGGCTGCAGAGGAAAGTCTTCTTGCATCCTTGGAAAATGGTCTCGTAGAGGACTGCGATACTTTTGCACGTTCAGTGTTCCCTCTATGGAAAATGGGCCTATGAGCTGATGGTTCACTATCCCACACCACACGTTTACATTCCATGGACGCTGACGTTCACCCTGACAAAGTCAACGCGGACTGTCAACAGACCAATAGCACTTGCTTCGGTGGTTCAGCTGGCCGTAATTGGTGAATGTTTTCATCACTAAACTAGATACGTGATACATCTGTAGTATCCTGGCTTAATGTTCATGTGTGGAAGTTAACACGATTTTCAAAAATGGTTCAAATGGCCCTGAGCACTATGGGACTTAACTGCTGAGGTCATCAGTCCCCTAGAACTTAGAACTACTTAAACCTAACTAACCTAAGGATATCACTCACATCCATGCCCGAGGCAGGATTCGAACCTTCGACCGCAGGGGTCGCGCGGCTCCAGAGTGTAGCGCCTAGAACCGCTCGGCCACTCCGGCCGGCCAAACACGATTTTCATAATACTTTTCATGCAGCTCATGAATGCGTAGGACACTTACCAGACTCATGCCACTTCCTCGTGTGATTGTGAGGGAGCTAACTTGCGGATCAACTGCAACAGCAGCAGGAACATTAACTTACGCTTCTTCTGTCGTCACTTGTCTCGTTCTGTTACGTTGTCTAGGTGTTATACTACCACTTTCAGGTAACTGGTTGAAGATGTTGATAAATAATTGAGGAGATGGTTGACGTCTATTGGGATATCTTGTCTGATACACCGTAAGAGAGCGAAATGCATTCTTCCCACACCCCCATACACCATGAGCGTGTCGGATTTTTCTGCATTGGTAAATCCCATTGCCCACTTACGACCTACTGCTTGGCCTGTTACATACTAACTGAACAGCGAGGCGCAGTGCACTCAAGGAACACAGGAGCACATATCAAGCACACATAACGACGTCGCACCTAGCAACTACGCAGTTTGAATAGCACAGATAAGAGCTGGTGTGGAAACTTTTCAAAATAGATATCCAGTATACCTGCTATAGTCAATAGGAATTGTCCCATTTAAAAAAGTATATGTTTGCAAAATATACATTTTCTAAATGTTATTACAACCTATTGTTTGGCTAACAATACCCACATAAATAGCGCTTCCCATGTCCGCAAAATTTGTGGTGCAAATTTTTGGTGATACATCCTGTACAATATATTACTCATAATACTTGCATATGGTGATTGGGTAGTAAAGTTTTTCCGTTTACACTGTTTGTATGCCTTTTTGTGCAGGATGAATTAAACACAGACGTGTCAGTGTGTTCTCTGTAATATTATTTACTGCAAATTCTTAACTGTGGGCACAGTAAGCATCAAGGTTATATATACGTATTTTGTTGTTCATTCGTCTGTAGAATGATATTTGCTATATAAAATAATAAAGCCTAATTAAAAATTAATAAACTGTAAGTTTGTTATTATTTACAGGCATAGTTACATTAAAAAATAACTATACGTCGGTTATGTACATCTCAACACGGTTCACCGCACTCGCTACAGACACGCACTTTTGGTGGCGATCTAAGCACCCGTTTCTGCATAAAATTCTTCGTGCGTCCATATATTCTTGTCTCAAGACCTACACCATCATCGTCAAATAACGAAGGAGAAGTTGAGTTCCGGCTAGCATTTTGCAGCATATGAGGCAACCATGATAAAAACTAACATCCGTCGAGTCGGAGAATGCAATATCACAAATTTGAACGTCGTAGGGTAGCTGTAAATTCTGAAAAGGAAAATATATAGATACTATGGGGCAGTGCAGTAAAATATAAAGAAGGTTATGATTTCTTGCCAGGCAAATAGGAAAAATATAAACAGCAGCAGAAAACACTCTGAAGACTGTAGGATTCGGTGTGAACGGTAAGGTAGAGCAGAGAATGTGTTGCTATGAACAGTTTAGTGATACATTTGTTTTTATCGGAATCGACACCAAACCAACGCCAGCTGCAATACTTCAGGTATGCAGTCATACAATCCTGGTAGATCGGAACATGGTAGAAGGGAAGTAATATAAGAAGGTGTTACGAGAGAACGTGAGCTTGGTACCAAAAATGAGAAATGAAAAAAGACTGAGTTCTACAATAAATTTCGGATTATAATAGCGAATACGCACTTATAAATCACTAGAGGACTACGTTAACTTGGAGAGACCCGGATACACGGAAAGATTCCAACTAGATTACATCCTGGTCAGACATTTCGAAATATTAATGCATAACCAGTAGCACATATAAAAGCAAATCAGTCAGTAGACAATTTAGTAATTATGAACGGTAGACTGAAGTTCAAAGGAATCATCTGGAAGCATCATTGGAAAAAGAAGAGAGATGCTGAAGTACTGAAGAATGATGAGGTTCGCTTGAAGATATGCAGCACTCTAGATATTGTGATATTGAATACCACAGTTGACAGACATGTGAAGAAGAATGAAAATATCTAAAACAGGCAGTTACAAAAGTTTGTCAAAGAAACATAGCTACAAGGAAGTTAAATGAGAAGAGTCCTTGGGTAACAGAAGGTGTACTTCAACTGCTTGACGAAATAGGGAAGTTCAAACGTGTTCAGGGAAAGACTGGAATACGGTCCTGCAGGTCACTTAGGAATCAAATAAACAGGAAGTACAGGGAATCCAAGGTGAAATGACTAGCGATAAAGTGTGAAGAAATCGAATGAGAGCATTTCAGCATATATAAAAGTCAAGACAATCTTCGGCAAAATTAAAAGCGAGTCACCAACATTAATTCTACTGTTCAATGCAGAGAACTGATTGTTGGGAAAAGTGCGCAGGACTGGTTACATGGTAGTCGAAAGAAATGGAAGTCAGTGTAAAAGGCGGAAGGGATCTAGCCAGAATTTAACAGACTTTGCAACACTTGTGATCAAATAGGTATGCCGGCCGGGGTGGCCGAGTGGTTCTAGGCGCTACAGTCTGGAACCGTGCGATCGCTACGGTCGCAGGTTCGAATCCTGCCTTGGCCATGGACGTGTGTGATGTCGTTAGGTTAGTTAGGTTAAGTAGTTCTAAGTTCTAGGGGGCGGATGACCTCAGAAGTGAAGTCCCATAGTGCTCAGAGCCATTTGAATCATTTGAACCAAATAGGTATGCAGGCACAGACAATCAATTTGTAAAATCTTTGGGGGAAGTTGCAACGAAACAACTACTGATGTTGGTGTGGAATCTGTGACACTGGAGACATACCATCAGATTTTTGTAAATTATCATGTACGTAATTTCGAGAATGGCAAGGGAAATTATGAGATGCAACTATCGCAGAATCAGCTTAGCAGCTCATTCTTCGAACTTACTGAAAAGAATTATATAGAAAAGAATGGAAAAGAAGACTGAGAACCTGTTAAATGAGGATCAGTTTGGCTTTGGGGCAGGTAAAGTGACGAGAGAGGCAGTCCGGACGTTACGCTTGATAACTGAAGCAAGACATAAGAAAAGTGAATATTATCAACACGATTTGTCAACTTAGAAAAAAAGGATCGACAGTCGAATACGGTTCAAGGTGTTCTGAATTCTCAGAAATATAAGTGTAAGCTATAGCGGAAAACGGGCAATATACAATATTTACCACAACCCAGAGGGAACAATGAGAGTGACAGATCAAGAACGAAGTGCTCGGATTAAAAATTTTGTGAGAGTGGACAGCAGTCTTTCGTCCCTATGGTTAAATCTGTACATCGAAAAAATAATTATGGAATTAAAAGAAAGATTCAGGAACGAGATTAAAATTCACTGTGGAAAGATATCAGTGATTAGGTTTGCTTCTTCAGTAGATCGAATGATCATTCTACAGAGTACAGAATACGGATCCCGAAGAAGGAAGTAATGAGGAGTTGCAGAAATGAGATTAACGATATAATTAACATCAAAATTGGTGCCCACAAACTAAACGAAGTGAAGTTACTTTGTTACATTTGAAACAAAATAACGCTTGGCGGACGAAGTGAGGAGGACATAAAAATTAGATTAGCACAGGTCAGGAGGGCATTCTTGACAAAAGAGGTCTCGTAGTATCAAACATCGATCTTAAGCTGAAGAACGAAACTCGTGGGAACATATGATTGGAGCACAGCATTGCATAGCCGTGAATCATGCACTGTGAGAAAACCGGAAAAGAAGATAATAGAAGCGTTTCAACTGCAGCACTATATAAAAAATATAGAAAATTAGGTGGCCTGATAAAGATTGAACAGATTTATCACGAAACAAAGGAAGAAAGGAACAGATGCAAAAAGATCTGGTAAGAAGAGGCAACATCGTGATATGTTTCAAGACATCAGGGAACACATTCTGTGGTACTGGAGCGAGCTGTAGAGGATGAAAACTGTATGGACTGATGGGTATAGCAATAAATCGAACAAATAATTGAGGATTTAGGGCGCAAGTGCTATTCTGAGAAGAAGAGGTTAGCTCAAAGAGCTGAAATCGAGGGGAGGCGTCAGTCAGTAGATTTAAAAAAGAAAGAAAGTACTGCGTAACGAATAACTCCTTCAGACAATACCTTTACAGACTCGATCGCTTTGATAACGAAACTTCAATCGACTTCTTCTCCGAGAGAATGAAATACGCCTCGATACCTACTCATTCTGCCATCTGTTACTCTTCCCTCTCTATCAAAACCAGTACTACAGTAGGAGTCACAAGCGATGGTGGTCGAGTTCTGTTCAGCTACGTCGCAGCTTCCTACGAGCGTTCAGGATTATTCTGAGCGCTCTTGCTGACAATGTCGTAGCAAATGTGAGCATTAAACGTGATCGCAGAGAGTTATTTAATGGCGGCTTTTTTCATTTGGTGCGAGTTATTTTTCGATTTAGTACGAGCTGTCATTGCTGATGGTGATGGTAAGCGAAAAATTCTACATAAACAAGCGAGACATAATTTGCAGGATACACGCCTTCTTCAAGCGCAAAGTACGTGCATGCGCATACCACAACTGTGGCTTGGAACCATCCCGTTCAGACTTCCCTTTTCGCTTCCGCTACAAAGCGTCGCTGAAGTCACATCCAAAATCCCTATTCCATGGCTTTCTCCTTCCATTCACCTCCTGACTTACCCTAAGCTCCATACTAAAATCCATCCCTGAGACTCTAAAAATACCTGCAACTTTCATCTCTTCCCGGTCCTAACTCTAGTCTTTCCCTGTGGACATTCTACTTAATTCAATGAACATGCAGTAATTCATTTTAAAATCGTCTTTATCTCCATTTGTTTCTTTATCGAACCGACAAGACAAGCACAAGTGAAATATTTTTCAAGCCATGAATGAAAGACATATTTTTGGAAACTGGTCGCATTTTTGCTAACATTAGCCATTAACTTATATCCAAATTAGGCGACAGAAACAGTATGTTGTGCAAGTCACACTCAAGTGGGTTTATATTGAGTCTGTACAAGGTGTGTCACGCAATTTGATAATGGTCCCGATATACAATGAAGCGCCAAAGAAACTGGTATGGGCATGTGTGTTCAAATTTAGAGATATATATATATACAGGCAGAGTACGGTGTTGCGGTCGGCATCACTATGTCAACAAGTGTCTGGTGCAAGTCGGCGAACGAGCAATGGGACACAGAATCTCCAAGGCAGCAATGAAGACGGGATTTTCATGTACGACCATTTCACGAGTGTACCGTGAATATCAGGAATCCGGTAAGAGATGAAATCTCCGACACCGCTGTGGCCGGAAAAAGATCCTGCAAGAACGGGACCAACGCCGGCTGAAGAGAATCGTTCAGCGTGACTGAAATGCAACCCTTCCGCAAATTGCTACAAATTTAAATGCTGGGCTATAAACAAGTGTCAGCGTGCGAAGCATTCAACGAAACATCATCGATATGTGGTATGGGTTTCGGAGCCGAAGGTCCACTCATGTACCCTTGATGACTGCACGACACAAAGCTTCAGGCTTCGCCTGAGCCAATCAACACCGACATTTGACTGTTGATGACTGGAAACCTGTTGCCTCGTCGGACGAGCCTAATTTCAAACGGTATCAAGCGAATGGACGTGTACGGGTATGGAGACAAGTTAATCAATCCACGGATCCTGCATCTTAGCAGGGGACCGTTCAAGCTGGTGGAGGCTCTGTAATTGCGTTGGGCGTGTGCATCTGAAGTAATGTGGAACCGCTGATACGTCTAGGTACGACTCTGACAAGTGACACGTACGTAAGCAACCTGTCTGATCATCTGATCCATTCACGTCAATTGCGCATTCCGATGGATTTGGGCAATTACAGCAGTACAATGAGACACCCTACGCGTCCAGAATAACTACAGAATGGCTCTGGGAACATTCTTCTGAATTTGAACAATTTCGGTGGCCACCAAACTCCCCAGTCATTAACATTATTGAGCATATCTGGGACACCTTGCAACGTGCTGTTCAGAAGATATCTGCACCCCCTCGTACTCCTACGGATTTATGGACAGCCGTGGACTATTCATGGTGACAGTTCCCTCCAGCACTACTGCAGTTATTAGTCGAGTCCATGCCACGTAAATGTTGCGGCACATCTGAATGCTCGCGGTGGCCCTAACAATTTTCGGCAGGTGTGCCACTGTCTTTGGCTTTTCGGTGTTAATACTCACGAATAGTTAACCTGTCACGCAATTTATTCATTAAATGAACTGGTCGAAGTTCCGCTCAAAAAATTATGATGGGAAAGGAATCTCGTAAGAGTGACTGTTTAACAGGTAAATGCCGTTCTATAAATTTACAGCAACGTTTATTTTCCTCAAATCGAACACAGAATTGATCATGAATGTACATGGAATAATTATGTATATTAACTTAAACCAAATATGTAAACAGTGCTCACCTGGGAGAGATGTTGCGAAGAACCTAATACAAACGACAGTGTATGGAATCTAGCGTGCTTCTCTACTACGAGAACGTGGGGGAGGGTCAAGAGAACAGGTGTCATGTATAATATGAATAAACATGTGAGTAACTGGATGCAGTACGACTTTATCACATAAGGAGGCAACGAATATCACCGTTGAGAAACCTCAATTCGAATTTTTGATGGCTAAAAAATTAACTCAAACACCCCAGGCCGGAGCTGCGTGTATTAGCGACAGCACGGCACAAGGCGGCGTGCCCATGACAGTTACTACTCGTGGTCGGCACCGCAGCATGGAGACCTATCGAAGTATGAGTGCAAAAAACCACTAAGCGTTTGTCCATGTGGCTGGGCAAGTGAAACTGCGAACGAAATTACTCTGCAGCAAAGACGGCAAGCCGGCCGTAGTGGCCGTGCGGTTAAAGGCGCTGCAATCTGGAACCGCAAGACCGCTACGGTCGCAGGTTCGAATCCTGCCTCGGGCATGGATGTTTGTGATGTCCTTAGGTTAGTTAGGTTTAACTAGCTCTAAGTTCTAGGGGACTAATGACCTCAGCAGTTGAGTCCCATAGTGCTCAGAGCCATTTGAACCATTAAGGACGGCAAAGTACGCGACCGATCCCTGCGGCGGCGAGGAACTCCCTCAGATTCTCTTCTGCCCCACGACCAGAAAGCGGTCGCTTCGCTGTGTCAGAAGTCGGTCAGTCGTCGCCGATAAACATAGCTTTCGCCAGTTATGGGCTTACAACAGTTTCTCCTAGACTCCCATTATCATACTCCGTCAACCTAGGCACCAATACCGTTCCTTTTCGCCGATTCCTGACGGTGGCCGCAAACGTGTGTTGATGTTACAGTCTAGCAACCGTTGACATTCTCCGCCAAGACGTTGTGCGGGAAGCTTACTTGGCGATGGGCGCCAACGGAGTATGATAATTATAGTGCTACGTGTGGCGCGGTTGTGTTGGCTGTCCCATGGAGCTCGGCGACTATTTCTCCACAACGTTCCAAACAAAAGCACAGCCATGGCACCAAAATGGTGTGTCCCTGCCCAAAATATGAGGCTAGCGAGCCTCCTACGCTGTGGCCCCTGGGACTCGACATCAAAACAGAAAGCCGCCAGCCGCGGGTGCGGGCTACCGAGGGAACGGCCAGTAGGGGGAGGGGATATAAGGATGCTGTCCACCCTGAGGAGCCCCCGTGCGCTGTCGTGGCAGCTGGAGCGAGTGGGTCAGCGTAGCACACAGCTGCAGTGCTGCTGAGGGAGAGAGTTTGATCAGATGACCGCACTGCCCGCAGGGTGGCAAATTGCCATGCTGTTGTTTTAACAGCAATAAGCAGAAGGTCGTAACCCCAGCACCTGGTATGGTAAAGATTAGCAGCATAGGAAGGAATGTCGTGAGAGGCGGCAGTTCGGAGGCAGATGAAAGTTACCCCCACTCCCTTCCTGTACATCAAGTGCAGGGAGGTCGAGTGGCTGGATCTCTTCGACAAGATGGGGCAGCGACGCGAGGAGGAAGTCGCCGTTGAGTCAGTCGACTCCGACACCACCATGAAGCTCCAGACAGCGAGTTTGAACGACCGCAGGGCCCTGAAGGACCTTGTGGTCGCCCATATAGTGGACGCCCCACAAAAAAAGACGACGGAACCCGAAAACCGTCGTAGGAAGATGACCAACGCGCTCCTAAGCAGCCTGCCCTGGGTCTTGATGGAGCACTCAGTCAGAGAAGGACTGCGCAACCAAGGCTTTGTCAAAGCAGCCATCAAACTGTATAACATGACCAATAAGAAGAAACCACCACTTTTCATCGTCGCCACACCAGCGACAGACAATAGTGGCAATTGTTTGGCTTACGAAAGCTGCTGGGCTTCCAGTGCAGCCAGAAAGCCCCCCCCCCCCCCCCACATGGACATGAAGCCACAATGCTTCAAGTGCCAGGAAGAAGGACATGTGGCGAAGTAACGCCGCAACGCCGCGAGGTGCGTCAATTGCGGCAGTCAGCATGACAGCCGCACATGTGCCAGCACTAGAGACGACCAGCCGACCTGCGCCTGCTGTGGCGAAGAGCACTTCGCCAACTGGCGTGGATGCCGGGCCTTCATAGGCCAAAATCCCGTCTAAGCGCCGAAAACTACGGCCCAGGGAAAGAAGAAACGCCGCAGAAGAAGAAGAAGAAGACGACACCACGCCGATACCGCTGCAAACAGCAGCGACAGGGGGACAGAGGCCTCCACAAAAGAGGGGGGCGGCGCCGCAGAGTCAACTGCGGCTTCTGGAGGAGCGACGATGGGGGCTCCCGCTCACCCGCGGCCACCAGCCCCAACCGCCGGTGGCAAAGAAGGGGGGCCGGGGGGGGGGGGCGCATGGCGCAGGAGGGGGGCAGATGGTGACAGCTGGTCCCGACGTCGACACAACCCTCAGGGGGGCGGAAGTCAGATTCCGCATGGTGCTCCATGCGGACATGGAGCCTGCCTCACTCTTTGAGGGACCTATCGCAGACGTCCACATACAGAGACACTGGCACTACAGGCCTGTGAGCAGAGAAATGACGATGGGCCTGCGAGTGAAGGAAGCCCGCCCAAGCCAAGACCAGGCCACCCAAACGGCATTGCCGAAGAAGATAATAACGAGCCGAGCCTCGCTAGTTGCAGTGGCTTCCGGTGCAGCTCCAATGGTGTGTAAGGACGCAGAGGTCGAAACCAGGGAGTTCGTTAACTTCAATGGCAACCTGGTGACCAGCGAGATCCTGGACCTGTCAAACCCAGACAAATGAATTTCCTACAAAGTCGGGAACTCATAGGAAGAAAGACAGAAGGTGGGATTAGCCGAGCGCTCTAAGACGCTGCAGTAATGGACTGTGCGCCTGGTCCCGGCGGAGTTTCGAGTCCTCCCTCAGGCATGGGTGTGTGTTGCTCCTTAGGATAATTTAGGTTCATTAGTGTGTAAGCTTAGGGACTGGTGACCTTAGCAGTTAAGTCCCATAAGATCTCACACACATTTGCACTTTTTTTGAAAGACAGAAACCCGTGAAGAAAAATTCAGAAGAGAGAGAGAGACAGAAGAGAAAGAAAGAGGACAAGAAGAGGCCCGCAACAGAAGGCGTGAAGCCGCTCTTGCCGCCGCCAACACTGGCCAGGCGTAAAATAAAAGAGAATCCCAAACACAAGCGGTTCTGGCAGGTTTTGCAGGTTTCCCTTGGCCGCTAAGGTGAATACTGGAACTGTCCCAACAATCTCCTGTAAACAAATTCCCAATTGGGAGACTACCTACCCCCATCCAACCCCAGCAGGCAAAATAAACAAAGTCCCAACAGAATAACTTGGCTGAATACAGCAAAATGCACGCACTCAAAAAGTCCTCGCATTGGTTAGACACTGGACTCGCATTCGGGAGGACGACGGTTCAATCCCAGTCCGGCCATCCTGATTTAGGTTTTTCGTGATTTCCCTAGATCGTTCCATGCGAATGCCGGGATGGTTCCTTTCAAACGGCACAGCCGACTTCCCTCCCTGTCCTTCCCTAATCCGATGAGACCGATGACGTCGCTGTCTGGTCTCCTTCCCCAAATATCCCAACCTCAAACAGCCCTCAGGGTGGGAATTAAAGGAGCAATGTAAAAAAAAAAAACTTAGGATCTTAGTTCGTCAGCGCACCCGACGGTGGCGACATGTGTGATCGCCGAAATGTTGTCCCCGTTGGACACAATGAACCGGCAGTACACCTGTGGACTCTTCGATCAACAAATACGAGGGGAGAACTTGAAGAATCACCTTTGATATTGTAGTAGTCTCAGTGTTACAAGCAGTAGGATTCGTACCAAAGTGTTCGTGACTCTGAAAACCTAACTCCCGTCCATATAGGACGAAATAGATTAGAAAAAATTTGTGATGGGTGTAAATACAATGAAACGTGATCTCGAATAAACTGATTGTGCGATGAGGAGATTATTAGAATTCTATTAATCCTGAACCTCAGCTCGTCAAAATGCTTGAACGTTTGTTAGATTTTTTACTGTCCCCTTGCACCTCATTTATTTCACCACTGCAGCGACCCGATGCTACCCTGCAGCGCGGTTTTCGGAAATTCTGCGGCCCGTGCGATACCACGGTTCACGCGTGCTGCACGCAGGGCCGCCAACAGCCCGCGAAACAGGTGACAAAGAACTCGTTACGCGCATCGATGCGCAGAGCTGGGCGTGTCCATTCGGTGGCTCTCTTTCTGCGATCGCGCAGACCGGCAAAACAGCAGAACAGCGGCTCCGCGTGACGTGGCTGGTCGCCTGCGCTGCCGCGGGTGCTCGCTTTGAGCGCATTGTGCTGCCGCTCCAGTTCTGCACTGGAGAGAGAGGGAGATTCTGCCCTTTGACCGATAAACCACCTGCTAATGTCGATCGCTCTCCGTAGGCTGGTCGGGCAGGTGAATATCGCATTCCGTAGGCTGGCCGGGCAGGTGAATATCGCTTTAGAATTGCGGCCACGCGCGCTCCCTCTTACGATTATGTCCTGCGCAGACGGCAGCGCTGAACTCAGCGAATTACAGGTCTTTGGCGTAGTGAGTACAACAATGCTTTCTATCGACGGCGTAGCGATTTCACCCACGGTGACAGGACTCTTGTGCCAAATGCGGCCTTTCACAAGTTCTTTTTTTCAGAATATCTCAATTAAAATCGAGGAAATTGTGAGGCACGACGAACAGAAATAGAAAATTGAACCTCTTCTACAACGCGCTTCACTGTTACGCCTAAACACATTGTCCGCGTTTTTCAGTGAATGGGTGCCATCCCTGTAAAGCGAATCGGGAGATTTTCAAAAATACCCATCCCATCGGTGAATGTATGCATCCCAGCGAATGCAAGTGATAGGAAGTTCTCGTATTGCCACGATGGTTGCAGTTTTGAAGTACCATGGTATTTCAACTTGTGTCACTGTATGTTCTTACAGCTTAGCGGACTACTGACGTACTGGGCAACCGACAATGTTTCGACAGGCGAACACCTCGTCATTTCCAAGACGCAATTCGTGTAGTCGACTATATTAACCTGCCTGATTTCCGTAAGTTTTCTAAATATTCAATACTCTGGGAAATGCCCTAGGTTCACAGTGTCATGTAAATGAGTGGGGCTGCGAATATCGTAATGGAATATTTTGTGGAGGTGGTACCTCAAATTTCCTCCCTAAAGCTTACGAACTTCTTTCATTATATCGGTAATACATTATTGTTGTTGGAGCATGGTAGACAGATGCTGGTTGAGTACCTGAATTACTTAAATAGCGTTTGTCAAAACATTACGTATATGAAGGAACTTGAATAGAATATGTTCCTTTCTTCGCTATCCTAATAAGGGAGAAGGCTAATTGTGCGCTACGCTATAGAGTCTACTAGAAAAAGACCTGTAACGACTTGCACCTTTATACTGGAGTCCAACGGGTCTGATTTAGACATACCAGATTATTATAATTATGGTGTAGCTGCTCACAGCGTTTGTAATTATCGTATGTCACCGGAGCTTTGTACATATTCTAGTGCGTTAATCCGGAATCGAATTACGCTGGAAAAGAATTAGTTCCAATTTTGGCCACCAGGTGCTAATCTGGCGCTGTGAATGCAAGAAATACGTATAGAAATGTTTCTGTACGCCATGGATTAGGAACAAGATGTGGGCAGAGAAGGTGCCACGCCCCCTTTACGCCAAAGTTTGTGTTCCAGAAGACATGGCTATCGATTGCGCGATGGTTCAGCCTCCTCCCCAAAACAAAGGCTGGAGGGGGAGGGGAGGACTTGCAAAAAAAATTATTTAATACTACATCTCCAACTGGGCTAAGGTACACCGGCAAGTCATTTCCACTGTCTTCTTTATGGAGACTGGAATGACTGGAGTGGGTAGCTCCAACACCTTGTGTGGACCCACAATGCGGCGTCACAGTTTCCCAGGCACCTAACTCGCAGACACACCGACCCCAAAATTTCTCACAAAGACTATACCCCCGACCTGAATGTTCCCCAGACGTCAGACCTAGATGTGCTGCGTCACTTCCCATTTATGGTCCCTCTAAATATTTTCCCTGGCTCTACACCAAGTTAACTCAGGACTAAAATCATTGGGCAACAAATCGTTTGTGGACGGGTGCTAAGGGGCTAGGCAGATATAGGAGATGCCGGGATAGCTTTGTGCGCCTCAAGACTGGTAGTATTAAAGGCTAGGTTCAGCCATAGTATACAAATATCCCATTTAGTTTGAGCTTCTGAGTGGAAAACAATCAGAGAGAACTTTGGGTTATGATTAACCAGTCCGTGAACAAAGTTTGGGGACAATCAGGTGTTGTGGTGACATGTTCAACCCCTAATATTAAACGGAAGTTATGAAATTCCCTCGAAGAGAAACGGGGCGCATTATCGCTGACAGTGACATACGGAGGACCAAATCAAGAGAAGATCTTACGCAAATACCTAGTACTTCTACTGGCAGTAATACCATTACTGAGGAGCAACCAGCTGAACCGAATGAAACCATTAACCACCACAAACGCATAGCACTACCCACATTGGGTCTGCAGAAGAGGACCTATATAATCAGTAAAAAGACGCTCTATGGACACCTTCGTCCAACTGAACTGAAGCAACCTCCTACCGCTGGTTGAATCCAGCTTAGCCATCTTGCATTCCCGACACTGATTAACCATTTTTCTAATATCATAATGCATGGTGGGCCAGGTTATGGACGCACAGATATTGTGAATGGTTTTATTCATCCCGGTCAACCCCAAAAGAGAATTATTATGATATTTTAAAACAGCCAGAACAAGCCTGACAGGCAGAAAGATTTTAGACTCTTCATCACGACGTCCACGGCAGCAGAGAATGTCCTTCAGCAATTCGTACCCAGGACCTTGCTGATGGGGTCACAACTGCTTCCTAATGGAGCCCAACTTGGGGTCCTGCTCCGGTTGTTGCGCAAGGTCAGCAAACAAAACTGAGACGTCCGTAAGCACTGAATTAACAAGACCTTCTACAACAGTGGCATCGTTGGTAGAGGACCATTCCTCGTTTTCTAACATTTTGCTGAAGGCATCCGCCACAATGTTGTCGCATCCCCTAATGCGGTGCACGTTGAAGCATAAAGGAGAAATTCGAACAGCCCACCTCGCAATATGCCCAGTTCTATGTAGATGAGCTAGAACCAAACTTAAGGCGTAGTTGTACATCTCCAGAGTAACTTCTAGGGGTCTGAGGTAGTATTCAATAGCGTAAACAGGGTAGCCATCACTTTCAACTTATATAGAATTTCTTCTCAGCTGGGGACATGATCCTAGAGGCATAGAATAAGGGCCTCTACTCACTACCTTGCCCCAACAGTAACGTCTAAGTTACAAGCGTCAGTTTGGACCACGAAGTATTGACTGAAATCGGGAATAGCCAAAACATGGGCATTACTCAAAGTGATATTAAGCACGTTAGACGCAGCCTGCTGAGTGTCAGACCAGACAAACGGCTCGTCCTTCTTTTGTATCGGGTTTAACGGAGTGGCTAGCTCAGTACGAATTTTCATTTTCCAATGAAACAGGTTACCCCTTTCTCAATCTTAGGAGGGTGGAAACTGTAAACAGCTCGTGTCCTAGAATGATCAATCCTGACCCCCTCGGCCGACGCTAGATACCCAAGAAAAATTACCTCACGATAAGCTACAGTGCCTTTAGATGGTTTCACGGCTAGCCTCACTTCGCAGTTCACTCTTGAAAAGTACCCCAAAGTAGGCACACCTGTGTATATTGTCCGGCCAACTTCGATGCATCCCAGAAACCGAAGAGCAGTTTGAGAACGTAGCGGTGGATCACGAGGTTCCAGGTGCCGGACCGTTTGGGTCTTGTACGGGTAGCAGTAAAAATTTAAACGCAAAGCTTTTCGTACTGTTGACCATGGGAGGAACAGTTCCCTTTTAGGTTTTCGCCTAGTGATAAGGTAGCCTTTTTCTCTTGAAATTCGGTGAACTGTAACTTCAGTGTGTTTGATGTGACCAATTTGAGCTGTGTCAGGCAGGGCAGTTGTTGAATTTATGAGGAGAGTATCCCGAGGCTCCTCAGACAGAAATTGGCGAGTATGTTGAAGGAGGGGGTCTTACGAGCACTAGCACTACTCAGGCACACGCTGCACGGTCACCTAACGCAGTAGCAACCCCGTCAGCAACTTGCACGGGGTTAGAACGTCTTCCTCATCCAGGTGCCACACCAAGTTCACCAGTGTTTTCCAATTTCATTACCATCTTGTTTAAACCACTTACTGAGATCGGGGCTCTCCTTAGATCTTTCAGTAGGCGATAGTCTCTCAATTCAGCTTTGTAATTGCCACCGTTCACATAAAATAGTTCCCATAACAGCGCTCGATCCCTTTCCTCGATAGCCATCTCTACGATCACTCCATGACTTGTCGAATACCAGTGTATTGCAGATGATACAAGTATAGTAATAACATCCAAAAACCAAGAACTAAGTGATGTAATTGTAAATGATGTTTTTCACAAAATTATTAAGTGGTTCTCAGCAAACAGACTCTCTTTAAATTTTGATAAAACACAGTATATACAGTTGCGTACAGTAAATGGCACAACTCCAGTAATAGATATAGACTTTGAACAGAAGTCTGTAGCTAAGGTAGAATTTTCAAAATTTTTAGCTGTGTCCATTGATGAGAGATTAAACTGGAAGCAACACACTGATGGTCTGCTGAAACGTCTGAGTTCAGCTACGTATGCTATTAGGGTTATTGCAAATTTTGGTAATAAGAATCTCAGTAAATTAGCTTACTATGCCTACTTTCATTCACTGCTTTCGTATGGCATCATATTCTGGGCTAATTCATCGTTGAGTAAAAATGTATTCATTGCTCAAAAGCGTGTAATCAGAATAATTGCTGGAGCTCACCGACGGTCATCCTGCAGGTATCTATTTAAGGATCTAGGGATCCTCACATTAACCTCACAGTATATTCACTCCTGGAAATGGAAAAAAGAACACATTGACACCGGTGTGTCAGACCCACCATACTTGCTCCGGACACTGCGAGAGGGCTGTACAAGCAATGATCACACGCACGGCACAGCGGACACACCAGGAACCGCGGTGTTGGCTGTCGAATGGCGCTAGCTGCGCAGCATTTGTGCACCGCCGCCGTCAGTGTCAGCCAGTTTGCCGTGGCATACGGAGCTCCATCACAGTCTTCAACACTGGTAGCATGCCGCGACAGCGTGGACGTGAACCGTATGTGCAGTTGACGGACTTTGAGCGAGGTGGTATAGTCGGTATGCGGGAGGCCGGGTGGACGTACCGCCGAATTGCTCAACACGTGGGGCGTGAGGTCTCCACAGTACATCGATGTTGTCGCCAGTGGTCGGCGGAAGGTGCACGTGCCCGTCGACCTGGGACCGGACCGCAGCGACGCACGGATGCACGCCAAGACCGTAGGATCCTACGCAGTGCCGTAGGGGACCGCACCGCCACTTCCCAGCAAATTAGGGACACTGTTGCTCCTGGGGTATCGGCGAGGACCATTCGCAACCGTCTCCATGAAGCTGGGCTACGGTCCCGCACACCGTTAGGCCGTCTTCCGCTCACGCCCCAACATCGTGCAGCCCGCCTCCAGTGGTGTCGCGACAGGCGTGAATGGAGGGACGAATGGAGACGTGTCGTCTTCAGCGATGAGAGTCGCTTCTGCCTTGGTGCCAATGATGGTCGTATGCGTGTTTGGCGCCGTGCAGGTGAGCTCCACAATCAGGACTGCATACGACCGAGGCACACAAGGCCAACACCCGGCATCATGGTGTGGGGAGCGAACTCCTACACTGGCCGTACACCACTGGTGATCGTCGAGGGGACACTGAATAGTGCACGGTACATCCAAACCGTCATCGAACCCATCGTTCTACCATTCCTAGACCGGCAAGGGAACTTGCTGTTCCAACAGGACAATGCACGTCCGCATGTATCCCGTGCCACCCAACGTGCTCTAGAAGGTGTAAGTCAGCTACCCTGGCCAGCAAGATCTCCGGATCTGTCCCCCATTGAGCATGTTTGGGACTGGATGAAGCGTCGTCTCACGCGGTCTGCACGTCCAGCACGAACGCTGGTCCAACTGAGGCGCCAGGTGGAAATGGCATGGCAAGCCGTTCCACAGGACTACATCCAGCATCTCTACGATCGTCTCCATGGGAGAACAGCAGCCTGCATTGCTGCGAAAGGTGGATATACACTGTACTAGTGCCGACATTGTGCATGCTCTGTTGCCTGTGTCTATGTGCCTGTGGTTCTGTCAGTGTGATCATGTGATGTATCTGACCCCAGGAATGTGTCAATAAAGTTTCCCCTTCCTGGGACAATGAATTCACGGTGTTCTTATTTCAATTTCCGGGAGTGTATATTCACTTATGAAATTTGTTGTTAACAACCCAACCCGGTTCAAATGTAATAGCAGTGTGCATAGCTATAACACCAGGAGAAAGGATGATCTTCACCTTTTTTTTCTTTTTTTTTTGGTCATCAGTCTACTGACTGGTTTGATGCGGCCCGCCACGAATTCCTTTCCTGTGCTAACCTCTTCATCTCAGAGTAGCACTTGCAACCTACGTCCTCAATTATTTGCTTGACGTATTCCAATCTCTGTCTTCCTCTACAGTTTTTGCCCTCTACAGCTCCCTCTAGTACCATGGAAGTCATTCCCTCATGTCTTATCAGATGTCCTATCATCCTGTCCCTTCTCCTTATCAGTGTTTTCCACATATTCCTTTCCTCTCCGATTCTGCGTAGAACATCCTCACTCCTTACCTTATCAGTCCACCTAATTTTCAACATTCGTCTATAGCACCACATCTCAAATGCTTCGAATCTCTTCTGTTCCGGTTTTTCCACAGACTTTGTTTCACTACCATACAATGCTGTACTCTAGACGTACATCCTCAGAAATTTGATATTAGTAGACTTCTTTTGGCCAGAAATGCCTTTTTTGCCATAGCGAGTCAGCTTTTGATGTCCTCCTTGCTCCGTCCGTAATTGGTTATTTTGCTGCCTAGGTAGCAGAATTCCTTAACTTCATTGACTTCGTGACCATCAAACCTGATGTTAAGTTTTTCGCTGTTCTCATTTCTGCTACTTCTCATTACCTTCGTCTTTCTCCGATTTACTCTCAAACCATACTGTGTACTCATTAGACTGTTCATTCCGTTCAGCAGATCATTTAATTATTCTTCACTTTCTCTCAGGATAGCAGTGTCATCAGCGAACCGTGTCATTGATATCCTTTCACCTTGCATTTTAATTCCACTCCTGAACCTTTCTTATATTTCCATCATTGCTTCCTCGATGTGCAGATTGAAGAGTAGGGGCGAAAGGCTACAGCCTTGTCTTACACCCTTCTTAATATGAGCACTTCGTTCTTGATCGTCCACTCTTATTATTCCCTCTTGATTATTGTGAATATTGTATATGACCCTTTCTCTCCCTATACCTTACCCCTACTTTTTTCAGAATCTCGAAGAGCTTGCACCATTTTATATTGGCGAACGCTTTTTCCAGGTCGACAAATCATATAAAAGTGTTTTGATTTTTCTTTAGCCTTGCTTCCATTATTAGCCGTAACGTCAGAATTGCCTCTTTCGTCCCTTCACTTTTCCTAAAACCAAATTGATCGTCACCTAGCGCATTCTCAATTTTTTTTCCATTCTTCTGTGTATTATTCTTGTAAGCAGCTTCGATGCATGAGCTGTTAAGCTGATTGTGCGATAATTCTCGCACTTGTCAGCTCTTGCCGACTTCGGAATTGTGTGGATGATGCTTTTCCGAAAGTCAGATGGCATATCGCCAGACTCATATATTCTACACACCAACGTGAATAGTCGTTTTGTTGCCACTTCCCCAAATGACTTTAGAAATTCTGATTGAATGTTATCTATCCCTTCTGCCTTATTTGACCGTAAGTCCTACAAAGCTCTTATAAATTCCGATTCTAATACTGGATCCCCTATCTCTTCTAAATCGACTCCTGTTTCTTTTTCTGTCACATCAGACAAATCTTCATCCTCATAGAGGCTTTCAATGTATTCTTTGCACCTATCTGCTCTCTCCTCTGCATTTAACAGTGGAATTCCCGTTGCAGTCTTAATGTTACCACCGTTGCTTTTAATGTCACCAAAGGTTGTTTTGACTTTCCTGTATGCTGGGTCTGTCCTTCCGACAATCATATCTTCTTCGATGTCTTCGCATTTTTCCTGCAGCCATTTCGTCTTAGCTTCCCCGCACTTCCTATTTATTTCATTCCTCAGCGACTTGTATTTCTGTATTCCTGATTTTCTCGGAACATGTTTGTACTTCCTCCTTTCATCAATCAACTGAAGTTTTTCTTCTGTTACCCATGGTTTCTTCGCAGCTACCTTCTTTGTACCTATGTTTTCCTTCCTAACTTCTGTGGTGGCCCTTTTTAGAGATGTCCATTCCTCTTCAACTGTACTGCCTACTGCGCTATTCCTTATTGCTGTATCTATAGCGTTAGAGAACTTCAAACGTATCTCGTCATTCCTTAGTACTTCCGTATCCCACTTCTTTGCGTATTGATTCTTCCTTACTAATGACTTGAACTTCAGCCTACTTTTCATCACTACTATATTGTGATCTGAGTCTATATCTGCTCCTGGGTACGCCTTACAATCCAATATCTGACCATGATGTAATCTAATTGAAATCTTCCCGTATTTCCCGGTCTTTTCCAAGTATACCTCCTCCTCTTGTGGTTCTTGAACAGGGTATTCGCTATTACTAGCTGAAACTTGTTACAGAACTCAATTAGTCTTTCTCCTCTTTCATTCCTTGTCCCAAGCCCATATTCTCCTGTAACATTTTCTTCTACTCCTTCCCCTACAACTGCATTCCAGTCGCCCATGACTATTAGATTTTCGTCCCCCTTTACATACTGCTTTACCCTTTCAATATCCTCATACACTTTCTCTATCTGTTCATCTTCAGCTTGCGACGTCGGCATGTATACCTGAACTATCGTTGTCGGTGTTGGTCTGCTGTCGATTCTGATTAGAACAACCCGGTCACTGAACTGTTCACAGTAACACACCCTCTGCCCTACCTTCCTATTCATAACGAATCCTACACCTGTTATACCATTTTCTGCTGCTGTTGATATTACCCGATACTCATCTGACCAGAAATCCTTGTCTTCCTTCCACTTCACTTCACTGATCCCTACTATATCTAGATTGAGCCTTTGCATTTCCCTTTTCAGATTTTCTAGTTTCCCTACCACGTTGAAGCTTCTGACATTCCACGCCCCGACTAGTAGAACGATATCGTTTCGTTGATTATTCAATCTTTTTTTCATGGTAACCTCCCCCTTGGCAGTCCCCTCCCGGAGATCCGAATGGGGGACTATTCCGGAATCTTTTGCCAATGGAGAGATCATCACGACACTTCTTCAATTACAGGCCACATGTCCTGTGGATACACGTTACGTGTCTTTAATGCAGTGGTTTCCATTGTCTTCTGCATCCTCATGTCGTTGATCATTGCTGATTCTTCCGCCCTTTAGGGTCAATTTCCCACCCCTAGGACAACAGAGTGCCCTGAACCTCTATCCGCTCCTCCGCCCTCCTTGACAAGGCCGTTGGCAGAATGAGGCTGACTTCTTATGCCGGAAGTCTTCGGCCGCCAATGCTGATTATTTATCAAAATTTAGGCAGTGGCGGGGATCGAACCCGGGACCGAAGACGTTTTAATTATGAATCAAAGACGCTACTCCTAGATCACGGGTCTAGAACCCCTTCCCTATGCAGGGTTAAATCTGACTTTGGCACTGAAAGGGGTAAATTATGCTGCCACAAAAATCTTTGGTCACCTACCAAACAGCATCAAAAGCCTGACAGATAGACAACTAACATTTGAAAATAAATTAAAAAAATTTCTAGATGACAACTCCTTCTACTCATTGGCTGAATTTTTAGATACAAATTAAGGGAAAAAACAGCTTAAACATTAGTGTCATGCAATATTTTGTGTAATGTAACATCTTGTACAGACATCTTTTATTAACCTGATACGTTCCACATCATTACGAAGTGTCGTATTCATGATCTATGGAACAAGTATTAATCTAATCTAATCCAATATAATCCTGCGTGGATGTCTTACCGCCAGATTTCACCTGGTGGCCACATTGGGAATTAATTGCTTTTCCAGCTTTTCCATATCTACCATGTTTCGCTGCAATACGATAATTTTAGCCTAGGCTGTACCTCCGTGAGAAGCTGCACTTTAATTATAAGCACCCAGTAATAAGCGTTCAAAAAAACTACTACTTATGAAGCCGATATTTAATGATTCCATACCATATTTCATTGGTGATGTATATTGGTTCGCCTCATTACAGGAACAATATGGCAATAAAGGAAAATTTGTTCTACATTGTCAGAAAAGGCACAATATTAAGTTTTGGTCATATTCTTTCCTCAGACAGCCAACGATGATATTTAATCAGTCAATCAATCAAAATAACCGAATGGCTGATTTCTGAGCAAGCATTTTTACTTTAATTTGATTCTGGTGCTGATAGTGTCGACGGCAAGCGGGGTGAATACGCCGTCAAGGCGTCTCTCGATACATCGACCTCTGACCCGACCTTGTAGATAATAGCGTGGACTGCTCGCCACCGCTACGACTGCACTTAATAAGAGTTTTTTAATTAGAGTGGACCTCCTCCATGCCCTCACTATCATGGTGACTGACCCACAAATATCGATAAAGGGATGTAAGGAGAAAGGTTGGGCCTATGTACCTTCATGTGTCATTTCCAGTTCCTACCTTATTGACATAAATACCTCTGAAACAGGTAGGCCTCTCATGATCACAATTTCAGTTAATTACAACAAAGACTGAGTAAGATACCAGATCTCAATAATGGGACAATAAAAGCAGGCAGGCGTTGACTAATAAGAGTTTCAGGTAACCCAAATTATGAAACAGGTCTTAATTGAGATGAAATGAAACAGGCAGGCCTTCAATAATAACAGCTTCAGTTAGGTACAGTTACCAAATACCAACATGTAGTCCTTCAATAATAACTGATTCAGTTAATTAGATATATACGAAGCCCACGCCTACCACAGTAATACAAGTTTATATGCCAACTAGCTCCGCAGATGACGAAGAGGTTGATGAAATGTATGATGAGATAAAAGAAATTATTCAGATAGTGAAGGGAGACGAACATTTTATAGTCATGGGTGACTGGAACTCGACAGTAGGAAACGGAAGACAAGGAAACGTAGTAGGTGAATATGGAATGGGAGTAAGGAATGAAAGAGAAAGCCGACTGGTAGAATTTTTCACAGAGCATAACTTAATCATAGCTAACACTTGGCTCAAGAATCATAAAAGATGATTGTATACATGGAAGAAGAACGGAGATACTGGAAGGTATCAGATAGATTATATAATGGTAAGACCGAGGTTTAGCAACCAGGTTTTAAATTGTAAGACATTTCCAGGGGCAGATGTGGACTCTGACCACAATCTATTGGTTATGAACTGTAGATTAAAACTGAAGAAACTGCAAAATGGTGGGAATTTGACGAGATGGGACAATTGACAGGAATGGGGGAAAGAAGTACAGTAGAAGAAGAATGTGTAGCTTTGAAAGTTGAAATAGTGAAGCTAGCAGGGGATCAAGTAGGTAAAAAGACGAGGGCTAATAGAAATCCTTGGGAAACAGAAGAGGTAGTGAATTTAATTAATGAAAGGAGAAAATACAAAAATGCAGTAAATGAAGCACGCAAAAAGGAATACGAACGTCTCAAAATGAAATCGACAGGAAGAGAAAATTTTTCTAAGCAGGGATGGCTAGAGGACAAATGTAAGGATGTAGAGGCGTATATCACGAGGTGTAAGTGAGATACTGCCTACAGGAAACTTAAAGAGAGCTTTGGAGAAAAGAGAACCACTTGCATGATTAACAAGATCTCAGATGGAAACCCAGTTCTAAGCAAAGAAGGGAAAGCAGAAAGGTGGAAATAATATATACACGGTCTATACAAGGGCGATGTTCTTGAGGACAATATTATAGAAATGGAAGAGTATGTAGATGAAGATGAAATGGGAGATACGATAGTGCGTGAGGAGTTTGACAGAGCACCGAAAGACCTGAGTCAAAACAAGGCCCCGGGAGTAGACAATATTCCATTAGAACTACTGACAGCCTTGGGAGAGCCAGGCGTAACAAAACTCTACCATCTAGCGAGCAAGATGTATGAGACAGCGTAATACCCTCAGACTTCAAGAAAAATATAATAATTCCAATCCCAAAGAAAGCAGGTGTTGACAGATGTGAAAATTACCGGACTATCAGTTTAATAAGTCACAGCTGCAAAACACTAACGCCAATTCCTTACTGACGAATGGAAAAACTGGTAGAAGCCAGCCTCGGGGAAGATCAGTTTGGAATCCGTAGAAATGTTGAAACACGTGAGGCAATACTGACCTTACGACTCACCTTAGAAGAAAGATTAAGGAAAGGCAAACCTACGTTTCTAGCATTTGTAGACTTAGAGAAAGCTTTTGACAATGTTAACTGGAATACTCTCTTTCAAATTCTAAAGGTGGCAGGGGTAAAATATAGGGAACGAAAGGCTATTTGCTTTTTGTACAGAAACCAGATAACAGTTATAAGAGTCGACGGGTGGGAAGCAGTGGTTGGGAAGGGAGTGAGACAGGGTTGTAGCCTCTCCCCGATGTTATTCAATCTGTATATTGAGCAAGCAGTAAAGGAAACAAAAGAAAAATTCAGAGTAGCAATTAAAATCCATGGAGAAGAAATAAAAACCTTGAGGTTCGCCGATGACATTGTAATTCTGTCAGAGATAGCAAAGGACCTGGAATTACAGCTGAACGGAATGGAAAGTGTCTTGGAAGGAGCATATAAGATGAACATCAACAAAAGCAAAACGAGGGTAATGGAATGTAGTCGAATTAAGTCGGGTATGCTGCGGGAATTAGATTAGGAAATGAGTCGCTTAAAGTAGTAAATGAGTTTTGCTACTTGGGGAGCAAAATGACTGATGATGGTCGAAGTAGAGAGGATATAAAATGTAGACTGGTAACGGCAAGGAAAGCGTTTCTGAAGAACAGAAATTTGTTAACATCGAGTATATATTTAAGTGTCAGGAAGTCGTTTGTGAAAGCGTTTACATGGAGTGTAGCCACGTATGGAAGTGAAACGTGGACGATAAATAGTTTAGACAAGAAAATAATAGAAACTTTGGAAATGTGGTGCTACTGAAGACGAATGCTGAAGATTAGGTGGGTAGATCACATAACGAATGAGGAGGTATTGAATAGATTTCGAGAGAATAGAAATTTGTGGTACAACTTGACTAGAAGAAGGGATCGGTTGGTAGGGCATATTCTGAGGCATCAAGGAATCACCAATTTAGTATTGGAGGGCAGCGTGGAGGGTCAGAATCGTAGAGTGAGACCAAGAGATGAATACACATAACAGATTCAGGAGGCTGTAGGTTGCAGTAGGTACTGGGAGTTGAAGAGGCTTGCACAGGATTGAGTAGCATGGAGTGCTGCATCAAACCAGTCTCTGGACTGAAGACCACAACAACAACAACAACAACAATTAATTAAATTACCATGTGCCAATAGGCGGCCTTCTTTAATAACAGCTTCAGTTAAGTAAGACTTCCTAATAGAAAACAGGTAGGTCTTCATGAATAGCTGCTTCAGTTAAGTAACCAAGAGTTTGAATTGCCTCCTCGCAAGGGGTACATCAGAAGGGTTATTCGAAAGGAGGGGAAGATTACATCGAAATAGGACGCTCAAGAAAGATTACAATGAGAGGACAGGTCTTCCAAGGCCCTTTTCGATGGGTACAGACCGCCTAACGAAATATTAAAACAGCAAGGTATATTACGTGAAAGCAACAATAAATAGCCAAACGGTATACGACCGTCACCGCAAGATACCGTTTCTACAACGATGGCGAAACACCCGAAACAAAACTAGGCTGCCAAACCCAATTATATAGCCTCAGCAATCGCAAATTTTGAGACGCAGGCTCTTCCTCTGCCAGTATTATTAACAGAGCGAGAACGTCTGCAGTGCCCGAAGGTATCTCGAAAGCGGCACCAGGCCGTATTACAACAAAGAGGTACTCATCTTCTGGTCTCGAAGACGTTTGGCAGGGAGGTCGGCTAAAACCCAACCGTGTAGATACTGAGTGACGACGAGGAGGGGGTGGGGGAGAGAGGGGCTCCGGCCACAGCATAGAAAAAACACGTTATCGCTCCAGCTCAGGCACACAGTTTAAGACACCGTGTTAGGAAACAACCGGAGCTAGTATCGAATCAGGAAAAGAAAACAATAGCCACAATACAAGAAACCAATTGGTGGTGAAATAGGTCAGCTAAGAAATCGCAATGATCGCAGCAGATGTATAGGTATCAATAATAAAACAACAGGCAAGACCTCAAAATCCAGAACTGAAGTTCACGAATCGAAGCTGAAGCTTGCCGGTTTCAAACTAGGGTCCTGAATTCAGCACAGTGAAATTGGCTTCAACTCTCTCATCGGTGTGCCATGTCCCGGAGCTGGATGGTAGGCTGCGTACGAAGACGGCACTCGAAGTCAACCCCGGATTTAAATCGGCCCACAGATATGCGCAGTACTCACTGGACTCCGTGCCCAAGACGCTTGCGCCAACTCTTGTCTTACTCCCAGGGCGGACCTCTCACACCATCCTCATCGCTCAGTTACCACTCCCCAACTCACCGTCACAAAACGCCCAGTCCCTACCAACAACCTTGAGCAAAGCTCTTAGCGGCCTCAAAGCCGACGAACATCACACGACAGATCGAGCTAATGCTGCCTTGAATCCAATAGGCAACGCCTGCAACCACGCCACAAGTCAGTGATCATTATAAGAAGTTTTTCTGTCACGTCCGCACTGGTTAGGCATTCGAATCGAGGTTATTACGAGATGTGGGATTGTGATGTTGTCAGTACATCTGGGTAACACCCCCAAATTGTATGGGGCCACTGGGAGATAGTAGTCGAGAGAAACGTACGAAGAAATAACGGGTTTAGGTCGGAGGGAAAAAGAGTAATGGCAAGCGCTGTGGGAAAAGCCTCTTGCGACAGTCTGGACAGGTAGTAAGGGCAGTAGTGGACTTGGTTGCTACCAGCGACAGATCGCGCAAGGGTACGCTACGTTAGAAGCGGGTATTACCTAGCCCGATATCACTATCATCGCCATCTGTTCTTCATAATGAGGTCAGTCCGAATCTGTACTGCACTGCCTTTCGCTGCTATGGGGAAGGCCGGTCGACCCTCCTTTAGTTGTGTGCACCACGATCCTTTTGTTGCAGGGGCAGATGGTGTGCAGTCGCTGCTTCGCGGGCCCGTCGAAACTCTGCAGCCAGTGCGGCGAGTGCATGGTTGATTCCACAGACAGCTACTCTTCGCTCAACGTGGCTCCTCCAAGTTCGCTGCTTCATTTGTCGCCACTGGCCTTCTGAGTGCATTCCTATCAAGTAGTCCCATTTGACGACTCGTTTACCCCCGGTGCTCTAAGGTGGCGGGGTTACTCCCAGTGGCCTCACGCATTTTGGGGTACCGAAGGAGTGACCGTCCGTTGGGTGGTTCCTTCCCTCCTCCCTCCCCCCCCCCCCCCCTCCACCGACTCCACCGTGCGCTCCGTGATTGAGGCGGTGACAGGGGTAGGCGCCACTTGTTTCTCTGCTGTTGGACCGCTTGCACGTGCCGCGTGTAATTGGCGCAGTTGGCGGCGAACCTCCGTCTCCGCGACCAGAGGTGCCGTGAAGGCAGTCCTCTCTGAAGGCCGCAGCAGCAGCGCACGTCAATGGCTTACAGCAACCGCCGCTCCTCTGCCGGTGTCCGGTCAGCCACTACTTCCCCTTACACCTTCCACACACACATACACACACACACACACACACACACACACACACACACACACATACGTGCCTGTCTCTGATGGGATATTCCAGGCATTCCCCTGTCACAGCTGAGACTATCATGATCTCCAGAGCACTTGAGACACATGGCTCTCACCCTGCCACCTGAAACACTCTACCGTAGGGTCCACTGTGATGGGGAAACCTATGTGGTGTTTCGTGTTTGAAAATTAACTTAGTTTTTTGGAGTTAAATGCTTTTATCGTTCTCTACAAATAAATTCAAGCATTATTGGGAAATTAGTTTATAAAATATTGCATGGGTTCTAAGCCTAGCACTTCAGTTTGTGACGTAAATTACAGGACAATTCCTCGCCACGTTTACTTTAACAATCATGAATTGAGCCTTGCATCTAATTACTGTGGTTGCGCGGGGTAAATGCTGTTACAAGCAGTGACCCAGAAAAAAATAATCTTGTGACGATAAGCGTCCGTAACTGCGTCTACATAAAGTACTTATTTTCGCACAACAAAATCTACTGTGCCACTCTAAATGACTAACATTTTAAAAGTTTCTCACTATAATCGTCCAACAGTGCGCAGTCTCACACATTTCCTATACAACATGACTTGAAATTACGTGTTTGCTTGTTCGTAGCCAGGCCAGCTGAAAGATCAGTCGTTTATTGTACACCATCTTGTTTGGATGTAAGTAATATCTCCCCCCGGTAAGCAGGCTCCTGCGAAATAGAAATATTATACCACCTGCGAGAGCAGTTGCGCGGCTGTAAAGAAAAGTATTAAAATTCAGACTAGCCGCATATTGGCTGCTATGTATTAGCTCTTGCGATGCTAAAATGTTCCGAGTGCCCAGTCTGTTAGAATTGATTTAAATGCTTCGTTATTCGACACAGGGTGATTACAACCACGAAATGAAAGCGTTAAATAACAGTTCAAGTTGAAAGTCTGTTTCACTTTTAATAACTCATGATATAATCGCGCAGACCTGGAAGACGCAGAGCGGTCGTACAACAACAACGGAGTAAGAGAAAGCGTACGACAGTGTCAAACGGTGTAAGGTGTTCGAAATTCTGAGAAAAATAGGAGTAAGCCATAGAGAAAGTCGGCTAATATACGGTATGTATAAGAATCAACCAGGGAGAGTAAGAGTGGATGAATAACAACGAACTGCTAGTATGAAAAGGGCTGCAAGACAGGGATGGAGCCTCTCGCCCCTACCGTTTAATCTATATATCAAAGAAGCAATGACGGAAATAAAAGTACCGTTCAAGGGTCGGATTCAAATTCATCGTGAAAAGATATCAGTGATACGTATCACTGATGTTATTTCTGTCCTCAGTGAATGTGAACAGCATGGAATGAACAGTCTAATGAGAATGTGGATTGAGAGTAAACCAGAAAAATATCAAAGTAATAACAAGCAGCAAAAATGAGAGAAGCGAGAAACTTAGCATCAAAACTGGTGATCACAAAGTAGACGAAGTGAAGACATTCTGGTTCCTAGGCAGCAAAATAACCCATGACGGATGAAGCAAGAAGGACAAAAGAAACTTCCTTGTCGATTAAAACTGAGTACCGGGCCGAGACTCGAACTCACGACCTTTGTCTTTTGCGGGCAAGTGCTCTACCATCCAAGCTACCCAAGCATGACGCACAACCCGTCCTTACAGCTTCAGTTCTGCCAGTACCTCGTTTCCTACCCTCCAAACTTCACAGAAGCTGTAGGCCTGCTTAGGTGGGTGGTAACGTGCTTGCCTCCCATACACTGGGCCGGGGTTCGGTTCCCGGCCGGGTTGAAGATTTTCTCCGCTCGTGGACTGGGTGCTGTATTGTCCCCATCCTCATTTCATCATCATCATCGGCCGCAAGTCTCTCAATGTGGCTTCGACTCAAATAAGACTCGCACTTTGTGGCCGAACCCGAATGGGACCTCCCAGCCAACAATGCCATACGATCATTTCGTTTCACAGAAGCTCTTCTGTGAACCTTGCACAACTAGCAGTCCTGGAAGGAAGGATATTGCGGAGACATGGCTTAACCGCAGCCTGGGGAATGTTTCCAGAATGAGATTTTCACTCTGCAGCGAAGCGTGCGCTGATATGGAATTTCCTGGCACACAGTTTTAATCTGCCACGTAGTTTCATATCAGCGCACACTCCGCTGCAGAGTGAAAATCTCATTCAGGACAAAAGAAAGCAGACTACTATAGGCAAACATATCATTCTTCGCCAAGAGAAGTCCACTGGTATCAAATATGGACCTCAATTTGGGGATGAAATTACTGAGAATGTACGTTTGGAGCACAGAATTGTATGATGGTGAATCAGGGACACTGGGAAAACCGAAACAGAAGAGAATCGAAGAGTTTGAGATGCGGTGCTACAGAAGAATGTTGATAATCAGGTGGAGGAATAAAGTAAGGAATAAGGTGGTCCCCCCACAGAATTGGCGAGGAGAGAAACATATGGAAAACGCTGACGAAAGGAGGGATAGGTTGATAGGTCACGCATAACACGTCAGGAAATACCATCTGTGTTACTAGAGGGAGCTGTAGGGAGTAAAAGCTGAACAGAAAGACAAGGATTCGAGTACATCCAGCAAACAATTGACAACTTAAGGCGCAAGTGCTATTTTGAGATGAATGGAAGAGGTTGGAACCGGAGAGTAATTTACGAGCTAACATCCCCAAGATATTCGGGCTCACATGCGGTTCCTCTTTATCGAAATGTCTTGGCTCAAATTCGTCTAGGGTTTGAACCGCACGTGTCGCATTACACGCCCTAAATTAGACACTTGTAATCGTTTGGTTAAATTGTCTGGCTGATGGCAAGTTTGCTAAATACACAGTTAACACAGTATATAATAACAGTAATAATAATTTCGGGAACTAAATTAACGACCCAAAAATGATGTTAAATTGTCTGGCTGATTGCAATTTTGTGAAACACGAAGTTAACATAGCATATAACAACAGTAATAATAATATCGGGAACTAAATTAATGATCCATAATTGATGTAGGCCACACAGTTGCCATTTGGTTAGAATAATGTTTATTAAGAAAGAAAACTAATAGCGAAAGTGATTCTATTTAGGTTACTGTTACACTCGAGCGCATATCCATTTGACACAGTTCGATCATTCACAATCTCATCGCGAAATACAAGTTATCTACGCTAAAAGTTAGAGTTCACACCAGGTTCGCGTCTGCCCACCGCTCAGAGACTAAGTCCCGCGATACCACACAACACGAGTTGTTTCACTTCCTAGCTGCCTAAAGAACGACCGTTCGCTCTCGTGTCTGCATCCGCACTGTCCGCTTTGGCGTCTCGACTAGAACTGCTCTCTGCCCGTCCAAGACCACGTTTCCCACGCACCGAACATCTGTAAGTAGGCTGTTTATGTTTTCTTATTGGCAACGTTACGTAGCGCTCTGTATGAAAATCACTGGCTGTGCAGTATGCGGTCTGTGGCTACTTTGCATTGTTGTCTGCTATTGTAGTATTGGGCAGCTGGATGCGAACAGCGCGTAGCGTTGCGCAGTTGGAGGTGAGCCGCCAGCAGTGGTGGATGTGGGTAGAGAGATGGCGGAGTTTGGAAATTTGTAAGACTGGTTGTCATGAACTGCTATATATATTATGACTTTTGAACACTAGTAAGGTAAATACATTGTTTGTTCTCTATCAAAATCTTTCATTTGCTAACTATGCATATCAGTAGTTAGTGCCTTCGGTAGTTTGAATCTTTTATTTAGCTGGCAGTTGTGGCGCTCGCTGTATTGCTGTAGGTTGAGTAACGAAGATTTTTGTGAGGTAAGTGATTTGTGAAAGGTATAGGTTAATGTTAGTCAGGGCCATTCTTTTGTAGGGATTTTTGAAAGTCAGATTGTGTTGCGCTAAAAATATTGTGTGTCAGTTTAAACACAGTCATGTATAATTTTTCAAAGGGTACGTTTCATATGTCGACCCCTAGCCGAGGATACCTCACTGAAACTTCTGATTTTTTTTTCTTGTAGTTTGTGTAATTAGTGTAGCTATTGTTTATTGCTAGCGCGTAATTGTAGAGAGAATCTCCTTTGTAGTTGCTTTTTGTTGTGGCATGCATGTAGATTTGCACCAAGTATTTCGCAGCTGCGCTTGCAATTAACTGGATATTATTTTCAGTGCTATGTTAATGTGTTCTCTTATTTTTGCTCTTCAAATTGTGTTTTTCTGTGTTATCGTGTGAAATATTGTGACAATAATGGCGTGTGAAAAACGTAATACTAGGCTCCAAAGTAAACTGGGAAATGACAGTGAAGACGAAAGCAGTGTGTTAGCGCCACCATGTAATGAATTAACTAATATTCAAAGTAGAAATTTGGTAACTGTGCATAGGGAAATGGAGCGGGCGTCAAATAATGGTGTAGACAGTGAAACAGGTAGTGAACAGGGAAGCATTATCTATCGATCAGTCGGCAACAGCTCGCCTCAGGAGTCGGGAATGACAGAACACAATATTGCAAATACTGTAGACTCAGGTTTTGGGTTCTCACCGTTTTCTCAAATGAGTCAAGACACATTTTCCGCTTGTCAAAATGTGAATGTTGCCGGTGCAAATTCACTGCCGAAAAGCACTGAGGAACATGTTTCAGACACCAATGCATTGTTATTACAATTAATGCAACAAATGGGACAAAAGCTTCAAAAGTTAGACACAATGGAACAACACCAGAGACAAACACAGCAACAGTTAGACACAATGGAACAAAATCTTCAAAAGTTAGACACCACGCTTGAACAAACACGTGAAGATTTAACTACTGAGTTACATAACATTGAATCGAAATGTCAAAAAGTCTGTAATGACGTAAAAACACAAATTTGTGAGCATTTTCAACCTATTTTTTCGCGGCATAAAAATGCATTACAGAATCACGAAGCAGCCATAAAAGAACTGCAAACTATTATTCATGAATATCATGAGACCTTGCAAGTAAAATTGACTCAGTTGCATCTACCGATTCAGTTACGCTACTTGCAAAAACTCAGGAAAACTTAAAGGACGCAGTAGATACTCAGAAAATTGGTTCAGAAAGACACATGGAGGAAATTAGTTCATTATCAGAGAAAGTAGTTGAACTTTCGGATCAGCTAAATAATTTATCTACGAAGGTAGATAATAATCAGAATGACACAAAACCAGTAGTCTTTAATGACACAGAAGAGTGCGAACAAATTATAAAATTCAAACAAAATCAAAATCAAGTCAATACACAGTACAAAAGAGAAATCCGGGATGAATAAGATCAGCTGACACAGGTAATACAAGAATTACGTATTTCAGAGGGCACCCGCGCCCCAATACGGGAAGAGGGACATAGAAATACGGAACAGCCACAAAATAATAACACAGGGCATTTCGGAAGTTATGAAAGAAATTGGCAACAAGCACCGAATTTTGAGATGGAACCGCCGACACGACGTAACAATGACCGACATGCGACTCGCCGACATGATGATTTTGACTATAAGCTGTTCATTACTACACGTAAATTCAAAACGTTTAAGAATTCTGGCAACGACATTCATCCACAAGCGTGGCTCCATCTATTCTCTCAGTGTTTTCCTCCCAACTGGTCATTAGAGCACAGATTAGAATTTATGTGTGGCTATTTAGAGAATGAACCAGCTGTAAGAATGCGATCGGTCATTCACAATTGTCACAGTGAAGGAGAATTTTATCATGCCTTCCTCTCAGCATATTGGTCTCAAGCTACACAAGACCAAGTAAAACATAGCATCATGATGATGAAACACTTTGAACAATCTGAATTTTCCAGTCTTGTCAAATATTTTGAAGAGATGTTGCACAAGAATCAATACCTGTCAAACCCATACAGCCCTTCAGAACTCATCCGCATTTGCTTAATGAAATTGCCTGAACATTTAAGAAATATTATTTTGGCAGGACGTTGCAAATACGACATTGAAGCTTTTCAGGGACTCTTACAAGAATTAGAAATTGACACAGACAGTCGCGGGATGCGAAAACAGGAAAACAATCACCACAGGTCACATCCGTAACAATTCCGTATGACAGAAACAATAACTGGACACGACAAGTCTATTCTTACAACGAAAATCGTGACCAAAACAGACACCACCCATATGACAACCACTGGCAGAGTAATAATAGTTACAGAGAAAGATCACATTTCCGTAGTAATGAATATGACAGAGATTACCTTAGAAACAGACAATATGGGAACCAAAACAATTATTATGAAGGGAGTCAGAATAACTTCAGACGCAATAGATCAGCGCGCAGTTACGATTCAGGAAGAAATTCTGCACCTCATGACCGACAAGAAAGAAATTATGAAATCTACCGATATGACGACAGACGAGATAATCATAACGACAGACCTGCATTTCATCAAAACTGGCGGGATTCAAACAGAGCAGGGCACTTTCGACAATGTGAATTTGTAGAAGCTAAGTCTCCTAATCCCAATAACGATGCGCGCCAACAAAGGAACAGACAATGACTCGCACCGCAGGCAGCCGCGTGCGCCGGCTGGCTCAGAGAAAAATAACATAGACGCTAACCTTGAGACAAATTTTAGCATTCTTTAACGACGTATACCACATGATAATTGCGTTCAAGTTAATTTGCTGCGTACTGAGAAAAGGGTAAAAGATTGCACCAGATTTCACATATAAAATCGTTTATTGAGAGATAATCTGGTTTTTAACTTTGTCTTTTCCATAAAAATTTTCACTGCACATTACTAGTACACTTTGTCAGACTTAGAATCTATTAACATGCAACAATGTTTGAAGTTAACCATCCAGTCTAGAACCTAGAGAACATATTTAGACAGTATTTACAAATGCATTGTTATAGTGAACAGACGACACAGTGTTGTTATTTGTACATTCTTGCTTGTTAGTTGCACGATTGCGTCACGACTATAAGGCTCACATACGTAGAACATTTATCAGTACTGCTAATGAGATTTTAATGCAACATTTTGGTTTACTTGAAAATACATTCTGGATTTAAAGTACTTTCTGTGAGATACCAGATGATGCAGTGGCTAGTTTATGTGACAGCTACAATATTTTATCACGACGCTACTAATGAGTGACAATTTACGATGTTGCTTTTGCAGTGTTTCTGTTTTATATCTGCACAGTTTTCTGTTTTATTCTGGAGAGTAAAACGTGTTTTAGTAATAACTTTTGTGGTATAGCTACAATGAGACAGCCTTTTCCGTAGCACAACAATATGTTACAGTACAGTACTTTTTTTATCACAACAATAAGCTTAACAACTACGATATCTGTACGCAAAGCATTTCACTTTTGTTTATCATGAGGTAAGTACATTGGCTTCTGCAAATCTTAGCTTTCGGAGGACGATAACTACGAGACTTCCACAGAGATTATCTTACAACATGACACACAGTTTAGCGCTACAGTACACGTATTCGAGTGATTAATTTTGTACTTAAATCATTTATTTTTTAAGATATTTGAAGTACAATGATACAAGGGTTTTCCGTAATACATTTCATTCCATTGCTGTAATCTGTAACACCTGAGGGTATAATTACATAAATCCTCAGGGGGGTACACGCTTACTTTGTGTACCATGTGTGTGGCAAGCACAAGGAGCCCTAGCTAATATGGTATTTGCTTATACAACTTTACACATCGGTACCATATTTCTCCAACATAGAAATACACAGCTACCCGATTATTTAACAGAGAAACAAACACTTTTTTTACTACGTCAGTGACAGATGTTTACGCAGTTGGATAACTTCACACTTATGAAACTGTATTTTGTATGTACTTTGTGAACTCTTCATATTTTTTTGGAACCATTGTGATACTATGAGAGCCTTGAATGATGTATTTGGTATGGGATCATGATTTTTATAATACGTTTGAGGCAGATGACACTTTTGACATGAGCAGAGAATTTTTTTAGGTTTTGAAATTATTGGAGGAAGCTTCAACGATTTTTAGAGTTGACTGAGGTGTTATGATGTTATTATTATGATGACTATGTGTATTATGCTGTTGCGGTATGTTTATGATCAATAAGCTGATGCTATATGAGTTATTTGATTATGCTATGTATCTGTTATGATGAAATACTGAAGAAGTGTCGATGAATAAGGTAAGGAATAATGAGTAGTGGTTAGGGCCTTTGGTTTGTGAAAAACGTTGCTGGAAACCAAGAATCGTACTTTAAAAGCTATGAAATGTATGTAAATGTGTGAATGTATTACAATAACGACGAAAATTTTTAGGACACTGTTGTATCAATAGGATTTTGTTTCTACACATTTAAAATGCAAATTCTCAACCTGTGAATTTTTTTATATGAGACTGCCACTGTAGCGGAAACTGCTGTCATAAATATTTCAGTAAGAAAGGTAAGTGACCTTGACGTAATGCGTTTTGGGTGGCCAGCTGAGAGGTAGTCGTCTGACAAAAGAAAGCCATTAGGTGCAAAAAAAAAAAAAAAGAAAAAAGAAAAAAAAAGAAAAGAGGCCGTTATCCTCGCTATTGACATTTCTTTGTCGAAAGCATCGCAAATATGACACGCTCAAACTTGAAAACATATGATTACACTGTGGAGCTCATAATTTATGAAATTTACCTAAAATGCCTAATGAAATGATGAGAAACATTTTATATGTATTGTCTTTGTAGTTGAGAGACTGCTCATTTTGTTTAATATCTAGTATCTAGCTCCACTGCAGCATTGGTTAAAATAAAATTTTATAGATGCCCTAATATAAATATTTTATGCCTACAGATCCAGTAAATAGTAACTTTATGATGTACTTTAAAAAAAAACGAAGGAGCACAAAAAAAAAAACATTTTCCTTCACAGGAATAGCATACATAATTTTCTTTCTAAGTACTTGGTAATTTCTTTTGTGGAATAAGTTGTGGTGCACCACTTTAATGACATAGATATTAAGATGTGAACAGACATTTCCCTTATCTGCGTTGTTGTCTTTACTCTAATATTTTTCTCTGCTTGAGCTTTGTCATGTTTAGATATAAGTTATTGCATTTGCTGCTGCTGTTTGCCAGGCATAATGTTACTGAATTTGACATTGTATTACGCTGTTAAGCCAGTTTACTACTGATTTATTTTTCTTGTTTGCTGCTTATTGCCTTATATTAGTTGTAATATTGTTGCTTACTTTGCCGATTTGTATTTTTTTATCATTGTTGTTTGTGTTAACGGTTTTGTGCTGCTGCATTGCCTCGTTCCTTAGTTTAGCATCTGAGCTCAGTAGATTTAAGTTAGCTTAAGATGGGGTAGGCTATATAAGAGAATGAGTTGCGATGTATTGGAAGAAACGCATTGAGAAGTTATACAAAAAAGTACAGAAAGCAGGTATAGATAGGACTTTTTGGGACAAATGATGAACAAAGGGAGATCTCCAAGAAAAAAAAAAGGTTTGGTTTGCAAAATACTGCAGTACCAAATGTTACACTGAAAACAAACCCTGTCCTTTCACCCTGTGTTATTCTGCTATGTGTTTGTGTACTCTTGTATATTTGTGTTTTTCCTGTCTTTATGTGTTTAGCTAATAAGATTTATATTGCAGAATTTTTCAAATACTATGTTATTTTCTTCGTAAAGATGTTTTGACATTATTTATTCTGTTTTGTTTTAATGCTCATGTTGATGTTTCGAAAGTCATTCTGATCTTTTATGTATGTACTTATGTCATAATTCTTTTAACACTGATGTATATCTTTATTTCTATTCTTTTGCAAAGCCTGTTTTACTACAAATGTTATCTGTATTGTTATGTTCTTTAATGATGTATTTTGTACCTTTGTTATTGTATTCTTATGTTATCAAATTGTAGTTGACACCAGTTCATCGAATTATGTAACTTTTAAGTTACATTTCACTGCACACGTTTCTGTTGGTCATAGTATATGGACAATATGTGGGAAGTAGGGACTGTTAGTGTTTGCATGTGTGTTAATAATTCAGCAAGGGACTGGATAACAGCATTGCTGGTTCTATGGACAATTCCAAAAACTTTGTGAGTGCACAAGTGGTGGTTATGGACTTGCTATATTCTCCACAAGACTCTTCGATGGTGATTGGGCACCTGCACAGTAGCAACAGTTAGCTGCTGACCGTTTCTACAAGGACTACAGTGCGTCTACACCTTTGCTGACTCACCAGTATCATTATTTCTACAAGGACTGCAGTGGGTCTGCACCTCTGGTGGCCCACCAATACCGTAATCTCTACCAGGACTACGGAGGGTCTACTCTGTGATGACCTACCTACCAATATTCTTCAAAACTTCGACTGACTCTGCGGTGGGTTTGCTCTGTTGTGGCCCATTACCTGTCTGCATGTCAAGAGTCAGCACTGTCTTTTCGTTGGAAGGACAACACTACTTCTTCAAGACTACATGGAAATCCACTACTTCCATGTGCATTTTCTTTTACTGCTCAGACTTTGAGAAAAACACTGCTATCTTACTGTGATGAACGATCAGGGCCGTCTTCATGGGCTGTGAAAAAATATTAGCTTTTGACCAACATTGTATCAATAAGTGTGTTCATTTGATTTCTTTGTAATAGTAATTATGAGAAATTTTATCAAATCATTATTGGCCACTGCCCAAAACAATTTGTAAAATTTTTGTGGGGAGCATGGGGGCTATGTAAGTAGGCTGTTTATATTTTCTTGTTGGCAACGTTACGTGGCGCTCTGTATGAAAATCACTGGCTGTGCTGTGTGCGGTCTGTGGGTAGTTTGCATTGTTGTCTGCTATTGTAGTGTTGGACAGCTGTATGTGGACAGCACGTAGCGTTGCGCAGTTGGAGGTGAGCCGCCAGCAGTGGTAGATGTGGGGAGAGAGATGGTGGAGTTTTGAAATTTGTAAGAATGGTTGTCATGAACTGCTATATATATTATGACTTTTGAACACTAGTAAGGTAAATACATTGTTTGTTCTCTATCAAAATCTTTCATTTGATAACTATGCATATCAGTTGTTAGTGCCTTCGGTAGTTTGAATCTTTTATTTAGCTGGCAGTTGTGGCGCTCGCTGTATTGCTGTAGCTTGAGTAACGAAGATTTTTCTGAGGTAAGTGATTTTTGAAAGGTATAGGTTAATGTTAGTCAGGTCCATTCTTTTGTAGGGATTTTTGAAAGTCAGATTGCGTTGAGCTAAAAATATTGTGTGTCAGTTTAAACACAGTCATGTATAATTTTTCAAAGGGGACGTTTCACATCTTCGCTCAACTGACTAGTGCAGTTCCCTTTCGTAAAGCCGTCCATCTGATTGGCTACAGCTTATTCTACATTTTAACTTATTTACATAATCAAAGCTTGACCACTTTCAAGTTTTAAGTAAAATAACGATAATATCCATTGCATGTTGTTGTTGTAGCCTTCAGTCCAGAGACTGGTTTGATGCAGCTCTCCATGCTACTCTATCCTGTGCAAGCTTCTTCATCTCCCAGTACCTACTGCAACCTACATCCTTCTGAATCTTTTTAGTGTATTCATCTCTTGGTCTCCCTCTACGATTTTTACCATCCACGAGGCCCTCTAATAGTAAAGTGGTGATCCCTTGATGCCTCAGAATTTGCCCTACCAACCGATCCCTTCTTCTAGTCAAGTTGTGCCACAAATTCCTCTTCCCTCCAATTGTATTCAGTACCTCCTCATTAGTTATGTGATCTACCCATCTAATCTTCAGCATTACTCTGTAGCGCCACATTTTAAAGCTTCTATTCTCCTCTTATCCATTGCATAAAAAAAGTTAAATTCCTTGACATAAAACCAATACAATTTCCTTCTTATCTTTGAACGTCACGGCCAGTAGCCTTGCACCAACGTGGTTTCTGATAAATAAATAAAGAACAAAAGTAAGTGTTATGCACTACAACAAATATTGTATTACCTAATGAGTCAATAAGGTGTCATGCTGTCACCGTTCAATGTGTTTTGTGTGGAGGAAGTGATGACCTGACGCTTAACTGAAATTACTGATAATTTAAATTTACTATATCTTTTAAACAAATAAAGTTACAGAGTTGATATTGACAACGTTTGTGATTTTAATGATGCGTTTCTATATGAAAAGTCGATTGTTGAAACCGATCGAAGCGTTCAGATTTTAGCATTCAGGTCTTTGTTACAAAATTTGTTAATGTCACTTGAACAGTGAATCCTAAACTATTATAGATATGATCAATATTCAAGTTTTATTGGGATCACCATGAAAATTTCTGGAGGATGCAGATTAAAATTATTGTGGCTTGATTCCTTGCATTACTACAGAATTAAATAGTTTTCATAAATGTTTCCCTTTATGACCGATCGAAGGTCCGCCATATTTAACACTGCTACGTCTCCTCGGCCACAAATGGACTCTGCTGGGTTTCCCTATGACGTAGGTTCTCGTCTGTCTCACTCGCACACTACAGCGCCTAGGCCTCGATAGACAATAGACGCCTGTGAATTTCCCCATCTCGTGGTGAATCTGCGCCCTTTGTGGCACACGGTCCTCGACGACAGGGTTCGTTCCACAATTTCTGTAGGCTGACTCTTTCGGCCATATATTTAAATAAGAGCACAATGCTCGTTAACTCACAAATTCGAGATGGATCGCATCAAACAAGCCAGAAGACTAATGAGACACACACAGAAAAGGCAAAGGACACCATACCCGAAGGCATGTTTCTTAGCAACAGAGGAAGCGTGCTCTAAAAATTTCAGAAATACTGTACAAATGAATAAAAAGTTATCTAAGTCGTGCAGATAATGCAGTTACTAATCAGAAAGTTCATCTCATGAAAAAAAATTAATGCAGCGACAGCCTTAGTGGAGATACTGACAATTTAGTATAAACACAGAGCAATATGCAGCTGCCCACATCAGTCAATATAAAAGTGTGGCAGGGCTTTAATAGAGTTTTAAAGAGATAAAATGTAAATTATTTCATACAAATATTTAGGAGGATCTGTTAGAGAAATAATGAACAATCACGCAAATTCTTTTGCCTGTAAGACAAATTGCAGGCTGCTTTTCATTGAGAGGATATTGGAAAACCGCAGTTTGTCTGCAAAATGCGTTGCATACGAAATATTTGTTCGGTGCATACTTTAATACAACTCACGTGCAAGGGCCCAAATCAGGCTGGATCAACAGGAGATACCGAACACAGAGAAATAAGGATGGTGCTAGCGATCACTGGCTAGCTTGAACGCCGGGAGTGTGTTACACAGATGTTGAACCGCGATAACTCGCACACATGAGAAAAAAGAATCCATACATCCAGCGAGAACCTACTCAGAAACTCCATCAACCATCTCTCAGAGCAGAAATTGTAAATATGTGCTGTCCTCTACATCCGTATACTGGAGATGTCATATTAGGGAAATAAAAGCCCGAATTGACGTGTACAAGCGGTAGTTATTCCTAAACTCCAGCTGATGATAGAGCGGCAAAAAACCTTACAATGGTACAATAAAATGTATCCCCTTCCACGAATTTCTAAGTGATTCGCATAGCACAGATGCATATATAATATGAAAATGGAGCATAACGTGATATTTACTAGGCAACTGTGCACTTTTCGACATTACGCGCAGCGGAATAAGGGAGGAAGATTAGGGCTTGACGTCCCGTAGACACTGAGGTCATCAGAGACGGTCCCCATCCCGAACTCTTTTATTAAGGATGGGGAAGAAAATCAGCTGTGCCCTTTCAAATGAACCATCCTCACATTTACCTGGAGTCATTCAGGGAAGTTTCGGAAAACCTAAAGCTGTATAGCCGAAGGCCGACTCGAACTGTCGACCTCCCGAACGGGAGTCATGTGTGACAATCACTGCGCCACATCGCTTAGGCTTCTAGTGGACTAATGACCAGCGGTCTGGTACACCGTCCACACTGTGATTTATGGGCAGTTTTCCACGTTTTAAACACGTTTTCGCACGTTTTGCTGACAGGTTGCCCCAAAATATTGAAAGCGGTGTGTCACATTCCACTGAAATAGTCCCCCTTTCTCTTTCTCTCTGCTCAACAAGACCGACATCCAAACAAAATCTGTGATGAATGGTCGTGAAATATTTTTCGGACTGGCAGAGAGAAGCGTTATTTTTTTTTCAGAAATTTAATTTCTTTCAGTATAAAGTTATGAAACAAATGTTGCTACTACGCAATTAACTAGCAGACCTGGCTAAATATTCGTAGACTAAAAACTCTGGAGACGAAATCAAACAAACACATTAGCACATATTACAAAGCACGTAAACCGATTTTACGGATATCTGACTGTTTCTATTTTAGTTCTGAACATTTAACTTCCATCTACTTGTGACAAAACTCTGTAAAAAAACAATATAGACTGTAAAAATGTTTAGAGATGCTCTTAACATACGTCTGTACAACGTCATACACTTATCATTAATGTCACAAACCAGTGACATCTTTTGTTTCATTAACGCACTTCCCCTTACTAATGGCACTCAGCGCTCTGATACTGATTGCATCGTCCTCTTGTTGCGTATGAGCATAATGTATTAATGTGGATGTTTGCGATGCTGGAACATGTACACTGAGAAATATTTACCACCCAGGGGGCGGTGCACTTCAGCGCAAACAATAAAATGATATAATTGCAATCGTATTTGGCGTTCCCATATTGACACGGCAAAGGAAAAAGTTAAATTGGATAGACGTCGTTCATTTACTAAAGCATGGGTGGTAGCTGTTGAATTATAACAGAGCTTCTGACATTTAACCTGCTGCACTCTGAAGTTCCTTTTGGCTTACTGTTTAGTAAAGCAGCAGTGCCGTATATCTCGATAGAAGTTTAAATGGTAAACGGGAGTGTTTTTGATTACACAGAACCAAGCGACAAACGGTAAACATGGTTGGCGTTAAACTTCTATATTTTTCTAGAGAATATCGTAGTATCGTAGAAACTCCTGTCCTCTGCGGTGATGAAAATTCCAACTGTGCACACCACACCAGTCAGATGATGGCAGAGCATATGAGTATTTTGTAACACAGTGGTAGTGTCTCTGGGGCCTTTGTCGTCGTAATGTCAATGTACTTCATTTTAACTGTATATTCTCTGCAGATACAGCACACGTTAATACATAATAAGCAACTGACAATGCCCTTCCACTTTTGAAGTGTAAGATGTGTATATTTCTATTGTCTATTGTCAACCCACAATTTATGAAAGATGTTTATATTTTATTAATAGGATGAAGTAGGAATAATTAATATTTGTCACGTTGGAAATAATTGTGGTACCAGGGAATGTCTGCATCAAAGTATTATTGGCAAGAGAGACCGCAAATTGATATAATTTTAAAAAGGGCGGGAGAGACCGCGTATGGATACATTTTAAGAGAGGAACGGGAAAGACTGCGCATTCATACATTTTGTAATGGTAGCAGGGATTGTCTGCACCAGAAAGCATTGTTGGCAGGAGAGACCGCACTTTAGCGTTCGTAGGAAGTCAGTAGTAAGCGAGATGTGAAGCAAGTTGGTAGCAGGTCTGAAGTGAGAGGTTGACAGGAGCAGTGTGCCTGCCAGCCACCAGCTATGATTTACAAGAGATTATAAACGGATGTACAGAGACATCAACTAATATTATTGAATTATTTCCTTTGCGAAACTCAAGACTACTGAAGGTATGTTTGCGCAATGCTAGTTGTAAGATTATTGTAAAAAGTAAGTCCCATTTGAACGTTTGTAAAATCATTTCATTACCAACAGTAAATATTTGAAGCGTTTTCAGAATTTAATTAATTTTTTCCAGCAGTGTTGCATTACTGATTATAGCCCATCCCAAAAAACCATCAACTTAAAACTTTGCAAAAATTTTATTATTGTCAAGAAAAAGTGTAACTATGAATAACGTAACTTCAGTCAAATTAAAGAATAACGTCAGCTTTGCTATTAAAGAAGAATGTCAGCTTTGGTAATAAATACAGCCACTTATTATGACAGCCCACCAGTAGCTAATAGAGTATAGTAAACCAGAGAAAGTATATTCATGTCGTAGTTCGATGTAGCAGCCAGATGGCGATCCAGTAACAGTAAAAATGGTAAGGAACAGTTTTGGGTTATTGCAGGTAACGACTGAGGGCCACGACGACGACTCATCCTATGTTTCGTCAAAATAATCAGAAAATCACGTTTAATAAGCAGCAATTAAATTTGTATACGAAAATTGAGAAAGAGAATAAATTTCAAAGGGAAGATTTCATTTGTTATTATTAAGCAAGATATAGAAATCTGAAGGAAAGGTTTCATAGGTTATTGTAGAAGGGAAGGTTGCGTAAAAAAAAGAGATATAGAGGAGATGGGAAGGTTTCAGAAGGTATAAAAAACTGAAAACACAAGTAGAAATTTGAATATGGCATTGGAATTATTATGTAGTCAATCCACGTCTGTTATGTGAGCTGTTCCTGTTACGTGACTTGTTCCTTTTGAAATTTCCATTAGAATTACCTATCGTCGAACATTGGAAGTGCTGGTACGCCATAACCGACGTATTGTACTACTGAGACCTGTACAGCCAGGGTTTTGGAAAATTATTTACGTTCCCTAGTTTTACGTATTTTGTCTTTTTATTAACTCGTCATGCTCTGCCACACCCCAGTTGTCGAGTGCGCGTTTAGACGCGGCCTCTGGGTTTTCCTTAAGTGCTATCACATGTTTACGCATCCCATTCCGCTGACCCTCTCACTGCTGTGGGTGAATTACTTCCGTACCTCGGAGAGTAAGAAAGTTTCCAGTATTTATTACACAACATACGCCTTTTTTTAGCCCTATCGTTTGCGGAAAACTTCTTTTAGATATCTTGAACCATTTATGAAATATGACGATTGTTACGATCACATGATTCCTGATGCGTAGGGACGGAATTTGGCACGCGACCGTCCACCGGACTTTTTTTAAAAAAAAGAAAACTCTAGAACGAAATGAGACGTCGTTCTGCTCTCAGTCTGAAGTAAACTTGACATCTTACCTACATTTCATACAGAAATACATGAGCTACACTTAACCATACACGAAGTTTACACAATGCATTTTTACCTCAGCAAACTGTTTAAATTTTTTTTAATACTTTAATTAATTAATCTGATGCTGCGCAACAACTATTATGAACAACGAAAATAAGTTCATTTCTTCATCGAGCAAAGATAGAGAGTTTTTTTTATCGTATCGTTTTCTTAAAATCGGATGTAAGTACTTCATAGAGTCCAGAACGCCATCTCTCAGCACAGGCAGCAACACTAGGGAAGCGGTACAGTGACAACACAGACGCATTCAACATAATATGCAGAGAACACGTCTGTAGTAGTCAGAGGGCTAAAACTGTTCCTTCTGATGCAGCTAAGGTTCGAAAATGAATTTTACTGTAACAAAATAGTCCCATTAAGAGTATAAGCATTCAATTGTCACAGAAAACTTAATAAATAATAATTAATTTGATTACTGTTCCTTTACGACGACGTAATGTTGGAATTGCACATGGCAAGTATTTATTTCTGGGGCTAATTTTACTTTCCTGTGTAATAAGTGTAGTAATGCAACAATGATTGCAGTATATGTTTCCTGATCCCAATTCCATAAGAGATGCAAATGACAAAATACCATCTGCGAAGTAAAGAAGCTAGGAGTATATGTAAAGCTTATTGCATTGCAAGATAGGATGATTGATAGGGAAGCCGGTATTCATACTTGTACAGGATTAATCGACAAGGACTTTACAACTTTGGAAAGATACAGAAATTTATTGACATAATTTACAGAATCGGTAGATGTTACAGTCTGTGGCAAACAACCTCAAGTTTTATTCAGGAAGTGTATCAGTACCCCAGTCTGCCACCAGAGCGCCAGCGTAGGGCACAGTTAAAACGGCTTTCGCTGGCGCCAGGCGTGCTTGTTGTGTGTTTTGGTTTCAGGAAACGAACTCTGCAACAAATGTTCGGCGTAAATATCGCACCGAAAACGCTAATGAACCTCCAAGCGGGCATATAATATACTCCTGGTGCAAGGCCTCTGTAGATACGGGTTGTTTGTTCACTGCGACATGAAAAATCACCAGGTCGCCCGTGTGTTGATGATCATGTCGAACAGGTTAGGGAGATCTTTGCCCGCAGTCCACAAAAATCAACGCTAGGTGCGTCTCCAGAGACTGGCAGTCCACTAAAGACTGTTTGGCGAGTACCGCGTAGACTTTGCACAAGTTACGCCCGATTTGCTGCTAAGAGTGCGGGAGAAAACTGGTTACAGGTGGAATGGTTCAAATGGTTCTGAGCACTATGGGACTTAACGTCTGAGGTCATCAGTCCCCTAGAACTTAGAACTACTTAAACCTAACTAACCTAAGGACATCACATACATCCACGCCCGAGGCAGTATTCGAACCTGCGACCATAGCGTGGTTCCAGACTGTAGCTCCTAGAGCCGCTCGGCCACCCAAACCGGCCAGGTGGAATGCTTGCACATCATAAATGGTAGTCACATAGAACTAAAATGACACATGATACTTTTATGTGAAACGTGAGATTGTTTGTTGCAAAATGATACATCTACCGATTCTGTAAGTCGTCTCAATAAATTTCTAAATCTTGCCAAAGTTGTGAAGTCATTTTTGACTCACCCTGTATACGAAGTGCGACAATAAAGTAATGAGACTGATGTTAAAAAAATGTTGCTTACCGTTTTATTCAAGTTTAATGTTGTCTTCTTCAAAGTAGTTCCCCTCTGATTGCACACACTTTTTCCAGCGCTTCTGCCATTGTTGGTAACATTTCTGGAACGCATCTTAATATCCTCCAAGACCCTCGTCACAGCTTTTTGGACATCTTGTGTTGTTTGAAAATGGTGTCCCTTGACCGCCGTTTTGGCTCTTGGAAATAGAAAAAAGTCGCACGGAGCGATATCTGGTGAATAAGGTGGCTGTGGTAGTACTGAAATTTGTTTTGAGGTTAAAAATTGCTGTATCGACAGAGAAGTATGGGACGGAGCATTATTGTGATGCAGAATCCAATTATCAGCAATGTTGGCACGGACACGAAGAACTCTCTTACGAAGTACTATTATTGGTTAACTGTTTGTCCAGGAGGCACCCACTGTTTATGAACAATTTCCTTGGAATCAAAGAAGCACACAAGCATGCAGTTCACTTTTGACTTTGACATGAGAGCTTTTTTTGGTATGCATGCTCCCTTTGAGCACCATTGCGAACTTAGGCGTTTTGACTCTGGATCGTACTGAAAAACGAACTTTCATTACCAGTGATAACACGGCTCAACATTTCTGGATTGATTTCCGTCTGCTCTAACAGATCGGCTGCCACATTTTTCCGTATTTCTCGCTGTTGTGGTGTGAGATTTTTGGGGACCATTTTTGCACAAATCTTTCTCATACCAAGATCTTCTGTTATTATTAGATGAACCGTTTCTCGATTGATGTTCAGTGCTTCTGCAATCATTTTCACAGATAATCTTCTATCAGATCATACGAGTTCACGCACCCTGGCCAAGTTGACATCTGTCCGTGATGTTGATGGTCGTCCACTGAGGTCTTCATCTCCAGTATTCGTTCTGCCTTCACTAAACATTTTATGCCAACGAAAAACTTGAGCTTTTGACATAACCTCCTCTCCAAAAGCCTTCTGAAGTTTACGTAAGTTACGTCGCGTTTCCACGCAATTTCATGCAAAAAGATATGGTATACTGTTGCGCAATATTATACGGTTCCATTTCTGTGACAAGAGACACAAACACCTGTTAACTTATAACAGCACAACTCACGACTGAGCAGTTGCATCGATGTGCCGCTTGGACTAGAAGCAGCTTATAGACCAAGGTCAAAGGTATTGTGCCTACGCAAGCCTGCAGGGTTGCCACATCTTGCAAAGAAAATCGGTCTCATTACTTTATTCTTGCACCTCATAAACAGGACGTCTGCGATGCAAAGTAATTTTTATTAGAAATAACGCATCTCGCCTGGTTAGGCTTCCTCACATTTTTCTAAAAGAAAAGGAAAAGCAAAGATGTAATTATATAAAACTGCAAGTCAAAGACTATGGTTCTAAGCAGCGCTGAATTTTGAAAGATTACTGCTTGAAAAGCAAGTAAATTAACACACATGAAAGGCTATCAAAGCAATGCATATCACCAGTTGGTAGGGCAGTTAGTCAGAACGATGGTATAAGATGTGTATACTGGAAGGGATAATAGCTGGGAAAAAATTATGAAGGCAAAAATGTAAGGGGGAGAGGAGGGGGGTGCAGGCAATAAATCATTGGAAATTATCTTGAAACAGTCATGTCTGCCAAGAGAAGCGCAATGTAGACAGTCTAATAGATGGCCACATTGAAACTAAAGAGCATAGGAAAACGATATTTCCGACAGGGAGGTACGTAAAAAAAGGGCGCTAGTGTCGGTAAAACTTAGCTAATCTAGACGTAACACTATATGAACAAATGTTTGTGAATTCCTAAGGGACCAATTTGCTGAGGTCATCGGACCCTAGACTTACACACTACTTAATCTAATTTATGCTAAGAACAACACACACACCCATGCTAGAGGGACGACTCGAATCTCCAGTGGAAGGGGCCGCGTAAGACCATAAAAAGTAGGTATAGTAAGTAAAAGTGATCAGGTAGCACTTTAACTAACAAGTTGTGATAGTGCATAGAATAAAAATTCAAAATGCTTAGAAACTGAAAGAATAGCGAGTAAGAAATACTGTAAAATTAAATGTTGCCATAAAAACAATATATGGTCTCAAAATGTTACAAAAGGATGTAGATATACCCAAAATTGCTATAAACTTGAAAGTAATCAGAACATTAAAATCGTAACTACATTGGGCAAAACAAGGAGCACTAAACTTCGAACAAGTGAATTAGATTTTGAAACTGGTATCATGATGTAGTAAAATGTCTGATTCTTACAGACCAACTGAACGTGCAGAAGCATATTGTTACTAGAAGCTAAATGTTTTTCCTTTTCTTTCAGATGAATCTGAGGAAGCCTTAAGGCGAAAGGCAAACAAAAATAACGATGCAACTGGAACTCTCCATTCTGGACAGCCAGAAAATTATGACCACCGACCTATCGATATAAACCTGTCCAGGCTATATCACCGTCACCTGGCGAGGAAGGACAGCTAGTTAGACACACTCGTAGTGCATGTAGTATCAGGGAGCACGTTGTCCATATGTAGAACGGCGAAGGCGTGCGATCTGTCTGAGTTTGACCGAGGGCAGATTGTAATGGCGCGGAGGTTTTTCACGAACATTTCGGAAACTGCACGACTTGTCGGCTTTTCGAGGAATGCTGTGATGAGTGTCTTCAAAATGTGGCGAAACCAAGGTGGCAGCGCGTCCAGACGTCGTGGTGTAGCTTGCCCACCCCTCATTACAGATGTTGGACGTCGTAGGCTGGGCAGACTGGTAAAACACTGCAGGCGCCGAACTGTGGCGGAACCAACATCAGTTTTTAATTCCGGACGGCGTACAAGTGTGTCTGAACACACAGTGCATCGGACACTCCTAACGCATGGGCCTTCACAGCAGACGACCCGCGCCTCTGCCAATGTTAACAGGACTCATCGGCAACTACCACTGCAATGGGCACGTGACCATCAGCACTGGTCGTTGACGTAGTGGCAGAACTTTGTATCGTCTGATGAATCCCGATAGATTCTTCAATATTCCGATGGGAGGCAGCGAATTCGTCGTCTTCCAGGAAAAAGCTCCATGATATCTGTACTGCGGGACGGAAACAAGGTGGCGGGGGCCCCATTAAGCCCCAGAGAACATTCACGTGGGCGTCCATGTGTCCATTGGAGCTCGTGCAAGGCACCATGACTACCAAGGTGTCCCGTACACTGGTTGCAGACCACGTAGACCCCTTCATGACGATCATGTTTCCCGACGGCAGGTAACACGCCATGTCACAAGGCCAGAAGTATGATGGAGTGGTTCGAGGAACACAGTGAAGAGCTCCATTTTTTGTGCTGCTCCCACAACTCACTAGATCTGACACGTTCGATCACATTTGGGACGTGATTGAACATGGCATCAGAAGTAATCACCCCCTTCCACGAATTTACGGGAATTAGGGGACAGATGTGGTGCCAACTGCCTCCAGCTACCTACCGAGGCCTTATTGCTTCCGTGCCACGAAGTGTCGCCACTGTTATCCGTGCCAAAGGTGGACATACCGGCTATTAGGTAAGCGGTCATAATGTTCTGACTGATAAATATATGTGGTACCTACAAAGCGCCCGTACCACTAAATAAAGACTTATCGATATATCTTGACTTCATCTTTTAGCGATCACTCAGCGGAAGGATGCGACAACTTGAAGGCGAGCGAGGTGGCGCAGTGCTCAACGCAGTGGACTTGTAGTAAAGGATGGCCATCTAAATCCGGGTCAGGCTATCCGGATTTAGGTTTCCCGTGATTTCCGTAAATCGCTCCAGCCAAATGTCGAGATGGTTCCTCTGATATGGCACGGAAGATTTCCTTTCTCTTCCGTAACAGAGCTACCCGAGCTTGTGCACCTTATCTAACGACCTCGATATCTACGGGCGTTAAACCCTAATCATCCTCTTCTTTTGATGAACTTGAAAGTTCAACAGAGAAACTGCATAGAGCCTTCTTCCTAAATTTCCCCATGAGCAGTAAGAGCAATAATCAATGCGAAATCATCTCTTGGGCTGTTCTATTCTGCAACTTAATACCCTTGTCCCGTGTTAGTTAGCTCAGTCCGTGTAAAGAAGCTGACACTACATTACATAATACACCTACCGGAAATAAAATCACAGCATCAAAAATTAATTAATGTAGATTAATGGAAATTTCGGGAATACATTTGCGTAGATAAATAAATGTCGTGTGACTAGGGCTTCCCGTCGGGTAGACCGTTCACCAGGTCAAGTCTTTCGATTTGATGCCACTTCGGCGACTTGAGCGTCGATGGGGACAAAATGATGATGATAAGGACAACACAACAGCCAGTCCCTGAATGGAGAAAATCTCCAACCCAGCCGGAATCGGGCCCAGGCCCTTAGGACTCACATTCTGTCCTGCTGACCACTCAGTTACCGGGGGCGGACATTTGTCTAGGTGACATGTTTGAATGATCAACATTGCAAGATCACAGGTTAATGTAAGAGCGAGATAAGCCACTGAAAATGTGAAAATGCTGCTACAAGCGTAACTGCCAGAATGTTGAATGCAAGCGTGCAAATATGCTTGCACCGTGTTCTACAGGTACCAGATGTCAGTTTCTGGAATGGAGTTCCGTGGCTGTTGCACTTGGTCTGTCAATATAGGGGCGGTTAATGCCGTTTGTGTGTGACGCTGGAGTTGTCCGATGATGTCCCATATGTTCTCGACTGGAGACAGAAATCATCGTCATCATCTAAAGAAGAGAGTCATTTTGATTTTGTTAATTTTAAGCTGTGAGCGTGATCGATTTGTATGCAAGGGATCCAAATAACATTCAGAACAAACAACAAAGTTCAACGGCCAAAATGAGGCAAAAGAACCCGATACAAATTCAGCAATGGAGGAATATACTAACTGACATGTAACTCCTGACAAGCCCAAAACATCGGACTAATAAGCTGGTACTCCCGAACAATAGACACAGGGCACATGAGAGCTCCGATGAGTGACAACACACATTCCACTTTCGCAGAACAACTAATGAATAAAAAACACCACCCCACTAATAATATATCAACTGAGCTACACAACTCAAAACACAACAACAGTTTACATCGAACAAAACACTAGAAAATTGTTACATACTAGGAAGGAAAATATACTGTGCAACTGCGCATTCTTTACGCCTCTAAAAGAACCCCATCATGCACAGAGACATAAATTAGGACCAGAACTAGCTAGAACTCCCAATACAATTTTCAAAACCTTCTCGCAATATGCAATACATCTCGGGACACACGCGAGCAGCAAGGTAATGTAATGTTCTGAATTACGATCGATGTACAAAAGGTACGATTTTGCTGTGCTTAGAAGCGACTGCAAGGCGACCAATGAACCTAAGTACATGACAAATTACGTAGCAACATAGTGCGCACCAAAACTCTGTCCACAAAACTCTATCCACAACACTACCGCTATTCCCAACTTTTTGTTGCAACACAAGATTGTATTGACATATACGCTTAGTGGCCGCGTGGTTTGAGGCGCCATTTCACGGATTGTGTGGCCTCACCCGCCGGAGGTTCGAGTCCTCCCTCGGGCATGGGTGTGTGTGTGTGTGTGTGTGTGTGTGTGTGTGTTGTCCTTAGTGTAAGTTAGTTTAAGTATAGTGTAAGTCTAAGGACCGATGACGTCAGTAGTTTGCTCCCTTAGGAGTTCATACACAAGCGCACACACACACACACAAACACACGCGCGCGCACACACAAGTGCGTAGTCCTGTAGACAGTTGATACAGCTGGTCGTAGTAATTAGTGATGGGAGTAGTCATATAGCAACGTTTAGCTGCGTTTCATCTAGGTGATCTTAATTAAGCTGTATTTTTTTCTGTCAGTCGATAAGACCCTTCTAATGTAATTACTACTGCTATTGCCCAATTACAAGCATTTTAATTATATTTCATTTAATTCTGTCGTTATGTTGAAGGCGTTTTAATTGTTACTCTCTTGTTTCGACCCTGCGTTCCAGAAATACGTTGGACAGGAAATAACGTTCATTTTAGTTGTATTATTCTTTGTCAAGACTACTTTATGTCTGATAAATTACTGGTTAAACTGAGCCTCCGCTTGCACAGCTCCTGGCTCAAAAATCAGTCTTCCCAAATCCTAAGCTTCAATGGCTACCTCTTGTAGAATGGGCTACGTGATGAAGACAGGTGTGCTTAATTGAATTTTGTTTGGGAGTATGTACTATGGGTTTAGTGACAGACAGTTAATAAAGTCAGTATTAAATGTCAATTTGATACAGCAGTCACTTATTCCGGGTTGGGAACCTGGGGACGACCTCGAAGTTTTCGAAGTCTTTGCTACTTAATGTAGTATGGCGAGTGCGACCGTTGTGCAGCTGCGCGAAAATGTGAAGGCAGAAGTGGGTGTTCACTGTGTTTGAGCTGTGCAAAGTATATCAGTCCACTGCTCCCCGCAGTTGGGGTATTTCACAAGCACAATCACGACGCAGTACGCAAGCTTTTTCTATCGCAATGCTGACAACAACGGCGAATGCTCGTACACGAATCGAAATAGCCACGTCGGATACAGCAGTATCACATAGAACGGAGCGGGTGATGACAAGGCGGGAAGATTAAAGCATTCGTAACGAGAAATGTAGTTGAGGCACAGAAGCAGTTTTGATTCTAAAAGCCAATGACCCACCTATAGAAAGCCATCTCAGCGATTGTATTTTATTTGTGTTTTTATTACTTCCCCTTTGTTATGGGTTTTGGTTCTGTTTAAAGTTGTTGTAGTGGTGTGTACGTGTTCCTGTAAAGCATATGAAAGAATAGTAGCAAGAATAACAGTATTATTTGAAAGAAAGAAATATTCTTTGATAATTCTTCTTTGTGTGCAGCTGAGCCCGACTATAATGAATTATTTTGTCGTACCTTATCACAACATATAAATATTGAAATGCTGTTTCGCTAATTCAGCAAGTGACATTAAAATGTATACACCAAACACTTAATATATCACACCACAACCTCTTCCCATAACGACACTGGCTTAGTAAATATTTTTATTTGGTGTCACTGATAAATTCGCTGATAAATTAATCTTACGCACCAGTCACAAAAATTATTTCATTTACGTAAAGTCTAAGATTGTCCCACTGAATGTTATTTTCACTGTTAGAATAGGAGAATAATAAATTAATGTGAGATCTTGTCTTCGGAGTTCAAGTATTGTAATATCTATCGAAACAATTAATGTGCGATTATTTCTGCAGTTTGAAATTGCCGCTCCATACGCGCCCATAATGGCGGCAGACAAAGCAGTTTAGACTGCTGGGGGCACAAAACTAAAACATTCATAGTTGGTTATCTGGTTACAAATAAAAGTCCGCACACTAGAATTACATTTAGTAAATTACACGTTATATTTTTTCTTTTGATCAGTGATGACTACCTTTTACAATATTTAAAAGAACAGACCTCAGCTGATCTTCTATCTCATTCGCTTCATACATCATAGACAACAATAGAAGAAGGAAAAAATTTAACAGACAATACAATGCCAATGCATTCCTTTAGTGGCATAATCTTTTCGTATATGTTATTCTTTGAAGGAAACTGGTTATAAAAATAATAAAACATATTGTTGTTTGTAATTATTTACATTTTAAAACATAATAATGAGTCACAATACAATACTAAATCTTTTCTCGGTTTTCGCATATAGGCTTAAAAGTCATTTCTGGAAAAATATTCATTACTTCCTAAATCTCGAGCACTGTCGCATACACTGCTGGCACAAAGTATTGGCACTGACATTACACCTTGCTACCCAATGACGGAAAGATAATTTCAAGTTTATTCCTTCTCACTGCTTTAAATACTAAGTTCTTATGTGTGTCGTAACTGCCCTCCCAACATATTCTCTTAATTGGCAGTCGAATTATTCCCACTACGGAACACCCACTGAGAAATACTTCATTTCCTCAAACGATGAGGGCGATTCTCTGTTAACATACTCTTCGTTTCCTTGGTAATGAAGCTGACAACTTATTTATTGAAGAATAGCTCAAATGACCCAACTGCACTAAAGGAAAGGAGAAGCGTGAAAGTGTTGGGAATGCTTTCAAAATCTTCAATCTACGTAACCGTTTTATAGCAACGAGTGTACAACTTGTCCAGAACTATTAGAGGCTACGGTGGCGGTTGTGGTGAGGTAATATCTCTTCTCTGTGTGAAGTTCTAAATTCAGATTCAGCACGACGTTGCCTTTCAAATAGATTGCCAGAAATACGCCCTTCTGCCTCATCCCCAGAATATCATCAGTCAAGATGTTTAAATCAGGTGGGGCGATAAAAAATGTCTTGCACATAAGGATCAACTCCAAATAGCACGTCAAAAGTTTCCTGAGCCACAAACCCTTTCTGTAGAATCTTAACTAAACCTCTTAAATAAAAAGCAGTGAGAACATGTCACACCGATAATAATGATAATAATAATGATAATAACAATAGTTGCAGTAGTAGAAAAAACGACAACAATAGGCATAATTTAAAAACTCCTAAATATTATTAAAGTGCTCACATAAGTGCTAAGCATTACTTCTTTACAACGCTGAAAATCTAAAAAGTGTCCCTGCGATACAAATGATAGTACGTAAATTTAAATAAACGGCATTTTATTGTTGGTTTATTAAGGAACTCTTTAGTTTTTTAACATGAGTGGTAAAATATTTGATCTGTTTTACTTACTCTAAACCCATAGTGTGATGAGATTCAGGTTCTAGAAATAAATGTTTCAGTTCAATTGCCAAATGTTCCCAAGAGGACAGCTGCTCCTAGAAATCCTTAAATAATATCAACAAGCTCATAGATGTTCGTTGTTGTCCAAAGAACCATGAAGGGCGCTAATATTGTATGTGTCTCTTTTGGAGAGGCATTTAGGATCCTGTCAATTTTTTACAACGCTATTACAGAGTTATATGAGAATCGAGTGTGACATTTTTGTACGTTTATTTCCTTTCCATACTATCCACTGAATGTATTTTGCAGCGAGGACCGATATTTTGAATATTAATATGTTCGCGTTTTGTGGGAAGGAAGTACGGAAGGTCATAGAAACTAGAAACACAGCACCTAATAGATAGGGCTATGAAAATTTAGTGGTTAATTTAAAAATCGAAACGGAATTGCAGTGTAGAACAACAGGAGTGACAACATATAAAACCTCAATGGGAACAGGATAGCACACCAGTGGAAGAGAACTTCCTAGCCGATACATCGCTATCGGACGAGAATATTCATACTGATAAACAAAATGGCCCATTAGAGAACGACTCCCACTCTAAAATATACAACACTGAAAGAATGTAGAACAAGGAGAGGCCAAGAGGAAGCAATGAAACAGAAAGCGGAACGCTAATAGAGGGAGTTAGAGATAAAGCCATGAGGGGTAGGATTTCTCTGATGATGCGATAGAAGAATAATAGTAAGTTGAGATGCGAGACATAGTATAACTGTTTAGCCTAGAAATACTAATACTAGTAATTCCACCCTGTAATGCTACCCCTTACCAATATTTTGGTTTGTGTATGCCAATGGAAAGTAATCGGTCTGTATTTCGTCACGTGAAGGGTTATGTATTGAAAGGACGCAATATGTTCGAGTGGAAACCGAGCCCACTATATGTTGTTTAAAAATTAAAAGCTTTGGTAATACAAATAAATACCGCTCCCAGCCTAATTAGCCAAAAATAATTTCCAGCAAATGTATAGTAAACAAAATGAACTAAATGCTATACTCAACTTGTCACCAAGAGAAAGATCATTTGGTAATTGGACATGAAAACACCAATACCCCTATCATGTATTGACAAAGTAACTAGTCATGAGCAGAGTTGTTATCAACCTGAGTTTAGTGATGACATACTATTTCACACTAACGTATACTACTTCCTTTAGCGTCTAAACAATAATCCTAAATGGCAAATGGCTCTGAGCACTATGGGACTCAACTGCTGTGGTCATAAGTCCCCTAGAACTTAGAACTACTTAAACCTAACTAACCTAAGGACAACACACACATCCATGCCCGAGGCAGGATTCGAACCTGCGACCGTAGTGGTCGTGCGGTTCCAGACTGTAGCGCCTTTAACCGCTCGGCCACTCCGGCCGGCAATAATCCTAATTACAGTGTTCCACTCAACAGGGAAAAAGTACTGGTGATTGAAGTGGCCCTAAATTTTTACTATTGTGGGACAGTAATTTTGAAATTATTAGCAAGATGTTAACATGAACAGCAATAGTTTTCGTAGACTGTGTGTAAATCCTTGCATTACACATAACACAAGCTGTACTCGTGGACCATTAATATGTTATAGTTTAAGTAAGATAATACATCTCATGATTTAAATAGCACGAATAGTTAAAAAATACAAGGTGTACAACTTTGCTTCCGCTGTTTGCCGATAGGTGGTGATAGCGGTAAGTAACGGCAGAAAGAAACAGATCGCAGACCTCAGGAAGTTAGTATGAACCTCCGTCAATACAACCTCATTCAAACATTAGTCGATTTGTGTCAGCGTCATAAAGTTGTTCTTGATTGAAAACTCCAGTTCGAGCCTAATTCTCATTGGTGGGAAGTATCGCTGTTTTTTTCAGTACGAAGAAAACAGCGGCTGAGTCTCGTCGATTTCTCTCAAGTACTTATGGTAAGGACACTATTAGTGAAAGAACGTGTCGTGAGTGGTTTAAATGCTACAAGAACGGTGATTTTAACGTCCTAGACCAGCATAGTACTGGAAGAGAGAATCTTTTCGAAGATGCAAAATTGGAGACATCGTTGAGTGAAGGCTAGCGTCAAACTCAAAAAGAATTGGCTCCATTAGTGGGAGTGACACAGCAAGCCATTTCAAAACGTCTCAAGGCTATGGGCATCATTCAGAAAGAAGGAACTCAGGTCCCGTGTGAGCTGAAGCCAAGAAACGTTGAATGGCGTTTGTGTGTTTGTGAACAGTTGCTTCAGAAGCAAAAGGGGAAGGGATTGTGACCGGGGACGATAAATGGGTTCATTACTATAATCCTAAACGCAAAAAATCATGGGGATATCCCGGCCATGTTTCCACGTCGACGGCCAAACCGAATATTCACGGCTCCAAGATCATGCTCTGCCTTTGGTGGGACCAGCTCGGCGTCGTGTACTCTGAGGCGTTAAAACCAAGTGAAACAATCGCAGGTGCTCGTTATCGAAAGCAGTTAATGCGTTTGAGCAGAGCATTAAAAGACAAACTGCCGAAATACAGCGAGAGGCACGATAAAGTGATTTTGCAGCACGACAACGCTCGACCCCACGGTGCAAAAGAGGTCAAAATGTACTAGGAAACGTTAAAATGGGACGTCCTACCCCACGAGCCGTATTCTTCAGACATTGCTCCCTCTGACTATCACCTGTTTAGATCAATGGCGCATGGCCTGGCTGACCAACACCTACGATCTCATGAAGAAGTTACAAATTGGATCGATTCGTGGCTCTCGCTTCAAAAGATGAACAATTTTTTCGACGCGGGATTAGTACACTGCCTGAAAGATGGGAGACAGTAATGCCCAGCGATAGAAAATACTTCGAATGGTACATTTGTAACCAATTTGTTTCATTAAAACCTCAGGTGTTGGGGAAAAAACGGCGGAAACAAATTTGTACACCTTGTAATAAGTTAAGTTTTGCATGAACTTTAAATGTGGCTTGCTGTTTAACTGACTACATATAACTCCTTTCTCTGCCAACACATTTCTTTGATTAATACTTTCAGTAATAAACAATAGTAACAACTTACAGAAAAAGAATAGACGCACAAGGACACTTTTTACGCACCTATTACGAGAGTATAAATGTTGTAGGCATTCAAGCTGTTATGGCCTAGACTTTGTTTTTGTAATTAGTTTTTTCTAGTAAATTTTTGTTCTGAGAAATGATTGTTATAACCATTATAACCATCAACAAAGGAGGTGGCTTACAAAACACTCGTTCGACCTACACTTGAGTATTGCTCATCAGTGTGGGATCCGTACCAGGTCGGGTTGACGGAGGAGATAGAGAAGATCCAAAGAAGAGCGGCGCGTTTCGTCACAGGGTTATTTGGTAACCGTGATAGCGTTACGGAGATGTTTAATAAACTCAAGTGGCAGACTCTGCAAGAGAGGCGCTCTGCATCGCGGTGTAGCTTGCTCGCCAGGTTTCGAGAGGGTGCGTTTCTGGATGAAGCATCGAATATATTGCTTCCCCCTACTTATACTTCCCGAGGAGATCACGAATGTAAAATTAGAGAGATTAGAGCGCGCACAGAGGCTTTCAGACAGTCGTTCTTCCCGCGAACCATACGCGACTGGAACAGGAAAGGGAGGTAATGACAGTGGCACGTAAAGTGCCCTCCGCCACACACCGTTGGGTGGCTTGCGGAGTATCAATGTAGGTAGATGTAAATGTAAATGTTTCAGTTTAGAATAAAACCATAATTAAATAATCTTTAACTATAGGTCGAATTTCCCAACTTTAACTACCACGTGGTATACTTGATTCAAAAGAGCTTTAGCAAAACAAAATGTTATTGCTCCAAGAAATTTAGCAATATTTATAATTATGGTAATTAATCATTTAAATACTATCCACTTCTTCATAAAATGAAAACTGGGAACTTCATTGTAACAGGAACGCGATCTGTACTGGTTATCCTGGGGAGAACAATATTTATTCATATGGAATTAAGAACAGTGCAATGAAATAAGAATTTTATGATTCTTGAAAGACGTATGTAAAAATGCACAAGAAAAACAGTTATCGTTCAACGTTATTGTGTTTAAAAACAATTGTTCTGTGTTAAAAATATTTATAACTATGAAACAATTGAATGACTTTATGCAGTAACTTACTCTGGTCTTGATCTTGGATGAGGATAGACGTGAAAGACGCTGTAAGCGTACTTATGTTGCATTTTCGATAAATATATGTTTCCTTGTTCTTAAAACATTTATTTGTGTGTCTTTAGTATCTCTACATTTTTCAGAGTATCAGAACTTGCAACACTGTGCCACTGATAGTTTTCGGCCGTTTCCATGGCTGCATCGTGTTATTTTAACATTGCCAATATCAAACGGCACAGAACTGTGAAAATAACTCACAAAGTTTGCATTTTAACTGTGTTATTTAACTTCAGTGAATGTTTGCATTTTAACTATACAGTTTAAATTTAGTGTCATTTTAATTTATCCGTACCTGCAAAGATTAATATCAGTTTTCATTAATTCTTGTGGTTGCTACATAATGGCTATCTTTAGTCTGATCTACTTAAATTCATACAAATTAACTTATTTCAAAATGATCAGTGATGACTATGCCACAGAATAATATTTCTCTACGCGAACCCATGACATTAAAGTAGCATTAATTTCAATGAGATTGCAAATCAAAAAGAACCTGAGATATTTTGTTAACATACGAGTTAGTATGGTGCTTCACATAAATCTTTACATGTTGTTTATTGCGAGCGTTACACCTTCCAATAATATTTCCATAAAAAAAGGAATGCATCATTTGCCGCGATAAGATGTGTTGTCACTTTAGTGTGTGTAGCGTCATTTGATGTGTAACTATACATATGTGTCTACATATCACACTTCTTAATGATCTGCAGATGTACATACAATAAAACCACATCACTTGACGCACAGAACAGAAGTCAACAACATGCATGCTAAGACCAACACACTGGCGCCCTACCGCGCGCCATAAGTATTTGTGTGGTAAGGTTATACAGCGTTAGTATATCATTGTAATACGAATTGTATTTTCCTTCATATATCACGTCGACTACAGCAACGATTTAAAAACTGATTGATAGGGATTCTACAGCGGCAGAACATTTAAGGTAAGGAGACGGTTGTATGCCCAACAAGCTTCAAGGGTACATGCAACTGGTGCCTTAGCGGCATGCAGAAAGTGGTTTGTGTTTGCTCTTTTTTTCTACATGTATTTCTTGTTGATGCACGTACTGCAGTGGCGCGGAAGATTCACAGATTTGTTTCAGATTATTAGACAGTAGGTGTGGTACAGGGGGAAAGATTTTTTATTCATTTTATTGCTATTTTTTCACTGTCTTACTAATTATTCGGTTTTGTGTGCTATATTTGTTTACATCTAGTTATACTTTGTATCTAGTCTTACAAAGATGGGTAGGCCAAAGAGAAAGAATAGAGTGAAAGATGACAATATTACAGATTTAGAAGAGACTGATAATATCAGGGAGTTATGGTGTACTGCCAAACCGAAGGGTCTGAATTTGGGAACTTAATGTCTGGTTCTAACGTGAAGACAGAATCACACAGAGGCGCCAGATCATCTGATGTCATAGCCATTACGGAACACGCAGTATCGGCAGCAAATGTGATATCGCCTACTGTGGTAGGAAATAATACTTTTTCTCTACGTTAATCCATTCTGTAAAGGAAATGCTAGCCGATAAGGAGCTTGAACGCGAGGAGAAAGAGATGGCGAGACGAAGGAAAAGAGAGTTAAAAGATTAAGAAGATAGAACGTGAGGAGAAGGAACAAGCTAAGGAGAAGGGACACAAAGAATAAAAAAAGACTAAGAGAAACCGAAACAGACACTAGGTGAGTATACCGGCTAAATTTGGTCCCCAATGAGCGAGATAAGCCGATTGTTGACCGTATTAACCCTAGGACGCCTAAGGGGCGTTAGTGTCAATATATTTTACAGAAAATTCCTGTTTTGAAATATAAAATAAATAAACTTATTATGGGTCCAACAACCCCCCGCCCCCCTGAGGCTTCCATGCTATAGAAAATTTCCCTTAGTAGGATTTCGTATTTCTCATCTCTACAACAATGCAAGTTAGTTTCTTGTTGGTTGGTATTCTTGATATTCGCAACAATCGGTTTACTTTCAGAGGAAGTGATTGTTGATGTCAGTCAGTTGTTATAAGTCTTGTAAACTTGCAGTGAGTTAGTGTGGTTATCAACACGTAGGCCTACAGTAACTTTGGTGTCCCACACATCAACAACGAAACCAAGTAAAAACTTACTGATGTTGTCAACAATGTCCCAAGATAAAGGCACTGTTGGAAAATAGAAGAATAAAACCGAGATAAATGCATATTATAATTCCACTAAAGGTGGAATTGATACCATTGATCAAATGGGGCGTATGTACACCTGCAAGAGGGGAACAAAGAGATGGCCTCTATCTGTATTTTACTCTTATCGACATTTGTGCTATCAGTGCAACCACCATACTCATCCAGCAACTTCCAAGATGGAATGAAAAGAAAGACAACTAACAGAAACTTTATCTTCTGCAAACTGGGACGAAACTAGTGGTAATTGCAGGTAGAAGAAAGAAGTGCCAATGCAAGAGGGTTATCTAACCAAATTGTTCAATCAATGGAGACTATTCTACAAAAGAAAATCAAAGAAGTGACAACAGAAGCACGTCAGCCACCTGCAGGGAAAGGTCGGTGCTATATTTGTGTAAGAAAAGCTAAAACAAAGAAGCAGAAGTACAACAATCTAAGCAAACCAATATTGTGGACAGTGTCATAAACATGTGTATAACACACGTTCAGAAAAAATTGTGAAGTGTGTCTCTTGCCTTGAAGTTGAGGACTCAGAGTAGTCTATTGTATATGAACACATCTGTATTTTGTATTGTAATATGTCAATTTTTTATTCACTCAATCAAATATTTACAACAATTAACAACATTTATAAACCAATGCCTTAGTTAAAATACATAAACCATTTTGAAAGTTGTAATTTTTCGTCACTAAACTTATTTAATACCTGTGGGCTCGCCGAACCCCCCCCCCCCCCCCTTTTAGGCATCAAAGTTAGAAAAAAAGGCTTGGGCGTCCTAGGGTTAAAGGTGAAATAGATAAAATGTGCATCCAGGTCGGAGAACTTGTTACGCAAAACAAAAGATTTACCTGACAATGAACTCGACTCACGATTCTGTACCTTAGCGGAAGCGCTTGAAGAACAGATGAAAAAGGTTACGATGACTGTAAATGAATTGTCTATCAACTTAGACAGAAAAACTGAGACCGGAGGAGCTACGACTCTGCATCGTATGAATACGGCAGCGAGTTGAGAGGAAAACAAACATAGCGCACGACTGCCGCGGGATGGGCATCAATTACCACAGCTTATGCCTGGGGCAGAGCCCGAGAACAGTGACAGTAGGTGTCGACAAATTACTGAGCCTCCACTTAATAGTCATCGGCATGGAAATATCCTCATTAATGCTACGCGTTCCGAGAACTCGATTCGCAATGCTGCTGTTAGGTACAGCCCGTGTAGCGAAGAAAACGCATTGTTGGCGTGGCGAGCGCTGTAGCTGCGGTGCCAACATTGGCACATATAAAACATGAGGAATGTTTAATAAAACACCGCCAGTTGTAAACCTTCTCGGACGAGAAGAAATGTGTGCATCCCGCGACATTTATTAAGAATTTCCGGACTGTGCTGCCTGCATCATAGACTGAAAGGCAAAAGATCCAGTTGCTGATCTCATTTATAAGTGGCGACGCAGCTTTGTGAGTGATTGGGATCGCTGATAGCTGCCATACATTTCTGAACTTCGCAAGACGTTCTTATGTCGCTTCTGGTCGAAGTGTGCACAAGAATGCTTAAGAAAGCAAATTTATAATCCGGAGTCGTACAATCCAGAGCATGGAAACCTGCCCAAGTACTTTGAAAAGTACTGGCATGGACTCATGTCTTCGCGCGACGTGTTAAGAATTTTAAAAGGTAGACTACCAATGGCTATACTCGAGAAACTATTCCACGTCCCTGACGCGGATCTGGAATTGTATATGGTCGCAGCTGACGTATCTGACCTTATCGAAGAGGATGCAAAGCAGAGCGAAGCTGTGAACGGCGGTCAAAGCAGCTACTATGTAAACAAAGACCAGAGTGGCAACAGTCCACGCAGTAACGGTGAAAAGAGAGGTAATGATTACTTTATTGGAATAACAGCAATCAAACAAATGGACACATAAATGAGCCTAACTATAACAACAATTATAACAAACATTCGAACGGTAGTACGTTTAGTAATGTAAACGGTCATATTAACAGAAAAATGCGGAATTAAGATGGTTATAATGCCCAGTTCTAACCTAAAAACATACGTGGGGTTAATGACACTAGACAAAGAACAGGTCCAGTAAACTGGCAGTCGAATCCGCAGCGGGATAGAAACCATCTTGAAAATAATGCCAATCTAATGCAAAATGCAGCTAATAACTAGCAACAATAGTGGATACCGCTACAGAACGAGATGCAGCCACAGACGCAGCAGAATCTCGTAGAGTCAGAACTGCTGAGATTGCTGACAAACCTTAGCCCAGCACGTCACAAACGTGAAACTCCGCACGACCCATATAACTCTTCGCATGTGGTCGTGGTGGCAAAAAGTGGGGGAGGGGCCAGTTGCCAAATAAATGTATCCAAGCCTCGGTGCCACAAGGGGTTTGACCTGAAGGAGGAATTGTGCGCTGATAAACGCAAATGTGGTCAGCGGAACACAGAACTGGTGCCCTGGAATGCCCGTGAATATTAGTATCGACACTTGTACAAGTATATCCGTGATGGATTACGACATAAGTTACCATCATTGCCGGTGCAGAACTGCAAATTGGCGGAGGCGTGTGGGAACGAGTGCAAGGAATCCAGAACAACGTGCAGGTCGTTATACAAGTGGAAAACGAAGCAATTAAATGCTCACTCCAAGCTGTCAAGAATTTGGCAGTTCCCTATATCCTCGTATATGCATTTTTGAAAGACAGTGTAAGTAGGCTGGTTAGGTTTTTATGTTGGTAACGCCATGTAGCGCTCTCTATGAAAATCACTGACTGTGCCGTGTGCAGTCTGTGGCTGGTTTGCATTGTTGGAAGCTGCTATTGTAGTGTTGGGCAGTTGGCTGTTAACAGCGCGTAGCGTTGCACAGTTGGAGGTGAGCCGTCAGCAGTGGTGGATGCGGGGAGAGAGATGGCGGAGTTTTGAGAGAGGATGATCTGGACGTGTGTCCATCAGAGACAGTCAATTTGTAAGACTGGATGTCATGAACTGATATATAATGACTTTTGACCACTATTAAGGTAAATACATTGTTTGTTCTTTATCAAAATGTTTCATTTGCTAACTGTGCCTATCAGTAGTTAGTGACTTCATTGGTTAGAATCTTTTATTTAGCTGGCAGTATTGGCGCTCGCTGTATTGCAGTAGTTTGAGTAACGAAGATTTTTGTGAGGTAAGTGATTCATGAAAGGTATAGGTTATTGTTAGTCATGGCCATTCTTTTGTAGGGATTATTAAAAGTCAGATTGCGTTGCGCTAAAAATATAGTGTGTCAGTTTAGAGTTAATCAGAATAAGTAAAGAGAGAAATGACTGGTACGTTCAGTTTTGCTCAGCTGTTTGAAAATCAAATAATGTAAGAGGTTTATCAGCACAGTAATTCATAAATTTTTCCAAGGGGACGTTTCAACAGGGATACAAAAATAGACGGGCTGTCCGCACACTAAGGAATAAAGGCAGAATCGTAGACTGGCACTGATAAAGACAATCGCCCTGCCGAATAGTACTGCAGGGGCTTAAAGGCTGCATATGACCAACCAAAGTTATTGCACACTGCCTGTGAGAATACCCGGGAAGACTACCGACGCATATATAGGAACGGCGAGAATGAGATAGACGTCATAAAAGTGGATATCGATACTAAAGCCACCTAGTCGAATTATCTGGACGCAAGTCAGCAGCCCCAACTCGCACAACTGTTAAAACCATATCTAACAATACTGTCGGAGAAACTGAGCACAATAAATGGATACTTTTAGGACAAGCAAGCTAAACTGCATCACATATTGCCGAGCTATCTATTCTCTCCTTCGGAGAAGGGAATAAGTTGTATCCAAAGAGATACAAAGGATGATGAAGTAGAGGATGATAGAGACCTCCTTATCCCCTTGTAGCAGCCCATTTGTCTCAGTCTTCAACTCGGACAGCAGCAGTCGTCTTGCGCTTGACGCGCGTCACATAAATAGATAATCATTCCCGTGCAAAGACGAGCGGAAAATGTTGAGGAACAATTACAGAAGTTCCAGGGAATGAGATACATTACGAGCTAGGGCTTAAAGGCCTCATCTTACCAAGTCTTACAAACCAAAGCTATCGAAAATATACTGCCTTTATCTTTGCTGGTCGGAGCTACCTTTCGGGATCTCCCTCAGCTCTGGGGGTTTCATTACAGCCTTAGCCACTGTAATTGGCCCGTTCCTCCTTGACAGGGTAACGCTCTACGAGGACGCCCTGCTTATAGCGACTAAGTCATGGACAGAGCACCTGGAACTGGTAAGCCGTTCTCTGCAGAGATTTGTTGAGGTAGTCGTCACAATAAATCTTAAAATGTCAAAATTCGGACAGAAAGAAATGAAGTTTTTAGGAACATTGTCACACCTGTAGGGATCATGTCTGACCCAGGGAAAGTGGACGTGATGAGAAACGTGTGTTATCCCAGCACGAAAACGCTGCTAAGAGCCTTCTTGGGCCCGGTGTCATTTTTCAGGCGCTTCGTGTAACCATAGATTATACAGCTACGTATTGCTGAGCGGAAGAAGACACAATGATTTTTCTCACAGGAATGAAAAATACATTTGACAACATTAAACAAGCAGTAGTCAATTCCGTGATACTGCACCTTCCTGGTATGAACAACAACTATTACTTACCTTGCCTCCGATGCGTCAACCTGGGGTTGGGGCATGTTTGTTCCAAACGGACAATTCGCTGGGACAGTCAGAAGTAAAGATCGTCGGATTCGCTAGCCTTGTCTTATCCGACTGTGAGCGTGCTTACTCGGAAACTGAACTGGAAATATTAGCGGTAGTGTGGTCGTTAAAGATATGTCACTATTATGCATATGGCAGGCAATTCGTGGTCGTTTGTGATCTCCAAGCCCCCAGCTTCATTTTGACATGTCGATTATTAAATGTTAGATTACGATTTTAAGATAAGGCATATGAAGGGTAAAGACAATACAATGGCCGATGCACTGTCACACTTGCCACAGTGGTTACCGGAATTTACGGAATTCGTTGAACATTCAACAGAGTACAAAATTCTGTTAGTAAAAGATGCAGGGAGCAGACAAACGTATTTGCGCATGAGTGAAAATATTAGGGACTTGAAAGAAGCAGTTCCCCTTTGCAAAAGGATCATCGAATTATTAAAGAGTGATGCAGTCTGTGGAGAAAAGACAACCACTTCTATGAATATCAAGAGCTCAGATGGAAACCCAGTTCTAAGCAAAGAAGGGAAAGCAGAAAGGTGGAAGGAGTATATAGAGGGTCTATACAAGGGCGATGTACATGAGGACAATATTATGGAAATTGAAGAGGATGTAGATGAAGATGAAATGGGAGATAAGATACTGCGTGAGGAGTCTGACAGAGCACTGAAAGACCTGAGTCGAAACAAGGCCCCGGGACTAGACAGCATTCCATTAGAACTACTGACGGCCTTGGGAGAGCCACTCCCAACAAAACTCTACCATCTGGTGAGCAACATGTATGAGACAGGCGAAATAGCCTCAGACTTCAAGAAGAATATAATAATTCCAATCCCAAAGAAAGTAGGTGTTAACAGATGTGAAAATTACCGAACTATCAGTTTCATAAGTCACAGCTGCAAAATACTAACGCGAATTCTTTACAGACGAATGGAGAACGTGGTCGAAGCCGGTCTAGGGGAATTCCGTAGAAATGTTGGAACACGTGAGGCAATACTCACCTTACGACTTATCTTAGAAGAAAGATTAAGGAAAGGCAAACCTACGTTTCTAGCATTTGTAGAGCTAGAGAAAGCTTCTGACAATGTTGACTGGAATACTCTCTTTCAAATTTTAAAGGTGGCAGGAGTAGAATACAGGGAGCGAAAGGCTATTTACAACCTGTACAGAAACCAGATGGCAGTTATTAGAGTAGATGGGCACGAAAGGGAAGCAGTGGTTGGGAAGGGAGTGAGACAGAGTTGTAGACTCTCCACGATGTTATTCAATCTGTATATTAAGCAAGCAGTAAACGAAACAAAAGAAAAATTTGGAGTAGGAATTAAAATACATGGAGAAGAAATAAAAACTTTGACGTTCGCCGATGACATTGTAATTCTGTCAGAGACAGCAAAGGACTTGGAAGAGCAGTTGAACAGAATGAACAGTGTCTTGAAAGGAGGATATAAGTTGAACATCAACAACAGCAAAACGAGGATAATGGAATGTAGTCGAATTAAGTCGGGTGATTTTGAGGGAATTAGATTAGGAAATGAGACAAAAAATGGCTCTGAGCACTATGGGACTTAACATCTGAGGTTATTAGTCCCCTAGACTTAGAACTACTTAAACCTAACTAACCTAAGGACATCACACACATCCATGCCCGAGGCAGGATTCGAACCTGCGACCGTAGCGGTCGCGCGGTTCCAGACTGTAGCGCCTAGAACCGCTCGGCCACACCGGCCGGCGAAATGAGACACTTAAAGTAGTAAAGGAGTTTTGCTATTTGGGGAGCAAAATAACTGATGATGGTCAAAGTAGAGAGGATATAAAATGTAGACTGGCAATGGCAAAGAAAGCGTTTCTGAAGAAGAGAAATTTGTTAACATCAAGTATAGACTTAAGTGTCAGAAGGCCGGCCGTAATGGCCGAGCGGTTCTACGCGCTTCAGTCTGGAACCGCGCGACCGCTACGGTCGCAGGTTCGAATCCTGCCTCAGGCATGGATGTGTGTGATGTCCTTAGGTTAGTTAGGTTTAAGTAGTTCTAAGTTCTAGGGGACTGATGACCTCATAAGTTAAGTCCCATAGTGCTCAGAGCCATTTGAGCCATTTAAGTGTCAGGAAGCAGTTTCTGAAAGTACTTCTATGGAGTGTAGCCATGTATGGAAGTGAAACATGGACGATAAATAGTTTGGACAAGAAGAGAATAGAAGCTTTCCATATGTGTTGCTACAGAAGAATGCTGAAGATTAGATGGGTAGATCACATAGCTAATGAGGAGGTTTTGAATAGAATTGGGGAGAAGAGGAGTTTGTGGCACAACTTGACAAGAAGAAGGGACCGGTTGGTAAGACATGTTCTGAGGCATCAGGGGATCACAAATTTAGCATTGGAGGGCAGCGTGGAGAGTAAAAATGGTAGAGGGAGACCAAGAGATGAATACACACTAAGCAGATTCAGAAGGATGTAGTTTGCAGTAGGTACTGGGAGATGAAGAAGTTTGCACAGGATAGAGTAGCACGCAGAGCTGCATCAAACCAGTCTCAGGACTGAAGACCACAACAGCAACAACAGTCTGTGACCTGAGAAAACAATATCAGTTACGAAATGATGTGCTCTTCCAAAGACAATAACCGCACACAGAAAAATGTGTGTGGATTTCAGAACAGTGCACAGACAATGTTATCTTTTACACACATCACACCTAGGGGCATTTTGGCATAGAGAAATGTGCGAACAAAATTGCAACTTACTGTTATTTTCTTAACTTACAGTAGTTCATTAGGAAGCTAACAAGAACCCGTGTGCCTTTACAAAGGGAAAATCTCACAAATTGCAGCACATTCAATGAATTGCATTCCATCATCCCTTCAAAGCTCCGACAATTAGCAGTAATAGATGTCACGGGACCTCTTCCGAAAGCTAGGGTGGGTGGGAGGTACCAGGCACTTAGCAGCTGTGTACGATGCGTTTCCAAAATTTATAAAACAGAACTCCATCTCTGCTTCCATAACAAGAAAACTTGTGTGTGATTACATTCCGCAGACATTCCGCAGATACTGCCACCTATTTCAGAAGTAATAGATGAAAGACTTTTATGCGTGAACAAGAAGAAAAACACAATGTGATCTGAATTTTCTACCTGCAGACAACCGTGCTGAACGAATCTTCCTAGAGGTTAATCGGATTCTTCGAATGTATACGCCAACTCAGCATACTATATAGGCACATATGTTCCGCTATTCGAGAACATCTATAACAACACACCTCGTTTGTCAACAGGCTTTAAACCCGCCGACACATGTCATCCGAATCTGAGTCGAATGAATGTCTTAAACCATTGCCGCAGATATCAAGACAGGTGACGACAGAGGAAAAGACTAAGCAAGCATGAATATTTTTAGGCAATCAGTTGTAAATCAGGAGTCGCCAATACAACAAACAACAGAGGGCTATTCGTGAGTGCCAAGAGGGCAATCTTGCCTTGCAGAAGAGTCTCGTCTAAAAAGAATCAATAAAAAGTGGCAAGGGCCACACTTGATTATCAAGATACCGCATATAGGTTGCTACCTTCTTGCAAACCCAAGAATTTTAACGGTGAAAGGATATACCGACACCGCGAATGAAACTTTTCGTCACTGCAGAATAAATGAACATTAATATGCCATGTCATATGACAGAAGAAAAAAAAGTTTTGCTCATGTTAAAAGTAGTTTAAGCATGATTTCTGTGTTTTCTTAACTAGTATCTAAGTGTGTATGTCAGTTGTTTTAAGTTTTTCTATATTTGTGTAATTGTATTTGTGTAATGTTTCGTATGACTTTGAAGTGGTAACTAAAGCCACAGACATTTCAATGTTTTTCACATAGGAGTCACAACAGTGTGCGAACCGTATTAACAATTTTAAGTCAAAATGAGCCCTCAGTAAGTAACTATCGCATGCTTCTGGGGCCCTTTTCGCTTTTATGATTTCTACTTACTGATCAGAGCGTTCTGACTTTCACTTTGCTTATAATTATTTCTCATCCCGGATGAGACTTGTCCTGATTGGGGACATTTGTACGCTTTGTGCATATGTTCTTAACCGTTCTTCATAACCGAGAGTTTTCTGCACATTATACCGAAGTTCGGCACCATGCAGCCGTGTCTTGTATGTAATAGTATTTTGCCGAATAAATCAGTACGAATAAACGTAAAACCAAAAGACTTAGTCGAGAATGACGGAATGGCCAGGTTATCGGCATGAAGGGATGCTACGTAACTTCTGATTATGATCATAAGTTATGAAAGCCCAAAGCACTGTAAATGGACAATGTAACATGCAAAGGTAAGTCACATTTTGCGTATATTCTAATGAACTGTAGAAATTTATATACCATAGTGCTTCTTTTTTCATCATGTACAATGTACCGACTGAATGATATGGAAGACATTCTATGTATGAATTTGTGAATATAAATTGTGTTTTCAGTGCAAGAACGCACTATTCGAGTGCTAAACTGTGTGTGGCGAAAACAGACAAAAACGTTTTTTGAAAGACATCATGTTTACGCCAGTGACTGTTAATTTTTTTGTTTCCACTACTGCAATGTCAGACTTAGGCAATTACCAAGTGCAGATGTTTTGGCTTTAAGCCAGGTCAACTTTATACACGCTGACACATTTATATGTCGTTGTCATTTGCTGTATATACGTTCGTAAAGCTGCTAAGTAGTGAGAGCACACATGGCCATATATCGTAAAACAGCACAGTCTGTACATACACATGTTTGTTCCACCATCACTAGTTTTGTGTTATGTTTTTACTTGGATTTCATTTGCTTTCAGACAACTCCAGGAAGTGGACGAGTTTGTGATCCCAGGCTCAATGTAATTAATAACGTTGTGTTTCAGTGAATGGTACACTGTGATACATTTATGAACAGGTCTTTAGGAGAGGAAATGAATTACTGAATAAAAAATACAGGGTGCCATTTAAAAAAGTCATATCTTTGTAAAAAAAAAAAAAGCTAGAACGAAGCCAATCATGCTGATTGATGTCCCCGTGTCGGTTAAAGAGCATTTGCTTGAAACATTTTGTAATTTGCATCTGGACAAACAGTTAATTAGGATGGTTAAGGCAAATGAGACACCCTGTATAATAGGTTCAAGTTTGAGGAATGTTGGAGTCTTTAAGATAGAAAAGCTAGAGGGAAGTCCCTCCTCAGCAAAAAAGGCATAGGCGGGACTGCCAAAGGCGGAAGTGCGCGATTTGGCGCAACAGGTCTGTGTGCCAGTTATGTTCAGTGCAGAGCTGTAAACGAGTTAGCATCCTGGTTGATCAGTGATACAAAGACTTGGATGTAGATTGTTATCAGCTGGCGTATCATGGCATTTCTTGAGTTACAATAAATTTTGTACTTACGACGCCAATTACATACTTGACGGCATATTGCATGAAGAGCCATAAATGCACCATGCATCTTTGTTATACCGCCACAGAAGATCGCCACTGCATATTCCTCAGGCAAAGTAATAATTTATTTTGTAAATGCATGTATGCACCGTGTCTCCCTATGTTTTGAAGTAATAAGTGCATAAGATTATCATTGTATCTGGAACTATATTTATTCTGTTGCTCACCTTGACAAGATCTCTGTTGTTTATGTTATTGTACTGTGTTATGTACGACAAGTGGTGTGCATTAATTGTGTGTACATGTGCAGTTCATTAAACTGTGTGATTTGTAGGCATATATTTCGTACAGTTACGCATCAAATGACGTCACACGCATTAGACAACACAATTTATCGCGGACAAATTACTCATTCCTTTTTTGAACAGAAATATTATTTGAAGGTTTAATGCCCACAATAAATAACACGTAAAGAGCGGTGTTGAGCACCATGGTAGCTCGCATCTTAGCAAAGTATCTCAGGTTCTTTTCGAATTGCAATTTCACTGACATTAATACTGGTTTATTGAAATGGGTTCACGTAGAGAAATATTATTCTGTGGCATATTCATCACCGATCATTCCTGAGTAAATAAATTTCTGTGAATTTACGTAGCTGAGCAACCACAAGAATTTTAAAAAAAATACTATTGACCTCTGCAAATAAATTAAAATGACACTGAATTTAAATAGTATAATTAAAATGCAAACTTTGTGGGTTATTTCCGCGGCTCTGTGCAGTTTAATATTAGCAGTATTCAAATTAAACGTTGCGGCCGTGCAACTGGCCGACAACAATCAGTCACAGGCTCGGGCTGTATTGCGCGTTCTGATACTCTCAAAATATAAGTCATTAGTTTCCTTAACGTGTAGGGCTGCTAAAGGTTTTGAAAGCAAGTAAGCATATATATATTTAACGAAAATGTAACATAAGTACATTTAAAATGTCTCTCAAGTTTATCCTCATACAATATTAACACCAACGTAAATAATTACGTAAAATCATTCGGCTGTTTCAAAGCAATTAATATTTTGAACATAGAGCAAAGAATAACATATACAATAAATCGATATTGTTTTGAAACACAATTACGTTGAATGGTAATGTTTTACCTTTACATTTTTACGTTTCTGTACATAGTTAGGTACGTCTTTCAAGAATCATAAAAGTATTCGTTCATTGCGCTGCTCGTAATCCCGTATGAGTAAATTTTGTTCCTCCCAGCGCAACCAGTGCAATGCCCCTCTGGGATTATCGTACGACAAATGCACAACGCACTTGTGGACAGTAATTCCACTAGTACTGGTTCTACACTGTCTCAAATGATCACCTTGTTCGCGATTGTGAAAGATACACATTACATTAGTTTGATTTCACTTTATAGTTCGTATAATCTCCTTTCGAGAACGTTCATGATTAGCTAAAAAGTAATTACATTAATCGAGTGTTCAAAGTTTTTAAATGTTGTAGACATCAGATGATACTGAATATTATTGGTTTTTGACATTCTTTGCATTGTTATTTGGGTTTATATAGGTACTATATTCTTGACTTTTGACCCCCTTATTGATTACAATTATCGAAAACTTTCTGGCAAATTTGCATTCCCCGGGGAGGTATTGACTGACACTCCCATTCGGGTTCCAAGCGACGGGAAAAACAGGGTGCCTCTAAATACCTTGCCCAGAGCCTTCAGACTGTGGATGACTGCACTTTACAGAATAATTACCATATCTTTTACGGTAAGAAGTCAAAATTATTGCGTTATGATTACGAAATCTACAAAATCATCTATCTTAAAGACTCCAACATTCCTCAAACTTGAACGTATTATACAGGGTGTCCCATTTACCCTGACCACCCTAAATAACTGTTTGTCCAGATGCAAATTACAAAATGTTTCCAGCAAATGCTCTTTAACCGAATGGGGGACATCAATTAGCATGATTGCCTTCGTTCTAGCTTTGTTTTTTTTTGTTTTTTTTTTACAAAGACGTTACTATTTTAATTGGCATCCTGTTTTTTTATTCAGTAATTCATTTCGTCAAAAATGTATCACAGTGTACCATTCACTGAAACACAACGTTATTAATTACATAACACAACATTGACTTTGAGCTTGGGATCACAAACTCGTCCAGTTCCTGGAGTTGTCAGAAAACAAATGAAAATCACGTAAAAACATAACACAAAACTGACTTTGACTCTCCTGTACCATTACCCAGGAGTAGAACACGCAAAGGCGCTCAAAGTGGTGACCCTGGACACCGATACACTGGTGCACTCGTTGAATGAAAGAATTATTTACTGCTTCCAGTGTTGCCCGCTGAGAGAATCAGAAGCAAACCTGATACGTTCCTGCATGTCCTCTGGAGTTGTTGGAATATCGCGATAGACAACGTCTTTAATCCATCCCCAAAGAAAAAATCCAGAGTTTTTAAATCAGGAGACTTAGCAGACCAAGTAACTGTTCCTCCTTCACCATTCCACCTGGCTGGATACCTTCGGTTCAGAACACAACTTGCACGCAAGGCATTATGTGCTGGACATCCATCGTGTTGATGCCACATGAGTATTCGGGTTCTTAGCTGCACTTCATCCAGAAGAGGAGGAAGAATTCGTCTGAGGAAGTTGGCATACACTGTGCCGTTTAGACTACCACTGATGAAACAGAGACCAATAATTGCAATACCAAGCATCCCACAGCAGACGTTAACTCTCCACTGAGGCTGATGTCTCATCCATCTAAGCCTCGTGGGTTGTCGCTGGACCAATAATGCATGTTCCTTGTATTTACCTGTCTTTTGGTTGAGAAGGAACATTCATCGGTAAACAGAACATTGAAGATGATGTTCGGATTGGCAATGATTTGCTGCTGGGCCCACTGACAGAACTGTACACGATTCTGAAAATCATTCCCATGCAGTTCTTGTTGTTGATGTACATGGTAAGGCTGGAACCGCTGACGTGTAAGAATACGATTACACTGAGTTTAGGAATGTCACACTCGTCTTCAAGCTGTAGTGTGCTCACATGTGAATTCATAGCAACGGAAGCGAGAACAGTAACTTCGACAGCTTCGTCTGTGCGAGTGCTACGACGATTGCGTTGTCGTGGATTGAAACTTCCCGCATCTGAAGCGTCGCAACAAGACGAGAAAACATCGGACGGGAAGGTAGATTCTTGTGAGGATATCGCTCTCTGTACAGTTCCGCTGCCTGCGTAGCGTTTCACCTACCTTCAACAACAACAACATCAATAATAAAAGAAACGTTATGTCGATATAGTTTGTAGAAGGACAGCCTTTACTGTATGCCTAATCTACACAACAGTATTTAAAAGGTCTAAACTACTGTACTAAATGTACCCGTACATAAGAAAACAGCAATTACTATTCTGCTAACTTACATTCCCCACAGATGAGTAGCATTTCTACCTTCTCGACGTTGGTGTACATTCTACTCACACATCCCTTCAACTGACGATGGTTGACGGAATGAAGGGTGTGCATTCTACTTATGTTCACATTTGTCCTCTGTCAACGTCAGCACGTGGATGTGTTCCATTACCCCGAGTACCTGCACTAAGCGCTGGGGGCGTCAACGTCATTGTTGTGATATGTAATTAATAACGTTGTGTTTCAGTGAATGGTACATTGTGATATATTTTTGAATAGGTCTTTAGGACAGGAGTTGAATTACCGAATAAAAAATGCAGGGAGAAATTTAAAAAAAAAGTCATACCATTGTTCATATCTTTGTAAAAAAAACAAAGCTACAACGAAGGCAAACATGCTGATTGATGTCTCCCTGACGGCTAAAGAACATTTGCTTGAAACATTTCGTAATTTGCATCTGGACAAACAGTTATTTAGGGTGGTCAAGATAAATGGGACACCCTATATACTGCAGCTCAGTATATAAAATGGGATAACTTCTGAACGGATATTTGCAAAAGATTTCCAGATTACATCAAATTAAAGAATGAAAAAAGTATTTACATAGATCTCTAGTCAAAGAAATTACATAATACGGACGATACAGTCTTTATAATCGAATGGAAGACTACGAACTGAGTGGTCGGATTAAAAACGGTCAGGGGCAGTCTTTCGATTCTGCAGCTCAATGTATAGGCCTACATCGAAGAAACAATGACAAAATAAAAGAAAGGCTCAGCAATGACATTACCATTGATGGCGAAATAACACCGGTGATAAGATTCGCTGAAGACATTTCCACCCTCAGTGAAAGAGGGCTTACGGAAGAACTACTGAATGTAATGAAAAGTCTAATGAGTACGTAATATGGATTGAGAGTAAACCAAAGAAGGACGAAAGTAACGTGAAGCAGCAGAAATGTGATAGCGTTAAACTTGACGTCTAAGTAAGTGACCATGAAATGAACGAATTGCAGGAATTCTGCTACCTCCGAAGCAAAATAACATCTGACGGACAAAACTAGGAAGCAGACTAAACACAGCCATTGAGGGTATTTCGGGACAAAACAGGTTACTAGTATTAACAATAGGTCTTTTACTTTGAGGAAGAAATCTCTGACAATATACGTTTGGTGCACAGCATTGTACGCCAGTGAATCATGGATAGTGGGACAACCGAATAGAAGAGAATCGAAGCATTTGAGGTGTGGAGCGATTGAATCTGCATCTACATGAGTGCTCTGCAATTAACAAGGGCCGGGCAGAGGGTTCATTGGACCACCTTCAAGCTATTTCTCTACCGTTCCACTCTCGAACAGCACACGGAAAAAACGAACACTTAAATCTTTTAGAAAAAGCTCTCATTTCTCTTACTTTATTACAATGATCATATTTTACTATACAGATGGGTTCGAATAAAATATTTTCGCATTCAAAGGAGCAAGTTGGTGACAACAATTTCGCGCTGCAACGAAAAACACCTTTGGTTTAATGATCGCTACCCCAACTAGCATATCGTATCCGTGGCATTCTCTCCCCTATTTCGCGTTAATAGAAAATGAGCTGCACTTCCTTGAACTTTCCCGATGTCCTCCATCAGTTCTATCTGATGTGGATCCCACATCGAGCAGGAACACTCCAGAAGAAGATAGACAAGCATAATGCAGGCAGTCTCTTCAGTAGATTTTTTGCATCTTCTAAGTGTTCCGTCCGTAAATCGCAGTCTTTAACTGGTTTTCCCCACAACATTATCTGTGGAAACGTTACAATTTAAATTATTCGTAATTGTAATCCCTAAACAGTTAGATGTATTCACAGCCTTTAGATTTGTGTTATCATCGCGTAAACGAAATTCAGCATAGCCACACTCGTTTAGAGTCAGTTGCCACTTTCAGCACCACAGAGAGATCGTGTGCAAATAGTAGCAACTTACAGAAAAGGAATAGGAACGCAAAGGTACTTTTTACACACCTATCATACTAGTATAAATGTTGTAGGCCTTCAAGCTGTTTTGGCCTAGACTTTGTGTTTGTAATTATTTTTCTCTAGTAAATTTTTATTCTGAGAAATGATTGTTATAAAATTTGAAAGTTTCAGTTCAGTATAAAATCGTAATTAAATAAGCTTTTACTATAGGTCAAATTTCACAACTTTAACTACCATGTGGCATACTTCATTCAAAAGAGCTTTCTCAAAACAAGATCTTATCGCTCCAGGAAATTTAGCAGTATTTATAATTATGGTAGTTAATCATTTAAATACTTCCACTTCTTCATGAAATGAAAACTGGGAACTTCATTGTTACAGGGACGCGATCTGTACTGGTTGTCCTGGGGAGAACAATATTTTTTCATATGGAATTACGAACAGTGCAGTGAATTAAGACTTTTATGATTCCTGAAAGACGTGCGTAAAAATCCACAGACAAAACATTTGTCATTCAGTGTTATTGTATGTAAGACCAACAATTATTATGTACATTATTCTTTGCACTATGTTAAAATATTAATAACTATGAAGCAATCAAATGATTTTATGCAATTACTTACTCCGGTCTTGATCTTGTGTGAGGAGACACGTGAGAGACGTGTCGCATTTTGGATAAATATATGTGTGCACTTGCTCTTAAAATATTTATTTATGTATCTTTAGTATCTCTGTACCTTAGGCAACTAAGGAATTATCTTTTTTTTTTCAGAGTATCAGAACGCGCAATACAGTGTGACTGATTGATGTCGGCCATTTCCATGGCTGCATCGTTTTATTTGAACATTGCCAATATCAAACGGCACAGTACCGTGGAAATAACTCACAAAGTTTGCATTTTTAGTATATTATTTAACTTCAGTGAATGTTTGCATTTCAACTATCTTATTTAACTTCAGTGTCGTTTTAATTTAGCGATAACTGCAAAGATAAATAGCACTTTCATTAAATTCTTGTAGTTGCCACATACGGCTCTATTTTGTATCAGCTACGTAAATTCGCACAAATTACCTTACTCCTAACCAATTTGTTTTGCTCATATGATGACTTTACAAGACGGTAAACGACAGCATTATATACAAAAACAATGTAAGAGGACTGTTCAGATTGCGCCCCCGAATCGTTTATGTAGATCAGGCAGGGGACCTGTAACATTTCTGGTTGAGGGCCATTATTGGACACATGTAGCGCATGAAACCTTTTCGTCAGGCGGATTGCGTAAACCCTTCGGTCAGCCCTCGAAAAGTCTTCCACTGGCTGCCATACCTTGGAACGACCTCCCACTCAACCCTGGGTCAACCTCAGCACGGGCAGTACCCCTGGGCAGCCAGAGTAATGTATCGATCGGGGGACATGTGGCACATACTATTTGATGTTGTAACATATCGATATTATACTCTTTATTTATCACTGGCTTCTGGATCTATAGAAGCAGAGCGCGTCTTCTCCATGGAGGGAGCATTGTCAAGCTGTATGACGACAACAATGTCCCAGCGCTAGTGGTAGCATGCCTGTTGTGGTATAGAAGGAGAGTCGTCGTTGTGCTACCGCAGAAAGCGGTCGCACGCATCAATGTCACGGATAAATAGTATGAGGAACTGGTAGAAAGATAATTAAGAGTTCAAAGTGTATATCCCATCGTGGAAGGAAAGTGTTTCAGTAAATCAGTTATTTTTCGGAAAGGCCCACGGAATTATTTATGAGATTTATGTTTGAAACAGTGTCGTGTTTGCGAATCAGTAATTCTCGTGGAGAAATATATTTATGTTAGGATGTAAATGAAACGTCTACCGTGATCAGTGATAATCTGTTTAATTAGTGTACCAATGTAATACGGCAGTGCTTGCTTCATTGTGAATATGAAACAAGCATAACTACAAAAACGAGAATGGATGAGCTTGATCATTGTTGGGGAAGTACATTAGATACTAAGGGGAAAAAAAAGTAATTTATATTGTTCTGCTATTATTTCAAACCAAATTTTCCATTTTTCATGTGAATAACGTAAATATTTGAAATGTATGAAAGACATGCATTCATATTAGGCACATGGTCAACTTTGTTTTATAACGAAGCACGTTTTACAAGCAGAGCTCACATGCTTGAGTCCAGTAGTGCAATAGCCACAAATGTAACACAAAAATTAACTGAAAAGACAATGACTAGTGCTTCACAATGTCCATTGCATCACCACATCCAGCCCCCAACAGTGATCCCCATTGGCAAAGGCCTCGAAATGTGTGAATGAAGCCAGCACCGCCTGGCCCTGTGAGCAAATGGTCACCAACTCAGTTTGCATCTGAGTACAGCAGTCATAGTCCCTATCCATACTAAAGGTGCTTGAAGTATACACTAGAAAGCTATCAAAACGTGTAACTGTGACTAGTAAGTACACAAACATGCGAGAAATTTAAAAAATTTAAACTAAAGAAGACACAGAAAAATCAAAATAAATCGCTTCTTATTAGAAGCTGTGTCAACAAACTAAACGGTTTGGCTCGATGGGCTACTGCAGTGATAGGGGACACCACTTAACAGCATGTTGAAATGTATGTGGACTGATAACATAACGAATGAGGAGGTTGTCCGCAGAATTGGGGAAGAAAGGAACATAATTGTGGAAAACACAAAATTATAGCACCTATGTGAAGACATCATCATCATCATCATCATCATCATCATCATCATCATCATTTAAGACTGATTATGCCTTTCAGCGTTCAGTCTGAAGCATAGTTCCCCTTATAAAATTCCTCCATGATACCCTATTCAGTGCTAACATTGGAGCATCTTCTGATGTTAAGCCTATTACCTCAAAACCATTCTTAACCGAATCCAGGTACCTTCTCCTTGGTCTATCCCGACTCCTCCTACCCTCTACTGCTGAACACATGAGTCTCTTGGGTAACCTTGCTTCTCCCATGCGTGTAACATGCCCCCACTATCTAAGCCTGTTCGCCCTGAATGAAACATCTATTGAGTTCATTCCCAGTTTTTCTTTGATTTCCTCATTGTGGACACCCTCCTGCCATTGTTCCCATCTACTAGTACCTGCAATCATCCTAGCTACTTTCATATCCGTAACCTCAACCTTATTGATAAGGTAACCTGAATCCACCCAGCTTTCGTTCCCATACAACAAAGTTGGTCGAAAGGTTGAACGGTGCACAGATAACTTAGTCTTGGTACTGACTTCCTTCTTGCAGAAGAGAGTAGATCGTAGCTGAGCGCTCACTGCATTAGCTTTGCTACACCTCGCTTCCAGTCCTTTCACTATGTTGCCATCCTGTGAGAATATGCATCCTAAGTACTTGGAACCATCCACCTGTTCTAACTTTGTTCCTCCTATTTTGCACTCAATCCGTTTATATCTCTTTCCCACTGAGATTACTATCGTTTTGGAGATACTAATCTTCATACCATAGTCCTTACATTTCTGATCTAGCGCCGAAATATTACTTTGCAAACTTTCAATCGAATCTGCCATCACAACTAAGTCATCCGCATATACGAGACTGCTTATATTGTGTTCACATATCTTAATCTCACCCAGCCAGTCTATTGTTTTCAACATATGATCCATAAATAATATGAACAACAGTGGAGACAGGTTGCAGCCTTGTCTTACCCCTGAAACTACTCTGAACCATGAACTCAATTTACCGTCAACTCTAACTGCTGCCTGACTGTCTATGTAAAGACCTTTAATTTCTTGCAAAAGTTTCCTCCTTCCTCCTAGGAACCCGGTTATATGCCTTTTCTAGATCTATGAAGCATAGATACAATTCCCTGTTCCACTCATAACACTTCTCCATTATTTGTCATAAGCTAAAGATCTGGTCCTGATAATCTCTAAGAGGACTAAACCCACACTGATTTTCATCCAATTGGTCCTCAGCTGATACTCGCACTTTCCTTTCAACAATAGCTGAGAAGATTTTACCCACAACGCTGATTAAAGAGATACCTCTGTAGTTGTTACAATCTATTCTGTTTCCATGTTTAAAGATTGGTGTGATTACTGCTTTCGTCCAGTCTGATGGAACCTGTCCCGACTCCCACGCCTTTTCAGTTATCCTATGTTGCCATTTAAGACCTGGCATTCCAATGTATTTGATGAGTTCCGACTTAATTTCATCCACCCCAGCCGCTTTATTGCACTGCAATCTATTGACCATATTCTCCACTTCCTCGAATGTGATCCTATTTCCATCATCATTCCTATCCCATTGTACATCAAAATCTGAAACATTACTGATCGTATTGTCACCTACATTGAGCAACTCTTCACAATATTCCCTCCATCTGCCCAAGGCATCAACAGGATTCACCAGCAGTTTTCCTCACCTGTCCAAAATACTTGTAATTTCCTTCTTACCTCCCTTTTGAAGACTGCTAATTACACTCCAGAATGGTTTTCCAGCAGCTTGACCCAACGTCTCCAACCTGTTTGCAAAGTCTTCCCAAGATTTCTTCTTGGATGCTGCAATTATCTGTTTGGCATTCTTTCTTTCTTCAACATAACTTTCTCTGTCAACCTGAGTTCTAGTATGTAGCCATTTTTGATACGCCTTCTTTTTCCTTTTACAGACTGCCTTGAGTGTGTCATTCCACCAAACTGTTTGCTTCATCCTACCTTTACACACTACTGTTGCAAGGACATTCTTTAGCCACTTCTAGTACTGTGTCCCTGTACCTTGTCCATTCCTTTTCCAATGACTGTAATTGACTACATTCAACTAACTGGTACCTTTCTGAGATCACTGTTATGTACTTGTGCCTGATTTCCTTATCCTGAAGTTTCTCCACACTCATCCTCCTACATATGAACCTGACCTCCTGCACTTTCGGCCTCACAATACCAATTTCACTGCAGATTATGTGAAGACATCAGGGAATAATTTCCACTGTACTTGTGGGATCTGTGGACAGTTAAAGCTTCCAGGAGAAGACAAAGATTGTATTATACCCAAAAAAATTGAGGACAGATGGTGCAATTGCTACACCGAGATGAAATGAAATGAAATGATCGTAGGGCATTGTTGGCCGGGAGGCCCCATGCGGGGGAGTTCGGCCTCTGTATCGCAAGTCCGTTGTAGTTGACGCCACTCCGGCGACTTGCGAGTCAATGATGATGAAATGATGATGGACACACAACACCTAGTCATCTCGAGGCAGAGAAAATCCCTGACCCCGCCGGGAATCGATCGCGATACCCTGTTCGCGGGAAGCGAGAAGGCTACCGCAAGACCACGAGTAACGGATGATTGAGATGAATAGGTAGCCACAAGAGAAAAACTAAAAAAAAGCGTTATTCGATGGCTGGATGAAATAGGTCAAAGGTTAAAGAACCACCTAGTAGCGCTTCAGCTTATGTTGCCGCACGTCAGTAGTCGTGCGACGACTTGTCAACTGGTACAAGCCGGTTTGCATATAGTGCTGACAGGAAAATGAACACACTTGCACTGTCGCTAACGATAAATTTTTCTTCACATCAGCCCATAAGGACCTAATGACAAATTAATTAAAAAAAACGTAAAAGTCGAAGAAACAGTACAAAACTGAGTGACCACAAGTTTAATACCTTTAACGAGAATGGTTGAAGAAATATCGGAAAAAGACCATTAAATAACTGATCGGTACACCGCGGCGTCTCCCTAAGTCAGGTACAAAAGTAAGAACGGGCGAAAATGATTACGTGAAAAGCCTATCGACGCTTCTACCCCTGGGAGAAACACAGCCATATCGTCCATCAGGAAAATTGCATCCTGCTCTTTTCATCAGACATTTCGATGGATTCAGCAAAACCACTGGAGTGAACGACTATTTGTTACCTGTGTAGGCAGCAGATTACAGTACAAGCACGCTCTCGTTGTATTTGGAGGAGGCACTATTCCTGCAGTCACTGTAATAACTTCCTGCAAACTTTATGGCCAGATTTCACACAAAACGCCGAACGGTTCGATATATTGCGGGATCGTGGAATTGCAAGAAATAATAACACTTCAATCACTTTCCGACCAAACATTCTAAATCTGGGGACCTAGTGGCGCGAGTCATCCCGACACTGACAGAGGAGATTAGAGAGCAGCTATTCACAGTCCGGAAAGCCCGTTACGTACCCGCTTTAGGAAATCTAAGGGCGGTCTTGGAAAGAAGTCCGTAAAAATAGTGACACCAATAAGCACTTCAGTATGGTGCAACTGCTCATAGAACGTAAAATTATCCACTTCACTTGGTCACATAGATGCCGTGGATGTCGGTCTTCACCAATCTAATTAATATGTCCCTACGGTGTACGCAATGACTTGATTTAACAACACAGTAATGTTCACTTGCTTCTTTCATATCATTTATTATTTTGAAATTACGATTATCAGCTTACATTCAGTAATTTTGACGGCTAATACACTGTAACATAGTTCAGTGGAAGTTACACATTACAGAGAGAACTATTACATCATAGCAAAGAAGATAACTGAAAGAAATAGCCAATGAGACGAGCAGAAATGACATCTTTATTCAATGACATTAATTATACTGAAGTCACCGCTCTTTATGATGGTCCCCTGGAAATTGCTAAAGGCGGAACATGGGTCTTGAAAAGCTTCATGATCACCATGCACAGCAATGCATACTGCGCAAGTTGCTCCCATACTGGCCACAAGATCAGTGAGGAGATATCGTGGCAGAGTGTTCCACTCCTGCACTAGGGTGATTGGCAACTATTAAAAGGACGTTTGTGCATGAGAACGTGATGCAGTACTCCTCCCCAAAGCTTCCATCACGTACTCGATGGAATTTGTCGTGGGAACGGGAAGGTCATTCCATTCTCCGAATATCCTCTAGTTGAAATAGTTCCTCCAACTGCGCTTTTCGAAGCGATCGTGCATTGTTATCCACAAAAAGAAGTGATAACCAAATGCACCCTGAAAAGAGGCGCATGGAGAATGAGCACAGTATTGTACTGGCCTTAAGTGTACCGTGTTCAGAGACTTGCGGTGGTGCAGAGAGCATAAACAGAGCTCCTTACGAACGTTGAGGCCAGCATGGGAGCACCTTGCAGAGGACGTATTATCACCCGCGGTGATCTCAAACAATATTAAAAACCATTCCCCGCTTTTTCTTATGTCCACGGGATCATCGTAAATTGCGGAACATCATTGTAGTTATTGCCATTAACTGAAGAGTCATTTGGGTGCGTCCAAATTCGTATTTCTTTCCGTTGCCTTTGGTACTATACTACAGCAGTTCTTTCTATTTATGGTGCAAGTTTCATTGAGGCATGTTATTTGGCAGTGACATACACAATGTGATCAGAAGTATCCGGACGTCTGGCTGAAAATGACTCACAAGTTCGTGGCGCCTTCCATCGGTAATGCTGGAATTCGGTATGGTGTTGGCCCACCCTTAGCGTTGATGACAGCTTCCACTCTTATAGGCATACGTTCGGTCAGTTGCTGGAAGGTTTCTTGGGGAATGGCAGCCCATTCTTCACGGAGTGCTGCACTGAGGAGAGGCATCGATGTTGGTCGGTGAGGCCTGGTACGAAGTCGGCGATCCAAAACACCCCAAAGCTGTTCTATAGGTTTCAGGTCAGGATTCTGCGCAGACTAGTCCATGTTATTGTCATGTAACCACTCCACCACAGGTCGTGTATTATCAACAGATGCCGGCCGCAGTGGCCGAGTCGTTCTAGGCGCTTCAGTCTGGGACCGCAGGACCGCTACGGTCGCAGGTTCGAATCCTGCCTCGGGCATGCATGTGTGCGATGTCCTTAGGTTACTTAGGTTTAAGTAGTTCTAAGTTCTAGGGGACTGATGACCTCAGATGTTAAGTCCCATAGCGCTCAGATCCATTTGAACCATTACGAACAGGTGTTCGATCTTGTTAAAAAATGTAATCGCCATCCCCGAATTGCTCTTCAACAGGAGGAAGCAAGAAGGTGCTTAAGACATCAATGTAGGCATGTTCTGTGATAGAGGCATGCAAAACAACAAGGGGTGCAAGCCCCCTCCATGAAAAACACGACCATAGCATATCACCTGCGCCTCCGAATTTTACTCGCACCCTGCCATCGGATCGTCACATTGTGTATCATAATTCGTCTCTCCACACATTACTCCTGTGTGAAGGTGTGGATAGATGTTTGCCTATTACACATGATGACACTCTTCAACTGTTGGCAGTCTCTGTCAATCAACAGACGAGGGAGGCCTGTACGCTTTTGTGCTGTAAATGTCCCTTCACGTGTCCACTTCACTATCACATCGTAAACAGTAGACCAAGAGATGTTTAGGAGTGTGGAAATCTCGCGTACAGACGTAAGACACAAGTGACACCCGATCACCCGACGACGTTCGAAATCCGTCAGTTTCGCGGAGCGCCCCATTCAGCTCTCTCTCGATGTCTAATGACTACTGAGTTCGCTGATATGGAGTACCTAGCAGTAAGTGGCAGCACAATGCACCTAATAAGAAAAACGTATGTTTTTTGGGATGTGTGGATACTTTTGATCACATAGTGTATTTGCAGAGTTAATGCAGTTTGAAGATATTGCACGTGAGTATAGTTATTTTATAGGTGTGTCTAATTTTTTTCATAATTATTGACTGTTGGGTTATTTTTGGATGTTGTTGATAATTTTTGCATGAGTCCTACAAACATAAAACAGGAACCAAATGTAATTGATCCTTGTGTGTATAAGAGGTGATAAGAGAGTGTGTGTTGCTGCAGTGTACATTGTGGCCCTTGAATGAAACTATTGATCGCCCATTACATCTCTATAAATGTTTCAGTGTCTTTAGTTTTTCTCTACTTCTATAGTGTGTTTTCTTTACTTCCCTGTTTCAGAATATATTTCTCATGATCTACTATCACTGTTCATAGAATCAGAGCAATGGCATGTGGAAGATGAGAGTCAGTGTACTGAGATGTTACCTACGCCATCCCGGATATTTACTAGTGATGATGAAGGTATGTAGAGTGTGTATGTGTGTGTGTGTGTGTATTTATATATGCATGCCTAGTGCTGTTGTCGTTTCATGCATACTTAACAAGCACCCTTGCTTGTTATAGTGAGCTAGATGCAGCGATGGAATATGCATCACTGTTTTGGTAGATGAACGTCTGCTAGACAAATATCTGATGGTGATTATGATGATAATGATGATGCAGAGTTTATATCTTTCTTTTATGCTGCAGATTTTGTGCTTAAATTTTCGTTACTCGTAAGCTGTAGCATTGAATCAGGACTGGTTAAATAATGTGAAGTACGTCTTCTATCTCCTCCATTTGTAACACAGGAGATTTCATGGGGATACTGCATTTAATGCAGTCGGACAAGAGTTCTTAGGATCTGTCTATATATACTCGTATTTGTATGTATCAGTGTGCACAATTTCATACGATACTTACGGATTGTAGTGATATTTTTGTTTAACACTTGCTTGACGATAAGGAATTGCACCTTTGCAGGCAATGTCAGGCTATGGGTTTTCTGCACTATGACTGCCATGAGCAGCATCGGTACCAATAACACCAGCGGCTGTAATCGTCCAACTCTCTGCAAGTGGACCCATCTACGTCTCATCATCATGGGTCGCCATCATGTTGTTTAGGCCCATATGGTTATAATCCCCAGCAGCAGTCCCACAGCCCATCCTGCTAGTGACCATCAGGTAAATCATGTAGCCACATTAGACTACTCTGTGGTTGTCGGTCCCATCTGTGATAGGATGTTGCAATCCCACGTTGATAACTGTGATGCGGGTCAGGTGCCAAGCACTTCTGTACTGCGAAATGACGCAGCTCCAACCCCTCCCAAAAAAAAAAAAAAGACGGTTATGTCGAAGAGAAAAGAACTGTAGAAATTTGGGAGAAGCATGACGTGATGTAAAGGGGGAAGCCAATTGGATCGTTTACCAAGAGCGTCACATTAAGTAGTTCTTCCAACATGCTGGAAAGAGGGTCCAGTTAATGTGCTCAGTCGTGTACTCCATCTTACTTAACATGCAGGGAAGGGGGGGGGGGGGGGCTGGTAGATTCCAGTTTCATCCCACTTCTGAAACATACTGCTGCAAAGCAGGCTTCTATTACTGTCCACAGTCTACATGAGACGAATGAGCTTTGCTTTGCATGGTCGCGTTTGGTTTACGATAGAAATTACTCGTGTCATTGATGTCTTATGGAAGGATACAAAGCATCCAGCACCTGCGAGAATTATAATTTCGACAGTATAGTTTTTCCCTTTGAAATCACAGGCTTGCCAAAATTCGAGAGGCAGAAGTCTAATTAACTGGTTCTAATTGGTGTGAAGCACAAAGTAGTTTGATACTTCTACTTTTTCAAAGTAGCCGGTTAGTGACCCAAACATGCAGATTTACTACTATTCTTCGAACGTGATAAGCATCACAACAACATATGGTGCAATAGCATGTCCTACCTACATTCCGTCCAAATGAGCAAAAACAGCATTTCTGCAACAGACACCTCAACTCTTTAACTAACTGTGATTATTTTAGAAGTCATCTGATTGATTGTTTGAGCCAGAAACTGTTTCATATGGAAGTGCCTACAGAGGATAAAAAGTTTTTAAATTTTAAGAACGTCCATCATGTGGAATGCTGTCCCTCCATTGTATACGCTGACGTTGAGTGTTTACTAATTTCTTTGGCACATTGTGAACGTGATCCCACAGCCTCTGACGACACTTTCACAGGTTGACTGTAAGTGACAGTGTATCAGGTTGTATCCTCATATCATTCTTATCTCATAAAAATGGTATCATACCTTGGGGTTAATTCTGAGAGGTGGTTGGTCTGTGAGCTCGAGAAATTGCGTTGACTTGTGATATTCTTTATGGCGAAAACATTCCAATGACCAGTCCTCAGGGGAATGATATCTCATAAAATCAGGCATTTTCATATGATATGCCACTGGGCGAAAAGACCTAAACCTCACATAGAGATCATTGTAGTCTAAAGGGGAAGTTCCATGCTGCAGCTCACAATGCATCAACATGAAATACCTGTCTTCTTCCATAATCTGAGTGGGTATGATGGTCACTTTCTCATTGGGCCGTTGGGTGGTTTTGGGATGGTGAATGATAAGGTCAATACCAGAGTTGCAGCATATATGCAATGCAGTGCGACTCTGATAGGAGTGTGTAAGCATTGGCACGTAGGCAACGGTTTAGTATGGTATGCGTGTCTTTCGAACGCGCATATGGGAAATGCAGAAATATGAACTGTGATGGCACTATTACCAAATTCGTCCAAACTGGACCAACATGCTGTTATTCTCTGCTTGGCTGAGAACGAATAATGTGTGTGAGTAGCATGTCTGTCGAAAAGCACCGTTGTGGAATGATGTGCCAAGTTCCTTCCTCGTCAGAATTCGACACAAGATGCACGTCGATCTGGGAGGCCAGCGTCATCCATTACAGACAACAGGGTGGCAGTTGACAAAGCGATCGGACAGACTGGTGCATAGCCATTAGTGCACTAACAAAGCATCTGAATATCAACATCAGTAGTGGGCTTCTGTAAGGTCTGCAGTCAGTGTTTACCCCGAACTAGAGCGGCACTTATTTTGCCTCAAAATAATTTTTGTTCTAGAAATTTTACGCTCTTCCCTTAAACGTTTCCTATTCCATTAGATTTATTTTGGAAAAAATTTCATCTCAGTAGGATGATATTAGCCAGTGCCAAAGAGATCGACCAATTTTACTGTTGGGAATCTTAGATTCTGTAGCTTTTAGCCATTGGAAATGTTATAGATGAATGCTTAAACTCTAAATTAACTTTCTTTTTTTGCTACTTAGGATGCATTTAGTACTCTCAGAAATGTTTTCTTTTCAGTGTTTCCTTTTTAAAGTAGGGTACAGTCTACGAAGTCTTGAACATAACGAAGTACAAAATCTTTTTGCATCTCATCTGCAGACAATAGTTCCTGAAAATCATGCATTAATTTAACACACCTTGCAGAAGAGTTACTAAGAGGTTTTAGGTCCTTAACTACCCTTTACCATCTGAATACACTCCTGGAAATGGAAAAAAGAACACATTGACACCGGTGTGTCAGACCCACCATACTTGCTCCGGACACTGCGAGAGGGCTGTACAAGCAATGATCCCACGCACGGCACAGCGGACACACCAGGAACCGCGGTGTTGGCCGTCGAATGGCGCTAGCTGCGCAGCATTTGTGCACCGCCGCCGTCAGTGTCAGCCAGTTTGCCGTGGCATACGGAGCTCCATCGCAGTCTTTAACACTGGTAGCATGCTGCGACAGCGTGGACGTGAACCGTATGTGCAGTTGACGGACTTTGAGCGAGGGCGTATAGTGGGCATGCGGGAGGCCGGGTGGACGTACCGCCGAATTGCTCAACACGTGGGGCGTGAGGTCTCCACAGTACATCGATATAGTCGCCAGTGGTCGGCGGAAGGTGCACGTGCCCGTCGACCTGGGACCGGACCGCAGCGACGCACGGATGCACGCCAAGACCGTAGGATCTTACGCAGTGCCGTAGGGGACCGCACCGCCACTTCTCAGCAAATTAGGGACACTGTTGCTCCTGGGGTATCGGCGAGGACCATTCGCAACCGTCTCCATGAAGCTGGGCTACGGTCCCGCACACCGTTGGGCCCTCTTCCGCTTACGCCCCAACATCGTGCAGCCCGCCTCCAGTGGTGTCGCGACAGGCGTGAATGGAGGGATGAATGGAGACATGTCGTCTTCAGCGATGAGAGTCGCTTCTGCCTTGGTGCCAATGATGGTCGTATGCGTGTTTGGCGCCGTGCAGGTGAGGGCCACAATCAGGACTGCATACGACCGAGGCACACAGGGCCAACACCCGGCATCATGGTGTGGGGAGTGATCTCCTACACTGGCCGTACACCACTGGTGATCGTCGAGGGGACACTGAATAGTGCACGGTACATCCAAACCGTCATCGAACCCATCGTTCTACCATTCGTAGACCGGCAAGGGAACTTGCTGTTCCAACAGGACAATGCACGTCCGCATGTATCCCGTGCCACCCAACGTGCTCTAGAAGGTGTAAGTCAACTACCCTGGCCAGCAAGATCTCCGGATCTGTCCCCCATTGAGCATGTTTGGGACTGGATGAAGCGTCGTCTCACGCGGTCTGCACGTCCAGCACGAACGCTGGTCCAGCTGAGGCGCCAGGTGGAAATGGCATGGCAAGCCGTTCCACAGGACTACATCCAGCATCTCTACGATCGTCTCCATGGGAGAATAGCAGCCTGCATTGCTGCGAAAGGTGGATATACACTGTACTAGTGCCAACATTGTGCATGCTCTGTTGCCTGTGTCTATGTGCCTGTGGTTCTGTCAGTGTGATCATGTGATGTATCTGACCCCAGGAATGTGTCAATAAAGTTTCCCCTTCCTGGGACAATGAATTCACGGTGTTCTTATTTCAATTTCCAGGAGTGTATGAAGCGCTGCTCGCCCATGTCGAAGGCTATTCTTGAATAAAACTTTTATTTCAGTCATCAGACCGGATATATGCGGCCTACCACGACTTCCTCTCCTGTATCAAACTCTTTATCTCAGAACAGCACTTGCAACCTACGCCACCAATTATTTGCCGGATGTATTCCAATCTCTGTATTGCTTCCAACTTTTCATTCTCTACAGCTCCCTCTAGTACCGTGGAAGCTATTTCCTGAAGTCTTAGCAAATATCCTGCCATTCTGTCCATTATTCTTGTCAGTCTTTTCCACATACTCCTTTCCTCTCCAGTTCTACGCAGAACTTCCTCATTCCTTAGTTTATGTTCGCGTAATTTTCAACATTCGTCTCAAATGCATCGATTCTCTTATGTTCCGGTTTTCCTACAGTCCATGTTTCACTACCATACAATGCCGTGCTCAAAACGTACATTTTCAGAAAAGTCTTCCTCAAATTAAGGTCTATGTTTAATACCAGCAGGCTTCTCTTGGACAGGAACGGCCTTTGTGTCAGTGCCAGTATGCTTTGATGTCGTACTTGCTCCTTCCAAGATGGGTTATCCTACTGCCTAGGTAGCATACCTTCGTAACTTCATCTACATCATTAACATCGTTAATGTTAAATTCCTCTCTGTTCGATTTACACTCAATTCATATTCTGTACTCAGTAGACTGTTCATTCCGTTCAGCAGATCACGTAATCCTTCTTCACTTTCATTGAGGATATAAAGTCATCAGCGAATCTTATCATCGATATCCTTTCAGCCTGAATTTTAATACCAATCTTTCGCCATTCTTCTATTCCCATCAATGTTTCTTAGATGTCTAGATTGAACAGTGGTTGCGAAAGACCACATTTATATCTTACACCATTTCTTAATCTGAGCTCTTCGTTCTTGATCTTCCACCCTTATTATTCCTTCTCGGTTCTTGCACATGTTGTATGTTACCCGCCTCTCCCTATGGTTTACCAATGCCTACCTTACAATTTCGAAGATCTTGGAGCATACGACATTGTTGAACGCTTTTTCCAGGTCGACAAATCCTATGAACGAATCTTGATTTTTCTTTAGTCTTGCCTGCAGTTCAACCACAACGTCACAACTGTATCTTTGGTGCCTTTACCTTCCCTAAAGCCAAACTGATCGTCAGCTAACAGATCCTCAGATTTCTCTTCTAGTTTTCTCCGTATTATTCTTGTCAGCAACTTGGATGCATGAGCTGTTAAGCTGATTGTGCGATAAGTTTCGCACTTTTTGGCTCTTTCCATATTCAGAATTGTGTGGATATTTTTCCGAAAGTCAGAAGGTATATCGCCAGACTCACACATTCTACGCATCAAAGTGAGTAGTCGTTTTGTTGGCACTTCCCCCAATCATTTTAGAAATTCTGATGGAATGTTATCAATCCCTTCTGATTTATTTGATTTTAAGTCTTCCAATTCACATTTCAATTTTGATTATAATACCAGATTTCCTATTTCTTCCCTATCGAATGCTGTTTCTTCTTCAATCACGTCAGACAAGTCTTCAATGTATTCTTCCTGGTTATCCGCTCTCTACTGTTCAGGTAACAGAGGAATTCCCATTTCACTTTTTAATGTTACCATATCTGCTTTTAATGTCACCGAAGGTTGTTCTGACTTTTCGATATGCTGAGTCAGTCCTTCTGACAATCATTTCTTTTTCCATTTCTTCACAATTTTCCTGGAGCCATTGCGCCGTAGCTTTACTGCACTTCCTATTTGTTTGGTTCCTAAGCGACTTGTATTTCTCTACTCCTGAATTTTCCTGAGCATGTTTGTGTTTCCGTCTTTCATCGATCAAATGAAGTATTTATATACTGTAGATACCAATAGTTCCTTTCCACGTACCTTCCTTGACCCTACCTTTTTCTTTCCAATTTCTGTGATTGCCCTTTTTAGAGATGTCCATTCCCCTTCAACTGAACTGTCTACAGAACTATTCCTTATCACAATATCTATAGCCTTATAGAACTTCAAGCATACATCTTAATTCATTAGTACTTCCGTATCCCATTTCTTTTCGTTCTGATTCATCCTCACAGCCTCTTAACCTTTAATTTACTCTTTATCACTAATAAATTCTGATCAGAGCCTATACCTGCTCTTGGATACGCCATACAACCCAGTATCTGATTTCAGAATCTCTACCTGACTATTATGTAATCTAACTGAAATTTTCTCATATCACCCGGCCATTTCAAAGTAGACCCCCTCCTCTCGTGATTCTTAAACAGAGTATTTGCTATTACTAGCTGATATTTATTGCAGAACTCAATTAGTCTTACTCATTGCTACTATCAAGCCCACATTCTCCTGTAAACCATTTTTCTACTCCTTCCCCTGCAATAGCATTCAGATCCCCATGAATATTAGATATTCATCCCCCTTTCCGTTTTGAATTACCCTTTCAGCATCATCATGTACCTTCTCTATCTCTTCATCTTCAGCTCGTGACATCGGCATATTACGTGAACTGTTGTTGTTGGTGTTGGTTTGTCTACCTTTCAATTCGTAACAACTCCTAATCCAGTTATACCATTATATGCTGCTGTTGACATTACCACATACTCATATCACCAGAAAAACTTGTCATATTTCCATTTCACTTCCGTAACTCCGACTGTATATAGGTTGAGCGTTCACATTTCACTTTTCGGATATTCTGGTTCCCATACTGCGTTCAAACTTCTGACATTCCATGCCCCGACTCGTAAAAAGTCATCCTTTCGTTTGTTATTCAATCTTTTTCTCGTGGTTACCTCCTCCTGGTAGTTCCATCGCGGAGATCCGAATAGGGGAGTAGTCGGGAATGTAGTCCTGAATCTTTTGCAGTGGAGAGATCATCATGACACATTTTCAGTTGTTGTTGTTGTTTTTGTTGTGGTCTTCAGTCCTGAGACTGGTTTGATGCAGCTCTCCATGCTACTCTATCCTGTGCAAGCTTCTTCACCTCCCAGTACCTACTGCAACATACATTCTTCTGAATCTGCTTAGTGTATTCATCTCTTGGTCTCCCTCTACGATTTTTACCCTCCGCGCTGCCCTCCAATGCTAAATTTGTGATACCTTGATGCCTCAAATTACGTCCTACCAACCGATCCCTTCTTCTTGTCAAGTTGTGCCACAAACTCCTCTTCTCCCCAATCCTATTCAATAGCTCCTCATTAGTTACGTGATCTACCTACCTTATCTTCAGCATTCTTCTGTAGCACCACATTTCGAAAGCTTCTATTCTCTTCTTGTCCAAACTAGTTATCGTCCATGTTTCACTTCCATACATGGCCTCACTCCATACAAATACTTTCAGAAACGACTTCCTGACACTTAAATCTATACTCGAAGTTAACAAATTTTTCTTCTCAAGAAACGATTTCCTTGCCATTACCAGTCTACATTTTTTATCCTCTCTACTTCGACCATCATCAGTTATTTTACTCACTAAATAGCAAAACTTCTTTACTACTTTAAGAGTCTCATTTCCTAATATTATTCCCTCAGCGTCACCCGATTTAATTTGACTACATTCCATTATCCTCGTTTTGGTTTTGTTGATGTTCATCTTATATCCTCCTTTCAAGACACTGTCAACTCCGTTCAACTGCTCTTCCAAGTCCTTTGCTATCTCTGACATAATTACAATGTCATCGGCGAACCTCAAAGTTTTTACTTCTTCTCCATGAATTTTAATACCTACTCCGAATTTTTCTTTTGTTTCCTTTACTGCATGCTCAACATACAGATTGTATAACATCGGGGAGAGGCTACAACTCTGTCTACTCCTTTCCAACCACTGCTTCCCTTTCATGCCTCTCGACTCTTATAACTGCCATCTGGTTTCTGTACAAATTGTAAATAGCCGTCTCGCTCCCTGTACTTTACCGCTGCCACCTTCAGAATTTGAAAGAGAGTATTCCAGTTAACATTGTCAAAAGCTTTCTCTAAGTCTACAAATGCTAGAAACGTAGGTTTGCCTTTTCTTAATCTTTCTTCTAAGATAAGTCGTAAGGTTAGTATTGCCTCACGTGTTCCAACATTTCTACGGAATCCAAACTGATCTTCCCCGAGGTCGGCTTCTACCAGTTTTTCCATTCGTCTGTGAAGAATTCGTGTTAGTATTTTGCAGTTGTGACTTATTAAACAGATAGTTCGGTAATTTTCACACCTGTCAACATCTGCTTTCTTTGGGATTGTAATTATTATATTCTTCTTGAAGTCTGAGGGTATTTCGCCTGTCTCATACAATTTGCTCACCAGATGGTAGTGTTTTGTCATGACTGGCTCTCCCAAGGTCGTCAGTAGTTCTAATGGAATGTTGTCTACTCCCGGGGCCTTGTTTGGACTCAGGTTTTTCAGTGCTCTGTCAAACTCTTCACGCAGTATCTTTTCTCCCATTTCGTCTTCATTCGTCTTCATCTACATCCTCTTCCATTTCCATAATATTGTCTTCAAGTACATCGCCCTTGTATAAACTCTCTATATACTCCTTCCACCTTTCTGCCTTCCCTTCTTTGCTTAGAACTGGGTTGCCATCTGAGCTCCTGATATTCATACAAGTGGTTCTCTTCTCTCCAAAGGTCTATTTAATTTTCTTGTAGGCAGTATCTATCTTTCCCCTAGTGAGATAAGCCTCTACATCCTTACATTTGTCCTCTAGCCATCCCTGCTTAGCCATTTTGTACTTCCTGTCGATCTCATTTTTGAGACGTTTGTATTCCATTTTGGCTGTTTCATTTACTGCATTTTTATATTTTCTCCTTTCATCAATTAAATTCAATATTTCTTCTGTTACCCAAGGATTTCTGTTAGCCCTCGTCTTTTTACCTACTTGATCGTCTGCTGCCTTCACTGCTTCATCCCTCAGAGCTACCCATTCTTCTTCTACAGTATTTATTTCCCCCATTCCTGTCAATTGTTCCCTTATGCTCTCCCTGAGACTCTCTACAACCTCTGGTTTAGTCAGTTTATCCAGGTCCCATCTCCTTAAATTAGCATCTTTTTGTAGTTTCTTCAGCTTGAATCTACAGTTCATAACCAATAGATTGTGGTCAGAGTCCACATCTGCCCCTGGATATATCTTACAATTTAAAACCTGGTTCCTAAATCTCTGTCTTACCATTACATAATCTATCTGATACCTTTTAGTATCTCCAGGATTCTTCCATGTATACAACTTCTTTTATGATTCTTGAACCAAGTGTTAGCTATGATTAAGTTATGCTCTGTGCAAAATTCTACCAGACAGCTTCCTCTTTCATTTCTTCCCCCCAATCCATATTCACCTACTATGTTTCCTTTTCCTACTGACGAATTTCAGTCACCCATGACTATTAAATTTTCGTCTCCCTTCACTACCTGAATAATTTCTTTTATGTCATCATACATTTCATCAATTTCTTCATCATCTGCAGAGCTAGTTGGCATATAAACTTGTACTACTGTAGTAGGCATGGGCTTTGTGTCTACCTTGGCCACAATAATGCGTTCACTATGCTGTTTGTAGTAGCTAACCCGCACTCCTATTTTTTTATTCATTATTAAACCTACTCCTGCAATACCCCTATTTGATTTTGTACTTATAACCCTGTATTCACCTGACCAAAAGTCTTGTTCCTCCTGCCACCGAACTTCACTAATTCACACTATATCTAACTTTAACCTATACATTTCCCTTTTTAAATTTTCTAACCTACCTGCCAGATTAAGGGATCTGACATTCCACGCTCCGATCCGTAGAACGCCAGTTTTCTTTCACCTGATAACGACGTCCTCTTGAGTAGTCCCCGCCCGGAGATCCGACTGGGGGACTATTTTATCTCCGGAATATTTTACCCAAGAGGACGCCATCATCATTTAATCATATAGTAAAGCTGCATGTCCTCGGGAAAAATTACGGCTGTAGTTTCCCCTTGCTTTCAGCCGTTCGCAGTACCAGCACAGCAAGGCAGTTTTGGTTAATGTTACAAGGCCAGATCAGTCAATCCTCGAGACTGTTGCCCCTGAAACTACTGAAAAGGCTGCTGCCCCTCTTCAGGAACCACATATTTGTCTGGCCCCTCAACAGATACCCCTCCGTTGTGGTTGCACCTACGGTACGGCCATCTGTATCGCTGAGGCACGCAAGCCTCCCCACCAACAGCAAGGTCCATGGTTCATGGGAGGGGCGGGCAATTTTCAATTACAGGCCACATATCCTGCTGATTCATATTATGTGTCTTTAATGCAATTTCCATTGCCTTCTCCATCCCTACTCTGTTGATCACTTCTGATTCTCCGCCTTTAGGGGCAGTTCCTTCCCCAAGGGCAAGAGAATTCCCTGAACCTCTCTCCGCTCCTCCGCCCTCTATGACAAGGCGGTTTGTCGGAAGTCTTCGGCCACAAAAGCTGATGATATTATTCAAAATTTAAGCGATGGTAGGGTTAGAACCCTTGACCGTGAAAGTTTTCATTACTAATAAAAAACGTTACAGCTATACAACTGGTCCATAACCTTGATTCAACAACACGGATCTCTGTTCTTGCTTGACATGAAGTCGGCTAACGTTTTCACTGAAATGGAGATGAGACTGCATTAGATGTAAATTAAAGAATTAAAACCTGTTATTAATGATAATCAGAATAATATATATTACCATATAACGTTGCATCTAGTTCTCCAGAAAAAGGACTATACATAACTCTTTCCCATTCGTAACTTCTATCTGACCATAATTGCTACCATTTTGATTTCGATTTGTACTTCTACTTCAAGACCAAAGAGCGATAAGAAAGAAGTGTTGTCATAAATAACGCAAATGGTGACTAAATATCTTTATAGCTGCTTCTGAATTCGTGGACTCTACCCATTTATATGTTTTCAGATCTTTGAAGAGGCAGAGAACCAAATGAGGAGCTTCATAGTTCCAGTGCACTGCATCCGTGGTTTGACGTAAAAAACAATCAAAAAACGGACATGTCTCAATGCATTCTTATCTTCAATGGATAAGTCAAGTTGTGATATTAGACATATTTAATCAACAAATTGCTCTTGCCCATCATCTTGCTTGAAGCATAGCTTGAGAAGGGTATATTTTCAATTTTTTCCCAAAGTTTCGTTAAACGGCAGTAAGCTGTTTATTGTCACCAAATGTAACAGTGATCTGAGTTATTCTTCTTTTAGGTCTCTGACGTTTATTACTGCAACAGTCGATCATCAAAATAAACAGCAAGAATTGCAGGGATATCATTCGTGACAGGTGAATTTGTTGTTTCAGATCGTTCTCTTTTATTCTTCTGTCTGATTCTATGAAGGAATTTATTAACACAGAACTTTTCACTATTGTGAACAAGTGCCTCACCTGCTGCAAGAGGAGTATATACAGAATCTCTTACATTCAGCTGACATCTATTCAAGGCAACAGCTGATTTTCCACTCACAAAATGTTTGGTAAGTCGCCTTGCAGCGTTCCCCAATTAACTATTCTCAGAATTACGCATTATAATTCACCATCACCAATGTCAATTTCATCCGAATTTGAAAATGCGTTACGTGGTTCTTCTGAAGACGAAGAAGGAGGAAGTACGGCTTGATATGTCTGAGCATGTGAATTGCATTATTGTATCCCTTGCCTTTCCTCTTTTTCCAGTTTTCCCTGTCTCATCCATTTTTCTTTATTCAGCAGCATTCGATTTATTCCTGCAAGTTAGCCTTTACACCCTGCCTCTTTCTGCCTGAGTAAAAACATCCTCTGTTCTTCCTAACAGAATGTTTATAGAGCATTGACATATGCGACGTCAAATAAATCGAAAAGTTGGAAAAGGGGTCATGGACAGTATTTTTTGAAATTAAATTTTCCGGAGATAACTGAGCTTTATTTATGATTGCATCATTTACTATAACAGCGGGCCAAGTTCCATCAACAGAAGTGCTCGTCAGAAGGGTATTGATTCAGAGGACTTTCCATGTTCATATAAACAAGTTTAAAGTGAACCTCTTTCAATAGAAAAGAAGAAACTAGACGATTTAAAGATAATTCTACAACACATATCTGACGAGCAGAATAACAATAATTATTTTCAGCCATAATGGTTGCGTTTGTGAACCGTGACTGTGTGGAATAATTATTTGTTTCAAGCTTCTGCTAGCAGTTACTTTTTATTTTTTGCTTAATCTAACATAATGCAACACTTTTCGAACATGTTCTGTTCATATTGAGTCGTTTATACATACATACATACATACATAGAGAAATGTTACTTAAAAATAAACAGTCTTAAATTAATTAATCTAGAACACTTTGTCCATTGTTTTTTACGGTAGCTGCTGGTGTGGCATTTGGGGGGATGGAGGGAGGCAGTGTATGGCTAGAAATCGAAATCAGTGATGTCTTCTGCTGGTTTTCTTCTTTGTGGTTGACTATGTGTTCTAGATTAATTAATTAATTAATTAATTAGATTAATCAATTTAAGACTGTTTATTCTTAAGTAACATTTCTTTATGTATGTATGTATGTAGAAACGCCTGAAGATGAACAGAACATGTTCGAAACGCGTTGCATTATGTTAGATTAAGCATAAAATAGAAAGTGACTGGTAGCAGAAACTTGAAATAAATAAGAATATCAATATCTGCCAACGGCCAGCGAAGGATGGACAAGATAAGGATGGCGTACATGCACCATTGTCTGCTTTGCTGTATTTTGCTTGTGGTTGGTTTTGGGTCATTATGAATGGACCTGTACGCTCGTAACCCTCTTTCTTAATACTATAATGAACATGAGTAAAAGAAAGTTGAATAACACAGTTCTTCCACTGAAAAACATATCGCTCGTTATTTCATCACCATAATCAGGTTCTAAAAGAGGTCATCTCCAGTACATTCAAACCCGATTGCAAACCATAGTACACGGATAAAGAATTTTGTAACGGCGTATAGTGTTTCACATTGGTGCCAATTGTACATGGCAACTTCACGACAACATGCTTAAACTCGTTGTGTATTCCAACAGCTTCCTTTTTTCTTTTTTTTTTCTTCTTGTCTCCTGAAAAATGTATTTTCGGGGACATGACTCCTTTTCCAACTCACCAGATAACCGGACCACACCATTAGCACTTACAATAACGACTAATTTTACTTTTTCATATATTATATAACAAAACTTCCAGCACATATCTATTTGATAGAAAATGTGTTCAGTTATTTATTTTATATCTACTACTAAACTCACACGTTGCGTGGCGCCGCGTAATTGTGACATCTTAGATAGCGACTGGAAAATACGTGCGACACGATAGTTAACAAATGAACAAGTGACTGCGCTGCTCGTGCATATACTGATGAGTTGAGGTGACGTCAGCGCGACATGTGCGAACAAGTCGGCGCGGATTACAGTCCTTCGATCGCAACACAATTTTACACAGTAACGTTTTACAGTCATTCGAGCAATACTGGTGTGTGAGCGCTCAAAAATAATGAAGTCGGATAATAAGGGACACCCTGCCTCGGACGATGAATGATACCTCGGACGTTGAATGCCTAACAAAAAGCATACCAGGCCACTGCTTGCCTGAAGCATCCGATCCATTTCAGTGTTGAAGGCAACACGTTCCTTGAGCGCAATGTTGCATGTGACGAAAGGTGGTGCCACCGCTGGGAACTGGAGTCTATAACAGCTCTTCTTCTTGATGATTTGGTTTGATTTGTACTTCGCCTCGGCTAAAACTCGGCGACTGTCGGTAGAGTGTTGAGATCGTTATCAAGTTACACAAAATAACAGTGCTGAACCGAAATGTCGACGTGCGTGAGATATTTACTTCACTAAGAATCGTAGTTAATCGTTCGTAATCGATGTTTAACTGATTAATGATGAAATTTTAATGATAAAACCAATACAGTCACATCCACAACAAATTCCCTACAAGCTGGTCATAATTTCAAGTATCTAAGAAATCGTAACAGTGGGCTTGTTATTTGAGTCAAAGATTATACACAAGCGCCGAGCGCTACAGTCAAATCTTATCGCTGCGCGTAATTATTACTCGAGAGTTTCATGTCAATAATTTGATAGAATTTTAAATCACAAATGCACGACTTGGCACGAGAGGGTGTTTTATTGCACAACATCAGTCACTTCCTAACCAAGTCTTGAGAAGAAAACTTTCCCTAGTGTTGGGGGGATTTAAATTTTATGCTTCGGACCTATCGGTGAAGTTCCATAAACCACTGGCTATTATAAATGAAAATTGTCTATCAGTGTTCGTTGCCTAAATCACTGTCTAAGTAATGTTTAGTTCAATTATCTAGTTAAAAGTTCACTTTATTCTAGTAGGTAAAAGTCCTCCGTTCGAATTCTAATGCCGTGATATTTGAAGTCAGAAGATCGTATTACTGCGTCATAATAGATCGCAATTATTCAATCTAAAAAACAATCTAAGCGCGCCTACATGTACGAGCATTCAAATATATGACCTGCTTCGGCTAACTCTCGTAACGTAGTGACAATGCATTGAATTATACTTAGTCATTACTCACGATTTCCAAAGAGCTCTCACACGGAGTATTCTTTGCGATCGTTGGTTCTACTTTGCGAATGTTAATTTATGCAAATTTTGCGATTTATTATGATTTTGATTTTAATTTCACTGAAATTTAATCTTTCTTTCGTAGACTGATAAATTGTCAAGTCTTAGATTCCTGATTTAATCACTTGTTATTGTCCTAATAATAGTGATAAATGGAACTTCGTTCGCTTATTCACTTTCCTGGGAATTTGGGACTAGGGGGGATATCTTTGGAGTATTGGGAGCTAATTTTTGATTTTTATTTCTCGTCCGAGGAAGTGGCATTACAAGTCGAAAGTGTCGATAGTGCAGTGGCGTCACCATCGTCTCCCATTTAGTTCAAGAGCCAGCCACCCGCTGGGAATGTGAGGCTCATTGCGTGCTTTGATTACCGGGGCACATTGTTTACTGATTTGTAAGGAACCCGGTATCTGCATGACTGGGCAAGGTACTGCACAACGCTGGATAAATTAAGATGGGCAATTAAGGCAAAACGTTCGGGATAACTGCGTCAAGGACGCTGCTGCTTCGTGGTAACGCACGTCCCCCTATCGCAAATGTTGTAATGCCGAAGTTACGCCAACTCAAGTGGGAGGCAGTCGAGCACCCGCCCTATAGTCCTGATCTATCCCTGGGCTACTAACACACCTTCGGTCCCTTAAAAAAAAGATCTTCAAGAGTCGAAGATTCCTGTTGATGAGGATGTGCAGCAGGCAGTCACGAACATCTTCACACATCAGGAAAGGTTGTATTTGCAAACAGGTGAATCAATGGGGTGATTGCCTTAATGTTCAAGGCAATTTTGCCTAATGGCAACCCGATCCTGGGCTGTATGACCATCAAAGGTATATTTTTAATCGCCTTTATAGAAAACTTCCTTTCTTCCTCTAAACAAATCACGTAAAGAAAATCCCTCTGCTCCCTGGACTCGTTGCAATTCATGCACGCCCATTTTCAGAAATTTGCTGTTGGGGAGGGGAAAGAAGGGGGCCCATTGGCGCTCAGCGGCGATGTTATCAGCGAGAATATTGCTGAGGCAAAGCTATCCCGATGATGTAAGGTTTCAGCTTTGGAAGGACAAGGGGGTCTTCCCATATGAATACCCGGATTCCAACGACAGGTTTGCAAAACCACATTGTCCAATATAATCGTATTCACCTCCACTTCCATAATGGATGTGGAGTATGGGCGTACGGTGAACGTTTGGCAGGAGCTCAACATTTCTGACTTAGAGGGATATGCTGAATTGTACATGGAGACACTTGGTTGCAGATATTTTTTTTTGGAAATTCTAGAGCGTATTCATATGCTTGGGCACACCCATTCTTGATCCAGCTTTCTACAACATCGCGCGAGGGCTTTTGTGGGATACAATGATAATGAGACTTACATCAACATGGAAATGTAGACCAATGTTGACGTTTTTCTCTTTTCTTTCTAACGCAAAATTCGTGGGTTACTTTGCCACTATATCCACAGGTACACCAAGGCGAATAACCTGTGAATGACGAGGAATACAGGCCACTAGACAATTTAAGCTACACACTTTACCTGCATATAAAAACCTCTGTGGGCATGCCATGCAACAAACTCAACCCTTTGGAGGCCTCCGACAACTGTTCGAAGAGAAAACTGTCAGACTGGAAAAAAAATTCCATCATATGGCTGCTGATACTGGTGTGCTAAATGTGCTGGAAGTAGACGTGAGATGTCCCACAATTTTATGATGCACAGAGTGGCTTACCACTGTGTTCAGAGGACCTAGTCCGATTGAATAGTTTTGGCCCTAAGCAGATGACAATTCTGGCCAATAAGCAGAGATACATTTTAAACTGTAGAAACGTCCGGCAACGTCTCGCTTTTGGAATGCAACTTATTAGAATCACCCATGGAATTCCTAGGTGCCACCCAAAGATGGGCTAAGTGCGGTCACACAGGCTCTTATGATTGATGATAACCAGGAATGTATCTCCGCATGGAGTGCATCAAGTAGTCTTTCAGTCACGAGATTATCAAGTGCACAGGACGCTGCAACTGGAAGTCTGCCTTTCTTGATTTCATGGCAAACGCTTCACCTATACGGAAGGGACCAAGCCCCTCCTCTTCTCACATTATTCAAGCAAGAATGTGTGTGCGTGTGTGTGTTTGTGCGCATGTCTGGTTCTTTCTTTTTCACCTGTAGCTCCTAGTCTCCAAACAATTTAAGTACTGTATACAAGAAGATTCACAGTATTTGTGTGATGTAACTAAGCAATCAGTTGCCTTTGAGTAAATATTGTGCATAAAATCATTCTCCTGCTCTCTTAGTATACGTTTCATGTACCTCTGCATTTAAGCAAACACATCCTTTTAGTCATGTGTAAAAAACAATGAACTGTTATGTACCTCTGCATGTAAGCAATCTCATTTTGGAAAAAAAGAAGATACACTCCTGGAAATTGAAATAAGAACACGGTGAATTCATTGTCCCAGGAAGGGGAAACTTTATTGACACATTCCTGGGGTCAGATACATCACATGATCACACTGACAGAACCACAGGCACATAGACACAGGCAACAGAGCACGCACAATGTTGGCACTAGTACAGTGTATATCCACCTTTCGCAGCAATGCAGGCTGCTATTCTCCCATGGAGACGATCGTAGAGATGCTGGATGTAGTCCTGTGGAACGGCTTGCCATGCCATTTCCACCTGGCGCCTCAGTTGGACCAGCGTTCGTGCTGGACGTGCAGACCGCGTGAGATGACGCTTCATCCAGTCCCAAACATGCTCAATGGGGGACAGATCCGGAGATCTTGCTGGCCAGGGTAGTTGACTTACACCTTCTAGAGCACATTGAGTGGCACGGGATACATGCGGACGTGCATTGTCCTGTTGGAACAGCAAGTTCCCTTGCCGGTCAAGGAATGGTAGAACGATGGGTTCGATGACGGTTTGGATGTACCGTGCACTATTCAGTGTCCCCTCGACGATCACCAGTGGTGTACGGCCAGTGTAGGAGATCGCTCCCCACACCATGATGCCGGGTGTTGGCCCTGTGTGCCTCGGTCGTATGCAGTCCTGATTGTGGCGCTCACCTGCACGGCGCCAAACACGCATACGACCATCATTGGCACCAAGGCAGAAGCGACTCTCATCGCTGAAGACGATACGTCTCCATTAGTACCTCCATTCACGCCTGTCGCGACACCACTGGAGGCGGGCTGCACGATGTTGGGGCGTGAGCGGAAGACGGCCTAACGGTGTGCGGGACCGTAGCCCAGCTTCATGGAGACGGTTGCGAATGGTCCTCGCCGATACCCCAGGAGCAACAGTGACCCTAATTTGCTGGGAAGTGGCGGTGCGGTCCCCTACGGCACTGCGTAGGATCCTACGGTCTTGGCGTGCATCCGTGCGTCGCTGCGGTCTGGTCCCAGGTCGACGGGCACGTGCACCTTCCGCCGACCACTGGCGACAACATCGATGTACTGTGGAGACGTCACGCCCCACGTGTTGAGCAATTCGGCGGTACGTCCACCCGGCCTCCCGCATGCCCACTATACGCCCTCGCTCAAAGTCCGTCAACTGCACATACGGTACACGTCCACGCTGTCGCGGCATGCTACCAGTGTTAAAGACTGCGATGGAGCTCCGTATGCCACGCAAACTGGCTGACACTGACGGCGGCGGTGCACAAATGCTGCGCAGCTAGCGCCATTCGACGGCCAACACCGCGGTTCCTGGTGTGTCCGCTGTGCCGTGCGTGTGGTCATTGCTTGTACAGCTCTCTCGCAGTGTCCGGAGCAAGTATGGTGGGTCTGACACACCGGTGTCAATGTGTTCTTTTTTCCATTTCCAGGAGTGTATTTATTATTGAAAATGTATTGTTAACGATAATGAATCATAAGTTAATTTGTTACGTTCGTGTTATCATTCATGAAAGCCTCTGATCCTTCCTTGATGGAAGTTACCGTAGGGCAGAAGCGAGTAAGAACAATTGTTTATAGAACAGTGTTTGCTTACACACAAAACCATATATTGTATGTATGTGTGTGTGTGTGTGTGTGTGTGTGTGTGTGTGATTGTGTGTGTGTGTACAGTCACTCAGATTTGCAATATTGTCCAAATATTCTTTTCTATATACCTTGAATTTGGCCTGCATCATATGTAGGCCTATAGGTGTTATTACATAGATGGACATTACACATGTATATTCAGCTTCCACAAATTTTATGATGATAGGATTTTCAGGTGCAAATTTTGGTGCTGGATAAATATAGATATTTATGCTCTGTTCTAATTGATTTATATTTACGCTATGCATCCTCAGATAGTCTGTAAAGTTACACTAAGCAGCTCTAGTATAAGGACATCAGTGGCTTCGTGAGCCTGCTGCAATCAGTAAAACTTTTTACAAGTTTTTAAAATTCAACACACATGAATATTTAATGTTTATGATGGCGTCTTCAGGTTTTGACTCAAGAACCGCCTCTTAGTACATAGTCATAACTGATGTCCTACCTTTTAAAATGCTAGTATTGATAGGAGTAAATGATGGGTTGATTGAGCCATCATTTTTCTCTCTATGAGTTCATACTACACACATAGTCTCACTCGCACCATGCATACTTCACTCAACTACCAAGACGATGAACTTTCTTTCAATCACCACATCAAACTCACTGAAGGATGTTAGGCCTACATTCAACGTTTAAATCCACTCGACGACATCCATAAGTGAGGATGTGGGAGAGGGGTGCATGGGGAGGGGGTGTGGGGCCATGGGGGGTGTGGGCATGGGGTGAGCTGGCTGGGTAGCATGGAGGTGCATTTGGGTCCCATTGGAGGTGGTTTCCACAGGGCAGTGACATGACGATATCATGCCTTGATATGAAAGTTTCAGAATTCCAGGAGGGAAGATGTCACGCCTTGATGGAGATGTGATGATGTCAGAGTTCCAGAACTTCTACGCCATACAGGCAGTGAGCATTTATTCCCAGCCTCGACATCGTCCAGAATACCAAAACCATTTTTATGTCCGCCCTAGTCCATGAGAAATTTGTAAGTGTTATTGCAGTTTCTTAGGTAATAACTCTGGCACATAAAGCACAATCGTTAACATATATGAAATTGTGGGGCTTACATAATTACTTTACAGTTTTTGTAAGGACTAATGACCCATATTTGTGATTACCGACTTTTTCACATATAACTTTTCACTTATATTCCTTCATTGGGAATCAAGAAGCCTCTTGAGCCATACTGCGGCTCGTGTTGGTGCTGTTTGTAGGTTTCCACCCTCTGATGCAGGACAGACGATAACGTTTAGTTGGCATGGTTGCTGTTGTTTGTCTTCTTCTCGTGTTGACTGGCGCAACTAGGTTTCGCAGGTGTTGCCTGTCCACTAGTGGCAGGCGGTTATCGATATGTAGTAGCTGTTGCCCTATGTTTGGAGCGACGTCGTTGTCTTTCCGGGTCGTGTGAGCATGCGAGTTCGGTTGGGGACACAGGAGGAGCCAGGTCCGTGCAGTGCGAGAACACCCTGGGACCACTGGCGGCACACATGGACTGCTGGATGGAAGGGCTGTGGTCACGAGGGTGCACGACCTCGTCGTAAACCGGAACCTGCAAGCTTTAAGATGAGTGCATTTCAATCCGAGTAGAGAAACCTCCACCATTGTGATATCTAGCGATTCTCCAGTGACTTGGGTTCGTGTTGCTGCTCCTAGTGTCGCCGAGGCGAAGAGCAGCGAGTGGAGAGCTTGAGGAACGCGGATATGATTACCTTTCCTCGACTTCTCATTACTATTTACTGCGTTCAACTTGTTACAATTTGTTAAGTTCAACCAGCGACAATTTTTTTTTTTTTGCCTGGCAGCCACTAACACCCCAGTTACTTGCTCTGAGAGTTAGTGTATGTAACGGCAATGTACGTTTCCTCGCCTTGCCGCTGCTGTCCGGTAAGGCTTGTAGTATTGACAGCTTTCTTGATTGTAGGCCGGTTAGATATTCTTCTACTCTGGTGGCAGTGATTTCTTCTCGATCAGGGCGCTCTAAACACAGTATTCTGGGGAGGTAGTGCAGACTGCCGGTTCCGGCTTTGGCGTATTCTTCCCCCGTTGCATTTGGTTTATCGGCGTCAGGTAACTTCAGCAAGATTATCATTAGTCCAAAAATGGTTCAAATGGCTCTGAGCACTATGGGACTTAACATCTATGGTCATCAGTCCCCTAGAACGTAGAACTACTTAAACCTAACTAACCTAAGGACATCACACAACACCCAGTCATCACGAGACAGAGAAAATCCCTGACCCCGCCGGGAATCGAACCCGGGAACCCGGGCGTGGGAAGCGAGAACGCTACCGCACGACCACGAGCTGCGGACGATTACGATTAGTCATTCGTGACACTGCCACTAGTCTGAGTTACCATTTTGTGAAGTGAATGCAACTCTTGGCTGCCTATCTCATCGCTCGCAAAAGTGTTTGTTGCCAGACCTTCTCAGAAGTCGATTCCTGGAGCACTATCTGGATCAGTTGCTTGTTTTTTTAAATTTACTTTTGCTATTGTATTTGCTGTTTTACAGCAGGCTTTAAATTTTTTTATATTATTGCCTTTCCTGGTGTGTAAGGCCTTCAACCGTGGTTGTGGTCAATTGCCTTAAATTTCCAGTTTGGTACTTGTATTTTAGCAGTAAGTCTTAAAACCTTATTTACTGTCATTCCTGGCGTCTGATGCCTTCTGCTGTGTTTGTGACGACTCACCTTTAAGGGGGTTAGGACGTCAAACGGCACGACTCAAAAGCAAGAGAGGTACCACAGGACATTTTAATTCCCACTGTCTATACTTTTAAACAAATAAATTCATAAAACATTGACAGCATGACCAGGAAGGATTCAGGATTCACACTCATAGCAGTGGAAGATCAAAAACGCAACAAAATAATTTTTTTTTACTTGTGAAAGTTCATCATTTTTTTCATTTACAACTGGCTGCATTTGTTGCTATAGGTACACTTTTCTTCGTAAGTAAGAGAGATTCTTCGACGAATTTTCCACAGCATACAAACCACACCTACGGGTGTATGAAACTCTAGAATTTATTTAGTTTATGAAAAAATGAATGTACTGTTACATTTTAAACTTCATGTTTAGAAAAAACTCAACTTTTATAGTTAATTATATCAATTTTTACCACAGTTTTTAATAGATTTGGAAAATTCTAGAGTTTCATACCCCTGTAGGTATGATTTGTACGCTGTGCAAACTTCATCGAAGAATCTATCTTACTTATGAAGAAAAGTGTACCTATAGCAACAAATGTAGCCAATAGTAAGTGAAAAAATGCTGAAATTTAACAACCAAAAAAAATTATTTTGTTATATATTTGAACTTCCACCGTTATGAGCGTAAATCCTGAGTCCTTCCTGGTCATAGTGAGAAAGTTTTATGAATTTATTTGTAAAAGTATAGACAGTGGGAATTAAAATGTCCTGTGCTGCCTCTCCTGCTCCAAGTCGGCCCGTTTGACGTCCTACACCCCTTAATATTTCAATAACTGTAATTTGTAAGTAGCAGCAAGTTTTAAGCATTTCTTAATTTATTGCCATTTCTGGAGTGTAAGGGCCTTCTGCCCAAATGGCAGTGGTTTGCCTTTAAGATATTATCTGTTGTACCTGTATTTAATGGTGATTTGCTAAATTGTAACTCACTGAAAACACTATTATTTACACTGTTGTTTATTCCTTCATAAATAACGTATGGTATTTTTTTATTTATTGTTGAGTCTGGAATTACTCGTTTAAATAAATTGTGTGTCATTGTAAAAGGCAACCAAGAGTAACTGATTACGGCCCCGTCCACAATCGTAACCGCATCCTGCCTTCCCTCGACTGCCACCAGGTATCAATAACCTATTCCAAAAGAGAAAGTGTTTGCTTAACAAAGTTCTTTCTAATACAGCTCAGTGATTTATGTAAGACATTTAGGGAAATTCAAATGGCTTGGTTCAAATGGCTCTGAGCACTATGGGACTTAACTGCTGCGGTCATTAGTCCCCTAGAACTTAGAACTACTTAAACCTAACTAACCTAAGGACATCACACACACCCATGCCCGAGGCATGATTCGAACCTGCGACCGTAGCGGTCGCGCGGTTCCAGACTGTAGCACCTAGAACCGCTCGGCCACTCCGGCCGGCTTTAGGGAAGTGTGTCAACTTCTAAGAGTTCTGAGAGCGATCGCGTCTGTGGTGGTGCGATATCCGTTTCACATCGCCTAGCATCACGCGATACCCTTCCGTTGCAAGAACACGCGCTGACGGTGTTCCCCATCAGAGCTTCTCACATTGTCTGCACGTTGCTGCCAGTTTATCGCCGAAACGAGCAGAACTCATGCACCGGGAGCGGACCTCGTGCCTTTTAACAGCGGACGCTGCAGTGGCGTGTTAATGGCGTAGGAAGCGAGCAGCGCTGGGCTGGGCCCTTCCGCTTCCTGCGGCGCCCTATCTGCACAGCCCTGGCCGGGGGGCGTGGCGCGGCGCAGGGCAGAGCAGAGCGGGCGCCGGCTTCCCTTTGCCGCGACGCGCCAGCTGTATGCGGCATTCAGCGGGCTTCAGGAGCCGCCTCGATCTGCGATACAGGAGCCCATATTACCTGTCAGCCGGGATGAATAGCGCCCGCCAGCGCTGGAGGCTCCCCGGGCTCATCCTGCCCGCAGCCAGCCGCGGGCGCCGCAGACCTAATGGAGTTGTTCCAGGCGATCGCGATAAACCACCACACTCGACGCGAGTGTTGTCGTAAACACGACTCTTGGCCCCGCCCCGCAGCTCACGTGCTAATTCCTCGTGTTACCCTAATGTAACCCGCTGTTCAGTGTCTGCCTGCGAACTACCGCAACACACGCTATACATTTACGTTTTTGTAGGGTACAAGGATTAAACAGGAAGATACACGTATTACGATATCGAGAATAACTCCCATAACGCTAGGGAGAGCCACAGAAGCTAAGAACTGGTTAGGAAGACAAGTAACGAAATATACACATTAACAAATAATTGAAGACGTCGTATGTAAGTGCTACAATGAGATGGAGGGGTTAACACGGAAGAAGAAATCTTGGCAGCTTTATCAAACGCCAGAAGCCTGATGAGACCCATCCCCATCCTCCTTTCCCAAGTACAAGGGTCACTCCAAAAGAAATGCACACTATTTTTGTAAAAATACAGTTTTAATTCTGCATGTGTGAAAGTTTTACAGTGAGTAGATACATCCTTCCCGCTTGTTTTCAAACTTAGTTCAACGTGTTCCCGTAAGTGGCGCCGTCACAGCATGTCTTCAAGATGGCTGCTACACTTGACGCTCGTCAGAAGCAACGTGCTGTCATAGAATTCCTATGCTGTGAAGACGAGACGGTGGGATAACATCCACAAGAGGTTGAAAAAGATGTATGGAGATGCTGCTGTCGATCGCAGTACAGTTAGCCGGTGGGCAAGCAGGTTACGTGATGACAGCGGGCATGGCAATATGGAGGATTGTCCTTACAGCGGCAGGCCTCGTACTGCACACACTCCAGACAATGTGCAGAGAGTGAACGAATTGGTGACTGCTGACATACGCTTCACAGTCGACGAATTATCACGCTACGTTCCGATAGGGGAAGGAAGTGTTTGCAGAACACTGAAAGTGTTGACGTTAAAAAAGGTTTGTGCAAGAAGGGTTCCCAGGATGTTGACAGTGGCTCACAAAGAAACAAGAAAATGGTTATGCAGCGAACTGACCCAGATCCACGTGACTATCACCTCTTTGGGAAACTGAAAGACTCTCTTTGTGAAACAAGGTTTGAAGATGATGACTCCCTTGTGCACGCTGCCAAACAGTGGCTCCAACAGGTTGGTCCAGAATTTTACCGTACAGGTATACAGGCGCTGCTTTCAAGATGGCGTAAGGCAGTTGAGAGGGATGGAAATTATGTGGAGAAATGAAAATATTGTTCCTAAAGGATGTGTCTACACACTGCAAAACTTTCAGACATGTAGAATAAAAGATGGATTTTTAAAAAAATAGTGTGCATTTCTTTTGGAGTGACCCTCGTATATGAACAAAGGTGACACGAGTCATAAGATAGGGGCATGCACTTATGGATATGGGAACAGTATCGCGTACAAAAGCTACAGAGGAACAGTGCATTGGCGGCGGTAACGTTTGTAGTCAAATGATTCATGTTTTCCGTCATGGTTATGGCCGCACGACGGGAATTAACAGACTTTGAACCCGCAATGGTAATTGTAGCTAGACGCATGGGACTTTGCATTTCAGACATCATTAGGGAATTCGATAGAGGCAAGATGCACACTGTAAAGAGTGACTCAAGAACACCAAATTTCTGGCAATACCTTTCATCATGGACAAGGCAATGGCCGACGGCCTTCTCTTCACGATCGAAAGCAGCGTTGCTTACGTAGACTTGTTAGTGCTAACAGACAAGCAACGCTGCTTGAAATATCCACAGAAATTACTGTGGGACGTACGACGACCGGATCCGTTAGGGCAGTGCGCCGAAATCTGGCGTTGGCTATGACAGCGGACGACCGACGTGGGTGGCATTTCTGACGGTACGACTTCGCCTGCAGTGCCTCTTCTGGGCTCGTGACCATATCGGTTGGACCTTAAAGAAATGGAAAACTGTGACCTGGTCAGAAGAGTCCCAGATTCAGAAGGTGAGAGCTGATGGTAGGGTTCGAGTGTGTGGGTAGACCCCATGAAACCTTATTAAAGCAACAAGGGCTTATATCTTAGGATGACACCAAACAACCAATCCAAGTTGTCAACAAGGCACTGTGCAAGCTGGTTGTGGCTCTATAATAGCGTGGCCTGTATTTACATGGAAAGGACTAGGTCCACGGGTCCAACTGAATCGATCATAGACAGGAGGTGGATATCATTGGCTTCGTAGGAACTGTTTGCCTCCATTCATGGACTTTACGTTCCGAAAAAAGTATAGAATTTTTATGGATGGCAATGTGAGGTGTCACCGGGTCACAGTTGCTCGTCATTGGTTTGAAGAACATTCTGGACAATTTAAGTGAATGATTCGGCCACCCAGATCGCTCAACTAGAAACCCATCGAACATCTAAGGAAAATAATCGAGTATAGTGCATTCAGAATTTCTTTAGGATTGACAGTTCGGAAGTAGCACAGGTGAGCGGGGAACAGAGTTGCCATGTCCCGTACGGAACTCGCGCAGAATCTCATGTTTCATTCTACTTGCTCACACACGCTAACTATTAAATTTTTAAATGTGAAGCCGACTGTAATTCGTTATGAAATAATTTCACAATGTGATGGTTTCATTTTAATTTTTTTAAACGTTTATGTAGACAGTAAAACGACAGTTTTCAATAAACAACTTTCCGACGACGTTATCAAATTTTCAACATGCGAGAGAGTTTTTTGTTATTAAGGTTAGGTGTACACATTATGCGAACGAAATGTCAGGAAAACATCAAATTTTCATCTGTTTCTTACCTTAGCTGTGTCGCAGATCTCTAACGCGAGATACAGGACTGTAAACAATATGACGCGCAATCGTCTGCTCTCGTACAGTAGCGATAGGCAACAGATCCCTATATTTGTAAAGACCTGAAATATTTCTGACGTGCATGCTTATTTCCAACACAACTAAAAATAAAATAATGCTTGTTTGGTATTTTAGTTTGGACAACATCTATTCCGAGAAACAAAAACCATACAAAAACGGCGAATGTATTGCAGACATTATTTTGTATACTGTAATATGTGTGCACAGATTGAATTCTAGAAATGTACTTTCTTTGGAATTAATGTTTGATAATGCCGCCATATTAAAATTTCAAAACTTAGTGTGAAATAATTTTGTTATGCCAGTACTTACAAATAGAGACTGCGCACTCCAAACGTGTAGCTAAATCGATTTGTGCTGCATCTCTATGTCGATAGTGGTAAAACTCCACTGACATCACTCTCGTCGCTATTACAGACACCTGAAGTTTCGCTGTCAATATTGTCATCTAAAGGGATAAGCATCTCTTCCACTGAAGCCTCCAAAGCACCTTCATCCTGCCATGCTCTTTCCATAATGTTGTGTGTATGTGTGTGTGTGTGTGTGTGTGTGTGTGTGTGTGTGTGTGTTTGACGGCTTTCTTCCAGTCTTCAAAGGGAACGTGAGTAATAGCTTCGTCAGTGCGCGCTTCTACTGCGGAGAGTGTAAATTTTTGGTTGTTCCTGGCAACGTAACCTTTACTTTGGGCCCATATCATCTCTATAGGGTTGAAGTGGCAGTGGTGCGGTGGCAGCATGACGATTGTATGCCCATATTTTTTTGCCAGTTCGTCGATTTCATATTTTGGAAATTGCGGTTTATGGAAATTTATTTTTTCCATAAGCTCGACCTTCTCAAGGTCATCAGATACATTTACGTTACGGCGCTCAAGCCAATTAATCATTTCCTCCTTTCGCTTTGCCATGGTAGGTGCTTTATCAACAATAACTGAATGATACGGAGCATTGTCTAAAACAATTGCTGACGGTTTATCTAGATTGGGTATTAGAGCTTCTATGAGCCACTTTGTGAATGTAATGTGGTTCATATCTTCATGATAATTTCCTGTCTTCTTCGATTTAAAGAGGAGACAATGTGGTACGAAACCTTGCGAGGTGCCTGCATGCAGTAGAATCAATCTCCCCCCTCACCAGACGGCATCTGCATTGTAAATTTAATCTTGTTGTCTGTCCACCAGACCAGAATTAACCCAAGTTTCATTGAACCAAACCACTTCAAAACATTTATGCTAAATATTTGTCTTGAAATTCGGCATCGCCATGCAGCAGTATTCTCCCTTTCCATCAACAGCTTACGGGCGCAGAATTTTCCGTAGTGAAATACTACGTTGTGCAAAACTTTGAATAACGATGTTCGACTGCCCTGAAAAAGTCCTGATTCTTTGAAACGTCCCCTTAGGAAAAATTATACAAGACTGCGATTAAACTGTCACACAATATTTTTAGCGCAACGCAATCTGACTTTCAGTAATCCCTACAAAAGAATGGCCCTGACTAACATTAACCTATACCTTTCAAAAATCACTTACCTCACAAAAATCTTCATTACTCGAACTACTGCAATACAGCGAGCGCCACTACTGCCAGCTTAATAAAAGATTCAACTACGGAAGGCACTAACTACTGATAGGCATAGTTAGCAAATGAAAGATTTTAATAGAGTACAAACAATGTATTTACCTTAATAGTGATGAAAAATCATAATATACATAGCAGTTCATGACATCCAGTCTTACAAATTTCAAAACTCCGCCATCTCTCTCCCCACATCCACAACTGCTTGCGGCTCACCTCCAACTGCGCAACGCTACGTGCTGTTAACATCCAGCTGCCCAACACTACAATGGCGAGTACTACAACAATGCAAAGCAGCCACAGACTGCACACAGCACAGCCAGTGATTTTCATACAGAGCGCTACGTGGCGTTACCAATAAGAAAACGCAAACAGCCTACTTAAATCTTTAAGTGTCACCAATAACTTTGAGAGTGTGGGATGTTCCTTTCTTTGATAATAATCGTAAAAATTTCGACGAACTGCATCATCTGCAAATGAATCGAAATTCGTAACACTGTTATTCATAGAACTTCGTACGTGGCCGCTACGGTGGCAGGTTCGAATCCTGCTTCGGGAATGGATGTGTGTGATGTCCTTAGGTTAGTTAGGTTTAAGTAGTTCTAAGTTCTAAGGGACTGTTGACCACAGATGTTAAGTCCCATAGTGCTCAGAGCCATTTGAACCATTTTGAACTTCCAGAATGAAATTTTCACTCTGCAGCGGAGTGTGCGCTGATATGAATCTTCCTGGCAGATTAAAACTGTGTGACCGACCGACACTCGAACTCGGGACCTTTGCCTTTCGCGGGCAAGTGCTCTACCAATTGAGCTACCGAAGCACGACTCACGCCCGGTACTCACAGCTTCACTTCTGCCAGTACCTCGTCTCCTACCTTCCAAACTTTACAGAAGCTCTCCTGCGAACCTGTAGGAGAGCTTCTGTAACGTTTGGAAGGTAGGAGACGAGGTACTGGCAGAAGTGGAGCTGTGAGTACCGGGCGTGGGTCGTGCTTCGGTAGCTCAGTTGGTAGAGCACTTGCCCGCGAATGGCAAAGTTCCCGAGTTCGAGTCTCGGTCGGCCACACAGTTTTAATCTGCCAGGAAGTTTCATTTTGAACTTCGTACTCCCGCGAGTACCAAGTTTGCATGTTTCTCCAACTTCCGTTTCTGTCTCAAACAGTTCCTTCCCGATTTTTACGACTGTGTTTTTGTTGATATTCAGGGCTGCTGCCGTTCTGTCTACTATCTTGCTAACGGAGAGTAGTGGGCCGCCGTTAAGTTTTTCACACTCAAAGTAAGCTCTTAAGGAACAAACCATTTCTCTACACTGTCCTCGTAAAGCAATCCCCTGCCCACGAGAACGACATCGAACTTTTCCACTTCTAACTTTCGATGTACTTTCTTCTGACATGTTAATAATAAGACACAACAAATATCTGTCACAGAAACAATACGGTAACTCCTAAACTGCAGCCGATCGGCGTGGTCGAGCGGTTCTGGGCACTACAGTCTGGAACCGCGCGACCGCTGCGGTCTCAGGTTCGAATCCTGCCTCGGGCATGGATGTGTGTGATGTCCTTAGGTTAGTCAGGTTTAAGTAGTTCTAAGTTCTAGGGGACTGATGACCTCAGAAGTTAAGTCCCATTGCGCTCAGAGCCATTTGAACCATTTGAACCTAAACTGCAACGAAACAAACACAGTGCTGAACGATCGCACTGACTCACTCACTGCAACTAAATTGCGGCACACGAGGAAGTGTTGTGGACTGAGATTTGGCAACTCAGGGTGGACGTGCCCGCTGGGCTGCTTTGACAGCCATTGCGGGATTGGCTAAATCCGAGCCATGCTTCCGGCGCCGATTTCTCCCTACCAGTTCCGTCGCATCTGTCAATACTAAAGTAATTTTGAATAGTCTGTAGGTAGTTCGTGCAAAAAATACTGCGCAATGTCATGAACACAGAAATGTGTGAAAATCTTCCGCATTGTCGATGATGTTTACATTTGTTACCCTATTCGCTACAATTTTGCAGACAGTATCACCATATGTTCCTGAATATATCTACGAAATTACATAATTGTGTCACACGGTGATTAACATAACACTTACATGCGTCAAAAAATGCCGCAACGTGCTTTATGTTTTAATAAATTTATTCTGTCTACTGAGACACTCCTACAGTCAAGTCAAGGCAATCCCTGAGGACTGGCAGCGCTTTTGACAGCTTTCAATTGCGAAGCGCAAACGGATGTAGGGGAAAGCAACAGCCGTTTATAGAACTACGAACAGCCCTTATCATTGAGACCTTGCACACACGCGTAGCAGCTGCAACCAGTGTACAAATATAGAAAATACGGAGAATTGTATTTTCCTTACTGTGTTTCTTAACTTGGATCCTGTACTGACACATTTGCGGATTACGCATATTCCTTTTTACAGCAGTTTCATAATTTTAGGGGCGTTTTCAAGAATACACGGAAACGAAACATTTTCGATATTAGACTGCAAACGCAATCATTTTTTTGTTTTCGTTTCTAATAGAAATTAGCAAAATCAATACTTGGGCAATATTAGGTTCCTCAGCTAGCCGGGCCAAATATATCATGAAATAAGATTCAAACGAGAAAACTACAAAGAACGAAACTTGTCTAGCTGGAAGGGGGAAACCAGATAGCGCTATGATTGGCCCGCTAGATGGCGCTGCCATAGGTCAAACTGATATCAACTGCGTTTCTTTAAATAGGAACCCCCATTTTTTATTACATATTCATGAAGTACGTAAAGAAATATGAACGTTTTAGATGGACCACTGATTTCGCTTTGTGATAGATGGCACTGTAATAGTCACAAACATATGGCTCACAATTTTAGACGAACAGTTGGTAACAGATAGGATTTTTTAAATTAAAATGCAGAACGTAGGTACGTTTGAACGTTTTATTTCGGTTGTTCCAATGTGATACATGTACCTTTGTGAAATTATCATTTCTGAGAATGCATGCTGTTACAGCGTGATTACCTGTAAATACAACATTAATGCAATAAATGCACAAAATGAAGTCCGTCAACCTCAATACATTTGGCAATACGTCTAACGACATTCCTCTCAACAGCGGGTAGTTCGCCTTCCGTAATGTTCGCACATGCATTGACAATGCGCTGACGCATGTTGTCAGGCGTTGTCGGTGGATCACGATAGCAAATAACCTTGAACTTCCCCACAGAAAGAAATCCGGGGACGTCAGACCCGGTGAACGTGCGGGCCATTGTATGGTGCTTCGAAGACCAATCCACCTGTCATGATATATGCTATTCAATACCGCTTCAACCGCACACGAGCTATGTGCCGGACATCCATCATGTTGGAAGTACATCGCCATTTTGTCATACAGTGAAACATCTCGTAGTAACATCGGTAGAACATTACGTTGGAAATCAGCATACATTGCACCATTTAGATTGCCATCGATAAAATGGGGGCCAATTATCCTTCCTCCCATAATGCCGCACAATACATTATCCCGCCAAGGTCGCTGATGTTCCACTTGTCGCAGCCATCGTGCATTTTCTGTTGCCCAGTAGTGCATATTATGCCGGTTTACGTTACCATTGTTGGTGAATGACGCAACGTTGCAAAATAGAACGCGTGCAAAAAAATCTTTCATCGTCCCGTAATTTCTCTTGTGCCCAGTGGTAGAACTGACCACGACGTTCAAATTCGTCGCCATGCAATTCCTGGTGCATAGAAATATGTTACGGGTGCAGTCGATGTAGATGTAGCATTCCCAACAACGACGTTTTTGAGAAGGAGGAGGAGGAGGAGATTAGTGTTTAACGTCCCGTCGACAACGAGGTCATTAGAGACGGAGCGCAAGCTCGGGTGAGGGAAGGATGGGGAAGGAAATCGGCCGTGCCCTTTCAAAGGAACCATCCCGGCATTTGCCTGAAGCGATTTAGGGAAATCACGGAAAACCTAAATCAAGATGGCCGGAGACGGGAGTCGTTTATGAGATTCTCGATTCTCGCGCAATTTGTCTGCTACTGATGTGCGGATTAGCCGCCACAGCAGCTAAAACACCTACTTGGGCATCATCACTTGTTGCAGGTCGTGGTTGACGTTTCACATGTAGCTGAACACTTCTTGTATCCTTAAATAACGTGACTATCCGGCGAACGGTCCGGACACTTGGATGATGTCGTCCAGGATACCGAGCAGCATACATAGCACACGCCCGTTGGGCATTTTGATCACAATAGCCATATATCAACACGATATCGACCTTTTCCGCAATTGGTAAACGGTCCATTTTAACACGGGTAATGTATCATGAAGCAAACACCGTCCGCACTGGCGGAATGTTACGTGATACCACGTACTTATACGTTTGTGACTATTACAGCGCCATCTGTCACAAAGCGAAAAAGGTGGTCCAACTAAAACATTCATATTTCTTTACGTACTACACGAATATTTAATAAAAAATTGGGGTTCCTATTTAACAAAATCGCCGTTTATATTCGTTTGAACTATGGCAGAGCCATCTAGAGGGCCAACCATAGCACCATCTGGTTTCCCCCTTCAAGCTAGACAAGTTTCGTCTTTGTAGTTTTTTCGTTTGAGGCTTATTTCGTAAGATATTAGGCCCGGTCACAATCAGTGGACCACCCTGCATATAAGCAAACGTGATTTTCAAACCAAGGTTACATTTTTAAGTGATTTTCTATGGAAACGAAAACTAGAGGCACAATTAATGACGTCAGACTTGTTTTCACTGTTCTAAATCACATTCCTCATGAAGTACGCACACTTTAACGATGGTAACGGCACCACAGTTTCTGCCGTTATGCGCGTAGCAAGGGTTGCCTGTAGCCAGCTGCAGTACACTGCAGGCAACCCGCATTACAGCAGTACGGCATGAACTATGGCACCGTTTCCATTATATAAGGTCTAAGTATTCCGGAAGGTACCAGTATATGATACAGAGCAGTAAAATCAAGTCTGCCACCACTCATTGTACTCCAAGTTTTCAGTTCAGAAGCAAAACATACACGTGTCATTTTAAAAAACTAATTTTGCTATCTCTACTTGTATGATTGCGCATTTCTGTCCATTGCGTGAACCAATGATAGGGGTGCATTCCTGGTTTATTGGGTTTCTTCTTACTTAGTTAATCTCTTCTCTGCTAAGATTTTCAGTATCACCGTGCCTGTTCAACAGCTTCTCCTATTGAAACTTCCCCGCAGATTTAAACTGTGTGCCAGACCAGACTGGAACCCGAGCCTGGGAACAAAGAGCCTCAGTCTCGACTGTTGGTCCCACACACAGTTTTAATCGCCCAACAACTTTCAAACCCTCGCAGACCCCGCTGTTCAGTGGAATTTCATTCTTGATCTTCTCGTGTTGTTTCCACTTTTTGTCCTAACGAATCTACGTGACTTGCGGATCGCATTTGAATAAAGTATATGGTCTTCATACTTCATTCACTCAATTTTATATTCACAGTGACTTCAACACTATCATGAATATAAAGGGAAATTCAGTGTAGTGTTATACAGCGTTTATCACAGTTGACAGTGAAAACTGTCACGGGTGCATGTATAAGACAGTAGAAACACGAACGTTCCAGTAAAGATGGGTATGCAATATAGCATCTAGCATTTTGTGATATAACTGCGATTATTTCCGTACTAGCCGCCACTGACATCAGAACGCACCTCGTGGCCTAGTGGCTAGCGTTGCTGCCTCTGGATCACGGGGTCCCGGGTTCGATTCACGGTAGGGGTGGGGGTTTTCTATGCCCAGGAACTTGGTGTTTGTATTATCATCATCATCATCATTCGTGACAGTGGCTAGATCGGACTGTACAAAAAAAAAATCAGACTATGTAAAACTTGGGACTTTGCACGAGTGCTGATGACCGCGCAGTTGAGCACCCTACAAAACAAACAACAAATGTCGTTGAAGTATAAACTTTTCGACTAACACGGGAACATCACCAACTTGACTTCATATATCAAGGACGAAACAGCAGACTTGCAGTGAGCCCCAGAAATCGATCCCGCGAGAATTTTTGGGCCATAGTTCTGACAGAATGCGGTTGTCTTCCTGAATGTACAGCTTTTGAGCTTAAGCGCTCATTGGTTGTTTTTCACTTCCACCGCTTTTCTGCAGCAGCCTAATGGCCAAGTGCGAAGTACTATGCATTGGAGTGAGAAAGGGATTTGTGAAATACTGTTTTGGTATTGGTGACGTGCTTTGTTCATCGTGTGAAAGTGCTCGAATTCTAACCTGTAGCTGGTGACAGATATCCCTTTGGACATTGTTCTATTGCGATTCACAAACGTAGTTTAAATGAATGAAACTAGTAGTGTGTCATTAAAGCAGAATCGTAGCGCATTTTAATTATTGACATCGTGCTTTATTATCTTCGGATTTTAAAGAAGCCATTTTAAAAGCGAAGTACATTTGCAGGGATGTGCTATTCTTTAGCTTGACTGGCATGATTAAATTATAAATCAAAAATCATTAAATTGATTTCACAATAATTCTTCAGTAGCTTATTCGTGTGCACAATTGCGTAATATCAATACGAGTATGGTGCTAAAGTAATGTTGAACGTCTCTCTGTGTGTGTGTGTGTGTGTGTGTGTGTGTGTCTGTGTGCGTGTGTGTGTGTGTGAGGTTCATATATCACGTACCCATATTACTTACCATTTTTCGCGTAGAATAACATGTTTTCTCGAAATATATCTGGGTATCACGTTGGGCACATGTGTCCATTTCCCTCCTCCTCTTCCCCCGCCCTCAGGCTCCCACGAATTGGAGGTGTCAGGTTGTCACTCCACAGTACGTGCTCAGGTAATAGGCGACTACAACGGCGGAGCGAGTGACAAACGAGCGGTGCGCAAAAAGTTTATAAGCTGTACTCTCAGAAAATCATAACAGCGTACTATCACAAGTATAGCCCAAATTTTTGAGATTGCTGGCGCTGATATCTTGCAAGAGTGCCTTTTCCTCTTTTAAATCCGAGATCAAGTTGATGATGTTTCCTTGCAAGACCCCGTAAAATTTGTCTCAGAGTTACCCCAAGGCCCACCTTAACAAGAAATTCAGCACGTTACATGTTGCAACTTAGCGGTACACTCCTATTGTTGAAGCAGATCCTCGGATTTGAATGCAATAGTACACGTTTCTGCAGTGACTTACGAATTCTTTCAAACACCCCCAAGTCATCCCGCAAATACTAGCAAGAGTGTGTAGTTTGATGTTCAAGGTTTTTTAACTTGATCAACAGGGGAGATACACCGCAAACGTGAGATTTAAAGTTGCATGTTAAATGGTCACTTCGGATTTTTAATGACACTTCGCAAACATGTTTCTATAATCATTATCGATACATTCTGTCTAGATGTAGTAGGTGTCTCTCTGAGATGTTTGGCGCCGCGCGGGATTAGCCGAGCGGTCTCGGGCGCTGCAGTCATGGACTGTGCGGTTGGTCCCGGCGGAGGTTCGAATCCTCCCTCGGGCATGGCTGTGTGTGTTTGTCCTTAAGATAATTTAGGTTAAGAAGTGTGTAAGCTTCGAGACTGATGACCTTAGCAGTTAAGGCTCATAAGATTTCACACACAGATGTTTGGCGGCAGCTTTCGGTGACGCGTTTCGGGGCGTTTGGCCATTAAGTGGGCGGGCGACTAGAAGCACGCGTTCGAATAGCTTTGACAATGATACTTGTTTGCGGGAGTTTTGAATGACTAGACGGACTACTGGAGTTAGATACTGCGGCAGCGGATCTCAAGTATTGGTGAGATAGTTCCATTTATTGTGATTACTGTATGTTGTTGCTCATATGCAAGGTTTTTTGTTAAACTATTCGTGCGGTGTTCGCATTAACCTGCTCAGTCATTAGTTTTGTTTGCAATACTTGCTATGAATTCGGAACTGAAGTTGTATACCTCCGTGCGAACGTTCAGTCAGTAGTCTTGAGTAGGGTTACGGAATCATAATCTTGTCGTTTAACACGTAACATTGTGCTGTCAGCTGAGTCACGCTCCCCTTCAATTTAGTTTGTTGTAAGGTTTTCGTGTGAAGTGTCTGTAGATTTGACTTACGTGACTGCTGGTATGTCCGACCTATGTTGCATATGTCTTTAGTATCAAATGGTTCAAATGGCTATTGTAGTGTAACGACGTTTTAGTTTTTCGTTTGATATATGTATGACCATGTGCAGACTTCGTCACCTACGTCAGTTACAACCCACTTCAAAAATGATTCATATTCTTTTAAATTGTCATAGAATGGTTCTTGGACGAAACTGTAAAACATCAGTTGAGTCGTGTGCAAAGAATTACATCACTTGGGCCAATTGGTTTTTGTAACTTTTTCGAATTTAAATTTCGTTTGTTTCTCCTCAGAAATTATATTGACACACGTTATCTTGATCTAATCGATATCAGAATCACACATTAAATAAACTTTTTAGATTCAAAGTTTCGGTGAACGCCGTAAGAATCACGAATCTTGTCAAATATATTATTAATCCGTTCACATAATTCTACATAAATAAATCTTCAAGACACGTGCTTCAACTTTAGTAGCATACACTATTTTATTAGCTTCCTACACATACAGATGTGAACTTGAGCGTTGAGAGTTAGTGACTGATATTTCAATAAGATTAAGCTCTATATGACGTCATTGTTGTACAAATAGAGTATAAAAATTCGTTTTTAATTTTTAGAAGCACGACACAACAACTCGGTTCCAGGATCTTCTGTTGCTCCTTGGCTGTCGACCCGCGACGTATAGCGGCCAGCAATTTCCTCTCTGGTCGCGGCAACGAAGATGCTGTCCCCGTTCGTTGCGCCGCCCTCTCCGTACATGAAACACATAAAAAAAATACAAAACTTTTGAATAATTCACATCTATTACAAATAATAAGAAAACACATAAACAAAACTAAATTAAACTTATAGTCACCTGCAAACTGGGCTGACTTTGGTGGATGGGTGACGCTTAATTTCGTCCCACTACATACCCCACCCACAAGCTCAGTTTGTCAGGTTTTAACCGAAAATAAAACTTTTCAATATACAATATTTAACTGTTAATACATTTTCCTCACAATTTACGTAACCTAGAGTCCTTGCTCTTAGATAGATTTAATCCTTTTAATACGATATTGTTGTGACTATTTGTCATTTACTCTTAATTGTGCTATTATGGTAATTCGTAACCGAATATAGGGAGATTGCTCCTCTTCAGTTAATAGTTGCTAATAAATACCAATTTAGTACGTTCTTTAACGTTGTTACATTAGGACAGAGCATTCAAATTGTGATAGATTAGTTTCAGTTTCATTTATTTACTAGAGTTATTCTTTCCAAGAATGTATATTACTACTAAGTTTCTCACAATAACTAATAGTACTATTTACTTTACGTCATTCTTTTTCCTAATGCCTTATTTATACCTGAGTTCAAGAAGAAATCAAGCAAAACTTTCTTTAGAATCTCGGCACGGCGTTCTTTGCCTTCGGACACCTTGTTGGGTAATGGCAATTTATTTAGGAGAAACAAGCGAGAGTGCCCCGTTTGGTGTGTTCTATATTAACACTATTACAAACCTCTATTAAAGGCACTCTGCTATGTTCTCGTGAGCCATATAGCTCTGGACGCCCATGGTCCCTAAACTATTAACCATCCCCTTTGGTTCCTACTATCCGAGTAAATTTAAAATATGCAAAGTTCCTTTTGACCTAAGAGCAAAATTACTTCCATATAAATCCCCCTTTTGGTTATCTTTCTCTTTTTGAAGTACCAGTAGATTATTGTAGAACACTTGTTTAAGCTTTCTGTTTCATTCTTTAAAATAATACGTAACTATTACGAAAAACTTCACATGAATAAACTATGAATGCTCTTCCGTGTGTAACATACACTAATTATTAACTTATTTAGGAATGAAGGGTTTCATTTGATCAACACTATATAATCCTTCAATTACACCTGATGAAGGTTCCATAAGAAGTAATGCTTTGGGATGTACAATCTTATGTACAACATATGGACCTTCAAAGATAAAGAAGAATTTCCTACATTCCTTACCGATCTTAGAACTTTTAGGATGAGATCGTACTAACACAACATCTCCTACCTGAAATGAGGGTTCTATAGCCTGTTGATTATAACTTTTAATTCTCCGTTCGGCATTTTTTACAATCTGTTCGCAAACTTTTTCGTCTGGAATGCATTGTTGGAACTCATTTACCGGTGGCCAAGGTAGAGCAGCTAGTAAAGGCTCACCTATAATTCGTTTGCCTAAAATTTCTATAGGTGATAATCCCGTCGTTAGGTGAGGCAATTCATTTAATATCTTTTCGAATTCAGGCATTAATTTGGCCCACCGAGTATGTTTATGTGCACAATAAGTTCTACATAATCGTCCTAATTCTTTCATGACTCTTTCTACTAAATTACTTTGAGGGTGATATTTCGAAATTAAGATATGTTTGATTCCATATTGTTTTATCATATCTTGAAATCTTTGACTAATAAAGACACTACCGTTATCAGACATAAGTCGTTTAGGAATGCCCCAGTTAACAAAGTAATTTCGGGTGAGGCAGCGTGTAATGCTTGCTGTATTCGCTCGTTTAAAAGTATATCGCTTCACATGTTTGGACCAACATTCCATTACAACAAACACATAAGTTAATCCTCCTGAACTACGAGGCAGAGGGCCGAAAAAATCTAATGACAGTAGATCCAACAAACCTCGAGGAATTACAGCATATAATTTATAACGCTTAGATCTGTTATTAACTTTAACCTTTTGACAGGTTTCACAAGCCCTAATAATACTTCTCACAATACGGGACATATTTTTGAAATAATAATACTTCATTAGATGTTTAATACATTTATGAATTCCAAAATGCCCGTAACCTTCATGAATATAAGTAATTAACTCGTCCACAACACTTTTCGGAATGCAGATTTTCCACCTCTGGTGTTCCCTCTGTGCTTTCCAATACAACAAGTCGTTAAAATATAACCACACATCCCGGGTGTTAACTGTTTCGTCCCCATTATTAAGGTTTTGTATAAGGTCCCTATATTGATCGTCATTTCTTTGATTGCACCTAACAGCAGTTACTATCCGTTTAACCTTACGTTCGTTCTCCTTAGTTAAAAGGAAATAAACATGGTAATTTGTTCCTGGTTCTTCTGCAATATTAATATTCTCCATTCCTACGGGAAGCTTCGACAAAGCATCTGAAACTACATTCTGAGATCCTTTTATATACCTAATTTCGTACTGAAATTCCTGCAAGCATAACACCCAACGTAATAGCCTACGGTGAAGTAACCGGCAATTGTTCAAAAAGATTAAAGCCTGATGATCAGTATATACAATTGTTTTTCTTCCCATTAATAATCCTCTAAATCGTTGAAAACCCCATACCACTGCGAGAGCTTCCTTCTCGGATACAAAATAATTTCTTTCATGTTTATTTAAAGTTCGACTAGCGAATCCAATAGGACGATATAATCCCTCTTCATTGGTCAAATCACCTTGGAATATTACACAAGACACACCATAATCAGAGGCATCCGTACACATACAAAAGTCCTGATTGAAATCTGGGTGGTATAACATTTTGGCTTCGGTTAACGCTCCTTTTATCTTACTAAAAACTTCCTCTTCCTCCTGTCCCCAGAGCCATACTGACTTCTATTTCAGTAAATCTAGTAATTTAGGATTAACAATATCCTGCCCTGGAAGAAATCTTCTCAGGAATCCTACCATTCCTAAGAATGATTTCAATTGTTTCCGATTTCTAGGACTCGGGCATCGAGCAATAGCTTCAATACGTGCTGGGTCTGGCCTAATACCTTTACGGTCCACTACATGCCCCAAAAATCTCACTTCCTCCTTTCCGAAGTAAGACTTAGATAATTTTACAGTAATTCCTCTGTCAATTAAACGGTTAAACAATTCCCGTAATATCGTTACGTGTTCTTCCCACGTTTTAGTAGCTACCAAAATATCATCTACATATAAAATAATCTTTTGTAACAATTGCTGACACAAAGCAGAATCTAATGCCCTAATGAAAGTTGACACTGATATATTAAGTCCAAAAGGTAAAACTTGGAACTGATATGATCTGCCTTCAAAAAGAAAAGCCGTATATTGCCGTGAATCCGGGTGTAATGTTACTTGATGGTAGCCGGCGGTTAGATCCATTGTACTCATATAACGAGAACCAGCAATCTTAAGAAGTACGTCCTCCATAGGAATAGGTCTGTCTCTTTCCATCTCTATAATTTTATTTAATTCCCGGGCATCCAGAACTAGTCGTACCCCACCAGTGGCTTTCTTAACTACCCACAACGGACTGTTAAAAGCGCTACACGATCGTTCGATAATGTTTTGTTCTAGCATCTTACTTATTTCTCTACTAGCCGGTTCTTTGAATTGTACTGGAATGGGATAAGGTTTCTTAAAGAATAGTTTTTGATCTTTAATCTTAAGTTTACAAACGTAATCTTTAATCCTCCCCGGTTCATCTGAGAAGACGGCTCTAAATTCTAACATCAAAGATTCCAACTCTTCCTTTTCTTGTTCGGATAGACAATTCGTAGAATAACATTTTTCTTTCACTTCAGTTTCGATACTATTACTAGCCTGACATTGGTATACTGCATACTCAAGATCACTAAAATCTGTTAATAGGTTCATGGTCGGTGCGTGCTTAATCTGTTATGATTCGTAGCAATTTTCAGGTACTTGATTATTAGAAAACCTCACTTTAAAAGCACATGCCTCCTTATGGATAGTTAAGGAAGAGTCTTTAAAATCTAATATAGCTTTATATTTACACAGCCAATCTATACCTAAAATTATGGCCACATTTAAGTTGGCTACGACGAGTACAGAGTGAGCAATTAATTGTTTAGCAATTTCAAAAGTTACATAAACTTCCTCAGTAATATTTTGACTTCTTTTACCAGTAACTCCTATAAGTTTCACCCCAGTTACAGGTAAAGTCGGGATATTCCAATATTTTCTTTTAAGCTGAAATAATTCTTTGGATAAAATACTTACTTCGCTACCCGAATCAATTATAATATTTACTTCGGTATCTTTAATATAACCTTTAATAACGGGTTTATAAGTTATATTCTTCCTTATCTGATTGTCTTCCTGAAGTAAATCTTGTTGCCAGTCACCGTCCTTTTGGCAGCTTAATGATAAATTGCAATTGGGTCTTGTATAATCTTGACTAACAGTTCCCTTTAGTTGACCCGTACTAAAGGACTTTACTAGTTTTCCGAACTTTCTATGATGACGTCACCTACCACTTGACCTTCATTAATTACTTGAGGATGATTTATCTCATGATCGTTATTGTGTAATTTCCGCACTTTAGAGTTATTACCACCATTTTGTTGGCTCTCTTTATCTTTATATTGACGTTTTATATAACAGAGCCGGCTATGATTGTTGTTATTAGCTTTTCGTGGTTCTGAATTATTATTATTATTTCGAGGATTGTCATTTCTACCAAATCTAAACTTCTCGTCTTCCCTTTCTCTATTAAGTATATCTAACTGCTCTAAATATCCTAATAAATCGCACGGGTGTGACCATTCTCTTTCTATCATTCTTTCCTTTACATAATACGGTAACCTACTAATTAGGACTCGTATTAAATGACTTTCAATAATTGGTTCTTCAATTAATTTAGCACGGTTTAAATGCCATTCAAAATAATTCCTATAACCTCCCCACCGTTTAGAATATGGAGGAGGGTCTAACAACTCTAAAGTTAAGTGTTGTTGTTTTCCTCTTGACCAATAATTTTGTTTAAACTGCTTAAAAAAATCATCCCAATCCCTGAATTCAGTTCTATGCAGTACTGCCCATTCCGCAGCTTCTGCTTCTAAATGTCCTATTACAAATTGAATGCGTTTTTCATTACTCGATTTAGGAGATAATGATGTTTCAACAGCTTTTATAAAGATTATAGGGTGAAGTTCGCCTCCTGGTTTGAATACAGGAAATCGACTTGCTACATTTGAATTTGTCGTTATGTCATCCAGACATTCTGCGAGAGAAATAGTCGGATTTTGTTTAGATTGCAGAGACGGAGTTGCATCGGATTGGCTTGCCGTGATTGCTTTATTCATATTGTTGTCGTCCGAGCTAGCAAATTCGATGCGACTGTTGTCTCTGATTATGTTATTACCTCTGCTACCTGAAATGTTCTCGTTATTATCTAATTCCGATAACCGTTTAGTAATTTCCTATATCCGCATTTCTATATTGGATACGCGATTAGCTAATATCGATTCTTCACTGTGTTCACGATGTGAACGCTCTGTACCTTCGTCAATATTACTATCTTTGGCAGTCTCAAGGTTACTGCATATTTCAGTAATTAAAAATACCATGTTTTCGATTTCGGTATGGTCCTTTTCTACTTGATGAGTTAATGTCTCTAATTCTACATTATCTATTGAAGAAATCTCTACAGGTTTGGTAGAGACCTCTTTAATAGATTCCAATAATTCTCTACGAACAGTTTCCGTTTGCATAGAAAATTCATCTCGTAACATATTGTTATTTTTCTGTATTTCATTTACAACTAAGATATTGACACTATCTAGTCTCTCGGTTAAGTCAGTAATATCGTTTCGCATGCGAGCTTTTTCCTCGCGCGATTCCTGGATATGTTCTTCTAACCTTTTACAATTATCAGCAATCTTATTACTAAGTCCTACTAATTTTTCCTGCATTTCAACTTTAGAAGACTCTATTTAATCACTTAATTCTCGGCTGGTTTCATTAAGATATTCCTGTAACCTGTCTGTAGATTTGGTTAGCTCCCCTTTAAGTCTAGCAGTAGATTCCTCGTTAGACTGTTTTAACTCCTGTTTTAGTTCCTCTTTCAATCTAGCAGTAGATTCCTCGTTAGACTGTTTTAATCTAGCCACAGATTCTTCGTTAGACTGTTTTAATCTAGCCATAGATTCTTCGTTAGACTGTTTTAATCTAGCAGTAGATTCTTCGTTAGACTGTTTTAATCTAGCAGCAGATTCTTCGTTAGACTGTTTTAATTCAGCTAGAAAATCCCCGTTAGATTGTTTTAATTTAGCGATCGCCCTAAAAAGGGATCTCATGCTCCTATCGGACATAGATTGCTCTTCGTCTGACCTTTCACTTCCCGACATTATTGTAAGATATTAACTAGTTACACACGCAGACTTGTAATCAACAATCCTATTAAAAGCACACTCCCTATGTACAACACTCCACTTCCAACTTGAAACAAACTCACCGGACACTTAATATTGTAATTTGTAGTTCTCGATGATCAGAGTGCTGCTATGGGGCTGCAGAAGAAACAGCTGTCGATACAGCCGCTGAGATGCTGCGACCCCGCTTCCGCAACCGGCCAGGACGCTGAGTCGAACACCGGAACGTCACCGGCTGCCACCACGCCCGGCACCGCCGTAGACAGGCGAAGCCCTCAGCAACACCTCTAATACCAGCCGGAGGAACACCCCGCAGCTGACGTACTGGGCCTATTAGTTTAGTGAGAAAAAAGGTTGTCGGGTTTTGCAGCGTTCAGCTGCTGCCCAACAGACGCGCCTTCTCGTGGAACAACTGCGTGACCGTACTGCTTGGCTGCGCTCCGTCAGATGCCCACACCCGCGAAGTCGCCGCTGGCTGGTGAAGGCTCCACGAAAACTCGCGTTGACTTCCGAAGGTCTCTTGATGTTTTAATTGTTTCGTACCTGTGTGCCTTAGTTGCACACAAGTCCTGTTTCTAAGGTCGCCTCGGTGAAGTGTAAACGACGTTTTAGTTTTTCGTTTGATATATGTATGACCATGTGCAGACTTCGTCACCTACGTCAGTTACAACCCACTTCAAAAATGATTCATATTCTTTTAAATTGTCATAGAATGGTTCTTGAACGAAACTGTAAAACATCAGTTGAGTCGTGTGCAAAGAATTACATCACTTGGGCCAATTGGTTTTTGTAACTTTTTCGAATTTAAATTTCGTTTGTTTCTCCTCAGAAATTATATTGACACACGTTATCTTGATCTAATCGATATCAGAATCACACATTAAATAAACTTTTTAGATTCAAAGTTTCGGTGAACGCCGTAAGAATCACGAATCTTGTCAAATATATTATTAATCCGTTCACATAATTCTTCATAAATAAATCTTCAAGACACGTGTTTCAACTTTAGTAGCATACACTATTTTATTAGCTTCCTCGTTGAGAGTTAGTGACTGACATTTCAATAAGATTAAGCTCTATATGACGTCATTGTTGTACAAAAAGAGTATAAAAATTCGTTTTTAATTTTTAGAAGCACGACGCAACAACTCGGTTCCAGGATCTTCTGTTGCTCCTTGGCTGTCGACCCGCGACGTATAGCGGCCAGCAATTTCCTCTCTGGTCGCGGCAACGAAGATGCTGTCCCCGTTCGTTGCGCCGCCCTCTCCGTACATGAAACACATAAAAAAAAAAAAATACAAAACTTTTGAATAATTCACATCTATTACAAATAATAAGAAAACACATAAACAAAACTAAATTAAACTTATAGTCACCTGCAATCTGGGCTGACTTTGGTGGATGGGTGACGCTTAATTTTGTCCCACTACACTATGAGCACTATGGGACTTAACATCTGAGGTCATCAGTCCCCTAGACCTTAGAACGACTTAAACCTAACTAACCTAAGCACATCACACACATCCATGCCCGAGGTATGATTCGAACAGGCGACCGTCTTTAGTATCCGACGGCGTTACTGTATTATGTTCACTTGATTAGTAGCATATAATATACTCTAAATTCAAGTATTGCTTGTCATTTCCACTTGCCTGATTCATTTGCTGACTGTTCAAGTATCAGTATATTGTTTATCTACTTGCATTTCGTGATTATATGTTACAAGGCACAAGCCTTATCTTAGTTAAATGTTGCTAGTCATAAGGCAGTGAATATCTCAAATACTTTCCCTTGTTTATAACGCGTCTTTTTCTTACTCATACAATTTCAGATGAGATGGTGGGTTTTGACGACGGTCGCTGGTTGCAGAGAAGCTGCGACTGATACTATAAAATGTAATTGTTCATATTCCAAAAACAAAATCACATAGAATATTACCTCTAAATTCTAATATTAAATTGTATGTCATGCATATTCCAGTCTTTCAAATTGCAACTGACTTTAAGTTGTAAGGCTAGCAGTTATTCACTTTTCGTATTTGACTGTTATGATTACATTAAGGAGCCCACGTGAAAGTTGCATAGTGATCGACTATAAGTTGTTCATACTACAATTACAGATACTAAAGATATCTTACGAGAAATTTTCATTTTAGTTGATATTTGGCAGTTGCCCTTTCTTATGATGCCCGATTTACGCACACGTTACTTTGTCTTAATTACCGTAATCAGTTAGCGTTTATTAATTTATTATTTCGGTAATGAATTCGTTTAGGTGAAGACATGATTTCGCTAATTAGGGGCTTACGTTTCTCTTTACGCAAGTAGTTCAATTACAAATAGAGCAACCACCTTACAAGATGAGCCCAGACAGATAAATCCAGAGGATTGGGGTAGGTGATCTTATAGGCCTAGACCTTTCTACATTGGACAGTTTGGCTGTATGCTGACGTTAGATATCCTCCACATCAGTAACAGACACTGCCGGTGTCCCATCTATCACATTCCCCAACGTTACGCAAAGGGAATATCCTCCAGCGATCCTGGAAGATTTCGCCTCAGAAAGCAAAACAACTCTCCCCTCCAAGTTTTCTTGGGTGTAAGAGGCGTCCAGCTACTGCCACAAGCCACACATTTAATGGGAAACCCTGATGACCCTGTGATTCTGTTTATGATACATGAGCTCATCATTTTAGACAACTTTGAGTGAAATTAGAGGAAGATGTAACTGAAAACTTCACATCTGAAATACACATTTAATAACTAGGGATATAGTTCATATACAGGGTGTTACAAAAAGGTACGGCCAAACTTTCAGGAAACATTCCTCACACACTAACAAAGAAAATATGTTATGTGGACATGTGTCCGGAAACGCTTACTTTCCATGTTAGAGCTCATTTTATTACTTCTCTTCAAATCACATTAATCATGGAACGGAAACACACAGCAACAGAACGTACCAGCGTGACTTCAAACACTTTGTTACAGGAAATGTTCAAAATGTCCTCTGTTAGCAAGAATACATGAATCCACCCTCCGTCGCATGGAATCTCTGATGCGCTGATGCAGCCCTGGAGATTGGCGTATTGTATCACACCCGTCCACAATACGAGCACGAAGAGTCTCTACTTTTGGTACCGGGGTAGCGTAGACAAGAGCTTTCAAATGCCCCCATAATTCAAAGTCAAGAGGGTTGAGGTCAGGAGGGCGTGGAGGCCATGGAATTGGTCCGCCTCTACCAATCCATCGGTCACCGAATCTGTTGTTGAGAAGCGTACGAACACTTCGAATGAAATGTGCAGGTGCTCCATCGTGCATGAACCACATGTCGTGTCGTACTTGTAAAGGCACATGTTGTAGCAGCACAGATAGAGTATCCCATATGAAATCATGATAACATGCTCCATTGAGCGTAGGTGGAAGAACATGGGGCCCAATCAAGACATCACCAACAATGCCTGACCAAAGGTTCACAGAAAATCTGTTTTGATGACGTGATTGCACAATTGCGTGCGGATTCTCGTCAGCACACACATGTTGATTGTGAAAATTTACAATTTGATCACCTTGGAATGAAGCCTCATCCGTAAAGAGTTTGCACTGAAATGAGGATTGACACATTGTTGGATGAACCATTCGCAGAAGCGTACCCGTGGAGGCCAATCGGCTGCTGATAGTGCCTGCACACGCTGTACATGGTACAGAAACAACTGGTTCTCCCGTAGCTCTCTCCATACAGTGACGTGGTCAACGTTACCTTGTACAGCAGCAACTTCTCTGACGCTGACATTAGGGTTATCGTCAACTGCACGAAGAATTGCCTCGTGCATTGCAGGTGTCCTCGTCGTTCTAGGTCGTCCCCAGTCGCGAGTCATAGGCTGGAATGTTCCGTGCTCCCTAAGACGCCGATCAATTGCTTCTAACGTCTTCCTGTCGGGACACCTTCGTTCTGTTAATCTGTCTCGATACAAACGTACCGCGCCACGGGTATTGCCCCGTGCTAATGCATACATCAAATGGGCATCTGCCAACTCCGCATTTGTAAACATTGCACTGACTGCAAAACCACGTTCGTGATGAACACTAACCTGTTGATGCTACGCACTGATGTGCTTGATGCTAGTACTGTAGAGCAACGAGTCGCTTGTCAACACATGCACCGAAGTCAACATTACCTTCCTTCAATTGGGCCAACTGGTGGTGAATCGAGGAACTACAGTACATAATGACGAAACTAAAATGAGCTGTAACATGGAAAGTAAGCATTTCCGGACTCATGTCCACATAACATCTTTTCTTTATTAGTGTGTGAGGAATGTTTCCTGAAAGTTTGGCCGTACCTTTTTGTAACACCCTGTATAAGTAAACACATTCCGTAAACGGCTTGTATGTGGATATACGGTTACTGGAATGTTTGCCCTTCTACTGTCATATGCTTTCCTCCCGTGTGACTACTCGCTGTTATTTGTTATGTACACGCTGTGTAGGCGCTACTCTGAGATGAATTAATTGGCACACATTTAAGATATCGTGGTGTGCTACATTTTAGCAATGAAAAGACTATTGATAGCCCCTCCTCCTCCATCTCAAAAAAAGTGACCTCAGTCCTGCCTCTCTAATATGTTACCCAGTTGTTTCCACTTATGTGTTGATTAAAACTGTCAATACAATATGTTTTGTCCTTTTCAAAAAGCCTGGAGTGGTTAAGGCATTGGTAACTTTCATTCCTGATGTTCATATTACCATCAAATAATTATCACTGCTTTTTATACTAGTAGTAAAGTATTCTTAAATTGATATTAATTTGTTTATTATTGATATAATTAATTATTTAACCTTTCAGCAAAATTTCGAATGGAGAATGTACCTTCTGATGGGGTAGCTTTGCATCAATCGAAAGGGGAAAGCTTTATTTCGCCAAAAACGTCATTCTGTGAAAAGCCATTACTTTATTGAATCTTCAAGTTATATGCTGCTACTGCATTTGGTAGTGGAGCGTTCCAATCAATATGGCTACTGTTTACGTAAAAACATCACATTTTTCCCATCATTCAGTGTACTCTTTCAGTTCTGAAATTTGTTTGCCGGTATAGTGCACTAGTTCATTACTTCATTATGCAAAATAGTTAACCAAGTTGTCTCAATAACACGAACATATAATTAGTGCCTATATCAGTCTCTGGTGACCCAAATTTTAACAACCACTCGTTCACCACATCCTATACCACCGCGTCTGCCTGTTGACTCGGTAACTCTCGAATGGCCAAGGAGCAATTCCCTACCGATGTTTGTACAAAGGGACCAAGAGCGTCCATTCATCTGGAATAGTCAGACGCTCTCAGGTAACTTTGGTAATGCGATTTTCTGGCGATTCGTCTGAGCTCTTTGAGCTCATGTAATGCCCTTGTTTACATCACACTCTACATCTTGCTTCCTCGCCGAAGACGAATAATTTTCTAGTATGGAGACCTGTGTGTCACATCTTCCACTATAACCTGCCAAAATGGAATTGTGAGCCTGCCTCAGTGCTTCGTTTCTCAAAGATGGTGGCACATCTCCACGACTGCAAGCTGCGTGCTTGTACAGCAGTCCGTCATCAGAGCTGAATATTGTGTTTGGCTCATGACGTTCTGTGAAACCTGAGCAGCAGCCTGAACTCTGCTCCATTCTTCCATGCTTAGACCAATACATTGTACGGTGCGTTTCTGTGACTAAGTCTGTCCACATTCCCGTGAGGTTTCACTGGACAATGTGCAATTGCAAAATCAAATTTGCTTAGGTGTAAAGCACAGGCGGTCAGATGACTGGTTAGATCGTTTAGGTCCACAAGCAATTGAAGGGCTGCATGATCCATTATTATCTTAAAATGTCGTCCATATAGGTAACTACAGAAATAGGTGATACAAAAATTTTGCAAAAACGTTTTGTTTTTGGCAGTGGGATAGATCTTCAACTAATTCCTTATCTGTCTATCAGTGTAGATTATTTGCTGTTACTCCTCATCTACCTCTCGACTCAAAACACAGCCTAGAGCATTGTCGCTCGAGTCACACCTCAGTGTAACCTGTCTCATATATATATATATATATATATATATATATATATATATATATATATATATAGGAGAATCCGGATGGAGTGGCCGAGCGGTTCTAGGCGCTACAGTCTGGAGCTGCGCGCCCGCTACGGTCGCAGGTTCGAATCCTGCCTCGGGCATGGATGTGTGTGATGTCCTTAGGTTAGTTAGGTTTAAGTTGTTCTACGTTCTAGGGGACTGATGACCTCAGAAGTTAAGTTCCATAGTGCTCAGAGCCATTTGAACCATTTAATACGGGAAGTAGGACAGAATCAGAGGTTAATAAACTTTTAATGCTGCTTCCCAGTCTGATGTCCTGTGAAACTTCGCTTCTTTCTTTAATAAATTGTTAAGGGGCCTTGATAGCACTGTAAACTCTGGAATAAATTTTCTTTAAAAATTAGAGATCTGAAGATGCATGTGTAATCCCGTTGTTGTTCTCAGCATTGGGAAATCCTTTATGGCTTCTAACAGTTGTGGATCAGTTCCTGTACTATCCTGGGCTATATTATGACGCAAACAGTAGACCTCACGTAATACGAAGTGGCACTTTCCTGAACTAAGGGTAAGTTGTGCCGCCAAAGACCTCTTGTAGATTCACTACAATATTCCATGTTATCCTTTGAGAAAACGATTGTCTAGGTAGACCAAGCATTATTTCATATGCAGATCCGGTAGAAGCCTGTGTTAAGATGTGTTGGAAAGTAGCTGGTTCCAAATGGCACCGAAAATGCTGTTTTAGATCTATCATCCAGAGCTGGCTCCAATTTACGGTTATTTAGCTAGTCACATGTTTCATCGATCATTTGGACGATTCTTTTATCGAAATTATTTGGCTTGAGTGAGTTTGCATGATTCATATACACGATTAATGTTAACTTAACGAACCCCCTAAATATATCCTAATCATTCAATTGCACCTAACATTTCTTACAGGCTACCAGATTTTAAACGAAAATTTCGTCCATGGGACAGGAGTTCTCCAGGAGAAACGAATTTACATTAGATTAATTTTTTTTTGTTTCTACTATCTGACATTTTATATTATCAAGCAAATGATCCAAAGCTTATGTTGCTGCATATTGAACTCTTTCAGAGCCACAGATAAATTTAATAAATAGTATTAAAGACCATTTCCGTCTTTAATGTTGTAGATATAGACCACACTGTTCTTTTCAAACTGTGATGGATTATTCATGACGAATTTCATTAACTAATATATTTATTGTGACGGCGCAGTTAAAATGCCTAGCTCCTTGAAGAGGTACCCACATGACGTCTGCGGGGTGAATAATATATATTATTCTTACTGTTCTCTTTTCTGTGTTCAATACTTTCTCTCTTAATGGTGAGTTATCACAGGAAATTATTCCACACGACTTAGTGAGTGGAAAAATGTAAAATATGTCAGGAGGTTAATTCGTTTGTTTCTAAGATTAGCAATTACACGAAAAGCAAGGCGAATGTAGCTGACTCAACTGTTTGAGAAGCTCTATCATATGCTCCTCCCAATCCAAGGTTTTATCAATACGTACACCCAAAAATTTGGAGCATTCAACACTGTTTAGGGACTCCTGCTTGTACGTTACTTCAGTTATTGATATGACTACATCTGTTGCAAAGAACTGAATATAGTGTGTGTTTTTTCAAAATTTCTGGGGAGTTAATTTTCCGAGAACCACTTAATAATTCTCTGTTTTTTGTCGTTTAGTATTTGGTATAACTGTAGATCGTCTTGTAAAACTGCCAATACTGCTTCCTGAATGTTAAACATATGGTCATTTACAAATATAAGGAGTAGTAGTGGACAGAAAATTGAACCCTTTGGGACTCCCTTCACGATTTCTCCACAGTCATTAGAATTTTAGACCCTCCCAACATTGCTTCAATTAAGCAGCACAGATTTTAGCATTCTGTTGGTGAAGTAATATTCAAACCATACCCATTTCATAACTACATTACCCCAGGTTGTCTAAGGTCTGTGTGATTATCAGCTCAGGGTTAGCGTCTGTTACTGTCTGTTGGTTCCTAAGACTGCAGCTGCTCGAACGAAGACTTGCTTATTCTGAAAGTTTAAATCCATTTCCCAATCCTGACGGCTGCAGAGAGATCCGTGTTTCTGAGTCTGGGTCCCATCGGAATGTCTGGAACAGAGGCAGTGTTTTAGATGTAATTGTAGTCATGTAAGTGAGGACCAACGTGGAAGCAGGTGCAATGATGAGGGTTGTAGCTTTGGCAGGTCGCAGACCATTGTGCTGACATCAATGACGGACGTGTTACGGTTGTGAATTGTGGTGCTGTTAACGCCGTTACACTGTCTTTGAAATTATCGCTGTACTTCACATTTCCTCTCTGTAAATTGCTTCTTGTTCCTGATTGCACTGTTCAAATAATATTAATCGAATTATCCATCAGTGCTTAGCAGAACATGATTACAATATTAAGTATTAAATACTTTCTGATGTACTAAAAAATTATATTTATTTGGTCAAGCTATCAGCTTCTTAGGCCAATTTCTGGTGACATTTGAAAGTTAGAAACAAGGATACAATGACATGCAACATGCACAGATATTACTTACACAGGAGATACAAGAATGTTGACACGTGTATTGTTTACATTGCAAAGGATTACACTTTTTGTCATGGAGAAATAACTAAATTTACTAAGAAGAGAAATAATTTTATTTATTGTGAAAGTGGATTTAACAACTGGTGAAAGTAATTTAGAATTTACAATTTTGATCTATTATTTGTTATTAAAGCTTATTTGATAATGGCGGAAAAAGGAGTGTGATCACTTAATAGTAAGTATCAACCTAGCACCTTTACACAGGAGAATAAAAATTGATATCATGGAGAGTGTTTACATAGGAAAGCATTACGCTTTTCCTCGCACAGAAATAATTACATTAACAGACAAAGGAAACAAATGTCTATTTTTGTAAAGTGCATTTAACAAGCGATGAAAAATAATTTTCAACTCCTGATTCCCATCTGTTATTTGTAATTATCACTTAATTTAAAAGAGGAGGAAAAAAGGAATTGAGTTTGATCACTTAACACTAAACTGGCATTCTGCGTCATATGTTTCTTGATTTGTAATATTTTTTTTCTGGCAGTGCCATCTCTTTCACTTTTCTCTGCAGAATGTAAAATTTCACATTCTACATTATATGTGTGGTTTTCTGAAGTTTGAATCCTTCATTAATAATCTCCCGCTTCTCTCATATTCAGATAACCTAACTGCCACAGCTCTGCCTAACTGAACACAATCCCTGCCTGTGATTTTCTCTACACCACTCTGTACAATAGGTTGCAGTTTGTCTTTACATTGGAATAAAAAATGCGGGCCTACAGTTGTGAGACTTTACCTTTTTACTTAGTTTATGTGAAATTTTGCGACTACATGGGATGATGCTTCAGTTTGAGTAACTGCTGATTGGTTCCTGTTGAAAGCGTACAGACATACTTTGAGTTTTGCACTTTTTTTTGTCTATTACCCACCATTAAAAGCTATAACCAAATTTAAAACCGAAAGTTTCACGACTCATAATTCTGGTTGAAACCCGGATTCAGACAATGGAACAGATATGAGGCGATACACCAGTGAATGCTAATCAGCACTTTTGCGGCTGTGTGGATGCTGACAGCTTGCAGGGATTACTGTATCTGTGCCTATGATTCTTTTGTAATTAGTTAATACCTCTTTGTGCTAATATCTATATTAAGATCCAAGAAAGCTATAGAAGTGCTTCCCAGTTCCATTTCAAACTGAATTTTGTTCAACGTTGGGGATTTAAATGTTATAGTAATGTATTTAATAGTCTATTGGTCAATCCATCCACATATCTGAACCAACATTTTTTGCAGTTCAGCAACTCTTCCTGTAGGAAATTTTGTCCGAAGTTGTCCTTAACAATTTCAGATAATATAAGACTCAGAGGAGAACTCATATCTAGGCTATCACTTAATCTATAATACGTGTTCTCAAAATGGAAATAATTTTCATTGCACAAATTTTAGTAACAAACATTATGTCAAATAGTTCTACAGAATTTACTTTGGACTGGTGCAAAATTTCTGGTTATAAGTTTATACACACATCAATAAATAAGTTAGTGACATCAGAGGGTAATGGTTTACAAGTTGGGGGGAACTCTACATCTTTGATCAGCAAGAGCTTTTGGAATATTTGATACCCAACTTATTTAGGTTAAAAATTGGTTTTCTTTATAAGGATGTAATCTAACCCTTTCGCCAGCAAGTAATAACAAGCAGAATACTATAACACTGCTGGTGGTTCTAGAATGCCTAGACTGCCATCTTCATGCAATTCAGATGAGTCATGTACTCTATGAGCCATTGCATTTATATTAACGAGCGTATGGTTGTTGGCTTCATGCAGTACTTTTACATGATATGATGGTTTTTACTCGTTCATTGAAAGATGCAGTCGGATCTAAATGTTGAAAGTAATAATTATCGAGAAACTGACATGAGATGTGTTTGCGGTTGTGCACATGAGCCGCCACCAGCCGTATAACGGAATGACGACAGTGAAAATTTGTGCCGGACCGGAGGTACATCCCAGATTTCCTGCTTTATGCGAGCGGTCGCTTCAGCTATCTTATTACCACTCACGGCCCGACCCAACCTTTCACGTGTCTTCAAATGGTTCACATGGCTCTGAGTACTATTCGACTTAACTTCTGACGTCATCAGTCACCTAGAATTTAGAACTAATTAAACGTAACTAACCTAAGGAAATCACACGCATCCATGCCCGAGGCAGGATTCGAACATGCGACCATAGCGGTCTCGCGGTTCCAAACTGTAGCGTCTAGAACCGCACGGCCACTCCGGCCGGCCAGGTGTCTTCGTCCACGTGTCATGCCTGTGCTACTAAAAACCATTAACGGTACTGGGGAGACATTATGTTTGTCACCGATAAATACGAAATTTTAGTGTCTGTGTTGTGAAGATTTATGATGCACGCATATCCGAAGGAACATTGTATCGTACTTGAAAATATGCGCACTCCAACTTCGTATTCGTCGTATCAAGAAACTGATTCATTTTGATAACTTAATTACTTGTATTCAAGAGAACTAACTGCTTGATTTGTCCAGTTTGGTAGCGATGAGAGTGTTGGAGACTACTTTCAACTTAAACCTGCTGAATGCACTAATTTCACAGTGCGAGAGTATGTGACTACCAGCAGCAGCACTATTTAAAACATGGGCTCCCAAGTCCTCCGTAGAAATATCGTCGCTTAACGCCTGCTCAGGATCTGCTTTTAGTACATCTAGGTGTTTATCCAGGATTATAGGTGGTGGAGCGCATTTAATACAATTATTTTACACATCGCGCTCATCTGTAGTAATTGCTACATTTGATAAGCTACATTCGATCACCAAAAATATGATTGTGAACGGATAATGTCGAGAGTTTAACTTTCGTTATGGTCGATTCCTTGTGAATCCGCTTCAGAAAATAGACTTCTTTTATTTCATTTCCAACCGGACCTCAGAGTTTTTTGAACAAAATGGTAGTTAAAAATTTGATTTGCACACAGGGAAGTTGTTTAAAAACCATCATAAAGAAACCTCGTCATGTGGCCATACATATGTCATCGCTGCTTCCACATGTCAAATGTTGTCATTGGACTCCATTCCAGGAAGATCTGCTGTAAAAATAATTTTCGAGTTGGTAGCCCTGTTACGAGACACGCTTTGAGATGCTCTTATGCTTTCCCCTCTATAGCTTCAGTTTCCTAAAGCTGTTTTCATGGAGGTATACCTCCATGGTCGTTTTTCTGTAGTTGAAGGTTTTTTTCGATTGTCGATCTCTAAAGTTATTAAGATTGGAATCTTGTATTGGTACAAGAAACGTAAATTTTACGGCAATCGGTTTATTTCACCAGGAAATGGGGACTATGTAAGTACGATTACAAACGGACTGGATATTAGGGTGATATCGTTAAATGCCTCAAGACAGAAGGTCAAATAGTAGAGACCCAGACTGACACTTTCAAGACCACTGATAAAGATAATATAACTGAATGTGGTTCCGTAACTACTGATCTAAGGGCTTTGTGGAGGCTTCTAGAGGGCGTTGATTTGTATGGTATTAAAACCGTACATCATGAAGGCAGGAAAGGTGTGTCCAGTAAGCTGCAAATGTTTTGTGATTCCTGTGGAGTAATTAAAACAGGGTATTCTTCTGAACTGTGCAAGGAAAGGTTTATAATTCCAGTAATAGACTACTGCATCGAATGAGGTGTCTTGGGAAACATAAAAGAGCAGCTCACTATTTGTCATCACCTCCAAGATTTGACAAGTACACTCAAGTCAAGTGAGTGCTGTGTCAATGAAGAAAGCAGTGGAAGACACTGTGGTATGCAATGTAGGTGACAATGACTTAGCTACATCATTTGATGGAACGTGGCAGAAGTGTGATCACCTACCACTGCTGAGGTTGTGACAGCATCATTGCGAGGAAATGGAAAGGTTATGGATATCGAATGTTTCACAAAATACTGCCATGGCTGTAAAGATAGCAACCAGGATCATCTTTGTGTTCTGATTATTTATGGGTGCAATAGTGGAAGAGAAACAGTGGGACCTCTCTGAATCTTTCAGAGATCAAATGAAGATTACGATGTAAGTTATGTGGTGGACTTGAAAAAGTTTGCAGTTGTGTTGGAAAACATATCTCAATAAAATATTATAAAAACTGGGAAGCACATTTGTTCGACATGTGAGTAAGAGACTGAGCACACGTTTACGTAAACCAATGAAGAATATGAAAGGGTAAAAGCTTAGAATATGTGTGATGGCAAACCGATTGGTAGTCGTGCTCGTCTCCCGAAGGAAGAGGTAGACAAGTTGCAGACCTGCAGATCCATAACGGTTTCGCCACAAAACGAAATTAAGAGGGTAAGGAGGTCACGATGAAAGCAGCATGGGTTACCTTCTTCAACAAATCTTGTATAGATGCCAGTTCACAGGACAGCGGGGTAGACTCATGATGTGAATACAGGAAAGCACTTGCAGAATAGTGAAGTTTATTTCCACCATCACTCCTTGGCATTTCCAGTGTTAGAAGCTACTAAGTCCATATACAGGAATCTCAGTAATCAATTGCCACGATGCTTACATGGGAATACGAAAAATGAGAATGAATATTTCAGCCATTTTATAGGGGAACCATAGCGGAACAGCGTGAAAAATACGAGATTACTTGTGTTAGACACTGTAATTTACCTTAATGACGGCAGTTAGCCGGTGTGAAGTTCTAGAGCTGCTAGGAATATATTCTGGGTGCAATATAAGGCAATCACTGAATACAATTGATATCATAACAGTGGCCGAAGGTGAAAGGAAGCTGTTGAGGCCGCTAAAGATGTCGCAGTAACGAGGAGAAACAAAAAAACTTATGAGAGAATTTGAAACATGTAAAGCAAGAAGCCGATTCGCCAATAACATCTGCATATAAATCGTTACACGTAAGCAGTTACAAACCATATCTTACACAAAATAAACGGTGAGTGTGTGAAGCAGCACATTTCTCTGCATATGGAAAATCAAGAAGGTGTGTGTTGTGCAGCACAGTGACACACGCCTCAGCAAACGAAATGCATGTGGCAGGCGTGTGACGTTGGACTGTGCATGACGAATAACAATAACATTCGTTTTGGTGTGAAGCAACACATATTATATATGCATCTAAATTAAACCATATCATTGGTTGATTAGTACACCGGTACAATGAATGAACAAAGATTAGATTTTAATGACTCGTTTCCGAAGATGTCATAGAGACGTAGGACAGCCTCAGAATACGGAAGGGTAAGGAGATGAAACTGCTACGGCCTTACTAACTTTTTATTTGCCGGCAACTAAATATTAGGGTCAGAAAGTTCTTCTTTTCTTAACATGTATGCAATCAAGAACACAGAAATTAATAGAACACCAAATATTATTACGGAAACAAATGTTTCACATAACAATCAATGTGTAGCTTCACAGTGAATCCAATGTGTTTTTCAAGGGAAAAAATCCGTTCGATACTTCGATACTACAACTTTTATGAATATTCTCATTTGTTAAATAATGTTTTCCAACGTTCTATAATATTCTAGAATGTTCCAGAAAACAGTTCTGGAATACAGCTTAGAAACGCCTTCGTATCTCATTCACTCGTAGCCCTGCACAGTCATCTTAAACGATGGGTTTTGCAGCTAGCAAAACCAGAGTAAAGACTCATCGCAGACATGTATCCACTTGCAAAGAGAATGACGTAAGAAAACAATGGGTGTATGAGCACACAGTTTTAGAAATAAAAAGTCGCATAGTTTAAAAAACAAATCACGGAATACAGTGTATGATACAAGGCCAAAAAAAAGGTTAATTCCATTGAAACAAGGAAGAACCAAGACGAAAGCCTAAATTTTCCAAAAGAATTCCTACATTTGCTCAATATTTCCGCTATGCTCTCGCAAGAAAGCCTCTGAGAAATATCTTAGAAGGAGTGTATCAACAGGAAATGAAAAGGTAAATAATATTCGCAACACGAATTCCACTCTTTTCAACCTAATCACCATTCAGTCTTAGAAGGCTGCAATTTCCGTCACGATTAGAGTACAGTATGACTATCAGTAATGCACAGAATCAAACATTCCAAAGTTGAAAAGTGAATATAAACTAACAGTGTTTCTTGCATTAACTGTTCTACGTAGCGTGTTCTCTTGTTGGACAACCACTGTCTTTGCACCCTAAGGGCCGCGAGCGGTAGCCGTGCGGTCTTAGACGCCATGTCACGGCCCGCGTGGCTCCACCCCATCAGAGGTTCGAGTCCTCCCTCGGGCATGGGTGTGTGGGTTGTTCTTAGTGTAAGTTAGTTTAACTTAGATTAAGTAGTGTGTAAGCTTAGGGACAGATGACCTCAGCAGTTTGGTCCCATAAGACTTGCCACAAATTTCCAATTCGCACCGTAAGTCTAAACACAAACTGAAGCTTACAACAAAATACAGAGTGTATCAAAAAAGAACCATCCTATTTTTAAAAAATCATAACTATTATGTTATTTGAGGCATGTGCGTGAAAACCGTTGTATTGGACAGCTCAGACTCTCGAGGTTTACATGGTTTCCGATAGGTAGCAGCGGTGTCGACCACTTCAGTTCTAGTAAAAATGGTGTCAAGAGAAAGCCTTTTGTGTTCTGAGTTTTGAGCAGTGCGGGTCAGTAATAATTGTTCAGCGTGACTTTCCTACTAGGTATGGTGTGGATCCGCTACATCACATATCATTAGATGATGGCATGAACAATTCCGAGAAACAGGCTGTTTGGCTAAAGGTAAATCGACGGGCCATCCTCGAGCATCTGACACAGACGTCGAACGCATCCGCCATAGTTTCACAAGGAGTCCGCAGAAATCCGTTAGCCATGCAGCTCGACAGTTCAGCATGCCCCCGATGTCGGTCTGGCGTTGTTGCGTCGATGTTTACACATGAAACCATACTAAATTCAGCTTCTGCAAGTTCTTCAAGAAGCTGACAACCATCAACGTGTGGAGTTCTGTAAGTTCGTTCTTGGCAAGATGGAGTATGACAGTTTTCTTCCACCCTTAGCGTTTAGTGCCGACGAAACATTCCATTTAAATGGAAAGGTGAACCGTCATAATGTGAGAACATGGGGCACAGACAGAACACATGAAATTGTACAACATGAGAAGGACTCTCCAGCCGGCTGGAGTGGCCGTGCGGTTCTAGGTGCTACAGTCTGGAACCGAGCGACCGCTACGGTCGCAGATTCGAATCCTGCCTCGGGCATGGATGTGTATGATGTCCTTAGGTTAGTTACGTTCAATTAGTTCCAAGTTCTAGGCGACTGATGACCTCAGAAGTTAAGTCGCATAGTGCTCAGAGCCATTTGAGCCATGGACTCTCCAAAATTTAATGTGTTTTCTGCAGTTTAACGGGAAAAGGTGTATGGTTCATTTTTCTTTGCCGAGAACATTATTATAGGACGCTTTATCTCGATATGCTTCAGAACTTTCTTTTCCCACAGTTGGAGACTGATTCTAACAACTTCATGTATCAACAGGATAGGACACCGCCACACTGGCATCTGGAAGTGCGGAAATTTTTTAATCAAAAGATTTCTGAGCGATGGATCGGTCGCTCTGGACCAAATGATTCAGCCTCACATTAGTGGGCTCCAAGGTCACCGGGCGTGACGTATGTGATTATTTCTTGTGGTGATTTATAAAAGACTCTACGTGCCGCCGTGCCGGCCGTTGTGGCCGTGCGGTTCTAGGCGCTTCACTCTGGAATTGCGTGACTGCTACGGTCGCAGGTTCGAATCCTGCCTCGGGCATGGATGTGTATGATGTCCTTAGGTTAGTTACGTTCAATTAGTTCCAAGTTCTAGGCGACTGATGACCTCAGAAGTTAAGTCGCATAGTGCTCAGAGCCATTTGAGCCATGGACTCTCCAAAATTTAATGTGTTTTCTGCAGTTTAACGGGAAAAGGTGTATGGTTCATTTTTCTTTGCCGAGAACATTATTATAGGACGCTTTATCTCGATATGCTTCAGAACTTTCTTTTCCCACAGTTGGAGACTGATTCTAACAACTTCATGTATCAACAGGATAGGACACCGCCACACTGGCATCTGGAAGTGCGGAAATTTTTTAATCAAAAGATTTCTGAGCGATGGATCGGTCGCTCTGGACCAAATGATTCAGCCTCACATTAGTGGGCTCCAAGGTCACCGGGCGTGACGTATGTGATTATTTCTTGTGGTGATTTATAAAAGACTCTACGTGCCGCCGTGCCGGCCGTTGTGGCCGTGCGGTTCTAGGCGCTTCACTCTGGAATTGCGTGACTGCTACGGTCGCAGGTTCGAATCCTGCCTCGGGCATGGATGTGTGTGATGTCCTTAGGTTAGTTAGGTTTAATTAGTTTTAAGTTCTAGGCGACTGATGACCTCAGAAGTTAAGTCGCATAGTGCTCAGAGCCATTTGAACCATTTTTACGTGCCTCCGTGACCAACAACAATGAATGAACTGAGATATCTCATAACAGCAACTGCAACGTAGGAACAATTTGAATACCGCATTGACATATGCCGCGCATCTTAAGAGGGGCATATTGAACACCTATAAAAAGGTATGGAAAAAACACTGTTTCAATTTTCCGATATTCAAAACACAAAACTTATTGTATATATTTTTTAGTTTCAGAAATATAGACGTGCCAAATAGGATGATTTTTTATGCACCCTGTACTTTTAATAAGTTCGATGCTGTACGAATAAGATGATTAATTGCATTTTTCTCAGCACCGAAAACAAACAGTAAAATAAAGAGTAATGGAGGTGTGTCCTTTCCAACAGGACGTATATTAAATGGGAGCAGTGTGTCGTAGGCAAAACAAAACCTAATCACCTTACGCTGGTTGCTCAGACGTGGGCTGTTATAGGTATACAACTACACAACAACGCTAACAGGTTTACCATGGTTAGTGGTTAGGTTATAACGGATCCGTACGTACATATTGACTGCCATGTAAAAATTTACGTTGCTTCCCCTCTGACAGCACTTTAGTTTAATACCGCACTCTGTAGAACGCAGAATGTCGGTTTTATTTTTGGTTTGTGCTTTTATCTGTGATTTAAACGGAATAATTTCTGTAATTCCATTTGTTGGGCACAGTTCAACCAATTTACCGTACATTGACGTATGGTTCAAATGGTTCAAATGGCTCTAAGCACTATGGGACTTAACTTCTCAGGTCATCAGTCCCCTAGAGCTTAGAACTACTTAAACCCAACTAACCTAAGGACATCACACCCATCCATCCCCAAGGCAGGATTCGAACCTGCGACCGTAGCGGTCGGGCGGATCCAGACTGTAGCGCCCTGAACCGCTCGGCCACCCTGACCGGCACATTGACGTAGTTCAATAGTATACTTTTGTATATTTTTCTCAACTGTCTATAGTGAGACTACTGTAGGATAGCCCGCCCGGTTAGCTGTGCGGCCTAACGCACAGCTTCCCGAGCGGGAAGGCGTGCTGGTTCCCGGCAGGAATGGGCGGATTATTCCACCTCAGTTACATTATGTCAGCGATTGCTGCGCAAGCAAGTACGCGCACACCAAATTGCTCTACCACGCAAACATTTTGTGTTACACTAGTCTGGTATGTTCCCGGGTGGAGGAGGAGGGGGGGGCGGGGGGGGTCCACTGGGGGCCGAACAGCAGAGAGTAACCCTGGGTTCGGTGTGGGGCGGCCGGCCGCTGTGGTCGAGTGGTTCTAGACGCTTCAGTCCGGAACCGCAGATTCGAATCCTGCCACGGGCACGGATGTGTGTGATGTCCTTAGGTTAGTTAGGTTTACGTAGTTCTAAGTAAGTCTAGGGGGCTGATGACCTCAGATGTTAAGTCTCATAGTGCTCAGAGCCATTTGAATTTTTTTTTTATTTTTATTTTATTTTATTTTTTTTTTTTTTTTTGGTGTGTGTGTGGCGGCTGGGTGGACCGCTGTGGCCTGTTGTGGGGTTGTGAACCACTGAGGACTACGCGGGACGAAGCCTCTCCGTCGTTTCAAGGTCCCCAGCTCAGTACGCAATACATAAGACACACACTGTAGAATTTGGTTTTCTACATACGATACTTTGCAGCGTTCCATTATTCGGTGTAATCTTCTCGGAAATCGACTGTGGTTCGCCATCTCTACATGGTGTTGATACACAAATATGATAGTACAACTGCTGCCAGGAGCGAGCGACATTTCTACCGTACCTCATCCCCCTCTCCTTCCTTTGGTTTTCATTTTTTAATAATCCTATTTACACGAGTGGATTTAGGCATTTATAGTTTCGTTCACTCCCATTAGGGCACACTTTACTTCACCTATTCTCTTTGTGTAACAAATAATTTCTACCAAGCCTCCATACTATTACTGACTACGGCCAGTTGTAGAATTTTGAAACACGTATTATGTTCGAGTATAATGACTTTTCTGAAGACTGCCGGCTGGAGTGGCCGAGAGGTTCTAGGCGCTACAGTCTGGAACTGCGCGACCGCTACGGTCGCAGGTTCGAATCCTGCCTCGGGCATGGATGTGTGTGATGTCCTTAGGTTATTTAGGTTTAAGTAGTTCTAAGTTCTAGGGGACTGATGACCTCAGAAGTTAAGTCCCATAGTGCTCAGAGCCATTTGAACCAACCACTTCTCTGATAGTGGCTCAAAATGGCTCTGAGCACTATGCGACTTAACTTCTGAGGTCATCAGTCACCTAGAACTTACAACTAATTAAACCTAACTAACCTAAGGACATCACACACATCCATGCCCGAGGCAGGACTCGAACCTGTGACCGTAGCGGCCGCCCGGCTCCAGACTGTAGCGCCTAGAACCGCACGGCCACTCCGGCCGGCTCTCTGATAGTGATTAGGTCATCGTTCATAATCATTTGTTTCACTTTTCCACGATTTCATCGCATTCTGTGCTTGTTCGTCGAGCCTTATCGTCATCTTCTGCATCTTCATAACCTTCTTCGAAGCGAATACACCAATCCTAAACTTTTGTTTTACTCATAGCACTTTCACTGAAACACTGATTAACATTACTTAAACTTTGATGTCCTTTACTCTATGAACAACGATAAACTTAACGTCAAGATTGATGATCACGAAGTAAATGAAGTTAAGGAATTCTGCGACCTAGGCAGCAAAATAGCCCATGACGGACGGAGCAAAGAGGATATAAAAAGCAGACTGGCTCTGCCAAAAAGGGAATTCCCGACCAAGAGAAGCCTACTGGTATCAAACACAGGTCTTAATTTGAGGAAGAAGTTTGGACCACAGCTTTGTATGGTAGACAAACATGGAATATGGGAAAACTTGAACAGAACAGAATCGAAGCATTTGAGATGTGGTGCTACAGAAGAACGTTGAAAATTAGGTGGAGTGAAGAGGTAAGGAATGACGCGGATCTGCGCAGAATCGGAGAGGAAAGGAGTATATGGGAGACACTGACAATAAAAAGGGTCAAAATGATAAGACATGAGTTAAGACATCGTGGGAATACCGTCGACGGTATCAGAGAGAGCTAGAGATGGTAAAATCTGTATAGGAAAACATAGATTCGAATACATCCAGCAAATAATAGGGGAGACAGGTTGCAAGTGCTAATCTGTGATGAAGAGGTTCCCACAGGAAAGGAATTCGAGGTGGGTCGCACAAAAACCAGTCACAAGACTAATGCCTTGAAAAAATTAGCAAGATTTAATACAAATTCTCTGTTCCATTTTTATGCTAAGTAAATAATCGACAGAACTCGGGTAACATTTTTGACACCTGGTAGACCAAACATCCGTCATGACTAACACTGTACAGCAGCTCATCAGACGTGTTTCCCAACACTGTGTCGTGCAGACCGGAGTGATACATTGAACAAAATTACAAATTTCCTTTTTCCTTACGAAAACTCCTCGTGTAGTAAGAACTTTTGAATTTGAACGCAGCCAGCCCATCAAAAAAGACTTCTGTATTTTACGGAAACACATCGTAAGGATAAGGCTTAAATTCTGTGAAATGTAAGACAACAAGTGTCTGACGCAGTTGTTAGATCGGTTACCTCTGCTACAGTGGCAGGTTATGAAGATTTAAGTGAGTTTATAGCTGGCGCACAAGCGATGGGACACACAATCTCCGAGGCAGCGATGCAGCGGGAATTTACTCGTATGACTATTTCGCGAGTGTATTCTGAATACCAGGAATCCGATAGAACATCAAATTTCCGACATCGCTGCCGCCAGAAAAAGATCCTGCAAGAACGGGACCAACGATGAGTGACGGCAATCGTTTAACGTGACAGAATTGCAACCCTTGTTCAAATTGCTGCAGATTTCAATGCTGGGCTATCAACAAGTGTCAGCGTATGCTGGGCCATCAACAAGTGTCAGCGTGCGCATCGTTCAACGAAACATCATCGATATGGGCTTTCGGAGAAGAAGGCCCACTCGTGTACCCTTGACGACTGACCGACCCAAAGCTTTACGCCTCGCCTGGGCCCGTCAACATCGACATCGGACTGTTGATGACTGGAAACATGTTTCCTGTTCGGACAAGTCTCGTTTCAAATTGTATCGAGCGATGGACGTGTACGGGTATGGAGATAACCGCACGAATCCATGGACCCTGCATGTCAGCAGGGGAGTGTTCAAGCTGGTGGAGGCTCTGTAATGGTGTGCGGTGTGTGCAGCTGGAGTGATATGGGACGCCTGATATTTCTAGATACAACTCTGTCAGGTGACATGTACTTAAGCATCCTGTCTGATCACCTGCATCCATTCATGTCCATTGTGCATTCCGACGGACTTGGGCAATTGCAGCAGGACGATTCGACACCCCACTCGTTCAGTATTGTTTGAGAGTGACTTTAAGAACATTGTTCTGTGTTTAAACATTTCCCTTGGCCACCAAACACCCCAGACATGAACGTTATTGATCGAATCTGGGATACCTTACAACGTGGTGTTCAGAAGAGATCTCCATCCGCTCGTACTCTTACGGATTTATGGTCAGCCCTGCAGGATGCATGGTGTCAGTACCCTCCAGCACTACTTCAGACATTAGTCGAGTCCTCGCCACGTCGTGTTGCGGCACTTCTGCGTGCTCGCGGGGACCCTACACGATACTAGGCAGGTGTAACAGCTTCTTTGGCTGCTCAGTGTATATTTGTATTAGATAAATGAATCGTGACTAGGACTTTCGTTTCTGTGTTATTGTTGTCTTTCGGAAGAGGGCAGTCATGTTCTACGTCCCGTAGAGTGCTAACACAGTTATGAAAAAATAAACTCTTCCCAAGCGTATCGGCACACGGAGTCGTCACAGATTTAAGGTGCGCGCCGCGGGAAGGTCGGTGCGACGCTCTGAAGCAGCCTGTAGAATCGCCGACGTCCGGCCTGTCCTTCGCTGTGACGTACTGCTGGCAAAGGTCACAGCCTGCACTCCCCTGTCCACACACCACTTCATCGAAAGACGGTTGCGAAGCAGAGTTCAGTACTGCAGTTGACGCCTGACTGTCGAGTAGCGTTCACGTTCTAAAGAGTAACACCTTCAGTGCGAGCTCGCAAGTTCAATCTTTAGTAAGGCTCATTTGAAAACATTGCGCTAACACTTATGACAGGAAGAATATAAACTGCTAATAACTCACCTTGCGTACGTTAGTGACAGGGGGGTGCAGAGATCAATCCTCTATGGGATGTGTTACACTTCATAAAACAGACATCGTCGATATTCAAGAAATGTTCAAAACAAACCATTAACTTACACCACGAACACTGAATGAATAACGGCGCCCCACAATAATCGTAAAGGTTCATATCATCAATATCGAAATACTTGGGAGCTACAAACAGTGCGGGAGGTTCAGTTAGGTATCCACCCTTAAAGAATGCATATCAAATTCTATTGATGTAACGGGGTGATGAGAACCAATGGAATGTGATGAAATGAAACCGGATGTGGAACAGTCTCTCATGAAGCGTATCGTGAAACTGGTTAACATTTAAAGCGCAGCTGGTGCATATAGTGCAATAATATGTTTTAATATGTTTTATAGCCACGGAAAAAAATACAAACATCAAGAGGGTGGAATTTGTCCAGTGGTTCCAGGTGATGTGATTGCAATGTCACACAATTTTCAGAAGGATTGCTGCTCTAAAGGAGAATGATTTTTATACGCACACCAGAAATCAAGCACAGGCAAGTTATTTTGGCAAGCTGTTTCACAAAAGCAGTGCTCATATGCTCATACCATATCTGTAGTTCCCTTACGCAGATTTTCCCACTCTTTACTGTGACATACAGATTCCTACAACACTTCCAAGATCATCCATACTAGAAAGAATCTTAGGGGGCAAAGCACATCTAACACGTTGCAGCATGATAAATAATTTTCCAGCCAATTTATCTTCCAGATTAATAGTCGGCATATTGTATACGAATGCGTAAAGGCAATGATGTTGGCTGACCTTGATACAAATCTCTTGGTAGGCCTACATCTAATTTCCAGGGTTCCTTTCATAAGAAATTCCACTTCAAATCCCGACTGATCTAAGTTGAAAACAAATTTCTTAGTGAACGATGGGATAAGTTTCTTTAGCTCATATAAAAGCTTTAGGGCCGATTCCGGAGTTTGCTGTGCATCGTCAAGTTGAGTTATCTTGTTTCCAATTCTGTAGCACTCTTTGAAGTTATGCAACCAAACCTTGCTTCCCTTGAAATTACAGTAATCCACGTCACACGTAATTTAATGTTCATAACACATTGACTTTGTAGACATGGAAAAGGCATTTGATAACGTTATCTGGTAAGAGATGTTCAGGGTGCTGAAGAAAAGTGGAATAAAGTACAAAGACATACTTGCGATACTCAGTTTCTATAAGATTTAGGTGGCAGTGATTAGGAACAGTCACCAGGAACAAGAAGCAAATATTAGAAAAGGGGTAAGGCAAGGATGTGCTCTCTCTCCTCTTATATTGAATGCTTACATCCAGGAAGCTATAGACCAAGTTCGAGGAACTATTGAGGTGGGGATCAAAATTAATGGGCAGAAGATAGACATGCTACGTTATGCGGATGATATTGCTATATCACGGAGACAAAAGGAGATCTAGGGGAAGTCCTCAGAACAATGGAAAAAATTCTATGTAATCAGTATGGAATGAGAATAAACAAGAGACAGACTAAAGTGATGGTATGCAGTACAGGGGCAGAACATGAACCTCTGAGAATGAGAATTGGAAGAGAGGAGCTGGAAGTGATAGAGGAATTTATTTACCTGGGAAGCAAAATTACAAGATATGGTAGAAGCCGGAAGGAAATTGCGACCAGAATACAAAAGGCCAAAACTGCATTTAATCGGAGAAGGAACTTACTCACCAGCAACAACATCAGTCTGAAAATAAGCAAACGTATGATGAAAGGTTTCGTTTGGAGTGTGTCCCTACACGGATGTGGAACTTGGACAGCTGGAAGAGAAGAGAGAAGACGGCTAGAGGCCCTGAAGATGTGGTGCTATAGAATGATGATGAAGATCAGCTGGAGAGACTAAGTAACAAATGAAGAGGTGCTTAGAAGAGTACAGCAAACCAGGTGTCTGCAGAGACACATCTAAACAAGAAGAGACAAACATGTAGGGCACATCCTACGACACAACAACACTATTGGAACAATAGCAGAAGGAGCTATTGAGGGAAGGAATCGGCGGGGGTGACCAAGGATATCATACATGCAACAGATCATGAGTGAGGTTGGATGAAACACATACGTAGAAATGAAGAGGAAGGCAGACAGAAGAGAGGAATGGCGTTCCGCTGCAAACCAATCTCAGGGTTGAACGCTAAAAGAAGAAAGAAAGAACATTGTAGGTCACTATCATGTACATCTTGTAAGTTGTATAGAACATTCTTGAAACACGCAAACAGCTGTTTCTGCATCAAGTACGCCTTGTCCTCAATTGAATATGTGGTGTCACCGCCAGACACCACACTTGCTAGGTGGTAGTTTTAAATCGGCCGCGGTTCATTAGTACATGTCGGACCCGCGTGTCGCCACTGTCAGGGATCGCAGACCGAGCGCCACCACAAGGCAGGTCTCGAGAGACTGACTAGCGCTCGCCCCAGTTGTACGGACGACTTTGCTAGCGACTACACTGACGAAGCCTCGCTCCTTTGCAGAGCAGATAGTTAGAATAGCCGTCAGCTAAGTCAATGGCTACGACCTAGCAAGGCGCCATTAGTAACATTGCATGTATCTAAAGAGTCTCACTTGTATCGCCACAATCTCGAGATGTACCAAAAGGATGGATTAAAGTTAAGTATTCCAGAAGCTACGTACTTTTCTTTATAACATTCATTACGTATCCTGTTTCAGACCTCACGCCATCCTGCTTTAGCTTAGCGCGTGCCTTTCGGCTTCCTCTCATTGTGTCTAGGCTGTCTTGTCTAGACACAACAGAATATCCGTAGTTTTTCTCATAAGTGCATGGTCATATTGCTTCAGACTTTTGCGAAAGCTGTTCATAATCGTAGTTTTACTATACTGCGGATGGTTTTCCACGTACTCAATTATGATTAGTGCCTCTTGCATAGACAACGTTTCACTGGAGATGGGATTTGTGGTTTCCTGTCTGACAAGGATGACAAACTACATGTTTCGGCTCCTGTTTCAGTATCACTACCACCTGGTAATCACGTCTGATCGTCATTGTACTCCTCACCTACATTGTCCACAGAGTCGAGCGTATACGATACCACACATTCCATTGACTCATCTTGCAGAAACGCTAATATTTCATCTGCCACTTGTTTCTCACTCTGAAAAATCACTTGTGTTCCTTTCTGATGGAATATCAACTTCGGCAACTACTGCTGTAGGTGTAATGCTGTGTTTGCTTTCATTGTCGTTGTCACTGCTCTGCCATGTATCAACACCACTAGCACTGATGCACCGTTGTGAGTTGATCGTCGAGTAAGCACTTCAACTACGCTCCGTAGCCTCATGCTGAGCTCACCACCGGATGCCTCCTGTCCCACCCTTCGCTGCCATTAGCAGCTAATATTGTGGTTGCGTGGTAGACAATATGCGGGGCATCGAATGTCTTAAATATCATTTGCATTTCGCGACCTGTCACTCAAGGAGTTCCCTGGAAGTGGTGTGAAGATGCAGTTCACTGGCGCCACTAAAGGGAAATGTTTATTGACGTACAACGAGCATCCGAATATAGCGGTCATGCACTGATGCGCCAAGAATTTTTGACTACCTGCTTCATAGCTTCTTCGTACGTCTTAGAAACGATACATATCACTGAATCCTCGTATCAGGGATCCGACAGTTTGTTGGTAGGTTTGTGGGCGGTATGGGGCATCAGATGTCTACGCACAGGTCATGTACAGGTAATTCGCATAAATAACGGGCTGCAGATTTGCGTACATGATAGTGGGCTCCCGATACCGACCCAGATGATTTCCATAGGATTTAAATCAAGCAAATTTGGTTAGCGAGACATGAACCTGTATTGACTATAACCCTCCTTAAACCACTGTAGTACGGTTCTGACTCCGAGACACGGACAGTTGTACTGCTGAAATATGGTATCGCCGTCGGTGAAGACATCAAGCATGAAGGGATGCAGGTGGTTCGCTGCTGTCAGCGTGTCTTCTATTGCTACCATAGGTCCCATGCAAGCGCCCGGAGAATGTCTCCCATAGCATAATAGTGCTCCCACCAACCTGCGTTCATCGCGCGCTGCAAGTTTCGAGTCACTGTTCACCTCGATGACGGCGTTTGTGGAGTCTTTTGTCGAGTGCGATTGCTGGTTTGTCCCTCAGAGCTCGGCGGAAATGCAGTCACCGCTGTTCAGCAGGAGCGAGACCGCGCGGAGGCAGGTAGGACACGCATTCCACTGTGGTCTGTGCGGTCAGCGAAACAGCGCATTGGCCGCTATGCTCCCTTCGTCAGGCCCCACACAGTGCCACAGACTTCCCAGACCGTTTAATCGCCAGGGAAATTGAAGTTTTGCTACGAAACTTTGCTTGGATAGCTATATTGTACACAGAAATTGTGCTAACCGTCTAAATAAGAAACTAACTTTTGCCGTTAATATTTCAAAACGTACAATGGCAAGACTATGTATCCGACGACAATGCATGCGCCAAAGTTAACACCACGACGTCGGCAGCTATTACTGAAATGGGCACGTGACCACCGGCACAGGAAGTTGGCGCAGTGGCAGAGCGTTGCACGGTCTAATGAATCCTTATTATCTTCATCATGCCAATGGGAGGGAGTGAATCCGTCGTCTTACAAGGGAACAGCTCATTGACATCTGTACTGTGTGACGCTGACAAGCTGGCCGCGACTCAATTACGCTCTGGGGAACATTCACGTGGGCATCCATGTATCCAGTGGAGCTCATGCAAGGCACCATGTCGGCAAAGCAGTATAGTAAACTGGTTGCAGACCACGTACACCCCTTCATGACGATCATGCTTCCCGACGGCGCAAGTAATCGCTCGACATTTTCAATATTGTCTCGCTCTCTTCATACACACAACTACTCATAGAGAAAATTAATAGATCATTTTTTTTGTGGGAATTTTAGGGTAGTTCCATTTTGTGTTGGGATAAATTTTCGATCTATTTAAGAAAAATATACAGAAGCGATCCTCTAACACACCCACACACTCTCATAACCCCCCCTCCCACGCACCGCCGCCCACAGCTGGTCAGGAATTAATGTTTTCGTCAGGAAGCAGGACGTCAGTCCTGTCATTATACAAAAATTTGCGACCACACGATTTCTTTCCCATATTCGACCTCTCTGTGTTCTTCATTATTTGGGCTATTATGCCACCGGATTAGTTGGATATTTCATTAACTTTATTACTTCCAACTTTCCCATGAACATAATGAAAAAGAGACTGCTGCAAACGTGATGCAGGAACTAATAACGTACACCATTCGATCTAAACCTAGCCCATACTAGCGCAGTATTATCGCAGTAAGAATGCCAGGCAAACGAAACGAATTAATTGTTAATTTTATGCTACTGAAATTCACAAAATTGTAAAGTAAAATTTATACAAACGTCAGTTTTACAATATGTAAGTGGACAACTGAGCCAGTGACATAACAGCCCAGCCAATGAGGACCAGAATGGTCGAAAATGGGAATTAATTCGTGTAGTCGTAAGTTTTTGTACTTTTGCAGGAGGGATTGCCATGAACAACATACTAAAGATGCTGACACAAGTGGGAAATGTTAATGGGTTGGGGTGTGATTGAGTTTGGAGATCACTTTTCTAAGTTCTTCCTGAACAGCTCGAAAACCGTGACCTCTAGTAATAACGTATCCCAGTACAGAATTAAACTAATTTAAATTTCCTAAAGAAAAGGTCTTGGAAGGTTATTATAAATGATTGAAGATTTGCTGTGCTGCATTGTTTTACATATTGCCACAGGTCTTTGCACACACATAGAAAAGCTGAAAACATTTTTTTCACACCTAAGGAGTGGTTCGTGTATGTTCCCCTACTAGTTCTGCAGATGTGAAGTTAATAAACAAGTTCTTGCCTCGTTCGGAGCATCAAATCTCTATCAACCTGTTCAAAAACACTGTGGATGCGAGCTCACAGTTATGGTAGGTTTGTTGGTATAGGAGCTCTAAACACTGAATCTCTCACGTAACCCTAGATAAAAATCCCTCACAAAACCCATCCGTCGGCCGGACTGGCCGAGCGGTTCTAGGCGCTACAGTCTGGAACCGCGCGACTGCTATGGTCGCAGGTTCGAATCCTGCCTCGGGCATGGATGTGTGTGATGTCCTTAGGTTAGTTAGGTTTAAGTAGTTCTACGTTCTAGGGGACTGATGACCTCATACATATTTTCTATATCGAATGAAATCAGTGATGTTGTGTGTGGAACCTGTATGTTCTGTATGTATAGCCAAACACCTCCAAAATTAGTAACAAAACACTACAAAGTAGAAAACAACAGAACAGTGATAAACACAGGAAACCTAATAGAAAACATACAGGACATACACGTACCATTCCACATTTGCAGAGCATTTAAAATACCATAACCATCATCCTACAAACATGGAACAAGAAATGAAAATAATGAGAACAAGCAACCATGACAAACATCTTATACAAACGCAAGAAAACTTCCACATCCAGAAAGCCATAGCAGAAAACAAACATGTGATAAAGGAACAAACACACATCAGCACAGGCACCCTACTACACTTAATAAAGAAAAATGACAACATAAAACAAAAAAACTCTTCCCCACACCATCTGGACACACACACACACACACACACGCACACGCACGCACACACACACACACGCACAGCCCACAAAAAAATATACCACACAAAAACACACACACACACACACACAAATGCATACACGAACAGATGACAGATACTTCAATAATTACACTCGAAACCAAAACATTGCATTGAAACAAGCGTTCAGTTCATAGTGCTGTGGAATTTGGGGCAAAAATCGCAAATTGGGATTCATAAAAGGAAGAACACCAAAAATGCCACAGGAGCGTATATTGTCAGAAATTGTCCACCCAACCTGTAAGCACAGTTCAAAATATTACTACATAATAGGAAATACCATCCACCAGAACTGTTCATAACCTATAGGCACAGTGACAAAAATGTAAATTAAATAGCTAACGTATGTACATATTTCAGGCCACTGATGATGCCGTGCAGATAATAAAGAGGAAACGCGTATGGCACTAAAATGGTGTTTTATTCAGTTGCTGTCAGACGCTCCATAAGTAAAAATTATCAGTATACCGCCAGTTAAGTGGTTTAGTTTACCAGCAAACCTGTGGTGTAATATGTATTATTTATAAATCTGCATTTTTAAATGAGTTTAGATTTGGATTTAAACAAGTCGTATTGCGCTTTATGTGCTTTATTACAACATCATTCTCAAACAGTCCAACCGAAAGCTAGGGAGACAGCTACATTGCTGATTCCACTTCGTGTTGGGGCCTGCATCAGAAATTCATGACGTGTGCCTTTGGATGCCCAACTCAGTTGCCAAGTGGATATCAGAGAGTGTGGCGTTCGGACAGAGTCAGAAGGCAGGAGAGTCTCTAGCGATTACAGCGTAGTCTCTCCACACATTGCGCAAGAAAAACTTTGTAGTCTGGCGAGGCACATTATAACTACAAGTGTGTGATGTGATACTATCTCGCACACAAACACTTATTCACTCTTTGACCTGCTCCGTACATTTCATCATGATTGACAACCTTGAAGGGCGTGCAACGAGTCGCGCTATACTTTAAGAAAAGTGAAGTAACTGATATAGTCAATATCATGACCAAATGTTAACAGTAAAGGTTCCCTGAACGACTTAACTATTGGCGTTTTCACCGCCTATGCAGCACAAAGAACTCCAATCTAGCTATTTCGCATCGAAAGATTTCTGGCGCGTTAAACCTATCGACGATTGGATTTTAGTTAGACGAACAGTGAAAATCAGCTCACAAAATAATGCGCGCCGTATATTTGCAACAGTATAACCAGTGGCTTTTATAGCAGGTTTAAGATGCTAGGCCAACTGGAAGTAACTGGAATAATATAACAGGAAGATTCAGTACAGGTCTCAGAATTATAAAAACCTTTTCATGAACTTGGAAGTCATAAATTTCCAGGTACTGATCTATGTCAATGTGTACACACATACTCGGGAAACAACTGTGAAGAGCATGACGGAGGGTGTGGTATCAAATGCTAGAGATTTGTCTCTTTTAATAGCGTGCAGGGCGCGACAAGAACGCCTAAGCGCTTTTGTGCGTTCTGTAATCAGTCTACTCTTACCTTCACGGTTAGGGGCTCAAGGATATCTCTGGATTCTTCATTTAATACTGGTTCTGTAAACATTTTAAGTAGGTTTTCGCGGGATGATTTGCGTCTATCTTAAAGAGCCTGCCAAGTCAGGTTTTCCAGCTTTTCCGCAACCCTGTCATTTGCGCCAAACAAACCTGCGACCCTTTGTGCTATTTTTCCTTGTGTACGTTCAACACATTTTAGCAGAATTGTGAGAAGGACGAACAAGTGATTATTAAGCACTCTCCTTTCTACACCGTCTGCATTTTCCCTGTCGCGCGGGTTAGCCGTGCGTTCTAAGGCGCCTTGACACGGTTGGCGCGGCTACCCCCGTCTGAGGTTCGAGTCGTCCCTCGGGCATGGGTGTGTGTGTTGTCCTTAGCGTAAGTTAGTTTCAGTTATCTTAAGTAGTGTGTAAGCCTAGGGACCGATGACCGTAGCAGTTTGGTCCCACAGGCACGTACCACAAACTTCCAAAAAAAATTTCCATTTTCCCTGCATCCTATCTGTGAACTTCATTTGACACCTTCCCCACCTACAACTGCGACTATATGACTTTGTATCCGCAAAAAATGCACTATCCAGGTATCTGGACGAGTTTGCTCATTGCAGCGACGAATCACTGGTACAATAATTTTACGTTTTACAATTTACTTTTCTAAACATCTCTAACAAGTTGACGATCTTTGCGCCATTTTAATAGCTTATCAAGATCTTACTAGAGATGGGTAGGTTTTCTTAGCCGGTATTCCATTGTTAATAACTACATCACTTTCAAAATGTCTGAGGTTATAGTAATTATTGTCTGTCACATCAATAAAATATACTAAAGGAAAAAACATCGCAACACCGAAAAATAATTAATGTAGAATAATTAAATTTCGGGGATGCATTTGTCTAGGTAACATATTCATGTGATGAACATTGCAAGATCACAGGTTAATGTAAGGGCAAAACAACACACGGGCATCACTGAAACCGAGGCGGAAATAGCTTTCGTTAGGAAACACAACAGACCTCCACCCTGCCCCCCAATAAAGCCTCGCTTGACACCAATGAAGTTGCCAATGGCGCTTGTTCGGGGGTCAGTGTAACGCACACTACACGTCGTCCGATTCGGAGCTGTCCTTGAAGTAACCGATTTGCAAAAGTTCATCGCGCCAAGTGCTGCTGAAATTGTTTCTGTAAGTGCTATACGACGCGCCAGAGTGATACGCCGAACAAGGTGGTTTTTCCTCTCGATAATGCCGCGTGGCCGTTCGGAGTCCGATCTTCTTGCAACCGTAGATTCTCGTGATCAATTCTGCTAGTAATCGTGTACAGTGGCTACGTTCCTGCCAGCAAAAGGAATATTCAGCTTTTCGCAGCCCAGCTGAAACTCACTGAGGTGTTGGTAATGACGCTTCTGTCGCCTTAAAGGCATTCTCGATTAACATCAACTCACTACGTCCAGTCGCAAAGGTAACCAACATGACCGTTACGGCATGCATTTAAAGCAGACCTTATTTGGATCCTCATAGTCGCGAACACCGCTCTTATGCAACTGGTACAACATCTGAATAGACATCATCTTTCATATACAGAAGCACGTCTGCCACCTTTCTTTTATGTCGCACAACTTCTTAATGGTGTAGCGATTTTTTCTGTCAGTATGCAGTATGAACAACAAGCGCCCCAACATTCTACCCAGGGGAATACCTGACATTACTTACACGTCTGTTGATAGGCGTGCAGGAGATCATTGTGTTTGATATACCTGACTATATTATAACTCAGAATAAGATCTAGGAATGTTCACAGATGGAAGACGTCAGTAAGAGTGGGCTATGTTAGTGTGGATCACTTGTGCTATCCCTCGTGTAGACAGTTGTGACATGTCTTTTCCTCAAAATACTGGGCCAGCATTTTGTCCAAGCGACGTACGAAATGTTATGGTTCAAACAGGAGCTAACTGAGCTGCAAAATCCAAAACTGACGTAATACCACAGGAATTCCTAAGGAGATCAGGTCAAAGAGCGGAGCAAAAGCTCTGAAAACTCATGAATAGAAATTATGATACTGTACAACATGCTTTGGGTTATGGTAAGAACAATTACTCTCTCTCTCGTCTGGTCACAGGCCCTGTAGACCTCGCACTGCATCAACGATCTGCTTCGACCGCCTTCTATCTCTCGCAGTCTCTCTCCACCCTGCGGAAATTCTTAATTCTGCGATGTCCTTCTCTTTGTCATCTTTCCACCTTGTACGGGTCGGCCCAATGGTCTTGTTGCCTGGAGACTTCCTTCAAATGCTTTCTTGGTTATTCTGTTGTATTCGATTCTAGTCACATGTCCATCCCATTGCAGTTTCCTAATTTTTAATTTCTGGATGATAGTGGGTTGCTTCATTAACTGATAAATTTCAATGTTCTTTCGATTTCTCCATACACCATTCTCTAACACAGGACCCCATGTTTTTCTCATTACTTTTCCCTCATTCTTTGTAAGGGTGCAGCTTTCTGAAACGTGCAGTAGTATGGGGCAGATGATAGTGTTTTATATGTTCATATTTGTGGTGATTGACAAAGCTTTGCTTTTGAGTGGGTTGCTTAGTGAGTACAAACATCTTGACCCTGAGGCTATTCTTTCATTTATATCCATTGTTATGATATTTTTACTGTTGAAACGTAATCCAAGGTATTAAAACTGGAAAACGTTTCTGAATTTAGAATGCTGGTCAAGTTCAAAGTAAGGACTTGGGTTTATGACTCGACGTATTTCCATATAATCGATTTTCTCTTGGTTAATCAAAAACCCCATTTCGCGGGCACTGCGCCTGAGAGATCTGTACATGTCTTTCAGTTCTTCTTCAGTTTCACTCAGCAACACTATATCATCTGTATAAGCCAGGAGTTTTACTTCACTGTGTTCGAATCGGAGACCATTGTATAGATGTAAATTACTCTCCCAAACCACTTTCTCTAATACAACGTTGAAGAGGACACATGAAAGATCGTCTCCCTGTCCTAAGCATGTTTTAATTGGAAATGTGGGGGATATGGATCCTCTGAACTTCACTGCTGCCTGGGAGCCATCCATGCATAATTGTATCATCCTAATGATTTTACTGCGTGTACTAAATTCTCGTAATGTAGAGGCTACTTCTGTGGATGCTGTCGTAGGCTCTCTGGATGTCAATGAAGAGACAGTGGATGTTTTTGTTAAATTCCCAGGATTTCTCAAAGATATGTCGTTTAGTAAGCAAATTATCAGTTGTGGAACGGTTTGTTCGAAATCCAGCCTGGTAATCTTGAATAATGTTTTCTGCGTAAGGTTTAAGTTTTTCCAGAATGATCATTGAGAAGGAGTTTGCATGTTATTTTCAGCAAACTGATTCCTTTGTAATTTCCACATTCCATTCTGTTTCCTTTCTTGTGTATTGGACAAATTATTGCAGTTTTCCAATCTTCCGGCAGTGTTTCAGTTTTCCAGATCATTGTGATAAGGTCCTAAATTTCTACTCTTCCAAAGAAATAAACAGTATGTTTTGGTAAGAGTAATTATTACACTTCCAAATATATCAACAGTATGAAGTATACCTCACAGTCATTAGGAAAAAGATTCACTAGAGTACTTTGTAGAAGAGTAGAAAGGGATGCTGAAAATGTAGGATTAATTTCCCTCAAGGGGAGAACATAAACTCTCTCGAAACATCTTCTCAGTTCCAGGAACATGCTACAAAGTGGACAGCATTCTTATTCAGAACTGATTCATGTACAATTGTGATGCTCCTTATTTATTTAGATGACATTCTCTGTAAATTAACATCGTGTCAGCCAGCACGTCATGTGTAGAAGTCATTGTATACTTAGATACACAGCCTGGCATATATATAGCATCCAGGAGGGGAGAAGGAAACGAAATGAAATTTCGCAGGTTCAGAGGGTACGTATGTTGTTTCATTTATTACAAAATTGAGTCAGATTTACAAAGAATTCCACAGAATGAGTCCACTTATTGGTCTTACGTTGCAGCCCCTCTGGACTGGATAAATGCACTGATTTCGTTGAGAAGTGTCTCGTGTGAAATATTCTCCCCTGAGGCAAGCTGTCCCACAGACGCTGTAACTGGTCCTTCATATCGTGAATACTGGCAGTGGGACAGAGCTACATTCAAGCTGGTCCACAGACGTGCTATCGGGGTGTATCCGGGATTCTTGCCGGCCACAGGTCTACCTCAACATCACGCAACCAGTTCATAGAGGCAAGTGTCATGTGTGTCTTGCTGAAAAATAGCACGACCATACCGTTGCGTGAGAGGTTACACATGAGGATGCAGTATTTCCTTGACGTACCTTCGTGCCGGTAGAGTTCCCTCAGTCACTACTGAGCCATAGCGGCCCCACAAGGGCGCACTCTGGCGGCGACTTGGTGAGAGGGGGTGGGGGGAGGGAGGGGGGGGAGGAGCTGGAAGTTAGGCCCCGTCGTGATGAAGACAAGAGTTGGCAATCGGCACGGAGGGGAAACGGATCGCTCCGTGATTGAGAGAGAGAGAGAGACAGAGCTGAGCTGCTTGTTTGCCGCGAGTCCAGTAGAGAAGCTTGTGTGATTGGCACCTTACGTCACTGAGGGATTTCTGTTGATTTCAGTAAGATTGCAACATGTGTAGCCGAATTCACACATTTAGGTGACAGTGATTGCTACTATTTCTTGTAACATATGTTCTCGCCTCCTTCCTTACAACCGCAGTGGACTTGTCCCTGACATAATCGCAACATTTGGAGTAGACCGTTAGTTGCATGTTACGACGGGTAAAAAAAGTGATTGGTCCGTTAGGCTGCTCGCGAGCATTAAATTAACGCTATTAAATTTCTGTTTGTCGAATTTGTTTGTTAAAGAGCTTTTTTGTTCTAAAATGTTGACTGAGTCTGTTGCAGGCTATTTTGTGTACGGGAAGCAGGTGGCGTATTTGTTGATCCGTTTTTCCTGATCAGAAGCTTAAAATATTTGAGTATGGTCTATCCCCTTGTGGATGCCGTACGCATTCAATTACTCTAAGTTCATAAATCTTTGCTTTCGTGTTGCTCTTCAGTAATCCAGTATGGTAGTCATATCTGGTCACTTAAGTGCTTTCAAAGTTTTGCTATTAAATTTATATTTGTATTTTTTAAATGACTGCTAATTTGTACTATACCAAGTCAAGTAGTCTCACCTCGCATGACACTTACGTTTTATTCTTTTCGCCTTAGCGTTATCAATTACAATATGGTTCTTGTGTGTTCATGCGTAAGTACATAGTGCTTCTTGGGTTTCGGTATGAATTTGTGGTCGGTTACAAGTCAGTGGGTGAGGGTGACCGAAAGTGCTGAATCCTGTGATAAATTGTTCAGTGGGTTCCCCTTTGTTACATCTGATCTTTGTGTGCTATCTTTTAACCTTGTTATTTAAATATACTGATCCGTGCTTTGTATGCCAGGTAGCCGTCAAACGATTACATTAGTCCTAGCCCCGGACAGGTGGCTACATATCGAGTGAACAGCTTCCGCAGTACATTTACTTTCCTGTTTGGTCTTTCGTGGCCCTGCGACGCGGACGAGTTGTGCCCGCACTAGACGTCCCGTGGTCCTGTGTTCGTTAGCGGGACTTGGGACTAAGCCACGGAATATCGTCCGGCAGTTTGGGAATGGAAGTTAAGTTACTTACTGGAACTTTTCCAGATATTTTGGTATCAGTCATTAGAGTCCAAGAAGCCCAAGAGTCTGCTGGTCGAAATGTATCAAGCGATCAGTCAATAACTTGGCCATTATTTTGTGTACCTTTATTGGGGCCACTATTTACCTTGCTCTTCCTGGAAGGTAAAATTCCTTTCGTGGGAGCTGCAATGGCGATCTTATTATCCTGTTCAGTAATGGAAATTTAATATTCATGTACTGTTAAGTGTTTGTATAGCACAAATTTTTTCACCTTACTACTTATGCTATCGTAGGTTTAGACCTTGCTTTGGTCTGTAATGAGATCGAAGCCTTAAGATTTGTATTTATGATAAAATTCTGTTCCAGGTTTCATCAGAACACTAAATTAATATTGTAATTACAATTACAATATTACACTAATGTTGTAATTACAATTACAATATTATTGTAATTGTACACTAATATTGTAATATATTTTCATGATGCTCGGTTGTTCAAACTATTGTGGGTCCGACAGATCCTTTGCGGTAATAGAACCGTGAAAACCGGAAATAAAATTCATAAATATGACATTGCGAAGCTCAAAATCTATCAAAACGTATTGGAACAATACCGTCAACAACTGACATTTGAATCTCAAAAATGGACAGACATCGCCTCCAAGATACAACAAGCAGCTAATACTGCAATCCTGACGGCTAAAAAGAGAAAGCATAGATGGTGGAATGAGGTTTGTGTTGAGGTGGTGGCCCAAAGAATAAATGCCTGGAAAATGTAGAGCTCGACCAGGGGACCTGAAGGTTTTGATGTATTCCGTGAAGTTCAAAAATATGCAGCCAGAACTTTACGAAGGGCTAAGCGATTGTATGAGAAACAGCAGTTCGAACAGACCGATCAGGATTTCCGGAAAAACAATCCCAGAGACTTCTACCAGACGTTCAAGTCAAATTTGAAAGGATACCAAGCTCCTAGTCTTTGTTTTAGAGACGAAAATGGAAAACTAGGCCTGACCAATAAAGAAAACTGCACTATCATGTCTCGTTAGTTTGAAAACGTACTCAATTGTGATGAACCGAAAGAAAGATTCCCTTCATCTGCCTCGTGGAGAATTGGGATGATGATTGGCAGTCAGGTTTAATCTATCCTCTACACAAAAAAGGCGATAAAAGGAATGTCAATACGTATAGAGGCATCTCATTAGTAACTGTTCCATATAAGATTCTCTCCAAAGCAATGCAGAACAGAATAGAAGGTCATCTTGACCAACTGATCGGGGTATATCAAGCTGGTTTCTGAAAGGGAAGTTCTTGCCCAGAACAGATCTTGAACCCGAAGAATATCACGAGGTACAAAAAAACTGGAGAACATAACTACACTCCTGGAAATGGGAAAAAGAACACATTGACACCGGTGTGTCAGACCCACCATACTTGCTCCGGACATTGCGAGAGGGCTGTACAAGCAATGATCACACGCACGGCACAGCGGACACACCAGGAACCGCGGTGTTGGCCGTCGAATGGCGCTAGCTGCGCAGCATTTGTGCACCGCCGCCGTCAGTGTCAGCCAGTTTGCCGTGGCATACGGAGCTCCATCGCAGTCTTTAACACTGGTAGCATGCCGCGACAGCGTGGACGTGAACCGTATGTGCAGTTGACGGACTTTGAGCGAGGGCGTATAGTGGGCATGCGGGAGGCCGGGTGGACGTACCGCCGAATTGCTCAACACGTGGGGCGTGAGGTCTCCACAGTACATCGATGTTGTCGCCAGTGGTCGGCGGAAGGTGCACGTGCCCGTCGACCTGGGACCGGACCGCAGCGACGCACGGATGCACGCCAAGACCGCAGGATCCTACGCAGTGCCGTAGGGGACCGCACCGCCACTTCCCAGCAAATTAGGGACACTGTTGCTCCTGGGGTATCGGCGAGGACCATTCGCAACCGTCTCCATGAAGCTGGGCTACGGTCCCGCACACCGTTAGGCCGTCTTCCGCTCACGCCCCAACATCGCGCAGCCCGCCTCCAGTGGTGTCGCGACAGGCGTGAATGGAGGGACGAATGGAGACGTGTCGTCTTCAACGATGAGAGTCGCTTCTGCCTTGGTGCCAATGATGGTCGTATGCGTGTTTGGCGCCGTGCAGGTGAGCGCCACAATCAGGACTGCATACGACCGAGGCACACAGGGCCAACACCCGGCATCATGGTGTGGGGAGCGATCTCCTACACTGGCCGTACACCACTGGTGATCGTCGAGGGGACACTGAATAGTGTACGGTACATCCAAACCGTCATCGAACCCATCGTTCTACCATTCCTAGACCGGCAAGGGAACTTGTTGTTCCAACAGGACAATGCACGTCCGCATGTATCCCGTGCCACCCAACGTGCTCTAGAAGGTGTAAGTCAACTACCCTGGCCAGCAAGATCTCCGGATCTGTCCCCCATTGAGCATGTTTGGGACTGGATGAAGCGTCGTCTCACGCGGTCTGCACGTCCAGCACGAACGCTGGTCCAACTGAGGCGCCAGGTGGAAATGGCATGGCAAGCCGTTCCACAGGACTACATCCAGCATCTCTACGATCGTCTCCATGGGAGAATAGCAGCCTGCATTGCTGCGAAAGGTGGATATACACTGTACCAGTGCCGAAATTGTGCATGCTCTGTTGCCTGTGTCTATGTGTCTGTGGTTCTGTCAGTGTGATCATGTGATGTATCTGACCCCAGGAATGTGTCAATAAAGTTTCCCCTTCCTGGGACAATGAATTCACGGTGTTCTTATTTCAGTTTCCAGGAGTGTACATGGTCGTGTTTGTTGATTTTCAGAAGGCATATGACTCCATCGGTAGAGAGGCATTCACGAATATTTTGGAACAGTTTGGGGTGGAAGATACATCAAGAAAGCTGATCAAACAAACTCTCACTAACACAGTGTCAAAAATAAAATTTATGGGTGATATTTGAGGACCCTTTACAATCAGTAGGGGCGTAAGACAAGGAGATGGACTATCCCCACTGCTTTCAACTGCGTCTTGGAAAAGGTCATTCGAGAGTGGAGAAAGTTGTTAGCTCAAGAAGAAACGAATGAAGAGCGGTTCAGACTTGGTCCTAGGAACAAAGGGGTGTACATTGACTGCTTAGCCTTTGTAGACCTGGCCAGTTTTACTAACAACATAGAGTCAGTATTCAACAAGTTCAATATTCTGTCAGAAATTGCTGAAAAAGTCGGACTCCAGATCTCTATTCAAAAGACGAAATATATGACGAAAATCTGTAATGGACCTGAATGGATGATCACCAATCTGCGAAAAATCGTACTAGTTAAGAATTTTAGATATCTCCGTGAAGTCATCCAGGAGACTGGATTAGAAGAAGAAGCAGTTAATGTCAGGACGGGGAAGTTAGACCAGGCATACCAACTGACAAATGATATCTATAACAAATGTCTGTGGATATAGGGGGCAAGTTTCGACATTATAATACAGTTGTAAAACCTGATGGCTTATATGCGTCCGAAACTTTGACCATGAATAGACAAGGTCAAGCTGAGTGGCTGGAAAAGCGAGAGAGTAGGAAATTAAGGAAAATCCTATGTAATAGATGGGTTGATGGACAATGGCGAATGAGAGCAAATGAGGACCTGTACAGCAAGACAGAACCTATCACAGCAACTATTAAGAAGAGACGACCGTTATTTTATGGTCATCTCATTAGGATGGACGGTGACCGACTAACAAAAAGAATATGGAGTTTCATCCAATCTAAGAAAACAAGACCGAGATGTTTCGAAGAATCTGGAAAAGATTTTAGGCAGATTGGTATCTCAGAAAGAGAAATTCCTGCCAGGAACAAATTTAGACGATTGGTGAACAACTACCAATGTTTTAAAATGGCATCAACGTCCAAAAGACGGAGACGACCTCTGTCCGAAGATCATAAATAGGCACTTCTTCGTGGGTTCAGAAGATACTGACAGCAAGTCAAAGCTGGAACAAGAACAAGACCTAGACACTAAAATGAAATTGATTGTTACCACACAGTCCATAGAGGCTCAACTCGAAATTTAAAGAGAAAAAAAATCCTGTTGTATGTTTATATGTCTTACTACTGGTTACCTGTCTTGAGCTGACTCCAATTTAATTAAAAAGAACTACACAAGAGGCATTTCGATTTTATTTACGAAGTATCTTCCGTGGTTATTGTAGAAATTGGATACATACGTTTGTACATTTTTGATTGTTTTAGGTTAAAAGCAGCAAATTGTTTATAAAGTTGATGTGCAAGCTACTTACGATGATTCTTTGCATATTTTGCTCCTTCCCTCCTAACTAGCAGCCGTTGACCTCGAAAGAGGAGGGAAAGAGCAGAATAAGTAAAGAAATACTGTAAGTAACTTGCACACCTAACAGCAAAACGCTGTTGTTAACATAAAACAACCAAAAATGTACAAACGTATATATCCAATTTGCTAGATAACCACGGAAGATGCTTTGTAAATAAAAGCGAAATGCGACTGGTGTAATTCTTTTTAGTTAAACTGCAGTCAGCTGAAGACTGATAACCAGTAGTAACAGATTTTAACAGCTGCTGCGGAAGATGGGCACGCAAAGGAAACATAATATGTATGTTTCTATTTCTCATGTATCATTGCGTATTACGATAATATGTAGTTTAAGTGATAAAACACAATAAATATTTCATCAAAATGTGACATTTTTAGCATGGCTTGTTGGGCTCAAATTAAGGAAAAAAAAATGTAATGTTGGTGGAAGAGAACGCTACCACATGTTGACTCCAGATCAAATGTAACAAAAAAAAAACTAAATTAGCCCCAAGTAATGTCGATTATAGTTTTGTTGTGTACTGTGTGGTGCATTATCTTCTTCACCTGTAAAATATTGCTTGATGAAGTGAAGCGTTACTAAGCAACTTCTTAAAAAAACTAAACACGGTAGATCTTTGTAACACGAGTATATTTTCTCAGGTAAACCTAAAATCGAATTTCCATCATCTTTACGTATTTTTATAAATATTAAAGAAATGGAAACAGCGTCGAGGCCATTAATTAGAGAGTCTACAGTCATGGTTTAGGCATTAAGTATAAGTTACACATTAATTGCATTGCTAAAGTAGCTGGAAGTTACGAGTAGTAAGTCAGACTGCTTATTTATTGATGTAGTATAGCATTTCACACCAACATTTTTTGTGAAGTATAAACCACAGAGAGAGAGACGAAATTTACTGATAAAACAGATCAGTATTTGAAATAATTAGTTTTTTAGTGAAGCGTAAATCAGAGACATATGACATTTACTGATGATACAATATTTTAGGCGCTTATATATATGTTATACATAACACATATTTAGATATTCTGTATGATACACCATTAGGAAATTTTGATACTGTAAGTTGCACCCTGTATGTTGTTCTTCAATTAATAATTCTGATCGTTTGGATACTCCTGAACATGGCATCAAAAGTCGTTCAGATAGTTTTGAACGTGACAGCGACATACTGATTGGATGATTAATTTTATTGGGCCGTAAAATGCTCAGCTATGATTAGCTGTTGCATTTTAATGACTGGTAAAATACTGCGATCTGATTGGGAGAGCAAAATATTTGCTGACTTCACGGCGTTGTCCACGCTCACTCGTTCACTATAGGTACTGAAGGATGACCATCCAAGGAAAAGTGTTATGAGTCTTGTACCACGTTGATGACACCAGAACTTGCCGAGGACGATAATGACTTAGAGTGGGTATATGACTCTGTATTCTACCAACTTACATACTCGAGAAGTACTTCGCTTGGGTGTGGTGAAAGACGGGACTGGAACTTTGTTATTTGTGTCTACAGAATTTACGGACAGAGTGTAATTGGCGAGGTACTGTCTTTAGCCCTTGTTGAACTAGTCTGGTGAACACCTTAGTGTACAGACTGTACAGATCGTTTTTCTCAGCTATCCGCTGTACCATGTGCTTGTTTAAACTGTGTTACATTCTTTTAAGTTTGAGTTAGCGGCGTTTTAACCTATTCAACTTAGCTACCTCACATCTCTAAAACTGTTTATGCCGCAGTTGCTTAGGTGGGTCGTCAGTTCGTTTCTGTCGGATTTGAACCCTGTTGGTAGTTTAGAATACTAATTGTGCTAGTTATATGAAATGTATTAAGTTCTCAGGATTTGTGTAGGTTCAATTTTATTACCTGCTGTTCTAGTTTATGCCATTCAGGAGTTGTTTCCTGAGCTATCAGAACTCAAATCCACGTTATGTATATTGGTACATTTTATCTTGGCTGGGATTCTTATACTACCTAAATAAGTGTTAGGCTGTTTGTCCCTAATCTCGGAATTTTTTAAGGAGACAACATCTACCGATTTGTGAGAGTTCAAATAGCGTTCGTATGATATACGTAAAGATTAATTTCTACATCTTCTTTTACTGGTGCTCACTGGTTGTTGTAATGTGGTGTGTTTACAGCTGTTAACTAATGTGCTAACCCTTGCTTGATACATTACACTGGAATATTTATTAATATGAATGTCTTCTGCCTGTTGTAGTGGTACTTGAACTTATACTGCACTTACCTGTATTTATTTTTAGACAAAATCACCCGAATGAGGAAAAGCTCTACGCAACACCAATCAGTGAAGACGGTGAATGAAGACGCAGGCAGAGCTGTGTGAGACATAGTGATAAATAGATCTGTCATGTCGTGATTTTCGTCAATATGCTATGAGTGCCAAAAGAAGTTAGATGCAAAAGAATACCACTCTCGCCCGGTACGTGTTGTTTGGTAAGCCAGCGCCTACTGGTTCAAGGGGTCGGGAGTATCTTGATCTCTTCCCGGTCGAAAAGAAACGGCAGTGACCCAAGAAAACACTGATGCTCTGAGGAAACTGATTAAAAATGATCCTCATCTCACATTTTGTGTCATTTAAAAGATCTAAACACTGGATCAACTGTGGTGCAGACCATCGTTCACGATCATTTACACCTAACAAAGACGTGACTGTTCGATGCCACGTTCCCTGACACAAGCCCAAAATCACAGAAAATAAAAACGGACTGGTGTCGTTTTGTGCTTGAAAAATTCGACAAAGAGAGGTCCAAAGACACTTTACACTATCGTCACTGGTGGCGAACCGTGGGTGTACTCTTATTGTGGTGTCACCGCCAGACACCACACTTGCTAGGTGGTAGCATTTAAATCGGCCGCGGTCCGGTAGTATACGTCGGACCCGCGTGTCGCCACTATAAGTGATTGCAGACCGTGCGCCGCCAAACAGCAGGTCTAGAGAGACTTCCTAGCACTCGCCCCAGTTGTACAACCGACTTTGCTACCGATGGTTCACTCACAAAATACGCTCTCATTTGCCGAGACGATAGTTTAGCATAGCCTTCAGCTACGTCATTTGCTACGACCTAGCAAGGCGCCATTATCGGTTACTATTGATATTGATTCATGTACCGTCAAGACCGACGTTCTTCTTTAACGGATTAAAGTTAAGTATTCCACCAGCTACGTCCGTTTTTCTAAATTCTAATTTCCTTGTCCTGTTCCAGACCTCACGCCAGCCTGCGTGAGCTAAAACGCGTGCCTTTCGGCCTCCTTCTAGTAACACGGTGTTGGCTCTCCAGCCAACCAAAACACTTATAACCCAGAAATAAAACGTCAGTCATCAGTGTGGTGCTTTCCACGTGAGGAACCAACCACGACATTTCAGAAAAGTAGAAGCTCTCGAAATAGGTAGTGAACACTTTGAGCACCAGATGGGTCGTCTCACCTCTGAAACGTTACGTACAAGTCGCACAGTCAGTGTTGAGTAGTATGTGACTGAATGAGTCACAAAACTTGTCGCCACATGGAGGTCTCAGAGCACAAAGTCGAAGAGTGGACACCGGCATCAAAACAAAGCTGTAGCATACGCGGCTGCGAGAAAAATGGACTTCTTTGAGGATGGAAAAGCACGAATGTTTCAGCATCTGACCTATTCCCCTCATCTGGCCCTGTGTCACTTCTTCCTGTTCCCAAAGACGAAGCAAGAAATTTGTGGGCAGAGTTTTTCGACCAATGAAGAGTGTATCGCAGCACGCAACAGTGCTTTGACTTCTCTAAAGATGTTGGGACTGAGACATTTTCGAGTTGATGTCAGTACATGGAAAATTGTGTAACTGTTGATAGAAAGTATTTTGAAAAGTTGTAACGTTTGTATGTGAGACGGAAAGCGAAAAGGCATCTCTTTTTGGAGAAGTAAAATTGTCAGTGCCAGCAAAAACGTTTGATAATGTGTAAAATATCCAGTTTAGTTTTCTTGAGTATTATATTAATTTACGTCACTTTGTACATGCTGTTATAGATTTGATAGTTGTTCGAATCCAACAGGAGTCAATAATGTCAGGAAATCAATATCAGTCTTCTGAAAAAACCTCTTGTTACTATGGGGAAATAACATAGGCACAAGAGCCCCCTTTGCTAAATGTTGCAGCTGTGTGTGTAATGCTTCGAAAAATACCATCTCCTAAATTTTAGAGGCATTTTAAGGATCTCAGAGCAGCCTTCTATAAAAGAACATTTTGTGATAACAATAACGCCAAGCAAGACAAGTGGTCCCTTTTTATATGAGAGTTATAAATGTCTACAGTCGTTGCCAATTTGCAGTTAGCCATAAAATGGAATAAAAATACCAATCTTCTGCCAAAAAATTACCACAGGGTTCAGTAATTTTTCTCCAATTGGGGCAGTTTCCTTGGCTTTAAATTTTTGTGTGCTCTATCGTTATTGGTCCTGAAGGGATAACCATATAATGTGTAATGATAACTCAGAAAAAACTCTATGCCATTACACAAAGAATATTTTAAAGACAGTATACAGTACATGCAGAGTTTCTTTGTCAAATATCTCCAGTTAAGTGATGCTCAAAAAGTGAAACTTTAAAATGCAGTATCTCGAAACACCTCGTTTCCATAATAAATATTCAACTTGTCATAACCCACCCAAATTTGGAGACAAAAACTTATTTCTTTTAACAAATCGTTCAGAATTTAATGCTGAACACAACTGCAATAACTCGGAATTCAAAATTTTCCATAGGAGGTCCCTTTCTGTTTTCCGTCTCACATATTTTTAAAAAAATATTGTTCAGAGTTTCTTCCAAAAATTTTTGGCACAGTGTTCGCACTACCACTTTTACAACTGGAAGCTGACCACAGCTAAAAAAGGGAAGTAGAATAGTGTACTCTCAAGGATGTGATTACGGCAGTCTGCCGAAACGTATAATGTATATTTAGAAATAAAATGAGGTCCACACAAAGATCTTAAAACATTCTTTAAGTGTTCCATATTCGTCATTGCAGTTTTGTCACTTTCTCTGTAATGGCTAATTTACACTTCTATTCACTTTCTTTTCTTTTCTTCCATTTTTTACATACGTACTTCTGGTCGTTCTTCACCACGCACGCTGGAGTGGAGAAATGGAGAAGAGATGTCACGCTAAGCAGGAAATTTAATTCAGACCTCTGTCTGGCGGTACGTTATCTCCTTGACGCACAATTTATCTGACTCACGGTCATAGAGCATTTTGTGAATAGCCAAGTGTGAAAGAACGGCGCTTATTCGTCTCGGCGGTAACAAAAGACACGCGAAGAAAGGCGAGGGACGGTGCCAGAGGAGGCAGGTTTACCGAACGGCGACGGAACAAAAGCCCGCCGTCGCTGCGAAGCGTGCGTGGCGCCGTTTGCGGGGAGACAATGGCAGCGGATGGGACGGCGCCCCGGGCGTAGTGGACGTGTGAGCGGCGCGGTTTGGGCGGCGTATGCTCGCAGGGAGCTGGCGGAGCTGTAGGGCCGAGGGAGATCGCTATGGGAGACGGCCCGAAATTCACGTTCGGCCTCACTTTCCAGAATTTCTCCTTGCTGATCGCGAAAGGATGTAGTAAAAGAGAGGCAGCCCTTCCCTAAGCCTCGCACAGGTGCCACCCCTAATTTAGCACTTCCTGATGTTAGATTGACTAGACAAAACAGAACTGGTATTCAACGATTATTGGTATACGAGATGTGTTTAAACATTACGGGAATTTCCTTTGTGGAAAGAATAGATACTCGTAGGAACGAATATAGCATCACTGTTGTAGGAACATATGCTCTCGGAATTATAACAGTGAGCCACAGCATGCTGCAAAACTCCTCTCTCCTAGCGTCTGCCACGGAATTTAGGAGAGCATCTATACGAGGCGTTCACTCTTATTATGTAGACCTGCGACGGAACTCGCCTTTGGATTGACTGCCGATCTTAGTGGATGGTGGGAACGCATCCCCAAGAGAAAAACTTAATTTGTACAGAAGCCTTGCTGTTTCAGTTAAATGCACATGGAATAGAACAGAGGTAATGAAAACAGTTCCCAGTTCAGAAAATGGGATTAGAAGCAACGATTTTTTTGTGGTTAGCTCCAGTGAATCTGCATCACCAGTGCCTGGATCCAGCACCAACAAGGAGTTAGCAGCATGTATGAATAAGCCAACTCCAAGTAACAGAAGACTTCACAAGACAAGTTCACAAACTGATGTACAATTGCAGAACAATTTAGACCTACCATCATGTAACAATGAATCCCTTTTATTCATGCGTATAAATATCATGTATTTAAGAAATAAAATTGATGACTTGAGTATTCTTTTAGGAAAGAACAAAACCACCATGCTATGTGTTAATGAACATTGGCTAAGTGAAGATCAGTTGAATTTGTATGTACCACCGAGATTTGATTTAGTTACAGGTTTCTGTAGAAAAACACAACAGCGTGAGGGAGTTTCAATTTATATTAGTAGTGATCTGGATTTGCAATATAGTGTCTTTATCATTACTGAATACTGTATAGAGAATGTGCTTGAAGCTGCTGCTATGCTACTTCGAACACTAAAACTCATAATAGTGTCAGTATACCATGCTCCAGATAGTGACAGTGAATTATTTACACAGGTCTTAGAAAAAATTATCTTACGCTTTGAAAAGTTAAGCAAATATAGAATATTAATATTTGGAGACATAAACATTGATATAAGGCTAAAGACATCAAAGGAAGTTTAGCTACAGAATATGTTAAGATCACATGATCTATATTCCATTAGTAACAATCAAACAAGGCAGTTATCTTGTCTTGATAATGTTATCACCAATGTTGAAAAAGATCTGTATGAGCTAGGGTTGTTCAATACTTATTTTCTTTCAGACCATGAGGGGATATGGTTAAAATTAAAAATCAATAAAACTATATCTAACTGCTCCAAAGCAAAGCATATCGGGCTACTGTATGATCAAAATATTGACAACTACAGGACACAGTTGCAGATGGTTAGATGGAATGACATCCTGCTTGATAGTGAAAGTGTCGAGGATGCATTTACAGTTTTTATCAATATACTCGCAGACATTTTTAAGACCTGTTGTCCAAAAGTTCTGAAAAGAAATACGGCAACAACCAGAAAACATGACTATACACCCAAGTGGTTCACACCCACTCTGCAGAGGCTTAGAGCATTGGTTATGATTTATTATGATAAATATTAAAATCACTGTGCAGACAAAGCTAGTTATATTAAGTTAAAGAGTAAATACAGATCAGAAATCAGGTTAACAAAGTGTGAGGCAAATGACAATTACACTAATAATTCTGACAACAGATGTAAAGCTACATGGAATGTTGTAAAGAATGAACTGTGGAGAAGTAAGAAGTGTAAAAGTGTCGACTGTAATGTGAATATCACACCAGATGAATCCAATGCCTATTTCGTTAGTGCTTGTGACATAAGTTCCTCTGCTGCAGCTGAGTCAAATAATAAACGTGAATAGGGCCTAAAGGAATCTGTATCTTTCCTACAACATTTGGAACATATTTCTCCTACATGTGAATGGAAAGAGGTCCAGTGAAGTGATATCATGAGATTAATTGCAAAATTAAGAAGTTCAAGAGCAGAAGACATTTATGGTCTTTCCAATTTTGTAATTAAAACAATAGGAGATATAATAATATTTCCACTCTGTGTACTTGTAAATTGGATGTTTACTAGTGGTTGTTTCCCAACATGTTTAAAAATGACAGTGGTCACACCACTACACAAAAAAGAGACAAGTCATGTCCAAGTAAATATCGACCAATTTCTCTTATACCCATTCTATGGAAAGTAATAGAGCACTGCATGCAACTCCAAATCCATAAGCATCTGTTTGCCAACAATCTCCTTAGTGATTCTCAATTTGGATTCAGACCTATGTTATCAACTGTGAAGGCAGTGGAAAATATTATTTCTTTCACTTTGTCTGCATTTGAATCCAAACTTTCTGTAAATGCCTCACTTGTAGATCTAAGTAAAGCTTTCGATTCTGTCAAACGCCCGGGTTCGATTCCCGGAGGGATCAGGGATTTTCTCTGCCTCGTGATGACTGGGTGTTGTGTGATGTCCTTAGGTTAGTTAGGTTTAAGTAGTTCTAAGTTCTAGGGGACTGATGACCATAGATGTTAAGTCCCATAGTGCTCAGAGCCATTTGAACCATTCTGTCAACCACAGAATTCTATTAAATAAGCTTTGCTCGTATGGTTTTGAAGGCAAAGAACTATCTCTGATTACGTCTTATCTGAGTGAGAGAAAACAAATGGTACATTTTAACAGAAACAAATCAAACACACTGGGTGTAACACGAGATGTGCAACAAGGGTCCGCGCTTGGACCCTTGCTTTTCATAATTTATGTAAATGATTTGTCCAATATTATGCCTTGCAAGTCCATACTATATGCAGACAACACCACCTTTCTTACAGTAGATGTGGCCTTGGACATACTCAAGTACAAAAGTGCAGAACAACTCAGAATTTCCATTGTAAGGTTCGGAGCAAATGAATTACAAATTAACCACTCTAAAACTGTAAACATGCTATTCAGCCTATGTAACAATGACAACTGTAGTTCCTCAGTTAAGCTTCTTGGCATTCATCTGAACCCAAAATTAACCTGGGAAATTCACACCAATTATGTATGCAAAAAGTTATCACGAGTCACCTATCTGCTAACTAAGCTCAGGACTTGTGTGACGGACGAGCTACTGCTAAATGCCTATTATGCCTTTTTTCATAGCCACCTAACGTATGCAGTACTGTTATGGGGCAACGCCTCTGGGGCAAAAAGAATTTTTCTTTGGCAGAAAAAGGCCATTAGGTGTATTGCAGGAGTGAGAAACCATGTATCATGTAGAGACTATTTCAAAGAGTAAACAATACTGACACTTACATCACTGTTTATTCTCAGTTCTTAGTGTACATTAAGGAAAACCAAGAAAGCTATAAACTGCGCGAGTCTGTACATAGTCATTACACACGCCAAAGGCAGATGATGGACATCCAGTTACTAGGCTTAAAAAAACCGAAAACAGTTACACATACACAGGGATACAATTATTTAACATGCTACCACCTACAGCACAGTTCATCACTGAATGTCTTCAAAAGTACTGCAAAAAGGTGGCTTGGACAAAAAGCATTCTATATAATATAAGAATTTAAAGTATGTAATAAAAATAATCTAATCTATTAAAACTGCTGTATGACATGACCACCATGTTACATGAGCACTTCTGAAAATGTTATTGTATCATGGGGTTGTGCTTTATTTACATAAAGTATTTATACTCAATATTTAACTGCTGTACGACATGACCATCCTATTACATAAGTTCTTCTGAAAATGTTATTGTACCATGCTGTTGTGCTTTATTTACATAATGCATTTTCCCCAATGGTTAACATGTATTAAGCCTGTCTCATTTATATCTGTTGAAATGTTTTTTATTAGCATGTGTATTGTGTTACACATACAGTATCTCCTTTTGTCATTCTGCACTACACATTTATGTTTAATGACTACCAAACATGTGCAGTATAAAACATATTTACTCATTCAGAATGTTAAAAATGTATAACTTATTTTATGATTATATAATGTATGTAAAATGACGACATCAGTTGCATGAAAAATGCTCAAAGATGAATCAATAAATCAATCAATCAATCAACCAATGATTGCCAGTTATAAATAAAATAGCCTCTGGCTGCCAGCGAGGTTTTATATCTTCCTTGTTACATCGCGTTACGATTTTGGGAACTACTATCGGTTCCATTTTAAGATGTACCTGTGCAATGTGTATTTTATTGTGTCTTGGTGCCTTCCTAGAATAATGTTCACTCACTTTATTGTAGTGGTTTTCAATTATGTACAGTACGTGGTTTATGTTCTTAGAGATGTTATTCCCTCTGTAAATGTTCATCAGAATCGAAGAGTTGGTTGCCAACATTGGCCTATAGGATGATCTGTGACACTTAACGTAGAAAATAGTAATAACATTTTTTTCTATGAATGTGAATAATTACACACGGTTCAAATAATGTAATTCTTTCTGGCAGATTATAACATGGCTTAGCCACAGCCTGGGAGATGTTTCCAGAAAGAGATTATCACTCTCCAGCGGAGTGTGCGCTGATATGAAACTTCCTGGCAGATTAAAACTGTATGCCGGGCCGAGACTCGAACTCGGGACCTTTGCCTTCCGCGGGCAAGTACTCTACCATCTGAGCTACCCAAGCGCGACTCACACTCCGTCCTCACAGGTTTAACTTCCACCAGTACCTCGCCTCCTACCTTCAAAACTTTATAGAGGCTCTCCTGCGAACCATGCAGAACTAGCACTCCTGAAAGAATGGATATTGCGGAGACGTGGCTTAGCCACAGCCTGGGAGATGTTTCCAGAATGAGATTTTCACTCTGCAGCGAACTGAGTCGTGCTTGGGCAGCTCAGATTGTAGAGCACTTGCCCGCGAAAGGCAAAGGTTGCGAGTTCGAGTTTCTGCCCGGCATACAGTTTTAATCTGCCAGGAAGTTTCATATCAGCGCACACTCCGCTGGAGAGTGAAATTCTTCTTCTGGAACCTAATTCTAGTGATTTTAACAACTCCTTTTTTATCGTATCACGCTCTTACAAGTAAAAATCCACATAATTTTACGCTTTGTGTAAGCTATTGGGGATAAAACAGTGTTTTATTTAGGCTCAGTGTCCTTAAAGATTAATATTACTCGTATGGACCTTTGCTGGACCGCCAAGAATGTTTATTGCTTGTAGAGAATAGTTACGCACTCCCACTGAAACTGGTTTTAATTCAACTGAAAATTGATACCTACACTGTCTAATGACATTAACAATATATAATATTTGGCTATGAGTAATCGTACATTCATGTTATTCTGACATACGCACAAGAAATCTGATCTGATGTTATGACATCATCAGTGAATAAAATCAACCAGTCTCTCAAACACTCAGTAACAGCAAATAATAAAACCTCTCACCTCCTCATTCTCCGCCTCTTCCCAACTCCTTATCTCCAGTTAATCATAGCGTAGTGTTATAATCGAAACCATCTCTGGAAATTTCTGTGATGGTGGAAATACCCCAGTTGTGTTAAAGGGAAATTAGAAGCCCCTCTCCCTCCCCCCTTCGCTCTATCTCTCATCAACCATAGTGCAGTATTAAAAATCCAAGATATCGGAAACAGATCAATTTTATGTTTTATATCCCCTCCACCTCCCCATCCTCTTTACAAAATGTCAGAGTGTAGTATTAAAAGGATTTGTCAAAATTTTGTACTGTAACATTATTTTTTATATACACATCACCTTACACCCCCTCCCCCTTACCTCCTTCCTTATCGCTAGCCAATTAAAGAGCAGTATTAAAAATGCAAAATGATGGAAGCAGACCAGCTGTGCTCTGTACACAAGCTCCTTATTTTTCCAGTCTACTGAGTGCAGCATTAGGAAATGGCGCCCGATAAACCTCAACTAGAAAGTAAAAAATATCCATTATCTATCTAAAATGGCGGGCACACACTGCATAGTGTTCCACATCCCTCTCGTGACAGCCTAGTACAAAAATGAAAGATTCAATTACAAAGCAGCGCCATCTGGCGCTCTGCACAAAAATATCATAATGACTTCAATTATTTATAAAAAAAAATTCGTATCACATTATCTCTTCTACTCCAGTCAGAGCCTATTATTAGATCATGATAATCTCGTAGAAAGACTCAAGTTCTATGGAACTAATGGCTTTACACAAGGCTGGTTTGAATCACACTTAACAAACAGAAGGTAAAAAGTTGTGCTGAAAAATTCAGACACTGTTGGAAAGGCAGAAAATTTTAGTGACTCAGGGAAAAAAAATTATAAAGGAAGCCCCACAGGACTCAATTTTGGGTCCTCTCCCATGTCTTATATATGTGAATGACCTCCCAATTAACACTCAGGAAGTAAAATTTTTACTTTTTGCAGATGATATTAGTGTCATTATAAATCTCATTACAGAGAAAGCAATGAAAGAATTAGTAAATGATACTTTCTAAGCAGTTAGTAATTGGTTCTCTGAGAATGGACTCTCCCTAAATTTTGAAAAAAACACACTACATTCAGTTCTGTACATTGAATAGAGTCATACCAACAACTGACGCAGCATATCAGCAGGAGACTATAAATAAGACAGAATGCTCCAAATCTTTGGGTATATACGCTGATGAAAACAAGAACTGCAGGAAGCATTATGTTCAATCACTTTTGCTCTTCGTATCATTGCTAATCTTGGAATAAAAGTATCAACCTTGAGACGTATATTGTATACTTCCACTCAATAATTTTCTGGCTAACTGACCACTTACAAAGAAAATATTGATGCACACAAGGGAGCAGCAAGAATAATATGTGCTGTCCACCTATAGACGTCAAGTACGTACCTCTTCAAGGAGTTAGGCATTTTAACTGCGTTGTCACAGTACATATATTCGCTAATGAAATTCTAAATCTACATCTACGTGGATATTTTGCAAATCACATTTAAGTGCTCATCGAACCACCTTCACAGTTCTCTGTTATTCCAATCTCGTACAGCACGCGGGAAAGCGAACACCTATATCTTTACGTGCAAGCTCTGATTCCCCTTATGATGATTATCGTTTCTCTCTACGTAGGTCGGCATCAACAAAATATTCTCGCATTCGGAGGAGAAAATTGGTGACTGAAATTTCGTGAGAAGGTTCTGCCATAACGAGAAACGCCTTTGTTTTAATGATGTCCACCTCAAATCTTGTATCATTTCAATGACACGCTCTCCCTGTTTCGAGATAATATAAAACGTGCTGCCCTTCTTTGACCTTTCTCGATGTACTCTGTCAATCCTATCTGGTAAGGATCCCACACTGCGCAACAGGATTCTAAACGAGAACGGACAAGTGTAGTGTAGACATTCTCTCTAGTTGGTCTATAACATATTCTAAGCGTCCTGCCAATAAAACGCAGTCTTTGGTTAGCCTGTCCCACAACATTTTCTATGTGTTCCTCCCAATTTAAGTTGTTCGTAATTGTAATTCCTGGGTATTTAGTTGAATTTACAGCCTTTAGATTTCACTGATTTATCGTGTAACCGAAGTTTAACGAATCCCTTTTAGCACTCATGTGGATGACTTCACACTTTTCCTTATTTAGGGTCAACTTCCAATTTTCGCATCATTCAAATGTCTTTTCTTTCATCATAGATAATTCATCACGACTTGGGAAAGCAGTAATGTCCATACCTATAACACTAGAGGGAAAAATGACCTTTATTGCCCATCTTGAAGGCAGTCAGTGCCTCAGACAGGATTCTAATATGCAGCAACAAAATGTTACAATTTTCCCAGTAACATAAAAGTGTCTGACACATAGTGAATCAAGTTTTACATGCAATTTAAAATCATTTCTCCTGGACAACTCCTATTCCACTAATGAATTTCTACTTAAAAACTGGTAGCCATATTAAAAAAAAGTGTAGTTGCATGAGTAAGACTAAAAATAATAATGTTCAGTTACTGTTTCCTAAAAATCTTTTATGAATTAGCTTACACTGACGTCAGTAAATGTCTTTTGGTGCTACATATCATTTGCTATGTAATATTGAAAAGAGTATATAAAGTATTCTCTATAAATAATAAAAAAAATTGCTTGCAATGTAAAAGTAAAGAATTAGGAATATGTTGTTGTCGAACATGAGTTTTACCTGAAATACTAATCCATAAACCCTGCCATTTCAATAAGTTGTAATAGTAAAGTTGTTGGGCAGTTACTGATTTGTTCATGTCACAGACTCTTCTATTAAATTTTGCCACCAGTTGCTTTCTGTAGGTTGTAAAGGTAAATCTGGTGGGCAGTTGATAACGCACTGAATATTTTTTTGAATTCCCACACCAGTAGATTTCTACAATAGGTAACAATAAATCTGGTGGGCAATTTCTGCTTAATGTTTTCGATCATTTTATTGATTTCTGGCATCAGTTGATTTCTATAAGAAGTAACAGTAAATATGGTGGGCAACTGATGTTTAATTCTGTGGACTGTTTTGTTAACCGTTGTGTCCAATTGATTTCTGTAGCTTGCAACAGTAATTTTGATGGGCAGTTGCTGTCGAATTTATTGGACCATTTTATTAAATTCTGCCTGCAGTTCCTTTCTGTAAGTTGGAGACAGTAAATCTGGCCGACAGTTTCTGTTTAATTAAACGGATTATTTATTGAATTCTGCCAACAGTTCTTTCTTATAAGAGGTAGCATTAAATCAAGAATACAGCTGCTGTTTAATTCTACGGGTCTTTCAATTAGATTCTGCCACCAGTTGCTTCCTCCAAGATGCAACCGTAAATAAGGTAGATAGTTGCTGTTTAACCCAGTCGATCATTTTAAATAGTTCTGCGCCCACATGCTTTCGGTAACTTGTAATAGTAAATCTGGTGAGCAGTTGCTGCTTTGTTCACGGCGTTTAGAAGTGTATTAAATGCTGCCACCGGTTGTTTCCTGTAACAGTAAGTTTGGTGGGTAGCACCTGCTTAACTCACTGGATTATTATACTGAATTCGGCGACCAGTTGATTTCGACAAGTTGTAACAGTAAATGTGTTGGACAGTTGCTACTTAATTAACTGGATCATTTTATTAAATTCTGCCACCACTTGCTTTCTGCAAGTTGTAACAGTAAATTTGGTGGGCTTTTCATGCCTTGTTCATGGCATTGATTATTCTATTAAATTATGTCATCAGTTGTTTCCTTTACTTTGTAAGAGTAAATCTGTTGTGTAGTTGCCGTTTAACCAGCTGGAGATTTTTTCTAGATCCTGCCAGCAGCTGCTTTCTTAAACTGTAGTAGTAAGTCTCGTTGGCAAATGCTGTTTCAGTGCTTATTATATTTAAATTCTGTCAACAGTTACTTTTCTCAAATTGCCACAGTAAACTGGTTTTCTGGAAGTGTTACATAATATTCATGACAGCAGATTGGTGCGTTGAGGTTTTCTAGTAACTTCTGCCACCAGTATTCTTTTGTAAAGGCAGTTTCATGAATGCTAGTGGTATAAGTTGTTCTTATCTGGCATATTTTTACACTTGTGAAATTTTTTGCTTGATTGAATAAAATGGTATGTTTAAATTTGAATAAATCTATTGTAGTACTGCACCCTACCACTCAACACCAGCTCCCTACTGCTTTCAAAAACTGTCTTTATTAACATTCAAGATCTGTATTCTGCATGTCTACATATCTCCAGCCCTCTGTCGCTAAGGGGCACCGAATTGTAGCTTATAATGTGGCAAAAAAAATGGCTCTGAGCACTATGGGACTCAACTGCTGTGGTCATAAGTCCCCTAGAACTTAGAACTACTTAAACCTAACTAACCTAAGGACATCACACACATCCATGCCCGAGGCCGGATTCGAACCTGCGACCGTAGCGGTCGTGCGGTTCCAGACTGTAGCGCCTTTAACCGCTAGGCCACTCCGGCCGGCTATAATGTGGCAGTGCGTAACGTAACTGTCGGTACGTGAGAAACAGTGTGCTGTAATCAAGTTTCGATTTCGAAGAGTTTGTCCAGACACGGAGCACCCTCTCCTTGAGCATGAAAATGCGAGATCACACATCAACGCTGTAACGTCTACAACAAGCCGACACATTGGGTTTACTATCGTCGATCACCCTCCACACAGTCCCCACTTTGCCCTATGTGATTTTCATCTGTTTCCATAACTTACAGAATACCCTCGAAAACTTCTCTTTGATGATGGGTACTTTCATCACCTCAGGTTTTTTCCATCACAAATATGAAAGGGAAACGGAAATAACGCATCAGTAGAAAAAAAACAATAACAAGTATTGCAAAATAAAATTTCAGAAGTATGGCTCAGCTGAACCGACAAATAATAAAAGTATCGCCACCACAAACAACACGTTTTTTGGGGACAGAAGGAAGGAAGAAGGTGTTCTATTTTAGGAAGGAATTGGCTATTTTACCCTGAAGAGTTAAAAAAAAAAGGGTAACCTGCCTAATACTGTGTAGGGCCCCCGCGAACACGCAAAGTGCCACAACACGACGGTTCATGGACTCGACTAATGTCTGAAGTAGTGGTGCAGGCAACTCACACCATGAATCCCGCAGAGCTTTCCATATATCTGTAAGAGTACGATGGGGTGGAGATCTATTCTGATAAGCACGTTGCAAGGCATCCGAGATACGCTCATTAATGTTCATGTCTGGGGAGTTTGGTGGGTAGCGGAAGGGCTTAAACCCAGAAGTGTGCTCCTAAAGCCACTCTGTAACAATTCTGGACGTGTGGGGTGTCGAATGTCCTGATGGAATTGCCCAAGTCTGTCGGAATGCACAATGAACATGAATGGATGCAGGTGATCATACAGGATGCTTACGTAAGTGTCACCTGTCAGAGTTGTATCCAGACGTATCAGGGGTCCCATATCACTCCAGCTGCACACACCCCACACCATTACAGAGCCTCTACCAGCTTTAACACTTCCCTGGTAATATGTATGGTTCATGGATTCATGTGGTTGTCTCCATACCCTTACACGTCCATCCACTCGATACAATTTGTAACGAGATTCGTCCGACCAGGCAAAATATTTCCAGTGAACAACAGTCCACTATCGGTGTTGTCGGGCTCATGCACGAGTGGGCCTTCGGCTCCGAAAGCCCATATCGATGATGTTTCGTTGAATGATGCGCACACTGAAAGTTGTTCATGGCCCAGCATTGAAATCTGCAGCAGTTTGAGGAAGGGTTGCACTTCTGTCACGTTGAACTATTCTCTTCAGTCGTCGTTGGTACCGTTCTTGCAGGATCTTTTTCCGGACGCAGCGATGTCGGAAGTGATCAAAAGGATCCGGACACTTGGTTGAAAATGACTTACGAGTTCGTGGCGCCCTCCATCGGTGGTGCTGGAATTCAGTATGGTGTTCGCCCACCCTTATGACCTCCGATGACCTCCGATGTTAAGTCCCATAGTGCTCAGAGCCATTTTGCCTTGATAACAGCTTCCACTCTCGCAGGCATACGTTGAATCAGGTGCTGGAAGGTTTCTTAAGGAATGGCAGCCCATTTTCTACCGAGTGTTGCGCTGAGGAGAGGTAATGATGTCGGTCGGTGAGGCTTATCACGAAGTTGGCGTTCCTAAACATCCCTGTCGTGTTCTAGAGGATTCAGGTCAGGACTCTGTGCAGACCAGTCCATTACAGGGAGGTTATTGTCGTGTAACCACTCCGCCACAGGCCGTGCATTATGAACAGGTGCTCGATCGTGTTGAAAGATGCAATCGCCATCGCCGAAATGCTCTTCAGTGGTGGGAAGCTAGAAAGTGCTTAAAACATCAGTGTAGGCCTGCGCCATGATAGTGCCACGAAAAACAACAATCAGTGCTAGACCCCTCCTTGAAAACCACAACCATGCCATAACACTATCCCCTCAGCATTTTACTGTTAGCAGTACACACGCTGACAGATGACATTCACTGGGCGTTCACACTCTAACCATCGGATCGCCAAATTGTGTACCGTGATTTACCACTCCATAAAACGCTTCCCACTGTTCAATCCTGCAATGTTTACGCTCCTTACAGCAAGCGAGGCGTCATTTGGCATTTACCCGCGTGATGTGTGGCTTATGAGCAGCCACTCGACCATGATATCTGATGTGTCGACAGAAGTGCCGACACAGTGTTATTTTGAGGGGGCCGATATGCACGCTATAAGCTCACGCAGAATATCGTGACGTCTGAAACAGGACGCTCAATGAATGCTATAAAGAAAAGTACGTTGCTTTTGGAATACTTAACTTTAATCCATCCTTGTTGTATACATCGTTCTTGATAGACATGCTTTAGACGATAATTATCAATTGCTATGTAAGGCTAATGGCGCCTTGCTAGGTCGTAGCCATGGACTTAGCTGAAGGCTATTCTAACTATCTGCTCTGCAAAGGAGCGAGGCTTCGTCAGTGTAGTCGCTAGCTACGTCGTCCGTACAACTGGGGCGAGTGCTAGTCCGTATCTCGAGACCTGCCTTGTGGTGGCGCTCGGTCTGCGATCACACAGTGGCGACACGCGGGTCCGACATGTACTAATGGACCGCGGCCGATTGAAAGCTACCACCTAGCAAGTGTGGTGTCTGGCGGTGACACCACATTCCTCCCCCGCAAATCGGCGAACGGTCGTGTGATAAGGCTTCCGCCCGCCGTGGGGAGCACCCCATGTTGACGTATGCGATGAGGTGGGGAGCCGAACAACAGGCGAGGCAGTGCCACCCGCACCTGGCCATTCGGTCCGAGGGGAGCTAGGAAACGCCTGAAAACCTAGTCCAGGGTGCACGTCAACATGCGGTGTATGCGCCCGTAAAGAGACAGGAGGGGCCGAAGGGTAGACCTCCATTGCGTCGGGGTACCCGACGCGCGAAGACGCCATGTGCTCCGGAGCGGCCAAGAGTTCCATGGCGGAGGACGGCTGGTCACGGGAAGCGATCGGCGGCGCGTGACCCAGCGAGGCCTTCGCGGCTGCAGCGAAGCGTCCACTGCGGGCGGCGCCGGCTGGAGGACAGCCGGCGGCGGCGGGGGCGGAGGCGGCGGCGGCGCGTCGCCATGGGGCAAAATGGAAGGCATCGTCGGTAACACCTGGGGATGAGGCGAGCCAGTAGATGGGTCCCCAGGGCGCTGACCGGACGGCACCGTCGCTGAAAGCAGACGGGGAGCGGCAGAACCCGTGCGACGACAGAGGCGCAGCTGATTGAGATGCCGACGCACCTCACCAGAGGCCCCCAAAACCAAATACATCGCGCGGCCGAGGCAGCGAAGAATGCGCCCTGCGAGCCAACCGCGATAGTTGCGATAGAATACAACGTCGCCTGGAGCAAAAGCAGAAGTCTGCCACTGCACAGGAACCTGATGCAGCGGGTGCAGCAAAGACATCAAGGTTCGATGAGGACGACCGTGGAGCAACTCCGCCGGCGAGCGCCCATCTCGGGGCTGAGAGCGATACGATGACAAAAAGAGCAACAACGCGTCCTCCCGAGAATGCGACTCTTTCAACTTCAACATCTGTGACTTGAAAGTCCGGACCAATCGTTCAGCGGCACCGTTTGACTGAGGCGAAAACGGCGCGGATGTCAGATGTTGAATACCATTGGCCTGGCAGAATGACTGAAATTCTGCGGACATGAATTGTGGCCCATTGTCGGAAACAATAGTCTGCGGAAGACCTTCAATGCAAAAGATTGCAGACAACGCTTGGATGGTGGCAGTTGACGTGGTGGAAGACATCCGGACAACAAAAGGAAAATTACTGAAGGCATCTACCAGAACCAACCAACGAGCATTCCAGAATGGACCAGCAAAATCGATGTGCAAGCGTTGCCAAGGGGATGTGGCTCTCGGCCATGCAAAGACTTTGCGCGGCGGCGCGCATTGTTGTTTGGCACACGCCATGCAAGAAGAACATATTCGTAATCGCAGCATCGATTCCGAACCAAGTACAGTGCTGACGAGTAAGTTGTTTCGTGCGCACTATACCCCAATGTCCTTGGTGAAGAAGCCGTAAAACAGAGGACTGTAACGAACGTGGGGCCACGATTCTGGACTGATCATTATCAGAACGCAACAACAAAACACCACGTCGAACAAAAAGTCTCTCCTTGTGAGCAAAAAATCGGCGAACCAACGGATCCTCGATCCGAGACTTTGACAACGGCCATTGAGTAGCAACAAACCGCAAAACGGTAGCAAAGACCGGGTCAGCAGCTGTGGCTGTAGCTACACTACGAAAATCAATCGGAAACGATTCGACCACTTCATCGGTTTCCGAATCAATGAACATGCAAGCAAGTTCGGAAGAATCGAATGCTTTATCCTCAGCAACAGGCAAACGGGACAACGCATCAGCGTTTCCGTGCTTAGCAGTGGACCGATACAAGATATCGTAGCGGTACTGCGAGAGGAAAATAGACCAGCGAATGAATTTCTGCGCTGTACGCGGAGGTACAGGCTTGTTCGGGTGAAAAAGCGATGTCAAAGGTTTGTGGTCTGTGATGATGGTAAAGTGACGACCATACAAGAAATCATGGAACCTAGTAACACCAAACACGAGAGCCAAAGCTTCTTTCTCTATCTGTGAATAATTTCTTTGCGCAGACGAGAGCAATTTGGACGTAAAAGCAATAGGGCGATCATGCGATCCATCTTTGTGCGCAAGCACAGCACCGATACCGAAATCCGATGCATCTACCATCAACAAAAGGGGTTTCTGGGGATCGAATGGCGTAAGGCAAGTATTTGAAAGCAACGCCGATTTCAACTGGCGAAAAGCGCGTTCGCATTCCGTCGTCCAGACGAACGGAACACCTTGACGGCGTAAGCTATGAAGCGGAGCTGAAATGGAAGAGGCATTGCGCAGAAAGCGATGATAATAGTTAATTTTACCCAACACACTCTGTAGCTGCTTCAAATTCTGCGGCGAAGGTAAGTCTTGTATGGCACGGAGGTGCTCTGGACTCGGATGTATGCCTTGGGCATTGATGACATGTCCCAGATATGGTAAGTCACGAGCAAGAAACACACATTTGTCCTTCCGCAAGCGATGACCATTTTGTCGCAATACCTGAAATAATGTTCGTAGGTGTGCTAAATGCTCGTCTGCTGTCTTTCCGGAGATCACGATATCGTCCAGATAGTTCGCAGCAGTAGGGACCGACGCACAAACAGTTTGTAAATATTGCTGAAACAATGCAGGGGCGGATGCACACCCGAACGGCAGTCTTGTGAATCGGTACAAACCCAGATGCGTGTTAACCACCAAGACGCGCTGGGATTCGGCGTCCACTGGGATTTGCAAGTACGCATCTGCTAGGTCCAACTTCGAAAAGTATTTACCCGGGCACAGTTTATCAAAAAGATCTTCCGGGCGGGGTAAGGGAAAAGTTGCAATCACGAGTTGTGGATTCACTGTTGCCTTGAAGTCCACACAAAGTCTCAGTTTTTCGGAAGGTTTTGGCAAAATTACTAAGGGTGAGGCCCAGAGAGAAGCTTGCACACGTTCAATTACACCTTGTGATTCTAAATCGTGTAATGTTCTTGCGACCTCATCACGCAATGCGTGAGGAACATTGCGCGCTCTGAAAAATTTCGGTTGCGCGTTGACTTTCAGTTCCAAATGTGCTTCATAGTTCTGAGCACAACCTAAGCCCGGTGCAAAAATGTCTGCAAATTCTTCACACAGACGAGAAACACTGTCTGAAGGCACAGTCTGATTCACTGATAGGACCTGATTTACTATAGACATGTTAAACAATTGAAATAAATCTAAACCAAACAAGTTCACTGCAGTAGAAGAACGAAGAACGTAAAATGATACAAGTTTTGTTTGTCCTTTGTAAGTTGCAAGAAGAGTGCACTGTCCTAACACAGGGATATTCTGACCTGAATAACTATTTAACTTAACATTTGCGGCACGCAACGGAGGTTTGCCCAGTTGTTTGTACGTGTCGTGATTGATCAGTGAAACTGCAGCTCCGGTATCGAGCTGGAATGGGATCACTTTGCCTTCAAAGTCCAAGTCTACAAAAAGTTTATTGTCCTGCTGACGACAAGAGCGACTGTCTTGTGCAATTTGAACTGACACTGGTACAGAAGCACTTGAGACTTGACGCGAGTTCCAGCGACGTCGACGCACAGTATTTGTGGGACGAACATAGTCACTGTTAGAGACAGTGGCACTGGACGAAGTGGAATTAACTACATGAATGGCCATGAGCGAAGGTTCACGAGCCTGAGTGTCCTTGGTTCGATTCCAGCGTGAAGCAAAGGGCCTGGAATGATGAAAAGTGTCTGATCTGAGCTTTTTCTGGCAAACACTTTGAACATGTCCTTTCTTATTACAGAAAAAGCAAATAGCTTGGCGTGATGGGCAATTTTCACGTGAACGTCTAGTAGCACACCGCGTGCATGATTTCACTGCATTTGTATGCTGGCGCGGCACACCTGGTTTAGAGCATGGCGGCAGCTGCGTGGACGTGCGCGAGGGCAGTTTACCGGTCCGCGCAGCGTGCCAGGCGGGCCGGTTAATGTTACACACGGCTGGTGAAGTTGCAAATGATTCCTGAGCAAAGTCAAGCGTGTTTTGTCTATCCAATATGTCTATCACTTGTTGAAGGGAGGGATTGACGAGTTTCAAAATCTGTTCCCGTATGCAAACATCAGAAACGTTCTGTGCTATTGCATTGCGTACCATAGTATCTGCATAAGGGAGTCCACATTCACACTCAAAAGCACAATCCCTTGTAAGGCCTTGCAATGTTGCAACCCACTCCCGATTAGTTTGACCGGCCGTACGTTTTGTACGAAAGGAAGTATACCTTTTTGCAACTACATTAACTGTTTCCTTGAAATAGGCATCTAAAGCAGACAAAATTTCCTCGTTGCACAGAGTTGCTACTTCGCATCGGGGAAATAATTTCACTATCACATGGTACGTTTGCACCCCTACACACGCCAATAAATGAGGCTGCCGCTCGTTACCTTGAATTCTGTAGGCGGCGAGATGAAATCCAAACTGGCGTGACCACTCCGTCCATGTTTCCTGAGCTGGGTCGTAGGGCCTAAAAGGCGGTGCAACTGCGAGTTGTGGCTGCGGTAGTGGTGAATCGGCGGCTGCCGCATCGGTTTTCAGTGCACGTTGTCCCTGGACGAGCTGTCCAAGGGCATCCAAGACCCAAATACAGCTTTGTCTAATGTTAGATGCAAAGAATCTCACTAGCCTTTGTCAGAGGAGAAGACGATGCGAGCTCTTCAGTTTACAATCGGACCTGCTTCTCAGAGACAGGGACAACTCTTCCGAAAGAAGACTGAAGATGAGTTAAAAATATTGTATTTATGAAAGCAGGAAGAGGAGAAGAAGAAGAGGATCATTACGATATAGGAAATAAATATGAGTATGATGATGAAGAAGATGAACAAGAGGGTGACGTTCACGATTCGAATATAGTCTGCAATAAAGTGCTAGCAAGTGTCATCCAGATGAATCAGTCAAATAATTAGTATTCTTGCTGGCTTAGAAAGCAGTGGGTAATAATACACATGGTAGTTAAATACTGCCTATTGAAAAGAAACTTCGAGAAGCATCGATTATCATCCGAGTTTGGAGGGAAAAAAGTGAAGTTTCGCATTGGAAAATGAAGCCATTCCTAGATTCGGTAGGATTAACAGCGAAACGTGTAACTCTTACCATAACATGTTAAGAAGTTGTGACAATGTTCGCTGTGTAAAATGTGTTTCGGAGACTGCTATTCTTCCCATGTAGAAATCGCTGTTTGTATCAAATGTAACCTTTCCTTTGCTCATGTACTGTGTGTCTGAATTCTGTTTTAGCTACAGTACGAACATATTTGTTGTAATCAATTCAGTATCAAAGAACAGTGCTGGCATACAAAATGAATGATAATATATACATTTTTGTACTTCGAAAACGGAAAATTTAATTTACATTTTTAGAAGAGTGTAATTCTCTTTTATTTATACTAGCTGACTTAATGTAACCTACTTGTGTAACTCTTACAAGTGCTGCACAACCTAAAGGTTTTTCATCTGTAATGCCAATATACATGACGTGAGTATTTCAATAGGTAATACAAACAATTTAGATTCCGTGTAATGTGTGAGAACTCTCACAAATAATTCCGTAAATTATAAATAATTTGTTTTATTGTCAAGGTTCTGCCTTTGTCATAGTGTTTTGAGGTGTCAGATCTCTGATTGTTGCCTTCTTTGACCATCTCTCATGAGTGTTTGTATAAACAATGCATGTCATTGTGCAGTTTAGTGATACGTCATAATGAAACATCTTATTACTTCTTAAACACGAATATCTTCATTCCTTCCATAAAAATCGTTTTCTGCTTTTGGTGGCCCATTTATTACATATTTGTGTAGTTGATCACAAAATTTTTTCAAGCCATAGCTACAATGAAACAGCAAGTTGTATAACTCTTTTCACTGATTGTATTTTCTCTTGTAAAACTCGTTTTGATACAAAACGTGTCATGACAACAGTAGGCTCTACATATTTAGATAGCACTGAAACGTAAAAATTACATTTTCTAGCCCTGCTGGCGCATTTTAGAATACTGTGGCATTTGAAATGAATCATAGATGAGATAATAAAATTAATTTGAGCCTTACAGCGTTTTTTACTTTGCCTCAGCTAGGTCACAATCGTTCGTAATAACTTTTATCTCCACTCCCGCTTCCCTGCCGCATACTTTACAGATGAGTATGTTTAGAAAATAACTTCAAGCTAAAACTGTGATGGTCGGTATAAACATCACACTTTTTGCGTTGCCCAAATATTTTCCAGACGATTTAGAATATTTTGACATTTGACAAGTTTTATAGATGTGGAATATAATTTAAGTCTCTCTTGAGATTTAAGCCAAGTGTGATCCATAGATCGAATTTTGAACTTTTTTACCAACGCAAACATCTGTTGGTCACAGAGAGTAACTCATTTTACCGTTACTGAATGTGTGACACTCTTCAGCATTAGAGTCACTTGTTGGTGACAATAACCAACTGGGATATAAAACAGAAGCTGGTTTTATATCAATTAAGAGTTTACAGAATAGTAATTAACGTAAAATTCTCGTTCGACAACTATGTATTCCTAACTCATCTTTATATTTTACAAGCAAATGTTGGTTTTTAATATTTGTAGATAATTGTATACTCGTGCCAATATTCCATAGCAAAAGATACATAGATTTAAACGACATTTATCGATGTGGCTGGTGAGCCAGTCCATCAACGACTCTTTGGAAGTCAGTAATGAAAACGTAGCTCATAGGATTTCACACATTTCAGATACTTTGACGCATTTTTGTGGCAAATATTTCAGATACTTTTGAGCACAGCCCAGGTGAGACCACACCGTAATTGTCTTTCATTTTAATACTAGGCTCAGATTGGAGGAGAGGAGATAGAGGAGTGTGCCTTTATTTTAATAAATAACTCAGGTCGTTCGGATACTTTTGAGCATTGTACCAGATGGGGCTGCTTTGTGACTGGTTGTTTAATTTTCACACTAGGGTCAGACTAGAGGAGAGAAAAGGAGAGGAGAGGAGAGGTAGGTGGAACAGTGTGTGTGTGTGTGTGTGTGTGTGTGTGTGTGTGTGTGTGTGTGTGTTTATGCCAATCTACGTATATGAAGTATATCTTTGACTCTGAAGCTGAGGTTACAGAACTTTTTGGCATAATATGAGTCGCCATTTTTAATACTTCGCTCTGATTGGTTGGAAAGAGGAGAGAATCGGGTATAAACACACAACTGGTCTGTTTCTATCATCTTGTACTTTTTAAACACTGCAGTATGACTGGCTGGAGATAAGGAGGGGGACAGGAAGGGAGGGAACGAGGATGCGTGACTTCATGTGAGCATCAGGAATAATGTAATCTGACACAGCTTTTACGCTTTATTTTAATACTAAGCTCTGACGAGTTACGGTTTTTAATTTTCCACTAACACACTTGGGCTACATCCGCAAACAAAGAGCGGCAAATGTACAAAAGCAACAAAATGTCATAAACAAAAAATGTTATAAAGCCATCCTTGCAACCAGAGGCTACTGTACTTATAATTGCTCATCTCTGGATCTTCTCTATTGCGCCTACCTAACTGGCAAGAGTCCGAGAACAATAATGAGGTATCGATCGAACATAGCTTTATAAGCTAACTCTTTGACCGTGGGCCACATTTCCTCAGGACTCTTTCAGTGAATCTGAGTCTGGCATTTGCCTTCCTTACGATTTCTTTTGCCCCACTTTCAGTAACTCCATACAGCTACACACACAGATATCAAATGGCTGCGACTGCTTGCAGACATTCTCGTTATCACTCACAGGAATCACTGTTAGTATGCACCGAACTAGCCATCATTTTAAAGTTTAAGTTCATACCACAGAGGATTCCAAAATACGTATCACTCTTAGAAGCAGTCATTGATATTCTGAGCAATACTTCAAGCTGGAAAATATTATCACAAAGTACTCAGCTATGGTCCTCTGCCATCTAATTTTGATCCGAAAACTTTGGGACGACGTCAAGCAAATTTAGTATACATAAACAACGCCTGATTAAGAAAGTGAACCTTCCAGAAGGGGAGGAGGAAAATATGTGAAACTTCATCAGTTGTGGGGGTATGTAAGGTTATTGCAGTTTTTACAAAATCTATTCACATTTATGTACAAGCTGGCTGCATGAGTCCACATATCAGTATGATGTTGCACCCCCACCGGCCTTCATTCTTGTACTGACTCGAAGTGTGTCATAAAGCCACTGAATCCTGTCCCGTGGCACCCTGGCCCACAGCTATGATAACAGGTCACTGATATCACACACGGTGGCATAGGGATGGAGCTGCGTCTGAGCTGTTCCCACTCATGCTCCATCAGGGACAAATCAGGGCACAGCTCAATTTCTAAAAAATTTTAGGTGCCGGAACGCATCTCTTGAACCATACAATCCCCCTTCCACCCGCCCATCCACTTGTGATAAAACTTAAAATGAAAAATCTGTGGTTACAAAATAGTATTCTGAAATTAAGGTTTTTAAAATATAATTTCTTGTAATCGCAAAAATAAATGCCACACGACTTAACATAAACAAGTGCCTCCGCTCGTCCCTGTACCATTGTCGCTTTGCTCCCATGTTCTGCTCGATTCTTATCAGCACATGTCGCTAGTTTTCGTTACGTCATGTCTTCAGCTGCTGTCAGCAGCAATGCTGAAACAGTTGCACTGTAGCTATTTGGTGAACTTACGTTGTGTATACCGTACATACACACACACGGTACCTCACTAATGTTCTTATTCATGTCGCCGTTGCAGCGGCAGATCATAGTTACATTGCCGACTTGTTAACTAGGTCAAAAAAAAAAGTCACTGAATTATACCAGAATGCCGTTCCAGCGCCATCCAGTAGAAATTAAACATTGGATCTGGGGCTTTTTCTGGCTACGGGAGTATCTCAACATCACGCAATAGGTCAAAGGCCTGTTCTGACTTACATGAGCGTTGTTCTGTTGTAAAATGAAACTATGATACTGTCGCATGAGAGATAACACATAAGTCCCAGGATGTCCGTGAGGTATCATTGTTCCGTCCGAGTTTCCTCGACCGCAGAGAAACGTGACCTGAAACTAGACTCGATGTCTCCCCACACAACGATGCCTTGTGTACGCTGCTGGTCTGTCCAAAAGATCGGAAGAATGAAAAATCACCTCAAGTCGTCACCATGCTCAGGGATGACGAGCATCCGGGTTAGTGCACAAATGGGATTCATTACTGAACACAGTGTGATGCCATTTATCATCGGACCACGCTTCCCGGTATATGTATTGTGGTGTTACAGGCAGCCCACGCATGGGGCGATAATTCCACAGTCTGGCTGCTCCTAGTCCCCAACCAGTGGTGCGAATGTTGTACGGAGTTCAGTACTCGTCCTCGGACACTAGGAGCAGATGTGAAGGGGCTACGATGTGCTTGATTCACAATGTGCCATTTCTTTCTTGTTGGTGGTGGTCGGATGTGGTGGACCAGAACCATTTATGAAGAGTATGTCTGCCCTCAGGGTCCCATGCAGTCCCACATTGGCCCACTGTCACCTCTGAATACCTAAGAAATCTGTATATGCATTATTCCTCCAGCTGGTCAAATGGAGACCCATAATGAGGCCCGTTTCAAGCTCTGTCGGGTGTCGATAACGCCGTTTCACACGAGTACACGTCACCCCCAATGTGATCTCTCAGCATCAGAAGCTGTCCACGCCCCTCATACAACCCAACAGGCCTGGTAACAACATTAAACACGAGTAACACCAATGCAGTCTGGCGGCCCTTCTACCTGTCAGAGCGTTGCTACTCTAATCCTTTACATACTCGCTGACGTTGTGTACATCTACGAACTGACATCGATGTCAAATTATGTCTACTGGGTGCTTTACATTCTTCTGTTAGGCATTGTAGTTACTTATGATATTCGTACTTCCATTCTGTTATTATGCAGTCGATTAGTTAGGTTTTTGTGGGGCATTATGCTCTTTGGGTACTGTGAAATCAAAGATCTATTGTTTAATATTTACGAAAACATTCAAGCAAAATTGAAAAATCTGTTAAATTTAGAGCTTTCACAAATCTGAAACAGAAGAGTCTGTAACTTTTGTGAAACATACATGAGATGGACGATATTGAATCAGAACCTTCCCACGAGTCTATGTTGTAGCTGTCTTTCAGGCTTTTACGTCTTAAGTGGTAGCTACGTGTAAGACTTTTACGTCACTAAAAATCAAAAATTAATTTCCGACCATTAGCTCCATATCACGGTTTACGTTCCTTTACCTTCTGTATAAAAGTTTTTCCAAAGATTTTGCACATTCTTTAGTTACGCTGCGATACACATTATGCACTAATTAAACATGATTTGCTTTTATAATAGCAATAACTTAAGTAATGTGAAATTTAAGTTCTGAATTATGGGAAACTATTTTATGTACAACTGTCGTTAGTCTAGGGCTTTGCAATTACTTAAATGTTGTGTCACCCTGACAGCTTATTTAAAATGAATGTGAAACAGGTACATTCCGCCATTGTAGCTCACCTGCGTTTGTTTCTTTCTTTTTTTTTTTTTTTGTCATCAGTCTACTGACTGGTTTGATGCGACCCGCCACGAATTCCTTTCCTGTGCTAACCTCTTCATCTCAGAGTAGCACTTGCAACCTACGTCCTCAATTATTTGCTTGACGTATTCCAATCTCTGTCTTCCTCTACAGTTTTTGCCCTCTACAGCTCCCTCTAGTACCATGGAAGTCATTCCCTCATGTCTTAACAGATGTCCTATCATCCTGTCCCTTCTCCTTATCAGTGTTTTCCACATATTCCTTTCCTATCCGATTCTGCGTAGAACCTCCTCATTCCTTACCTTCTCAGTCCACCTAATTTTCAACATTCGTCTATAGCACCACATCTCAAATACTTCGATTCTCTTCTGTTCCGGTTTTCCCACAGTCCATGTTTCACTACCATACAATGCTGTACTCCAGACGTACATCCTCAGAAATTTCTTCCTCAAATTAAGGCCGGCATTTGATATTAGTAGACTTTTCTTGGCCAGAAATGCTTTTTTTGCCATAGCGAGTCTGCTTTTGATGTCCTCCTTGCTCCGTCCGGCATTGGTTATTTTACTGCCTAGGTAGCAGAATTCAATAACTTCATTGACTTTGTGACCATCAATCCTGATGTTAAGTTTCTCGCTGTTCGCATTTCTACTACTTCTCATTACCTTCGTCTTTCTCCGATTTACTCTCAAACCATACTGTGTACTCATCAGACTGTTCATTCCGCTCAGCAGATCATTTAATTCTTCTTCACTTTCACTCAGGATAGCAATGTCATCAGCGAATAGTATCATTGATATCCTTTCACCTTGTATTTTAATTCCACTCACGAACCTTTCTTTTATTTCCATCATTGCTTCCTCGATGTACAGATTGAAGAGGAGGGGCGAAAGGCTACAGCCTTGTCTTACACCCTTCTTAATACGAGCACTTCGTTCTTGATCGTCCACTCTTATTATTCCCTCTTGGTTGTTCTACATATTGTTTATGACCCGTCTCTCCCTATAGCTACCCCTACTTTTTTCAGAATCTCGAACAGCTTGCACCATTTTATATTGACCAACGCTTTTTCCAGGTCGACAAATCCTATGAAAGTGTCTTGATTTTTCTTTAGCCTTGCTTCCATTATTAGCCGTAACGTCAGAATTGCCTCTCTCGTCCCTTTACTTTTCCTAAAGCCAAACTGATCGTCACCTAGCGCATTCTCAATTTTCTTTTCCATTCTTCTGTATATTATTCTTGTAATCAGCGCCGGCCGAAGTGGCCGTGCGGTTAAAGGCGCTACAGTCTGGAACCACAGGACCGCTACGGTCGCAGGTTCGAATCCTGCCTCGGGCATGGATGTTTGTGATGTCCTTAGGTTAGTTAGGTTTAACTAGTTCTAAGTTCTAGGGGACTAATGACCTCAGCAGTTGAGTCCCATAGTGTTCAGAGCCATTTGAGCCATTTTCTTGTAATCAGCTTCGATGCATGAGCTGTTAAGCTGATTGTGCGATCATTCTCGCACTTGTCAGCTCTTGCCGTCTTCGGAATTGTGTGGATGATGCTTTTCCGAAAGTCAGATGGTATATCGCCAGACTCATATATTCTACACACCAACGTGAATAGTCGTTTTGTTGCCACTTCCCCCAATGATTTTAGAAATTCTGATGGAATGTTATCTATCCCTTCTGCCTTATTTGACCGTAAGTCCTCCAAAGCTCTTTTAAATTCCGATTCTAATACTGGATCCCCTATCTCTTCTAAATCGACTCCTGTTTCTTCTTCTATCGCATCAGACAAATCTTCACCCTCATAGAGGCTTTCAATGTATTATTTCTGCCTATCTGCCCTCTCCTCTGCATTTAACAGTGGAATTCCCGTAGCACTCTTAATGTTAGCACCGTTGCTTTTAATGTCACCAAAGGTTGTTTTGACTTTCCTGTATGCTGAGACTGTCCTTCCGACATTCATATCTTTTTCGATGTCTTCACATTTTTCCTGCAGCCATGTCGTCTTAGCTTCCCTGCACTTCCTATTTATTTCATTCCTCAGCGACTTGTATTTCTGTATTCCTGAGTTTCCCGGAACATGTTTGTACTTCCTCCTTTCATCAATCAACTGAAGTATTTCTTCTGTTACCCACGGTTTCTTCGCAGCTACCTTCTTTGTACCTATGTTTCCCTTTCAACTTCTGTGATGGCCCTTTTTAGAGATGTCCATTCCTCTTCAACTGTACTGCTTACTGCGCTATTCCTTATTGTTGTATCTATAGCGTTAGAGAACTTCAAACGTACCTCGTCATTCCTTAGTACTTCCGTATCCCACTTCTTTGCGTATTGATTCTTCCTGACTAATGTCTTGAACTTCAGCCTACTCTTCATCACTACTATATTGTGATCTGAGTCTATATCTGCTCCTGGGTACGCCTTACAATCCAGTATCTGATTTCGGAATCTCTGTCTGACCATGATGTAATCTAATTGAAATCTTCCCGTATCTCCCGGCCTTTTCCAAGTATACCTCCTCCTCTTGTGATTCTTGAACAGCGTATTCGCTATTACTAGCTGAAACTTGTTACAGAACTCAATTAGTCTTTCTCCTCTTTCATTCCTTGTCCCAAGCCCATATTCTCCTGTAACCTTTTCTTGTACTCCTTCCCCTACAACCGCATTCCAGTCGCCCATGACTATTAGATTTTCATCCCCCTTTACATACTGCATTACCCTTTCAATATCCTCATACACTTTCTCTATCTGTTCATCTTCAGCTTATGACGTCGGCATGTATACCTGAACTATCGTTGTCGGTGTTGGTCTGCTGTCGATTCTGATTAGAAGAACCTGGTCACTGAACTGTTCACAGTAACACACCCTCTGCCCTAACTTCCTATTCATAACGAATCCTACACCTGTTATACCATTTTCTGCTGCTGTTGATATTACCCGATACTCATCTGACCGGAAATCCTTGTCTTCCTTCCACTTCACTTCACTGACCCCTACTACATCAAGATTCAGCCTTTGCATTTCCCTTTTCAGATTTTCTAGTTTCCCTACCACGTTCAAGCTTCTGACATTCCACGCCCCGACTCGTAGAACGTTATCCTTTCGTTGATTATTCAATCTTTTTCTGATGGTAACCTCCCCCTTGGCAGTCCCCTCCCGGAGATCCGAATGGGGAATTATTCCGGAATCTTTTGCCAGTGGAGAGATCATCATGACACTTCTTCAAATACAGGCCGCATGTCCTGTGGATACGTTACGTGTCTTTAATGCAGTGGTTTCCATTGCCTTCTGCATCCTCATGTCGTTGATAATTGCTGATTCTTCCGCCTTTAGGGGCAATTTCCCACCCGTAGGACAAGAGAGTGCTCTGAACCTCTATCCGCTCCTCCGCCCTCTTTGACAAGGCCGTTGGCAGAATGAGGCTGACTTCTTATGCCGGAAGTCTTCGGCCGCCAATGCTGATTATTTATCAAAATTTAGGCAGTGGCGGGGATCGAACCCGGGACCGAAGACGTTTTGATTATGAATCAAAGACGCTACCCCTTTTTTTTATTTATTCACCAAAAACAGTAACAAAAATGGCTATAATGAAATGACATAAATAAGGTGACAGATAATTGTAGTCATAAATTTGAGCATTCAAAAACTGAGTCTTTAGCAGTAGCACAATTTAGCATCTTCACTGTCACCTTCAACTGGTGGCAGTTCAGCATGGCACATTTTCTTCTTCTGCAGCCTGAGGTGCCTCATCATCATTTCCCAGACTAAAATTAATCATTCAGTAAATCCTTGATGTGTGTTCCTTACAGGGTAAATTACTTGGACAGAAGAGAAATCCGGAACAGCGACATCGCAAAATATTTCACTGCCTTGTTATTTTTGTCAGTTCCAGCCTTCTAAACGCATCTATAAGGAGTTCAAGATCTTCCTTTATATCAGACACCAGATGTTTCTCGCCATATTCTTGTATCTGCTGTACTGCTGATTTATTTTTCATGTGTGACTTGCAGGTGAGGTTAGGGTCGGGAACGTGACCCAATCCATTGCCTCTCTACTACGAATCCAGTTCCTAACCTATACCCATTCGGTTGAAGACAATTCGGAGCATGTTACCATATTTCTTATTGTGATTCTGATGTTTGGGTATTTTCTCGAATTCATTTTCCATATACATCTTGTATTCAATATGTTCATCGCTCCCAATATTGTTAAAAACATAACTTGTATATTTGCCCATTAACCAAATCACAGCGTTATTTTTTGCCTGAGGGTAGTAACTTTCCTCTGGTCTGAAGAAAATGTTAGTCGGTACATTGTTTGCTGAAGTTCTTGTTATTTGAGCAATTTTCTCCCTGGTCCACCTCCAGTTGATAATCCGATCTCCACAAGTGTAACGATGAGGCACACTATCAACGAGGTTGCATTTGTTGCAGAGGTTTGTGTCACTTAAACCGATGGCAAAGAGACGCTCATTAGTGCTGATGATGTTATTGACTACCTTCTACCACGCTATTCTCACGTCAGACGAAAGAACATCACTACTGATGTTTTTCCAGACCACATTCCATGCTATTCCAGCATATTTGGTTTCTATGCTCTTTTTCCTTTCATGTTTCAGTTATTCAGCTAAAATCGCCTTTGCTGTAACGTTTTTGGAGTTTAAAATCTTTTTGCTGAGATAACTTAGTTCAAGATAATACTCCCTAATGTGTTTCAGCTTAAAACTTATTTTTTGTACATTTATCGGCGGCTCTACACTTTCTGGCCTGACAATATCATATAGTTTTGCTGTAATGCACCCTGGATCATTACACATTATGCTCCATGTTCGTTTGACATACAGTGCCATCGCTTTAGACTTGATGTCGGTTAGACCCATTCCTCCATTGCTTGGATTCAAAACTGCTGTCTTCACCGGCACTCGAAACAATTCCCCTTTCCACAAGAACTTTGCTAAGGTGGACATGAACGTCTTCGCCACCATTGATGGAATGGAGAGAACCTGTGCTATGTAGTAGGCCTTGGATAAAATATACGTGTTGATAAACAGTACTCTCTGGAACTGGTTTATGCTACGTTGACAGTTTTCAATCAAAGCTCCCTTGATTTTGCCACCTCCCGCCAATTTATTGCTATCATTTTTAAAAGGGACGTTGTCAATGCCAATCCAAGAGCTTTGCCTTCATTAACATGGTTCGTCCACTCAATGCGTAAGTTAGCAAGCCGCTTTATATTTATAAATTTACTTTTATTTTCATTTACCCTCGCACCTGATGCGGAACAGTATTTTGCAAGTATCATCTCTAGTTGTGTCACATCTGTTTGGTCTCTGATGATTACGCCTACATCGTCCGCGTAAGCACCTACCACGGTCTTTGTTCCTTGAATGGTAATGCCTGTCAGTCTGTGCTGTAGCTGTCTCAAGAAAGGTTCCAGCGATATAACGAACAGGAGCATGGATAAGGGGCTTCCTTGGGTAACACCCCTTTTTATTTCAATTTTTTTTTGTCAGTTGACAGTTAACGGAGATTAATGCAGTAACACCCATTGCCATGTTCTTGATGATGTCGATGGTTTTTGGCAGGAAGTCCATTCGGCGCATTGTCTCTATCAGGTATTTGTGATTAATTTGATCAAATGCCTTATGGAAGTCTATGAAAAGCAGTCCACATTTTATGTTACTTGCCTGCGCTAGCGCAATGACATCGCGATACAAAGCCGCAGTTTGTAAAATCGTTCTTCTGAAAGCACAAGTCTGCTGTTGGCCTATGATGTCAGCAGTGCATGGTGTAAAGCGCTTGTTAATTACTCGAGCTATAATTTTATAATCTGAATTTAAAAGCGAAATCGGCCGTAGGTTGTTTATTTTTTTGCAGCCTCTGTTCTTCGGGATCAACACGATTTTGCATTGTTTGAAATCTGCAGGCACTGGCTTTCCATGTAAGACTTCATTGACAGTTTCGGTGAACTTTTCTCCTATTAGGGTCTAAAATCGTTTATAGAATTCAATGGTCAGTCCGTCAGGTACTGGAGATTTTCTAGCAGGGGAGCTGCACACGATTTCAAATACATCTTCCTTGGTGATGTCCGAAGAAATGTTCTCATCATCTCACGATATTCGTGGAAGATATGTACCAAAGAGCTCATCGTATTCTTCTTCGTTTGTTTCCCCTGATGCATACATACGTTCATAGTACGCTGAGATCTCTTTAATTATTTCCTTATGGGTGGTGATTATGGTACCATCATCTATTTGAAGTTCATCCATGAAACTTCTTCTTCTATTCTTGGCGTGTCTGACAAGGTGGTACGATGCAACAGTCTCATCTTCAGTGACTGACTTTGCTTTGGATTTTATTTTAAGTCCCTCCAGTTCCTTACGTTTCAGACTTATTAACTTTGCTTTTATTTTCTTGATGTCTTTTAATCTTGTAGGAATTGCATCTGTCTAATCGTAGAGGTCCCTGAGCACGCTGTAGTAGAATTCTACAGTCTGTTTCCTTTCTCTGGCCATATCTATACTAAAAGATATCAAAACTTTCCTTAGCTTCGGTTTCGCTCGTTGGGTCCACCATTCTATCACACTTGGAAAGTTGTTCAGTGAACGGAGACACATTTCTCAAGCTCTGGTTAGGGCATCTTCTAAGTCTTCTTCTGATAATAACGATATATTTAGATTCCACTGGCTTCGTACTCTTCGGGTAGGTTGTGGTGTTAAATTTACGCAGGTCAACAACGCACTGTGATCGGAAAAACTAAAGGGAACAGTGCTAAATTTTCCGACACGTAAATTCTGTCAATTCTACTACAGGAATTCGCAACAATGTGAGTGAAGTTCACCATCGTTGGGTATTTTATTTCCCACGCATCTTTTAATTTTAAATCAACAACAAGACGTCTCAAGTCAGTTGAGTAATTGAAGTTGGGGATTTGATCCTTTAGACTCAATACACAATAAAATCTCCCCCTATTATAAGTTGGAGGGGGTTTTTCCTCAGTAAATAAATGACGCTTTCATTAAAGAATGTGTCTCTTGCAGCTCTATTACTGCTGCCAGAAGGAGCATATAAATTGACTATAGTAACTCCTGCTACATTTATTCCAATACCTCGCCCCGATTCTAATTTATCAACGTCATGTACGGGGATGCCTTCTCTAACTAAAATGGCCGTGCCAACATTCGTTTCAGTGGAAATATTGTAAAAATCAACGTAATTGGAAAAATTTAATTGAGGTAATACCACTTCCTGTAGGAGAGCAATATCCGTCGCTGACTCATACAGAAACTGTTTCAGAGCAGCTATTTTAACATCCGACTGTATCCTATTGATGTTTAACGTGGTAATCGTATATGACTGTAACATAGGGGAGTCACCTTTTTCCCGATAGTATATCATTTCATGCCACTCCATGCCGGATACTTCCTGAGAATCTGACTGGAGACCACCGTCACTGTTTGCATTAGAGCCTTTCTTTTTACTTTTCTTGCGCTTTGCATTGACACTAGCCTTCACCGAGTGTCTGCTCCGCCCACCCCCTGAGCAGTTTTCCACCGAGAGCGGTGTCGGTGGATCTGAGGGGCAGTCGTGTGCCACCATCTCGTCTGCCAAAGGCGGCGCAGAAGCAGTTTGCAAACATTCTTCCAATGCCCCATCACTTCTATGAACACTTTCGTTTACTGTTTGTGTCTTATTGCTGTACAACTCCGCTTCTTCGTCTTGGGATTTGGGCTGTGACGCCGCCTGTTGTTGACAATCACTCGCTACCTCGTCATGTTTGCTTTCAGTTGCATCCGCGAGTGAATCTGTCTGCATTGATTGTCGTACGGGTACTGCAGCGCGGGGTTGTGGCGTCACCAAAAGCAGCGCATTGCCATCTACTGGCGCGTCCAGCTCTACAGAATGGGACTCCGATGTCACTTCGACCTGTTCGGGTGATGGTAGCGTATTCGATTTGTCTACTGATGTACTTGACTCAGAGTTCGAATCTATGCTGACAATATTGTCTGAAACAGTTTCCAGTACTGTTTTCTGAATGTCACCTACAGCTTTCAGCGACAGGTTGATATCTTCTTCATCTGTGCTACAGCCGTCACAAGTTCGACGTCTCTTGTTAGTGGCTATACTACTTTTTCCAACCGGATTGTCTACAGTGTCTTTCCTGAGTAAAGGTGGAAATGCTTCAAGAGTATTTTGTGGCCTGTCGTCTACATTCCCCGAAATGCTGGAAACTTCAATACCCGTCATCTGATTTTCAGTCACAAGATCAGCCAATGTTAACCTTTTACATTGTTGTAAATTATTCTGCAATACAAACACCTTTTTTGAGCAGTTTTACCGGAGATGCCCCGCTCAGGACGGCCGGAAAAGCCGATATTCTGGTCCCAAATGAACGAAACTTTTGTGTAATTGCTTGTCAGAAGGCTATGAACAATAATGGACACCGCTCAAAGTATAACTGTCTGTAATGTTAACCTTTTACGCTGTTGTAAATTATTCTGCAATACAAACACCTTTTTTGAGCAGTTTTACCGGAGATGCCCACTTTTATTACGTATATGACAAGTCAAAGTCTGTCCATTGTATATAACGTGCGCTTTGTAGCCACAAACCAAAATATGAGGTGGAATGTTTTGTTTGACATGCATATCGACAGAACGAACACCACTAAAGCATTGCAATCTATGCTGGCTTGACCATCGTTCATTAGGAATTTGCCTGATGTCACCGTATTTAGATAATGTGTCTTTTAAGTAGCAGTTTTCTACCTCAGGGGGCAAATTAAATACTCTGACTTGTTTATAATCAACATCAGCATTTGAAATGGTAACTGTACTCACCGAATTATCGCGATGGCGGAATTCAGCTTTTCCTTCAAATTTCTGCAAAATCCGTTCCAGCACCAACGGGGAAAGCAGCTTCACAAAAAAGCAGTATTGCTCCAAGTCATAATAAACAGTGTGTGTCTGATCCGAAGTAATGCCAATAACGTCAACGATCCAGTCATGAATTTCTAGTGAACTTGGCTGAACATTACGGGTTGATTTGTCAAATCCAAATCTAGCTTTCTGGGAAACATTGTTGCCATGTCAGCAGTTAACAGCTCGCGAAAACAAGGAAACTAAAATGCTGCCTCACCACAATCAAAATTTTACGCAACACTGTTACGCAGAGTCATGAAATCCAAACAGAAGCGCCACAGCGCGTCCGCTCAGGACGGCCGGAAAAGCCGATATTCTGGTCCCAGATAAACGAAACTTTTGTGTAATTGCTTGTCAGAAGGCTATGAACAATAATGGACACCGCTCAAAGTATAACTGTCTGTAATACAACTATATTTTAAAATTATTTCACAATGCGAACCAAACTGCGATCTCCGTTTACGTTGCTAAGCAGAGATATGCCTAGCCCATAGCACCTATTAATGTGGACATGTTCTGCGATTTGCATTTTGGCGCGCAAATCAGCGACATGTGATTGGGCTGACGCCGTTGTGTTACTGGATGCATTCTTTCTACCACATTGCCATATTTGAAATGAAGTGATTCAGCTGTGTTGCAGCGTGATAATCATCACTGAAATTACAACTACTGAGCTTTAGAACCTATTATTTACTGTGTGTTCTGTGTGGTATGTTGTTTCACAGATATATTCAGACAGTTTCTAAATTACTTTGTAAGTGCCTTATTTGGATCATTACGTCTAATTAGGTTATGTCCTCTGATAAAAACAGAAAATTATTTGTAGCCTCGATAAGTACGAGTACAGCCACTGAAAATTCATGGGACTTCTTACAAGGGAACCTCCCCATCGCACCCCTTTCAGATTTAGTTATAAGTTGACACAGTGGATAGGCCTTGAAAAACTGAACACAGATCAATCGAGAAAACAGGAAGAAGTTGTGTGGAACTATGAATAAAATAAGCAAAATATACAAGCTGAGTAGTCCATGCGCAAGATAGGCAACACCAAGGCTAATGTTAGCTCAGGAGCGCCGTGGTCCCGTGGTTAGCGTGAGCAGCTGCGGAACGAGAGGTCGTTGGTTCAAGTCCCCCTTCGAGTGAAAAGTTTACTTTTTTTATTTTCGCAAAGTTATGATCTGTCCGTTCGTGCATTGACGTCTCTGTTCACTGTAATAAGTTTAGTGTCTGTGTTTTGCGACTGCACCGCAAAACCGTGCGATTAGTAGACGAAACGACGTGCCTCTCCAATGGGAACCGAAAACATTTAATCGCAAGGTCATAGGTCAACCGTTTCCTCCACAGGAAAACACGTCTGATATATTCTATACGACACTGGTGACGGCATGTGCGTCACATGACAGGAATATGTTGTCCACCCAACTAACTTGTGCACTTGGCGAATGGGTAAAAAGCTTTTTCTACCTTACCCGATTTAGGTTTTCTTGTGGATGTGATAATCACTCCCAAAAAAAGTGATGACAACATAAGAGTTTGTCACATAAACTAAAAATAAAAAAATTAAAATTATCACACGAGGGAAGAGTTGAACCAAGGACATCTCATGCCGCAGCTGCTCACGCTAACCACGGTACCATGGCTCTCGGGAGCTCAACTTATCCTTGATGATGCCTATGATATGCATGGACTACTCAATTTGTATATTTTGCTTATTTTTTCATATTTCCACACAACTTCTTCCTGTTTTCTCGATTGATCTGTGTCCAGTTTTTCAAGGTCTATCCACTGTGCCAACTTATAACTAAATCTGAGGGGGGTGCGATGGGGAGGTTCCCTTGTTAGCAATGAAGTTGCCGTAAAGGTACGTTATATCGCCGCAAAATTAATTTACTTTTACACACAAATAGTGATGACGGCCCTCTCAGGCCAGTTTTATGCAGTTGTGAGCAGTATCTGCACGCTCATATTTATCTACGGTAGCTGCGAAAAGAAGACATACTTCGGCAATATTTACAGTACCCGCTATTCCACGAATATCCAGAGCATTTATCCTACATAGGTTTTAAACTCAAATAGTTATCTGTACCAACACTTTTTATCTTATTTGCGTTTAAATTTTGTAAAATTTTATATTCAATTTTTAATACATGCTTGTCACACTTTGTGAGTATACATGCCCAGCTGTCGCTTTGCTTGGCCAGAGAACAGAGCAGACTGTAGCGCAGCGCTGAGATGGATCTTCCTAAGTGTGGCCGGCTTTGAGACGAGGGCAGACATCAGCAGGTAAAGGATGGGATTTCTCGAAATCGTGCTTGCCACAGTTTCCAACGCACGGCCAACAGTCGAAAGTGTCACTCGACGGCTACTGTCTATTACTCGCAAATATTACTAGGAAAACTACTAAAACTGAGGCCATGGACCTACGTAATAAATGAGAATATAAAATTATGCGCCCCTACATAAGTGATTCAATGCAGCATTGTACAACTCAATTTTATACATTATGATTGCAAAAACACTACTTGTAATTTATAAGCAATATGTCGAACTTGAGCTCAATTAAACAGTGAGCACTTACCGACATAATTCATCTGGAACCAAACTGAATCCGATTTTGATTAATATAGCTCTGTTCACCAGTACTAACCGTACTTCACAATCACAGGTATCATGTGTGAAGAGTGCATATAATCGTGGCTATTACAGAATCGTTAACTTCTTTCTTTCATATATCGGTATGCACTTATCTGAGAGCAATCTTTGTTGATCCGTGATCGTTGGTTGTGTTGTCACACCGTCTCTGCCTGAGGGCGTTCACAGAGAGATTATTATTAATCAAAGTGCGTAGAGAAGCAGACGTGGAGCTGCACGGTCAGGAAACTTTCATCCTTAATTCGTCTGCTAAATATATAATACAGATTTGCTGGAAATGATTGAATAATATGATGATGAAAGTAGTCATTGATTTTGAGAAGAGTTTTGTGAAGAATTGTGACTGAAGGTAAATCCGCAGCTTTGCACACTTGCGCATAGTTATCACTCTGTTGTAAAACTAGGTGTCGTACCGATATTTCGTTGAATCATTTTTCTCATGGATTGCTCAGAGCTAGAGAAGCTAGTTCTCCTCCGCTATATAATAAAAAAAAGCGACATAAAGAGAGATTATTTTGTGTAGGGTAATCTTTTGTGCAAAGGAAATTTTTGATTAATCATCAGTCGTTTTGTGTAAACTCAGTATTATTCATGATCCTGAAAGTGAAGTCATTATTTGGTATAAAATTGTTTTAAGACAATCGTGTGTAGACCATTAAAGTACCCAAAATTATTCCCATGCAACAAATTCTTTGTTGCTTATGTCCTCATTGCACTTGGGAGCACACACGCTTCTGAATATACGAGGGCAGTTCAATAAGTAATGCAACACATTTTTTTCTCGGCCAATTTTCGTTGAAAAAACTGGAAATTTCTTGTGGAATATTTTCAAACTTTCCCGCTTCGTCTCGTATAGTTTCATTGACTTCCGACAGCTGGCAGCGCTGTACGGAGCTGTTAAAATGGCGTCTGTAACGGATGTACGTTGCAAACAACGGGCAGTGATCGAGTTTCTTTTGGCGGTAAACCAGGGCATCTCAGATATTCATAGGCGCTTGCAGAATGTCTACGGTGATCTGGCAGTGGACAAAAGCACGGTGAGTCGTTGGGCAAAGCGTGTGTCATCATCGCCGCAAGGTCAAGCAAGACTGTCTGATCTCCCGCGTGCGGGCCGGCCGTGCACAGCTGTGACTCCTGCAATGGCGGAGCGTGCGAACACACTCGTTCGAGATGATCGACGGATCACCATCAAACAACTCAGTGCTCAACTTGACATCTCTGTTGGTTATGCTGTCACAATTGTTCACCAGTTGGGATATTCAAAGGTTTGTTCCGGCTGGGTCCCTCGTTGTCTAACCGAACACCATAAAGAGCAAAGGAGAACCATCTGTGCGGAATTGCTTGCTCGTCATGTGGCTGAGGGTGACAATTTCTTGTCAAAGATTGTTACAGGCGATGAAACATGGGTTCATCACTTCGAACCTGAAACAAAACGGCAATCAATGGAGTGGCGCCACACCCACTCCCCTACCAAGAAAAAGTTTAAAGCCATACCCTCAGCCGGTAAAGTCATGGTTACAGTCTTCTGGGACGCTGAAGGGGTTATTCTGTTCGATGTCCTTCCCCACGGTCAAACGATCAACTCTGAAGTGTGTTATGCTACTCTTCAGAAATTGAAGAAACGACTTCAGCGTGTTCGTAGGCACAAAAATCTGAACGAACTTCTCCTTCTTCATGACAACGCAAGACCTCACACAAGTCTTCGCACCCGAGAGGAGCTCACAAGACTTCAGTGGACTGTTCTTCCTCATGCACCCTACAGCCCCGATCTCGCACCGTCGGATTTCCTTATGTTTGGCCCAATGAAGGACGCAATCCGTGGGAGGCACTACGCGGATGATGAAGAAGTTATTGATGCAGTACGACGTTGGCTCCGACATCGACCAGTGGAATGGTACCGTGCAGGCATACAGGCCCTCATTTCAAGGTGGCGTAAGGCCGTAGCATTGAATGGAGATTACGTTGAAAAATAGTGTTGTGTAGCTAAAAGATTGGGGAATAACCTGGTGTATTTCAATGCTGAATAAAACAACCCCTGTTTCAGAAAAAAAATGTGTTGCATTACTTATTGAACTGCCCTCGTAATATTTGGCTTACCATTTTCATTTAGCTTTCTTGTGGCGCTGGTTGCTGTGCTCCACTTTCGAGAGAAAATTTTTACAGTACCGAGGTAAGTGCAAGATTAGTTCAGGGCCATAGTTATACAGTTATTCAGTTGTACTATTCGTACTGAACAGTGACTTTACAAGGTTAATCAGTTATTAGGCTGATAGCTGACATTCAGTTGCAAAGTTATTTTCTCGCTGTAAAAAGTGTCTTTCAGTGAACAGTGTGATATATCCGTCTGTGAAACATTTTTTGTAGTCAGAGTTTTGTTTTACAACTTAACTATGTAAATCGGCAGTCGACGCTGATAAAAGTAATTTGGAAAGTTTATTCATACAAAAATTTTAGTAGTTCAAAAAAATGGCTCTGAGCACTATGGGACTCAACTGCTGAGGTCATTAGTCCCCTAGAACTTAGAACTAGTTAAACTTAACTAACCTAAGGACATCACAAACATCCATGCCCGAGGCAGGATTCGAACCTGCGACCATAGCGGGCTTGCGATTCCAGACTGCAGCGCCTTTAACCGCACAGCCACTTCGACCGGCTTTAGTAGTTCATTTCATGTGTAATTTTTATTGGTTTTGCTTGGGGGTATTTGTTAGATGTTGAAAACTGTCCACTGCGACATCCGGCAACCCACCATTGTTCACTCGACTGCACGTTGCAGGGCTTCAGCAATCACATTTTTCACTAATTAATTTCTTGCACTTACTCTCCACACTACACACACACACACACACACAAACACACACACACATACACACGGGGGTTGGGGGGGGGGGGCGACGCAATTCGACATATTTCGTTGAAATAGTCGCGGCTCGGGGTTTTTATCATCTTCAGTCTGTGGTGGACAGCCCATCTGTTCACGAGGAGAGTGGTTGGCTGATGAGTTTGGGCACTTTTCACAGGAGATGAATTGAGTTTCTGGGTGGCAAAAGATATTCACCGTTTCAACACTTTTAAATTTTGAGAGTTGGTTCGTTGGTTGATTGGGGTTGAAGGGACCAAACAGCAAGGTCATCAATCCCTTGTTTCAAATGTTGTCCATTCAGATAGTGTGACATCCCAGAAAAGTCAGAAATATAAAAGGAAAATGGCTAAAAAACGTAAAAGTGCAGTCATGTCGTCAATGGTAAAAACAAAACGAGGTAAGTCAGCAAGAGAGCGACCCCAACGCTATGCAGGAAATATCCCACCTCTGAAGCAGTAGAGGCAAGACCACCTGCAACTTAAAAGCGTTCAACCGCTAGAATGTAGAATGGGAAAAGGAGACTAACCAATCCAAAGAAGTGATAAAAACTGAGTAAAAGGGGAAGAAAAGAGGATCTTGGCCAGGGAGGGGAGTCGGGAATCTCCAAACACAGCTTACAGTGGGAGATACCCCAACGCTCACCGCCCTGCCCCAACACCAGAGTGAGATTAAAAACCTTTAAACTGAGAATAAAAACTAATGTCAGAGAGGAAACTGAGAACCAATTCGACTATCCAGGAATCGTTAGCCAACATTAAAGGTAAAGTGCGGGGGAGTCTGTACTTAGTACGCATAGCCAAAAGAAGGGGGCTACCGACGGGAAGGCTCCACAACCACAAAGTGGGGGTGGCTCATTACGCAAAAGAAAACCATGGGTCAGCGTGGTATGACCGATGCGGAGACGACACAGTGTAGTCGAGTCCTTACAGGAGAGGCGAAAGCAAGAACGCCACGGGCCTGGTGTCACCTTAATCGCACGAAGTTTATTAGACAGGGAGGCAGCCTCCCAAGAGTTGGTCCATGGTTGTGCGAAGTGGGATTTGATGTGAAGCCGTTAATCCGCTGCGGGAAGGGTTACAGAGAACTGGGGATAAGTGACTGCTCCCCCAGCCAAACGATCAGCAATCTCATTACCTGAGATACCCACATGACCAGGGACCCAAAGGACGTCAACGGAACAAGTGGAATGGTGAACATCAGCGAGATGGTCATTGATGGCAGAGACCAAGGGATGACGCGAAAAACACTGGTCAATAGCCAAAATGCCACTCATTGAGTCCGTACACAACAAAACGCGGTTGTGTTGGGACTGTTTAATAAAGGTAAGGGCCTGGGAAACTGCCATCAATTCCGCAGTAAACACCCGACATGTAGGTGGCAGCAGATGATTTTCCGTGCCAACAGAGGACGTGATGCCATATCCCACACGATCAGCAGATTTAGAGTCATCGGTTTAACATCATCCCGAAACTCCCATAAAATTCGGCGGAAAAAGGAACGGAACACCATCGGGGGGATGGAATTTTTCGGACCTCGGCGGAGATCCATCCGAATTCGGGGCCGAGGAACTAACCAAGGGGGGTGGTGTGGAGGGAGCGTGGAAGACAGGTCAAAGAAGGAAGCTGAAAATCACGGCGAAGAGACGCAAGGCGGAGCCCAACCGGTAAACCCGCCCGAGCGCGGGAATCAGGTGGGCGACGTCCATGGTCTGGGAACAGTATAGAATAGGAAGGATGAGTGGGAGAGGAATGGACAGCGATTGCATAAGACACCAGAAGCTGGGACCGCCGAACACAGCTTCAACCAGAATACTATCAACAGTGCTAATAGGGAAGGAACCGGTGGCCAAACGGATACCACGATGGTGGTGTGGAAGCACGTGCAGCTGAACCATAAACTTGACAATCATAGTCCAAGCGAGACAGAACTAAAGCACGATAAAGGCGGAGAAGAATGGAGTGGTCCGTACACCAAGAGGTGTGGGCGAGGAAGCGAAGAACATTGAGTTTACAGAAACATCCTACCTTCAGAAGTCTGATATGGGGCAGCCAAGTGAGCTTGTTGTCGAAAAGAAGACCCAGGAAACGGTACTGTGGGATCACAGGCAATCGTTGTGCATCGAGATGGAGCTCTGGATCGGGGTGGATCGTAGTACGGCGGTAGAAGTGGACCACCCGCGATTCTAAAGGAGAGAATTGAAACCCGTGTGAGAGGGTCCATGCAGAGGCACGCTGTATAGCTCCCTGGAGCTGCCACTCTGCAGATGCCATCGAGGAGGAACTAACCCAAATGCAGAAATCATCCACATACAGGGCAGGGGCGACCAAAGGACCGACAGAGGCCACAAGTCCATCGATAGCAATGACGAAAGGAAGTACACTCAATACAGAACCCTGTGGGGTTCCACTCACCTGGGTCCGTGGAGAACTAAAAGCAGTACCAACTCGAACCCTAAACGACCGATGGAAGAGGAACTGGAGGATAAAAATCGGGAGTGGGCCCCGAAGACTCCACTGATGAAGTGTAAGTAAGATGTGATGGCGCCAAGCCGTGTCATAGGCCTTGCGAAGATCGAAAAATACTGCAACCAAATGACGGCGCTGGGAAAAAGCCTGTCGAACTGCGGATTCCAAGCGAAGTGAATGATCGATCGGAGACCGTCCCTCTCGGAAGCCACACTGGTAAGGGGACAATAGATCCTGAGATTCGAGGACTCAATTGAGCAGACAGGCCACCATCCGTTCAAGCAACTTGCAAACAACATTTGTCAGACTAATTGGCCGATAGCTTTTAACAAATAGTGGGTTCTTACCAGGCTTAAGGACAGGAACCATGATGCTATCCCTCCACTGAGAAGGGAAGTCACCCTGGAGCCAAATACGGTGAAACACCTGGAGAAGATGTTGCCATTGTGGAGCATTGAGATGTTGAAGCAGTTGGTTATGAATGGAGTCTGGGCCAGGGGCCGTATCATGAGAAGAAGAAAGTGCGGAAAGAAATTCCCATTCGGTAAAAGGTTAGTTGTAAGATTCTGACTGACAAGGGGTAAAAAATAAGGCGGAAGCTTCGGCCCGCTGTTTCCGGTGAAGGAAAGCGGCCGGATGGGAGGCTGATGCTGTTGCAAAACGGGTCGCAAGATGTTCCACAAGAATCAATGGGTCTGTACAAAGGCCATCTGGGAGGTGAAGGCCTGCGAGGGTGGACTCCAATGACAAACTTGGAGAGAGCGAAGTGTAGCTCATACCCATGACACAGGGACAGTAGAACCGAGGGAAGGAAGAAAGCGTTCCCAACATATCCGTTTGCTCTGTTTGATTAAACAACGGGCTTTAGCGCGAAGGCGTTTAAAGCTAATAAGGTTGGCAACAAATGGGTGCCTCTTAAGGTGTTGCATAGCTCGAAGGCAATCACGGATGGCAATGGCAATTGCTGTACTCCACCACGGGACTTGCCGGCGGCGAAGTGGTCCAAATGAGCGAGGTACAGCAAGGCTAGCAGCGCGAACAATCGCGTCAGACACGTCACGTAGGACTTCATCAATATAACCCAACTGTGCAGTGTACAGAGGCCAATCGGCGCGTTGGAAAGACCAACGCGGGGAGCGGAAAGGGGGTGAGTGAATCAACAGGAAATGGTCACTATCACAAAGGTCGTCGTGTGGTGACCAGCATAATGAAGGGAGGAGGGAGGGAGAAGAAAGAGAAAGATCAATGGCAGAAAAGGTATCATGACCGGCACTGAAATGAGTAGGGGAGCCATCATTAGGAGGGTACAAGTCGTGGTTCGCAATAAATTGGTCTATGAGAAGACCTCGTCTAGATGGAAATGCACTGCTCCATAAGGACTGATGAGCATTAAAATCCCCAAGAAGCAGGAAGGGAGGAGGAAGTTGCCAAAGAAGGGCAATTAAGGCAACAAGTGTAAGAGTCCTGTCAGGAGGGAGATAAGGATTGCAAATCGTGACCTCAGAGTCCAGGTGGACCATAACAGCAACCGCTTCCAATGTAGTTTGAAGAGGAATCCACGTGCTAGCAACGTCTGTATGGACTAACGTACAAACACCACCAGAAGCGCGCAGGGGGCCGACCCGATTTCGACAGAAAACGGAACCCACAGAGGGCTGGTGAGTGATCATCAGTAAAATGAGATTCCTGTAGAACCTCATAAGCTGCAGAGTAAGACGAAATAAGGAATTTCAACTCCGGAAAGTGACGGTAATATCCATTACAATTCCATAGGATAATCACAGAACGATGATTCAAATGGGGGTTGAACAGGCTAAAGCCAGTCATGCCCTCTGGTGACACTCCCTTGTCCCAGGACTTATGTTTCTTCTTGTTTTCTGTTTGAGATTGAGGAGGGCTGTGTGGCATAAAGGAGCCCGCTACAACAAGACTGGGAACAGAAAGAGATCAGGCGACCTGGGAGCTGACAGACCGCAGTTCTCGCGGTCGTCGCGTGGCAGTAGACCTTTGGCCTGGAAGGTGCTGGGAAGCGGTATCCCAGGAAGGACGCCCTTGACCGGCAAACACCTAAGAAGTGGGACACTTCTCTGGGTGGGGAGGGGGAGCAGCGCCCAGAGGAGAAGGTGTGGGAGCTGTGGGGGAGGGGGGAGAGAGGGATCCAGGACGGGGGTAAGGAAGGGAGAGGAAGGGGTGAAGATGTAACTAAAGCATAACTAGACATCATGGACACAGGGTGAAGACGTGCATACTTCTTACGAGCCTCCGTGTAGGTTAAACGATCAAGGGACTTCTGTATCTTCTTTTCCTTCTTATATACTGGGCAATCTGGTGAACGTGGACAATGATTGCCATGACAATTAACACACACAATAGGGGGCACACAGGAACTCCCCTCATGGAGTTGACGTCCACAGTCACCACAGAGAGGGGCCTGCGAACAACGGGAAGACGTGTGTCCAAAATGCAAGCACTTAAAACACCTAATAGGAGGTGGGATGTACGGCTTCACAACACATCAGTAAACCATAATCTTTACTTTCTCAGGGAGGGTATCGCCTTCAAAGGCCAGGATAAAGGCACCAGTATCAATGCGATTGTCCTTCAGACCCCTCTGGACACGCCAAACAAAGTGAATACCCCACTGTCCCAGATTGTCCCAGAATTCCTCATCAGTTTGAAGGATGAGGTCCCTGTGAAAAATCCCACCTTGAACCATATTTAGAGACAGGCGGGGGGTAATGAACACAGGGATTGTTCCAAGATGGTTACGGGCATGAAGGGCTGCAGACTGGGTAGCTGAAGCAGTTTTGATCAACAATGAACCCAACCGCATCTTGCTCAGGGAGTCCACTTTGCCAAACTTGTCTTCAATGTGTTCCACAAAGAATAAAGGTTTGGCATTGGTGAAAGTATCCCCATCAGTCCTGATGCAAATCAGATAGGTGGGGAAAGGTTTCGCCCCTAGCCGACGGGCCTGACTCTCCTCTCACGGGGTAGCCATCGAAGGGAATGCTGAAGGGGCAGGAGAAGCACTAAAAGAATCAGTTCCACGTAGAGAGACGGCCGCAGAAGAACGGCCAGAGTTCTGGACCCATATGCGTATCATTCGAATAGTGTCTGCCCTGATACCACCCACTCCAATCAGAGGCTCCCCTCATGGGCCCCACCCAGCCACAGTTTTAATCTGCCAGGAAGTTTCAACATCTAAAATATAAGTTACAATAATTGGAAAGTACGATGTTGTACCCATTAAGAGTGCTGGTGGCGGCAGACGGAGCGAGATCCGTAAGAGTAAGGATGACTCAGATGAATATATTGAATATGTGTTATTACCGTTTTCAGCCGGTAAAAGCTTGAAAATGGTCCGAGGAAGGGGCAGAAACCGGTTGCTAACTACTGAAAATCTGGAAACGCGATCGAGACTGTTTTTATTTGATCTTTTAGCTCGATTGGAGGATGTCTGAAACCTACTCCGCTTGTACAAGTCTACCAGCTCGCTGGCATAGTGCCACATAAATTCGTCGTGAAGTAGCTGCCGATGCATATAGAACTAATCAGGTTTTTCAGGAAAACTATCCATTATATGCGCCCAGTCCAGCAGCCCGAAGATTGAGATCCAGGAGAAGTTTGATCGAGACGACTTCAATGCTACCAACAACAGCATCTACGGCAAGGAAACACCTGGGGATTTCTCGACTTGAGAATAATTCGGCCTGGCCACCCCTCTCGAAATCTCTCCCCACTGGACGTGAACAGAACTGTATAGTGTGGAGGTCACTTAGCCGCCTTAGATCTGGAGTTGGCACATACAAGAATAACCTCCAGAAGCGGCACTTCCCTGTGCTACACCACGCTTGACTACGGAGGAGCACACAGCACCGAACGTCTACTGGTCTGTCAAGAATGCCCTGCATCTGGCACATTATAAGATCTTCTGCTCGCGGCTCCTAGCACAATCGATGTTGCAGGATTTTGGGCATCAGCAGTGTAGCTTAATAATTATATCTCTCTTTCGTTTTTAATGGAAATTACCACGTATTGTATTTGCTTCTGAATCGAATAAATTATAATAACAGTAACGCATGCTTTCAGAAATAGAGAACGTTAACGTGTCGCGAATTTTAGTTTGGTTATTGATGCACTGTAGTGAACAGTGAAGTAGCAGCACTAATGAAATTTTTATTGTAATGTAGGAATTTGGTCGTCAGTTTAGCTTTAGAAATCAGTGGTTTGGAGCGAACATGCAGATATCTCGCACTGATGGTGCCGAAGTTGTAGACATCTTCCTGGAGGACGTTATTCAACAATCAGAAACATGCTGTACCGGTGTAATGCCTGTATAGCCGTTGTGCGATAAAGCATACTGCTGTCATATATCCTCATTGCGACAACTAAAAATCTGATACATGCTTCTAGTGAGTGAGACCACTGTATGTGCACATATTCAAGGACTAAGTTTTCTTTAAGAATGAATGTATTTTGTGATTTAATACATTGTAGCCCCTAAGTGTTTACACTAAATTTAAGACACTGCCATTAATTCGACGCTTACGCTAATCCGGGATCCATTTGTGCTAGGAATGGCTGAATTACCAAGAGTCTAGTGTAGTTAAAAATACAACATATGGTCTTAAATTTAACTTTGCCACTGTGTTAAATACATCAGCATGGTTACCAACTCTTTGATCCATTTTGCAATGCAAGGAATGCTGTCCCATGAGGAGGCATGGCCCATTCTCCTTATCGGTGACGTCACTACTCTTACCAGTGATGTCACCAGATTTATCATCATCACGTGGCAAACTCCTCCCTTATCCTCTTTAGCGAATCAGAAAGAAGTATTAACATGAAGCAGCCAACCAGAACGTAGCTGGGAAGTAACGCACCATTCATATGAATTGACACCAAGTTCGAACCCAAGCACTATTTAAAAAAAAAATACATAAGCTTTCCTTGAACAGGCCTGTTGGTGAGCGATATTTACGTTTAATGGCGACATTTTCAAAGCAGTTTTCCCATGAACTAAGTACACACACACACACACACACACACACACACACCTCTGTATATCATATATCAAGTACTGCACTCCCAAATTATGCAGGTATCGATTTTATTACAAACGCTTTACTTTATTTTGCACCCGCCCGATCATTTCACACACACACACACACACACACACACACACACACACACTTACGCATGCACACGCACAGGCCACACCTGTTTGTGAAGGCCAAAATGATGGTTAATTTACAGGCTGACAACCTTTCCTCCTGGTTGACCAACATTCTTCCATGAGGGGGGGGGGGGGGGGAGAGGGGGAGGCAATGATGGCCATTTCTCAGGGTGACAACCAGTCCCCTTGGGTGACCACCATTCCCACAGGTGTCAGTGATGGTCAGTTTATAGGCTGACTGCCAGTTCTGGCTGGATAGCATTGAGTCGGACTGTTTACAAGAGTGATTGCTTTTCTCCTTCAGGTAATATTGGTGGAGCAATGATATCATCTCACACTTGCTCTCTCTCTCTCTCTCTCTCTCACACACACACACACACACACACACACACACACACATATACACACACATACGTGTACGTGAATTTTGCGTCACGTTAAAAAAAGCATAGATCTGAACTTTCCAACGTGTTCAAAAACTATCGACCTGAATATTTTGCAACATATAAAAAAAAGTATAAATAAGTGAACTTCATCATTAGCGACACACATACACACACACACACACACACACACACACACACACACACACACACACACGCTTGCACGTGAGCACATACACATCTGAAAAAAAGTGTTCAAGATGTCAGTGTGGTCACTTGTTGCGAGAGTGACATTTCGAAGGACACAGTAGGGCAAAAGAGAGCTTTTCACACCTCATCAGTCTCATTCGTGTATGTGTCTCATAAGGTGGCCCAGCCAGCCAGCTAAGACGCATGACGCAAGTCAACTCGCTAATTTTGTGCCTACCCGCCTTGCACCAAGGACAATATACTACAGAGGTAATGATAAGAAAACAAGAAATGCTCTAGGTATAAAATTTATCATAAAAAAGTTTCATACAGTTTTTCCATTCAACATATTTACATATTCATACATTCATACAATGGTATTATAGTCAGTGTCTTTACATTTCGGCATGGCCTGTTCTATACACTGTGGCTGCACCAAATTATAAGGAGTTGCAACTGTGAAACAATTTCAAATTTTCACTGTCTGATCAAGTACAATGTTGTAATCACAAAAAATTTAAATTACATAAATTTCCATTAAAAATCATACATCTGATCAACTCTAGAAAATGAGAATTTAATCTCGTTAATCGGAAAGGTGGATTTCCATATGAGTATGTGAATACAGATCAGTTATAAAATAAAATTACAATCAATAATTTACATTTTTACACAAAATTTTCAGTTATTCAAATTTTTTGAGGGATTTACTTTCTTTCAGGGGTTGGAATAAAACTTGTGATAGTTATTACTCATACAGTAAAGGCCTTAGGCCACATGTTCCCCGATAGTATAAAATGTGTGTAGTCCTGGGCAGATACACTTAGTTTGTATTACATAACTCTCTTAACAATATGTTGCTTTCATTGAGTAACATACTGCACAGTCGTTCTTACTTCCTAGTCCAACACACATAGCCTGTAATCATCGATGGTTAAGTTATTAAAAGATGACTATTTCATATCATTTGCTCTGCACGGTATGCGTCCACACTCAGTCCTGAGAACGCACGTTTATTCTCATAGACCGACAAATTCTATATGACGTTCACTGTTGAGTTCACATTTCATTAACACAATCCTTTCTTTATTCATCAGCGGAATATCATATTAGTTATTTGTAGGGAAACTGAAGTACCAGACCTTGTAAAGACATAATTTCAGACACGCCTGTAGACATTTAAAGTCGTGATGTGACAGAGTGTGCTATCACTGTCTGTGTAGAATAGTGGAAAATTTAGCTTGGCCATTAGTGTAGCTGATCCACATCTGCCTTCCTAGAATGTTCCAGTCTCATTACGTACATATTTCGCATATTTTGCACGGTTTTCAAAATACACTATTAATTATAAGTTTGAAAAAATTCTTCTACCAATCACTGCTTGCACTATTGCATTTATGGGCATCAGTATCCATGTATGGTTTCATCCTGTAAGGTTTCCTAAATGATAAAATTCGATGAATCTTTTATAAAAACAATGTTTCAAACATTGTTTCAGATATACCTTTTGCGAATTACGTAGTTTTTCGTATCATAAAAGTCGAAAATACTAGTAAATTCTTTGGTTTCTTACAACTGGATGGTTGTGATATTTTTTACAGACGTGGGGCCAAATCTCGCGGTTCCAAACTGACGCGCCTAGAGCCGCTCGGCCACACCGGACGGCTGCGGATGATCTGGACGTGTGTCCATCAGAGAGAGTAAATTTGTAAGACTGGATGTAATGAACTGATATATATATTATGACTTTTGAACACTATTAAGGTAAATACATTGTTTGTTCTCTATCAAAATCATTTGCTAACTGTGCCTATCAGTAGTTAGCGCCTTCAGTAGTTAGAATCCTTTATTTAGCTGGCAGTATTGGCGCTCGCTGTATTGCAGTAGTTCGAGTAACGAAGATTTTTGTGCGGTAAGTGATTAATGAAATGTATAGGTTACTGTTAGTCAGGGCCACTCTTTTGTAGGGATTATTGAAAGTCAGATTGTGTTGCGCTAAAAATATTGTGTGTCAGTTTATTGATGATCTGAATAAGTAAAGAGAGAAATGTCTTTGCACGTTCAGTTTTGCTCACCTGTTTGAAAACCAAATAATGTAAGACGTTTACCAGCACAGTAATTCACTAACTTTTCTAAGAGGACGTTTCAAGTTTTACAGGAATACGTTCCACACACTGAAAAATCATAGGTACTCAGTTTTTATTGTCGTTTTGCCTGCTAATAAATCCAGTTGACGGTCCGCCAACTTCCAGTAAAATCGACTAAAAATCAGTTCTTTGGTCCCATGCTCATTCAAAACAATCTCTTCTGATGACGCAGATTACACTACCAATAATATGGAAAATTTATCCTTATTGTTTCGAGTTCGTCCGATTTTAGATGTGATGCATAACATCTGGGTGAGTGCTTCAAGAAATTTACCGAATCAACAAATATTTTTCGTAAAATATTTGTAATGTTCCATGTTAAATGAGGGAAGAGAGACACGATCTGAATTTCATTTAACATCTTCATCACATCCGACTGTCTTTTGGTCGCATATTTACATGATTATGAAATCGCCATCGTACTTGCTCGGATTGTGGAATACGGCAGGCACTCTGTAGCAAGAGAGTAAGAGTAGTGACGCAGTTGATTGATAGAGTATTACACACTCTCAACGCATCTGTCTTGTGGGTTTCCCCACCTTCAAAAAGTTTCCTTGACTCACTAATGCCAGATCATCGGTATGAAGGAAAGTACCTCCACCAGTTTACACGAAGGCATCTTCCTTGTTCTTGGTTATCGCCGTTAACATCTCTTGACTGAAGGGATCATGATCCAAGAGATCAAGGTAGTTTCCCAAATCTTCCTGAGTTTTCTTCGGCTTTCTGCAACTGGATTGATACTAAGGATGCTCTCGAGCAGTGCAGAAAAGAATTTCTGAAAGTCTTCCTTCTTATTTCTTGTTCGGAAAGGGGCTGTGAAATCGTCTGTCTCCATATCCTGCTCAATCTATATCACTTGCAAAATTTATAAGTGTTGGAACGGTGAACATCTTTGCCACCCAGAAACTCAATTCATCTCCTGCGAAAAGTGCCCAAACTCATCAGCCACTCCTGTCGTGAACAGACAGACTGCCCAGAACGGACTGAAGATGATAAAAATCACGAGCCGCGGCTATTACAGCTGAATGTGTTGAAATGCGCCCCCTCCCCCCTCTCACACAGAACTGCTCATATTCCGACCTTACAAAACGTTTTAAAATATAAGTGGCAGTGAAATGAAAACTAGACAGATGGAAAACAGTAGGTAAACTGTTTACTTATTATTTGAAATGTAATAGCCATAAACGTTGACATTTATCTCAGTGTGAGGCAGGATGGTGAATGCCTTCGGGGAAAGATATTTGCCGTTGCCTATGGAACCACTATTGTATCCAAACGCGCCCCTCTTCGTCCGAAACAAATCGATGGCCATGAACGTCTTTCTTCAGGGTTCCAAACACGTGGAAATCGCATGGGAAGAGATCGAGAATGTATGAATGAAGTGTAAGGGCTTTCCAGTGGAACTTCTGCAGAGTAGTCGAAACGATCGTCGCAATATGTGGGCCCTGTCAGAGCAGGATACGTGTACTAACTGTTATGGCGATTAATTTTCAAATAATAAACAGTTTACTTACTTTTTTCCATCTGCATCGTATTCATTTGTCTGCCTTTGTACATATTACAGTAAATACGAATAGAAACACAATATGGTGACAACATGTACAACTTTCACAACAAGAAAGTACAATTGAATGTTTATAAACACGCCAGTGTGCCACATTGAGAGTGAACGCCATTATCTGCTTGATTTAGAAGTGCTCTTGGTTTTAATGTCATACGCAATAAACTTGAATTTTGGCTGATTTAATTGGTGGCCTGTCTCAATCAAACTGTCTGCTACTAAATTTGACACAGAAATGTCTTACATATCTAAACAGTACTACATTTAGAACAAGGGTAAAGGTTAGTGTAACATACACTGATGTCATTTGTAATTTTCTTCTTTATAACTCTGTGTGTGTGTGTGTGTGTGTGTGTGTGTGTGTGTGTGTGTGTAGTGTAGTGTAGAGAGTAAGTGCATGAAATTAATTACTGAAAAAAGTGATTGATGAAGCCCTGCAATATGCAGTCGAGTGAACAATGGTGGGTTGCCTGACGCCGCAGTGAACGGTTTTCAACATCTAAGAAATGTGTGCCTCGTGAGCTTCGATGTTACATCGCTCTTTAGGAATGTACCTCTTCAAGACTCCCTCACGTCTCTTGCTCAATATTTCATGCCACAGATCGTTATCTTTTTGAAAGAAGTCTATTATCTACTTCAAGAGCAACGGGGAGTTGACTGAACAGTTAGATGGTGTGGCCAAGGGATTCCTACCGGTCCTTGTGATCACAGCATGGAACACTTAGGGGAGGAACACTGCTACAAGGCCGGCCGTTGTGGCCGAGCTTTTCTAGGTGCTCCAGTCTGTAACCGCGCGACCGCTACGGTCGGAGGTACGAATCCTGCCTCGGGCATGGATGTGTGTGATGTCCTTAGGTTAGTTAGGTTTAATTATTTCTACGTTCTAGGCGACTGAAGACCTCAGAAGTTAAGTCGCATAGTGCTCAGAGCCATTTGAACCATTTGAGCCAAAACCTGTAAGTTATTTCCGTAGAACTTCTAAAATATCACATTTTTACACTCTCATAGACAAAGAATATTTTCACATATTATTAAGGCCGACAATGTATACCAAATGAAATGGAAATAATTTCAAGATAATATTACGTTATTCAAATGCACAACTGCAGCAGGTTTTGCGCACTTTAATTCCCTTGCATAGGTCTGCAATTTAACTGAATTGTCTAAGTTTGGTATGCAGCAAATTAGAACTAGACTATGACCTAAAATCTTCAATAGCTTACAGTCACTAAATCTTTTGGGGACGCTAATTTCCTGAAGAAAGTATTGACTGCAAGTCTCCTTCCAGTCACACCTCTTGCCGGCTCCTCTTATTTCATCGCCACATACACTGGCCCAACCAACCAACCCCAAATGACAGTCTCTACAACGCGAATGGTTCCACGAAACGAAGGCACGAAAACCAGTTGCAACTCCGATGCAGAGCGTTGTTCGAGATAGTCTCGAGGAATGGGTCTGCCCGAGAAAACAGGTGCCAAGTCAAGTTGACGAACAGCGCCCAGAGTTGAGATCAGGCAGGTGCACCACTAACTCGTGACCCTCCTGCTAGGTAGAACGGCCGCGCCGCTGCTGGGCGAGCCCGCGTGTTTTGCTCCTTCATCCCCTCAAGCACATCCTAGCGCCTCGCAGCGAGCCCGGCGACCAATTCCCCTACCGCAAATACCCGCCGCCAGATCACAACAGGGGCAAAGATCGTAGTACAGCCTGGTAATCGATAGTACTTCCATAGAGCTGGTGTGCCAGAAAAGGCGCACCACGGCTCAGGTGCCATAGGTCGCTGTTTAGTGTTGTTGTTGTTGTTGTTGTTGTTTTCAGTTCGGAGACTGGTTTGATGCAGCTCTCCATGCTACTCTATCCTGCGCAAGCTTCTTCATCTCCCAGTACGTACTGCAGCCTACGTCCTTCTGAATCTGCTTAGTGTATTCATCTCTTGGTCTCCCTCTACGATTTTTACCCTCCACGCTGCCCTCCAATGCTAAATTTGTGATCCCGTGATGCCTCAGAACATGTCCTACCAACCGGTCCCTTCTTCTTGTCAAGTTGTGCCACAACTCCTCTTCTCCCCAATTCTATTCAATACCTCCTCATTACTATTGTGATCTACCCATCTAATCTTCAGCATTCTTCTGCAGCACCACATTTCGAAAGCTTCTATTCTCTTCTTGTCCAAACTATTTATCGACCCCATGTTTCACTTCCATACATGGCTACACTCCATACGTCTATTCTCTTCTTGTCCAAACTATTTATCGACCCCATGTTTCACTTCCATACATGGCTACACTCCATACAAATACTTTCAGAAAAGATTTCCTGACACTTAAATCTATACCCGATGTTAACAAATTTCTCTTCTTCAGAAACGCTTTCCTTGCCATTGCCAGTCTACATTTCATATCCTCTCTGCTTCGACCTTCATCAGTTTTTTTGCCCCGCAAATGGCAAACCTCCTTTACTACTTTAAGTGTCTCATTTCCGAATCTAATTCCGTCAGCATCACCCGACATAATTCGACTACATTCCATTATCCTAGTTTTGCTTTTGTTGATGTCCGTCTTATATCCTCCTTTCAAGACACTGTCCATTTCATTCAACTGCTCTTCCAAGTCCTTTGCTGTCTCTGACGGAATTACAATGTCATCGGCGAACCTCAACGTTTTTATTTCTTCTCCATGGACTTTAATATCTACTCCGAATTTCTCTTTTGTTTCCTTTACTGCTTGCTCAATATACAGATTGAATAACAGGCTACAACCCTGTCTCACTCCCTTCCCAACCGCTGCTTCCCTTTCATGCCCCTCGACTCTTATAAGTGCCATCTGGTTTCTGTACAAATTGCAAATAGCTTTTCTCTCCCTGTATTTTACCCCTGCCACCTTTATAATTTGAAAGAGAGTTCAAATGGCTCTGAGCACTATGGGACTCAACTGCTGAGGTCATTAGTCCCCTAGAACTTAGAACTAGTTAAACCTAACTAGCCTAAGGACATCACAAACATCCATGCCCGAGGCAGGATTCGAACCTGCGACCGTAGCGGTCTTGAGGTTCCAGACTGCAGCGCCTTTAACCGCACGGCCACTTCGGCCGGCCCTTGAAAGAGAGTATTCCAGTCAACATTGTCAAAAGCTTTCTCTAAGTCTACAAATGCTAGAAATGAAGGTTTGCCTTTCCTTAATCTATTTTCTAATCACAATCTGTCCGAAACAAAATTGTCCACATTTACACGGCATTTTATATTCTCATAGCGTTCTGAGGCCTACGTCTTCATGGGCCTCATGAGCTGTCGAATTTTTGCTGCTGCTCTGAAGACCGAATCGATTTTATGCCTCTTTAGGAACCGACTAATCTGTCGTGTTACTGAACCACAGAAGGGCAAAAACGCAAGCTTCTTACTATCCTCCTCGAAGCCCTACTGCTCACGTATTTTCAGAAAGACGGCTTGCGAAATCCTTGAATGTTTTCCGCAAGTTTCTTCAACGGGTTTTCAGCGTCGGGGACGTCTTCCGCTCGATGCACCAAGACGCTCAGGACATAACGTTTCTGCGACGGACTCTGACAGCTGTTAGCGTGCAGATATCGGACCGTATGTGTTGAGACATCCATTTGCTTAATGCCGGACCAGTACGACTAGGAACGGCAAGGCACAATCTATCACTGCCTCATCCGTGAATTTGGTGTTGTTGTCGATACTACTGAAGAATCGTCCCAGTTTTTCACGTCCATGAGACCGAACAACAAACTTGTCATCGACGTAACGATAAAAGCAACTAGGCTTTGCAGGAGCCGTATGCAGTTCACAATGTCCTCCGAATACTATATAAACTCTCAGCCGCAGTGGACGAGCGGTACTAGCCGCTACAGTCTGGAACCTCGCGACCGCTACGGTCGCAGGTTCGAATCCTACCTCGGGCACGGATGTGTGTGATGTCCTTAGGTTAATAAGGTTTAAGTAGCTCTAATTTCTAGGGGACTGATGACCTCAGATGTTAAATCGCATAGTGCTCAGAGTCAATTTTCACTCTCGGTTAAAACTGGAGCTAATGAGCTCCTATAGCGACGCCGTCCATTTGGTTAAATTACTCTAGATTATACAAAAAATATGATGAAGACCGAGTTTCTTTCAACGAATCGACAGCAGTTTCTTTAAATAACTGGGAGGCAGATCCTTAGAATTTTTTATGTTTATGTGCCTGAATAATGATACCAATTCAAAGCTGAACCTAATATCGTCTTCGCTAAGAGGAAGCCATTCCTTTCGACTTATGAAGTCGGTCGTATTCTTGATGTGGAGTAAGGAACCTGGTCAAGTGTTTTGCGAGTCCATAAGTTCAAATGTGTGTGAATTCCTAAGGGTCATCTGTCCCTAGATTTACACACCACTTAAACTAACTTGAACTACCTTAAGCGAAGAGCAACACACACCCATGCCCGAGGGAGGCCTCGAACCTCCGGCGGGAGGGACCGCGCAGTCCGTGACATGGTGCCTCAAACCGCGTGGCCACACCGCGCGGCAACTCCGTGCGGCTAAGAGTCTATACGTCGGTGATCCAATTGTAGTCATGATGGGACGTAGAGTTGTGCTCTTCTTGTGAACTTTTGGAAGGCCGTGCAGTGTAAGTAGTCGAGGTGAACGGGAGAGGAGATTTTTAATGACATTCTCTTCCTGTGAAGACCTCTGGAAAAACTGCGTTGTCTTCCTCATCATTCTAGATGTTGGGTCTCTTGATAATTTTTGATATGTGTCTACCTCCAGCATCAACCGAAGTTGATGGAAGTTGATGGACGGTGCATTGCCCTTGCCAGTTGACAGAACTGCGAGGAAAGGATCGTTGTGGAGCACAGCATGTCCCAGGAAACAGACATCGTATTGCACTCTCTCAAGAGATCTGTTATTACACGAGTCGGCCGTTGCGGCCGAGCGGTTCTAAGCGCTTCAGTCTGGAACCGCGCTACCGCTAAAGTCGCAAGTTCGAATCATGCCGCGGGCATGGATGTGTGTGATGTCAAATGGTTCAAATGGCTCTGAGCACTATGGGACTTAACATCTATGGTCATCACTCCCCTAGAACTTAGAACTACTTAAACCTAACTAACCTAAGGACATCACACAACACCCAGTCATCACGAGGCAGAGAAACTCCCTGGCCCCGCCGGGAATCGAAGCCGATGTGTGTGATGTCCTTAGGTTAGTTAGGTTTAAGTAGTTCAAAGTTCTAGGGGACTGATGACCTCAGATGTTAATTCCCATAGTGCTCAGAGCCATTTGAACCATTTTTTTTGTTGTTACATGGACTAATAGTTTCTGATATAGGCTCATAAAAGGAGCAAAGTAGATAAAAATTTGTGACTGCACCTTCAATAAAGACGGCGGCCAGCAGCTAAGGACGCCTTGGGATGCGGCCATCGGAAGGTTGAAGCCGGCACGGCGTGCGCGCAAAGAAAACGTTACTTATATGGCGCTGGAATGAGCAGCAGTGACGCCACAGAAGGCAGTGCGGCTACATACGGACAGTGAGACACGTAGTGAGGTCTGCACTTAGTATCCCGCGAACTTAAGCACTATCTTTGGATATCTGGGGAGCCGGGGCTCTCTGGCGGAGGAACGCTGAAAGGGACAGTCAGGCTGATGGTTGGAGTGAGTCTTGGAGAGGTCGGCGCATGAATCGGAGCGTACTTGTTTTGGGTCAGCGTGGCTGGATCTCCCGGCGTGCGCATGTTCCAGCTGCGGGCCCCGTGGGCTGTGATGTTGCTACAGAGCTTTGCGGCAATTATTGCTGCGTGCCAGCCATTGGATGAGTAGTCTGAGCAGACAGTTGTCCGGCTTACTTGCCATGCTTGGTCGGAGATACAGCCTGGGATCTGCCGCTGCCTGTTATAATGGTCAGCGTTCTTTGACATTTGTGTGACATACCGGCACTCGCTCTTGTGAGAGCCTCCACACCTGTTTACTGATTATTATTGGCTGCCTGGTGTTCGACTCTCCACCGCCCATGTTCCGGCCCTGCTTTGGTAATGCCTATTTCTGAACTGTCGTTACGTGTACTCAACCCCATCCCAAGAAGGCAAACTACTGGACCCGTTCTGGCTAATTCCTCCTAAACTAAAAAGCCAAACATCGCCGGGAGATCAATTTAGGTTAAGTCTCTCAGTGCAGTTCATGTTTAATCCGTTTAAACAGTGTTGCAATCTGTATATGTTGTTTCATTTTAACTGTTCAGCTTCGTTTATTAAGATGGGAGCTTTCCCCGACAGTAGTGACAACCGTTGTGCGGAAGCAGTAATGATTTATAATTCGTGTCAAGTTTTAGTTAATAGCTGCCTGAGTAGTCCTTCGAATGTTCTGAAATTCTTGTGACTTGTTGTCGAGATTAACTGTAATTCTTTAGCCTTGCTAACTGGTTGTAGGTGCGTTGCACCCTGGACAAGAGACCTTGCATTGTTTGGCATGCTTGATTAACTTTAATACAATTTTTTGCAGATTAATGTTTGTGTTTGGATGCTGTTAGGTTTCTCGTGCTGGCTTCTGCTCTAGCCTTGAGTATTTTTCTCTTTTTTTACATGAGTCAATGAACTACTGCTTTATCCTTGCTTTGTTTGAGGGAGGTTTTATGTATGTTTTGGTTGAGCCAAGTGTTAACTTCACGCCTTATCATCTGGATCGGGTGCCCGAGGTCTACCTCGGAATGTAATGGGGCATCGGCGGGCTTGCACCCTCATTTACACCGGGCCGGTTCCTCATAATTTATTGTGGTCTAATCAACCTCCCTGAGTAAATTGTTTTCTTTGAAACTTTAGAAGCAAAAAATTTTGGAACTTTTTCTGTTGTTGCACTGTTTTAATAGAAAAATGGGAACAAATTAACTCTTGCAGATAGCAAATATTTATTGTAAAAAGAAAGGAATTTATGAAAACTATAAAATGTTGTAATATAATGGTTCGCTCTATTGCAGTAATAAATTTGTGAAGATATTGTTTTAAACAAACAAACTATGGTCAGATTGTTACACAGTCCCTCTAGTACGACGTGTTGATTGTTTTCTATCATTAATTAACGTCCTTGTTAAGGCCATATCTGCCGGTTGCAGCAACCAAAAGACAGTCACCAACTGACAATGACCTAATAGTATTCTGCCAAAAGCTCGAGGACTTTAAACCACTTGACGAGGCTGGAACTTCGAGAGAATTTGATCAGTACGTATCGCCGCGGAACCATGCATTGTTTCTTTCAATAAATCTGAGCCTGGCATTTACCTTTAGCACGCCTAGACTTTACGTGTTCGTTCCATTCTAAACCACTACAGAGAGTTAAACAATAACATTGACGGATTCCAGTAAAACAACCCCGATATCGTAGTAAAACGGCATCAAATGTTTTCTTGTATTTAGGATCAGCTGCAAATGCTTGTTCTAGGTGTAGATTACCTGTAGGTCTCCAGGCAATGCGGAAGAATTACCGAATGATGTCGATTTGCAAAGCCCAGACCGGTAGACACCACATTGTCCAGAAGTCTTACGTTCCTTTCGGCTGGAGAAGAACTACTCTTCGCCTTAGATGTTGAAATCGAAACACTAGCGTCTCAGAAAACATTAAGGAACGTTACTGATCGTTTACAACTTGTTTCAGAGGGTGAGAGAGCGAAATACGAACCCGAATGGTGATGCGGGCGATTATCAGTAATGGTTTTCAGAATGACATTTTCGCTCATCAGCGGAGTGTGCGCTGATATGAAACTTCCTGGCAGATTAAAACTGTGTGCCGGACCGAGACTCGAACTCGGGACCTTTGCCTTTCGCGGGCAAGTTCTCCACCAACTGAGGTACCCAAGCACGACTCACGCCCCTTCCTCACAGCTTTACTTCTGCCAGTACCTCATCTCCTACCTTCCAAACTTTACAGAAGCTCTCCTGCGAACCTTGCAGAACTAGCACTCCTGAAAGAATGGATATAGGTAGGAGAGGAGGTACTGGCAAAAGTAAAGCTGTCAGGACGGGGATGAGTCATGCTTGGGTAGTTCAGATGGTAGAGCACTTCCCCGCGAAAGGCAAAGGTCCCAAGTTCGAATCTCGGTCCGGCACACAGTTCTAATCTGCCAGGAAGTTTCAGTAATGGTTTTAGTGGTAAGTATGTATTAAAAAATTTAATGTCGTTCCTGATTAGTCGTTTTTCGTTTTATTGAATTCTACGGCGACTTTTAGTTGCAGTAAAAACTTGTTGTCAAGTTTAATACTCGTAGAAACTGTTTACTCAATTTACGTAAGGAGCTCAGCTATTTATTTCATTCTTTCTTTTTTCTTTTTATCATCTATCGAGTTCCCCAGCGTTTTGAAGGAGATCTGCTTGTAAAGTACGTTTAGCGGTTTCTGCACTGACTGCAGGTTTGGCAAGTGATTAAATACTGTCACTTCCAGTAAGCAATAAATGTGATCAAAGGTGTGATATAAATGCTTCCTGACAGCCCGTGTTATTATGTACTTTGCGAGCAAGCAATGCAATTTATCGGCGTAATGGATCGGAAATCACGGCTACAATTATCATATTCGTAACAGTTATTGCTGCAATCAGTACGTCGTTAGGAACAATAGATGTTAGTCGTTGTTTTCTTTTTCTATAGATATGCTGAAAAACAATTCACGCAGAAGGAAAAATGTTTAATTCAGCAATGTTTCCTACATAAATGTTGCATTAGTGAATAGTACTCCAGATCCTCATTTAATAATGTAAATGGGCAGCAGCTCTACAAATAACGAGATTGATATTTTTAAATTACATCCGGCAAATGGCTGACCTTTCATTACAGGAAGCAAATACAAAGACAACATAGTTATTTGAACGGATAAAAATACTCCACTAACAGATAAATCATTGAAACGCAATAGAGCAAAATTTAACACACTATATTTGGTCGCTACTTGTATGAATCGTATTTAAGTCAGTATTACTGTTTGTAATTATTTTGCAGATTTACGAACCAGGTTTTAAACTGTAAGATATTTCTAGGGGCAGATGTCGACTTCTAAAGCCCAGGCCGATAGACACCACATTGTCCAGAATTCTTACGTTCCTTTCGGCTGACAATCGGTTATAGAGAGTTTCAGAGAGAGTATTAGGCAATGATTGATAAGTACTGGGGAAGGAAATAAAGTAGAGGAAGGATGGGTATCTTGAGACATGAAATAGTGAAGGCAGCAGAGGATCAAGTAGGTAAAAAGACGAGGGCAAGGAGAAATCCCTGTGTAACAGAAGAGATGTTGAATTTAATTGATGAGAGGAGAAAATGTAAAAATGCAATAAATGAAGCAGGCAACAAGGAATACAAACGTCTCAAAAAAGGGATCGACAGGAAGTGCAAAATGGCAGAGCAGGGATGGCTAGAGGAGAAATTTAAGGACGTAGAGGGATATATCACGAGCGATAAGATAGATACTGCCTACAGGAAAATTAAAGAGATCCTTGGAGAAAAGAGAAAAACTTGTATCAATATCAAGAGCTCAGATGCAAAACCAGTTATAAGCGAAGAACGGAAAGCAGAAAGGTAGAATCAGTATATAGAGGGTATATAGAAGGCCGATGTACTTGAAGGCAATATTATGGAAATAGAAGAGGACGTAGATGAAGATGAAATGGAAGATATGATACTGTGTGAAGAATTTGACAGAGCACTGAAAGACCTATGTCGAAAAAAGGCCCTGGGAGTAAACAACATTCCATTAGAGCTACTGATAGCCTTGCGAGAGCCAGCCCTGACAAAAGTTTACCGTGTGGTGAGCAAGGTGTATGAAACTAGTGAAATACTCTCATACTTCAAGAAGAATATAATAATTCCAATCCCAAAGAAAGCAGGTGTTGATAGGTGTGGAAATTACCGAAATATCAGTTTAATAAGTCACGGGTGAAAAATACCAACACGAATTCTTTACAGGCGAATGGAAACTCCGGTACAAACCGACCTCGGGGAAGATCAGTTTGGATTCCATAGAAATGCTGGAACAATTGAGGCAATACTGATCGTACGAATTATCTTAGAAGATAGATTAAGGAAAGGCAAACGTACGTTTCTAGCATTTGTAGTCTTATAGAAAGCTTTTGGCAGTGTTGACTGGAATACGCTCTTTCAAATTCTGAAGGTGGCAGGGGTAAAAAGCATAGAGCGAAATGTTATTTTCAGTTTGTACAGAAATCAGATGGCAATTATAAGAGTCGATGGGCACGGAAGGGATGCAGTGGTTGGGAAGGGAATGAGACAGGGTCGTAGCCTATCCCCGATATTCAATTTGTATATTGGGCAAGCAGTAAGCGAAACGAAAGAGAAAATTCGAGCAGGTATTAAAATCCATGGAGAAGAAATGAAAACTTTGAGGTTTGCCGATGACATTGTAATTCTGTCAGAGACAGCAAAGAACTTGGAAGAGCAGTTGAACGGAATGAACAGTGTCTTGAAAGGAGGATATAAGATGAACATCAACAAAAGCAAAACAGGGATAATGGAATGTAGTCGAATTAAATCAGTTGATGCTGAGGGAATTAGATTAGGAAATGAGACACTTAAAGTAGTAAATGAGTTTTGCTATTTGGGAAGAAAAATAACTGTTCATGCTCGAAGTAGAGTGGATATAAAATGTAGATTGTCAACGGCAAGGAAAGCGTTTTTAAAGAAGAGAAATTTGTTAATATCGAATATAGATTTAAATGTCAGGAAGTCTTTCCTGAAAATATTTCTATGGATTGTACCCACGCATGGAAGTGAAATATGCACGATAAATAATTAAGACAGAATGAGAATAGAAGCTTTCGATATGTGGTGCTAGATAAGAATGTTGAATATAAGATGGGTAGATCACGTAAGTAATGACAAGGTACTGAATAGAATTGGGGGTGCCACAACTTGACTAGAAGAAGGCATCGGTTGGTGGGACATGTTTTGAGGCATCAAGAGATCACCAATTTAGTGCTGGATGGCAGTGCGGGTGGGGGAGGGGGAGGGTAAAAATCGTAGAGGCAGACCAAGAGACGAATACATTAAGCAGATTCAGAGGTATGTAGGGTGCAGTAGTTCCTTCGAAATGAAGAAGCTTGCACAGGATAGAGTTGCATGGAGAGCTGCATAAAAGCAGTCTCTGGACTGAAGAGCACAACTATAACGTACATTTTTTCATCTTGATATTTATTTACGTAGTATACCAGATCACACCCTTATTGACAACAAATTCTGAAACCGCTTGAGAAATAAAGTAGCACATGTACAGCTAAAGGATCAAGGTGACTTACTTGAAACTAGAGAAAAGAAAAGCCCTAATTAATAGTGCCACGTATCCCTGGGAAACAAAATTTAAGGTTTAACTTCAGGCTTTATAAGTAAGGTCACAAGCGTTGCTGTGAATATAAAATATACATAATTTCTCAAATAACACGAACTGAAAGAAGTAAGATCTTGCTATTAGTAAAAGCACTCGCACTTGCTCTGCGATACCAATAGTGGAAGATTCGATCGCTGAACGCTGCTTCAGTCCGAGGTGTCATAGGTTTAACCATGCTATTATTAGCAGCATGTATATATAGACACGCTAGACCTCTTAGATTGGTGTGTACTGATAATAAACAAACTAAAAATACCATGGTTTCCTGATGTTTCGTATTTTTAAAACAAGTGGCACAACAGGAATCACCTACCAAATATTCCCAACAAAGACTCCCTGAACCAAAACGAGTTTTCTTAAATCTAGTTGAAAATATTCGAGTTATAGAATACGGTGAAGTCACATATTATCATCATTTTATTCTGCATAAATCCATACTTAAATGTCTGTCTGATTTGGTAGTTGAATGTCTGCTTGTGCCCGTGCTATCTACATGAGATCAGATTAGATATCCACAGACCCTTACTGAGGAGATCATCATGGATGTAGGGTAGATAAGGAGAAGGTAAGGTAAGTGGTAACATGCTGAGCCTATAAATCCATGCAAAACTGTAACAACAATTTATTAACATTAAGAGTCAGCAAATAAATAAATAATATACACTTAATTTGGAAGCTCTTACGGTTCTCTAGAAAAAGCCCTTAAGACAGGATAAATAAATATTACAATTCTCCATCGAGACAATAATTAAGGAAGACTGTTTCTTTTAGTACCACAGACAATTTAAAGCTTAATAACAACATGAAAGCCTCGCGGAAATTTACAAAAACTTAAAAAAAAACAGAATTCCAAAATTTCAAAAACAATCAGGGTTTTGGGCAAATGAATGAACAATAATTCAAAACAGTATTTACGATCAATGGCCTGATATAATATTTCAGTATGGAGGACGCCTCAAAATTGTACTTAATATGCACCGAATGCCACATAGGGATATAGGAAACGTCCAGTAAAGGTAAGAAACATAATTTTAATTCAGAATTCGCCGACAACTGACACAAGTTGGAGACTCAAACGTGCCTCACAACGGTACTAGAAAAAATTGACTTTAGTTTCTTTAACCAAAAGGCAGAACGCGTTTTAGCCAGAGAGAAATAAATATTTTTGAAAATAAAACGAATTTCTTGATAGTCAGTTTAAAAAAAGATTAATAGCTGGCGCCATTGAACGGTGAGAAAAGGTAAGTACAAAATCTTTAAGCTAACATTCACACACTGAGACACCGAGGGAGGCAGAACAATGGGCATCAATAGAAAGGTGTCCAATATAACAAACGGTTGAGCTCATCCAAAATGTTGACGTAGCTTTCAAAAATTACAATAGAGGCACGGAAGTTTAACTAGCTGGCCAGCTGCTTTAACAAAAGGAGCTAACTTAGACACTGCATTCGGAAATTAAATTATACATCAAGGTTGCTCTTTGTTTCGAGCTATTTGTGAATTTAAATTGAGACTCCTGACAGCAGGCACATACATCGAGGGAACCTTTTTCATTACCATGAACGTATAACAGCAACAGTAATGATAATAATAATAATAATAATAATACCATGCTCCAGTGCATCACGAATCAGCTTGACACTATAAAAGAAGACATAAAATCCAAACTAGAAGAAAGTTTTAAAATCAATCTCTTGAGAGTACAGGTCACTAAAAGGATAACAACGTAATATGCAGAGTTTCGGTACGCACCAGCCGGCCGGAGTGGCCGAGCGGTTCTAGGCGCTACAATCTGGAACCGCGCGACCGCTATGGTCGCAGGTTCGAATTCTGCCTCGGGCATTGATGTGTGTGATGTGCTTAGGTTAGTTAGGTTTAAGTAGTTCGAAGTTCTAGGGTACTGATGACCTCAGTAGTGAAGTCCCTTAGTGCTCAGAGCCATTTGAACCATTTTTTTGTACGCACCAACGAGCTACACTCCTTCAGGAAGTACGTCAACTGCTCGCCTGATGCACTTAACAAGAAAATTCAGCAAATAACACAAGCACGCAACAGGTTCCTGATGCGTGCTCAAAACGGCATGAAACTGCTTAACACAATTCAGTGACGGGCACACTCGCTAAGATCTTTGCAAGGCACAGAAAACACACGTGTGAGGTGCTACGTAATGAAAATTAAAGGGGCTCAGGAAACCTGTTTAACAAGTTCAGATCGAAGCCGAATAATGAAGGCAGATGTTCACCATAAAAATTCTAACAGTTTTCAGATGAAACGAAATCCCATGCCAGGTTCACAGTCGTCAAGTGATTGAGTGGCTAGTCGCTCGAATTCAGATGAGTGTCTCAGCATTAACAGTGCTGAGAACAGGTTACGGTTTCTGCCCCAGTGGTCAGTCCAGGGGGAAGGTAAACACGTCTGCAGCAACAGCACACCCCGATCAGCAACTGTGCCCTCCAGAGAGGAAATATCTTAACAAATGACGTGCACGTTCTACTCGTATACCGTCGCTTGAAGCCACACTGCCATCCCCACCCCCCTTGTGGAAGCGCGTCAACTGGTTACCCAGAAACCAGTCAAAGGCGTTCTCGCACACCAGTTGCTATCTATATAGCACGCGTGCAGCTAGAACTACACACTTCGTCCAACGATGTTCTAATTTGTTGATCCCTTCAGAATAATAGGAATTGGCCAAGTCTGGAAAATAGCTATTAGTTGCTGCTATCACCTCTTCGTTTGAATAAAATCTGTGTCCCGTCAGCCATTTCTTCAAATTGGGGAACAATTAGTAGTGCGAGGGAGGAGGGAGCCAAGTCTGGAGAATAGGGGGATGTGAAACGAGCTGGAATCCTATTTCCAATAATTTTGCGACCACAACTGCTGAGGTGTGTGCTGGTGCATTGTCGTGATGGAAACGAACTTTTTTTGCAGTCCAATGGCCGGCGTTTTTCTTTCAGCTCGGATTTCAAACGGTACAATAACAATGAATAATATGCACCTGTAATAGTTTTACTCTTTTCCAGATAGTTCATGAGGATTATCCCTTTCGAATCCCAAGCGACAGTCGCCATAGCCTTACTGGCCGAAGGAATGGACTTCGCCATTTTTGGTGCAGATTCTTCCTTGATGACTCAGTGTTTAGATTGTTGTTTGGTCTCAGGAGTATAGTAATGTTTCCACGTTTCATCCACAATGACGAAACGACGCTTAAAGTCTGCAGATTCTCCCTGAACAGCTGCACTCCATCCTTGCAACACTTCACACAATTCCGTTTTTGGTCAAGTGTGAGCAATTGGGGAACCCATCTTGCGGATAGCTTTTTCATGTCCAAACGTTTATGCAAAATATTATGTACCCGTTCATTCAAGATGCCCACAGCACTAGCAATCTCACGCACCTTAACTCTTCTGTCGTCCATCACCATATCATGGATTTTATCAATGATTTCTGGAGTCGTAACCTGCACAGGGCGTCCAGAACGTTCATCTTCACTTGTGCCCATATGGCCACCCCAAAAATTTTGAAACCCCTTATAAACTCCTCTAATCGAAGGTGCAGAGTCACCGTAATGTTTATCAAGCTTCTCTTTGGTATCCTGATGGCGTTTTGCCTTTCATAAAGTAGTGTTTAATCACCACACGAAATTCTTTTTCGTCCATTTTTTGACAATCACTCGACTGCCAAACAAAAAGAAATAGACCAATAAGGCTGACACTTGTGTAAGATGTCATGGTCTCCTGACCTTCATTGCTTACATATTCCGCGCTCACGATCATATTCCGCACATCAAGACGTTTCATTCGAACCCAAACTTGCTAAGATAAAGTCAGTGTTGTATGAATTCATGTAAACGATATGCAAATAACTAGTAAATCGCCAATGCACACCGAGATTGAAATACTCGAGGCTGGCGTACACACACACATTCCAGAAACAACAGTCACAGGAGCTTTTAGTTTTTGAGATGGAAACCGCACACCAGGGGGCCGGTCCCTTCCGAGAACGACTCAATCTATCTATGTTGGCGCGCAACCATCCATAGAGCAGACAGCGTTCGCCCGAGTGAAAGGAAGAACGATCCCATGTTAGGTTTAAAAGCAAATTCCGCTACGTTGTAAAGGAACGCCCAGCCTACGCATTCTTTACAAATATAGCAGACAGTTTCAGAGATTTTCACAGGGAGACAGCAAACGCCAAATGCTGCTGCTACAGATTTCTGGATTGGTCGTCTTAAACGAAGCGTCATTCTCCCATTTCAGAAGAGCAATTCTGATTGGCAGACGATATTCTTGATGCCTTGAGCTGAAGTAGTAATGGAAGAGACCAGAAGATATACCCCTTCACATCTGGCGTGGAGAAGGGCTGTTCTGTTGTCGCTCTTGGAACGAGAACACGTAACGAGAGTGTGTGCGCTCGTCCGTGTACTCAAAGAGCGAGGAACAAGTCTCTCCTCAGTACTTCACTGGGAGAGCACCTCTGTCGAGAGTGAATTGTAGTGTGACTGTATATTGAGTGCATGCAATTAAGTGTTGTTCACTGAGTTGGCCGCCATACTTAATGTGCGGTGTGAATGGACAGAGCTATAGTTAAACACCTGCGAGCGAATTTTTGAGTGGCATCGTGGTGGACTGGTTATCTGACTGGTGTACCACGCCAATAGTTAGATTAGGGTCCAATAGAAATCCTTGACTTCATCAAGGCATAGGGAGAGTTTGATTGGCGAAGGTCAATCCAGATAGAACAAGAATTATCTTATTTGTCAGCAGCGAGCAGCGCAGACAGCAGTCATTGCAGCTTACGGTATTGTGCGCTACAGCTCTTGCGAGCCCCGTATTTCCTCCACAACAGTACAGTTCACTGAATTTCACATGCAACAACCTTGACCATACCTAGCAAACATTCTAACGGATAATTATTCAAGTTGAGTAGGTGCAGCTCTCAGCCATTCTGCCAAGTCAATAACAATCTTAAACTTTGTATAGAAATTTCATTACCGAATCCTATCCTTGAGAGGTAACTTCATATTCCGAAAAGAACCCGGAAATAACTTGTTCAGTTCATAGCTAAAGGTGCCATTGTGACGTCTCAGAATCTTAGCAAAATAAATAATAATTTAGGTTACTTTCATGTTTTTCTTACACTAACTAGCACTACTCCAGTACCCAAGTATCGCCGGCCGGAGTGGTCGTGCGGTTCTAGGCGCTACAGTCTGGAGCCGAGCGATCACTACGGTCTCAGGTTCGAATCCTACCTTGGGCATGGATGTGTGTGATGTTCTAAGGTTAGGTTTAATTAGTTCTAAGTTCTAGGCGACTGATGACCTCAGAAGTTCAGTTGCATAGTGCTCAGAGCCATTTGAACCATTTGAACCAACCCAAGTATCCCACCAGTTACATAAGAAATTCTGTGAATTTTTGTGTCATTTCCTTACAGAGTACGACTCCAGAAGATATTTATTGCTGAAAGTTTTTCAGGCATTTCTCTTTAGAACGTTAGGAGCGTCTGTGTGACTTCTGTAGTAATGTGGGGGTGTAAATTGCATCTTGCAGGAGCCACAGGGTAAGGGGTACATCTCAGATTAATCCGTTGCGCAGAATGACAGAATAGACCAACACATACACTTGGTGTGCGTTCCTTCCAAAGATGCTACTAACCAAACATGACCTCGATAAGCGCTGGTGATGCCATCTCTCGGACTTTACACGGACTTTTCAAATGCCCCTCATATTTAAAAAATAATATATACTTATGTTACTTCCACAGGTTCTAATTAAATGGTCCTCATTGAAAGGTAAAAATTCAAGAAATCTGAAACATATTCTCATTTAAACTGTTATAATACTCTTGCCACAGTTATGTGTTTGTATGCACAATGAGGTGCATACTATATTTCGTAGGCCTTTGTAGCAACACATCATGAAACAGAAACAACAATTGCTTGCATTGATCATGTTACGGTACTAAAAATGTGCAAGTGACAGATTTTTCGTAACACATTATTTGATATTATTAATAATGTATTCATCAGGTGGTACTTCAAAGAAATAATTTAATGAAGTACAAGAAATTAGTTTGCAATCTTTTTTGGTTTAGAGAAAATAGCTGAAAACTTTCCTCAGTAATGGGCACCTTTATGGAACAAAATGGTAATTGATTCTTACATATGTCTAGTCTTGTTTCCAGGAACTGAGCTGTTGGCTTCTCGTGTCCCAGAGTCAACTACTCCACCTTAACCGATAGACGGTGTAGTGTTCAAAACAAGAAAAGCCTAGTCTTAGACTCGTAATTAACTTAGTATGAGTCCACATGCTTAGCTGGGTGGTAACGTGCTTGCCTCCCATGTAAGAGGGGCCGGGTTCGATTCCCTGCCGGGTTGGAGATTTTCTCCGCCCGTGGACTGGGTGTTGTGTTGTCCTCATTATTATCACCGCCGCGCAAGTCACCCAGTGTGACATCGAGTGAAATAAGACTTGCACTAGGTGCCAGAACTTACCCGTATGAGGCCTTCCGGCCACCGATGTCATATGCTCATTTCCAGCTAGACTTTTCAAGTAACACCAGCAGCCACATTCCGTCCAGAGCGGTGAAGTGGCGCTATTCTAACGACCAGCCCGACTGAAAACAACGTGTAGAGGGAGATCAGGTGATAAGGGCTCCTGATAACACTCGCCATGTGCAGTATGTTACTAGTTATGTGCAAAATACACCAGTAGACACGAATTATATTGGAGCATTGGAAGATTATAATCCACACAGTTACGAAGAAGTAAAAGACAGACAAATTTAACAACCATTGCAATATCAATAAAGGATGACTGATCATCTGTAGATGATCAGTTTGTTCAAAGAAAGCTAAAGGCACGGAAGCATTTCTGACGTTGCTTGTGATAATGGAGCAAGACGTAAGAAGCAAGACACACTCCAAAAGCTTAGCCATCTATAAATTGTGCCTGAGTACGTAACGTGGTGCCAGGTGTTTGAAATCCCCAGAAGAGTAAAGCAAGGAAAGGGCAAGACGGGTAATATACTATACTGCACTAGTACTCTACTCTACTGCTCCAGAGCTCGGAATAAAGAAGAGAGTAAGGCAAGGATTCAGCCTTTTGTAGGCACTGTTCAGCTGATATGTCGAAGTTCGTCAAATGGAGACTTGCCTTTTGAGAAGACGTTTACTGGTAATTCCTCGCTGCTGCGCGGTGCTGAATTACGGTTACTTGGTTGTAAATGGTACATATTTCCGGTTGCCAATGCCCACCGCAAACCAACTTCATTCAGCTGTGCAGGGAGGTTATCCCTGCAATACCCCATTCACTGCTCATCAGCGCCTCCGCCCTGGCGTAGGCAGACTGACTGAGAACCGCGCCCGACCCGACTAAGTGCTCCCATTAAACGCCCCCACAGCGACGGAATTTGCATGCCAATCACGACTCTCTGAATACCACCACGAGAGTCGGAGCTCCCGCTGACAAGACATGAACCGACATATGCCTTTTCTTACGGTTTGGGAGTTACCGCGAGTTGGATCCCGGAAACTCAAACTCCATCCAACGATGTCTGAGTCTGGTGAATGTAGCTACGTAAGGGTAAGGGAGAAAATTCTTGGACTGGCACAAGGCGTTGACATCAGTGATTAAATTTATTTCACATTGGTCTACCATTTTTATCTTCATCTAGGACATAATACACATCCCCTCCGCCCCCCCCCCCCCACACACACACACACACAAAAACTGAGTTAACGTTTCCCTCTCCCCTCCCTGCAATTTCTTGTAAGCTTCGACGTGAAATCTTTATTTATGAACATCCCGATAGCAGATATTATGGAGATCGCGCGGGGAAAAAATCCTCCAGATGCGAATAACCCAAGAGTTCGCAAACTTTTTCTCTGATGGAACACCTTAGCAACCCTAATACTTTGGGGGAACACCGCGTTTATTTCGAAGGTTAATAAATTTAATAAAACTTTTCAAAATGAGAAACTTGCTTTATTCAGTGACTGCTTAAACTTCAAATCATAACTGTTTCTGTTGTTGTGGCCTTCAGTAATGAGGCTGGTTTTATGCAGCTCTACATGCTACACTATCATGTGCAAGGTTCTTCTTCTCCAAGTAAGTACTGCATCATACATCCTTCTGAATCTGCTTAGTGTATTCGTCTCTTGGTCTCCCTCTACGATTTCTACCCTCCACGCTGCCCTGCAACACTAAATTGGTGATCCCTTGATGCTTCAGAGCATGTCCTACCAACGGATCACTTCTTCTAGTGAAGTTGTGCCATAAATTCTTTTTCTCCCCAATTTTATTCAGTACCTCATCATTAGTTACGTGATCTACTTACCTATTCTTCAGCATTCTTCTGTAGCACCACATATAAAAAGCTTCTATTCTCTTCTGGTTTAAACTATTAATCGTTCATATTTCACATCCATACATGGCACACTCCATACAAATACTTTTAGAAAAGACTTCCTGACACTTAAATCTATACTCGATGTTAACAAATTTCTATTCTTCAGAAACGCTTTCCTTGCCATTGCCAATCTACATTCTATATCCTCTCTACTTCGACCATCATCGGTTATTTTGCTTCTCAAATACCAACACTCAATTACTATTTTCAGTGTCTCATTTCCTAATCTAATTCCCTCAGCATTATCTAATTCAATTACACTATATTCCATTATTCTCGTTTTGCTTATGTTGATGTTCATCTTATATCTTCCTTTGAAGACACTGTCTATTTTGTTCACCTGCTCTTTCAGGTCATTTGCTAACTCTGACAGAATTTCAATGTCATCGGCCAATGTCAGAATTTTTATTTCTTCTGCATGGATTTTAATACCTGCTCCAAATTTCTTTCTTGTTTCCTTTACTGTTTGCTCAATATACAGATTGAATAACATCAGGGATAGACTACAACCCTGTCTCACTCCCTTCCCAACCACTGCTTCCCTTCCATGCCCCTCGACTCTTATAAGTGCCATCTGGCTTTCTGTACAATCTGAAAATAGCCTTTGGCTCATTGCTTTTTACCCCTCCCACCTTCAGAATTTGAAAGAAAGCATTCCAGTCAACATTGTCAAAATCTTTCTCTAAGTCTGCAAATGCTAGAACGTGGGTTTGCCTTTCCTGAATCTATCTTCTAAGATAACTCGTGTGGTCAGTATCGCCTCACGTATTCCTACATTTCTACGGAATCCGAACTGATAGACCGAAAGGTTGGCTTCTATCAGTTTTTCCATTCGTCTGTAAACAATTCGTGTTAGTATTTTGTAGCCGTGACTTATTAATCTGATACTTCGGTAATTTCCACACCTATCAAAACCGGCTTTCTTTGGGATTGGAATTATTACATTCTTCCTGAGTCTGAGGGTGTTTCGCCTGTCTCATACATCTTGCTTACCAGATAGTAGAGTTTTGTCAGGGCTAGCTTTCTAAGGCTATCATTAGTTCTAATGGAATGTTGTCTACTCCCGGGGCCTTGTTTCGAGTTAAGTCTTTGATGCTCTATCAAAGTCTTCAAGCATTATCATATCCCCCTTTTCATCTTCATCTACGTCCTCTTCCATTTCCATAATATTACCCTCAAGTCCATCGGCCTTGTATAGACCCTCTATATACTCATTCCACCTTTCTGCTTTCCCTTCTTTGCTTAGAACTGGTTGTGTATCTCACCTCTTGATATTGATAGAAGTGGTTCTCTTTTCTCCAAAGGTCTCTTTAATTTTCCTGTAGGCAGTATCTGTCTTACCCAAAGTGATATATGACTCAACATCCTTACATTTTACCTCTAGCTATCCCTGCTTAGCCATTTGCACTTCCTGTTGATCTAATTTTAGAGACGTTTGTATTCCTTTCTGCCTGCTTCATTTACTGCATTTTTTTATTTTCTCCTCTCATCAAGTAAATGCAATATCTCTTCTGTTACAAAGGCATTTCTACTAGCCCTTGTCTTTTTACCTACTTGATCCTCTGCTACCTTCACTATTTCATATCTCAAAGCTACCCAATCTTCTTCTTTTGTATTTCTTTCACCAATACTTATCAATCATTCCCTAATGCTGTCTCTGAAACTCTCTACAATCGTTCTTCCAGTTTATCCAGCACCCATCTCCTTAAATTATCACCTTTTTGCAGTTTCTTCAATTTTAATCTGCGCTTCATATCCAATAGATTGAGGTCAGAGTCCACATCTGCCCCTAAAAATATCTTACAATTGAAAACCGGGTTCCTAAATCTCTGTCTCACCGTTATACAATCCATGTTAAACCTTACAGTGTCTCCAGGCCTCTTCCACATATACAACCTTCTTTCATGGTTCTTAAATCAAGTGTTATCTATGATTAAGTTATTCTCTTTGCAAAATTCTAGCAGGCGGCTTCCTTTTTAATTTCTTACCCCCATTCCATATTCACCTACTACTTTTCCTTCTCTTCCTATTCTTACTATCGAATTCAAGCCCCCATGACTATTAAATTTTCCTCTCCCTTCACTATCTGAACAATTTCTTTTATCTCATCATTCATTTCTTCAGTCTCTTCGTCATCTGCGGAGCTAGCTGGCACATGTACTACTGTGGTAGGTGGGTTCGTGTCGATCTTGCCTACAATGATGCGTTCACTATGCTATTTGTAGTAACTTACACGCGCTGCTATTTTTTATTCATTATTAAACCTACTTCTGCATTAACCCTGTTTGGTTTTTATTTATAACCTTGTATTCACCTGACCAGAAGTCTTGTACCTCCTGCCATCGAGCTTCAATAATTCTCACTATATCTAACTTTAACCTATCCGTTTCCCTTTTTAAATTTTGTAACCTATCTACCCTATTAAGCGATCTGACATTCCACTCTCCGATCCGTAGAACGCCAGTTCGCTTTCTCATGCCCCACCAATGGCAAGGTCCATAGTTCATAGGGAGCAAAAATGACACAGAAACATAATACAATTTAAAGAAAAAAGTAAGAGAACTAGATTTCCATGGAGCACTTACTCAGTTCCAGCGAAACACAGTTTGGAAAACCCTAATTTAACCTGATCGAATTACGTGTGTCATAGGGATTCTTTAAATCTAAACGACAATCATATTAATAATCTGACTTTGTTGCATTCCATTCATCTCTGTCAGCAGCAGCAACTGAAGTTTTTATAAAGAATTTTGAACAACAGACATTAAGAAATGCGCCACTAAATTCAGGTTGTTGGCTCCACGATGTAGACGATGTGGACATGATCCCAAAATCAAATTCATCTTGGACACAGTGAGGTAGCTATCCTGTTCGTAGATGAACTGACAGTACTGTATGGCTCACGATACCTAACAGATGCCACTCCACCCCACCTCCTAGCCTACAAGTAAGCACTGGCCAATACTCTATCTTCACGTGCTTTCGGTTATCAGATACATTAATAGTTTTGAATCGGAAATGAATATCTTGAAGGAGACACTGAAGGCCAATGGCTATGATAGTTTGTCCATAGATAGGGCCTACAAAGGAAGTAGTATTAAATTGTGCTGGTACGATGAACGAGGAACCGACTTCTCATTCTGTAATGTTACCGTTTGTTTCTCTAGTTACAGACTGCATAAGTAAAATTCTTCCGGAAAAGTGGTATTAAGACCACATTTTTCAGTGAGAAGAAAATTAAAGACTTTTCGGCGCAAAACAGGCACACCTAATCACCTCCACACTGCAGGAGTCTATGAAGTGACTTTTATCTGTGACTTAGTGTAACCAGATAAAACTGAGAGGATAATGAAACATCTGACTGAAGAACAGAGACGCCACACGTCTTAAAACGAAGTCTGAAATCTGCGATAGCGGAACTTCAGGCGAACAGGGACGAGAACACGGATTTCAACAGCTTAAGTGTCTATCAAGAGAAAGTCATTTATAAAAGGAATGTACGTGAAAGGACTGAAATATCTAAGAACGCACGTAGGGTCAATAATGATAACCGATATGGTCTTGAAGCTTCGTGGCCTTGCTCCATGAAGGAAGTCGACACCCACGCACGGTATGGAAATTATACAAACAACTACCAGGAGCCATTTCTGAGACGCGACAATAGTATTTAGATAAATATTCCTCTCTCTCCCTTCTGTTTCTCTGCCTGCTATCGCTACCTACGCAGTGACGAAAGGCACGCAGAAATCCCTCTCCTTCAGAACAAGTGCTATAAAATTCCTTCTCATTAGAAAACCTGTCAGTGGTCCTTGATTTTCACCTTTTAATCATATTATGCAAAATATACTAAACTAACATAGATCAAAATACGCGGGTAGTAGACACTGCCCCAAAGGGACCTCTACTGAATCTTTAAGAAGAGACAGAGATTGCTGCTGGGGTAGGGAAAGCCACTTGTTTAAACTTTTCAATGAACAGAGTCATTTTGGACCCAATGCCTATTTTCTCTTGTATGGCAAGCTGTTGCAGGTCTTTTATTGTGGCAGAGATCTACTCCTTCCTCTGCCTTCCACGCTTTTCTTGCTTCGCTTTTGGAGAGTCTGTTGTGCCCGCAGCCTTTATATCGTGTTTTGATATGCTGCTTTCAATACGCTTATTTCTGTGTTGGACATGTTACAGATTACTTCCAGGCACTCCTTTCTATAATTGTAATAGTAGTTCATTATCATACTCTTGTTTAGCCTTGTACTTTTTATTAATTTTATTCCTCAGTCTGTCCATTTTCATTATCTCTTGGTCACGAGCTGCCAGCGGTTCCTCAGATCTCTCGGTATCCCCCCTGTGCCCGCCCGCCACTTTTTTATCGTTTAACAATCCGATGTCCAATTTTACCGTACTGCAGATGGCACGCATATTTATTTACAGCTACCCTACGAAAGTTAAAGTAATATTTTCCCCTTGATTCATGTTATAACTTTAGCTCCCTTGTAACTGAATTTAAATGTTGCGTTTCGCTGTATACAGATGCAGCTGCTGCCAGTTAATTTTAATGTTTCGTATATGGCACATGCATTTATTTGTAGCTAGCAGAATATAAACTAGTACTGCTCCTTCAACACTCGCTCCCTTTCAATTGCATGTTATGTATTCAATTTAGTTGTATGCAGACATACTCTAAGATTACATTTCTAACTTTGCATTACGCCATTGCAAACTGTATTCGGCCAACAACATCTAGCTGCGGCCCCCCTAATCTCTTTGCTCCGGTGTCAAAGCACACAACGCAAGCGACGACTCGGAATTGCGAGTTACTATTTTATCATTATTTTAATTCATGTGACAGTGCCACTTACCGGTACATATTTCAATTGTTTTCTCTGATAACTTCCTGAAGACAGTTTTGCTATATTCCTAGTCTACGTCGGGCCGTATGACGAACGACAATTAGGTTAGTTTCCCACCGCCAGACACGTTTCTGGTTTGGAATCTCATTGACTGGATTAGAATTGTCTGCAGTGATGAGTCCCCTCTCCCGCTGAGCAACGATGAACAGCGCAGACGTGTCTGGGGGCGTCTCGTACGGCAGTGGATTACCATCCTGACTTGCCCGCCATATGACTCGACATCCAGGAATGACGGTATGAGTTGCCATTTCTTTTCATAGCAGGACCTCTTCGGTTGTCATTTACGGTACTCTTACAGCACACTGGTACATCGAGGATATTATGGAACCCGTATGTTGACCGGCTGGTGTGGCCGAGCGGCTCTAGCCGCTTCAGTCTGGAACCGCGCGACCGCTACGGTCGCAGGTTTGAATCCTGCCTCGGACATGGATGTGTGTGATGTCCTTAGGTTAGTTAGGTTTAAGTAGTTCTAAGTTCTAGGGGACTGATGACCTCAGATGTTGAGTCCCATAGTGCTCAGAGCCATTTGAATCATTTGTGTGAAGCTCTTTCTCTTCAATAAATTATATATTTTTTCTGAAATTATAATCATTTGTTTGCCTTTTAGATGTAAATCACATCTACTGATTTCGGTTCCGTTTGGATCTACATCTAAATCTGCATGGATACTCTGCAAATCACATTTAAGTGCCTGGCAGAGGGTTCATCGAACCACCTTCACAGTTCTCTATTATTCCAGTGTCGTATAGCGCGCGCGAAGAACGAACACCTATATCTTTCCGTACGAGCTCTGATTTCCCCTATTTTATCGCGGTGATCGTTCCGCCCTATGTAGGTCGGCGTCAACAAAACATTTTCGCATTCGCAGGAGAAAGTTGGTGATTGGAATTTCATGAGAAGATTCCGTCGCAACGAAAAACGCCTGTCTTTTAATGATTTCCAGCCCAAATCCTGTATCATTTCTGCGATATTCTCTCCCATATTTCGTGATAATACAAACGTGCTGCCTTTCATTGAACTTTTTCGATGTACTCCGTCAGTCCTACATGGTAAGGATCCCACATTGTGTAGCAGTATTCTTCCTTCGTGGTGCTGGTGTTTTTCCCTTACAGAGTATGTTACGACATTGCTCATTACAGTTGGTAGCCTAGCATTAGGTACAATTTCTGTAACCTATGCCCATTTCTGTGTTTAGATAAAACTGAAGATGCTCAAAACGATCGAATCCGGTTGAGCTGTGGCTGGCTCGTGTTATGCTTTGCATTAAACAAGGGTTGCTATTCTGTGATTAGTCTCCCGCGGTTATCGCGATTATGCTGTTATCCTCTCTCTCTTTCCGCGAGTCACAGCAGCAGCGTGTATCGATATTCGCACCCTTCTACTATCTTTGGCCTGGCGCTTATAGTTTCGGGCTGTGCCGTGTGCAAGCAGTTGGTCGGTTGGCGTGGAGCAGCGAGAAAGTCTCCGTGGCGCGTTTCTGGCCGGGGCCGCTGGCCACGTCCACGCGCGGTCGGAGTGTGAGGAGCTGCTCCCATTGCTACCAGGTCCGTGGCTCACCTTTCCCGGACACGAAAGTTGTGTCTTTACTTAACCTACCAGCAAGCCCCAACTCTTCACATTGTGTCGTATGGATTTCGTTGTGGGCTGTTGGGACATTCCCGCTAGCAATAACGTGTGTTTTCGAGTTGGTGATATTCTAGCCGCCCTCCCGTTGAGTATAACTTGATTATTTTGAATTGAAGTGCACCAGCGGAATCTTCTGCCTTGTGGCCGTTATCGTGCCGGCTACCTGCCCTGCCCGCTGACGTAAATTCAGGCAGTGTATTTTCCTCGTCAAGTTGTGGCTGTCCAGCACAGCGTGTAATTTGACAGCTGAATGTGTAATTCGTTGTGGCAACCGATACCTTTGACGTTCCATTGAACTCCCTGTCTGGTGGAAGTTATCCTGCCGATTGATCCGTTGACTGTCTGTCAGTTGGGTTGTCGTCGGATTGAGAATTGTTCGGCCGACTGCCTGTCTCACCTAAGCGAACGATAGGGTTTGAATTCCAGGCCGACCCTTGGAAACTTGTGAGCGCCGTTTGATGTGCTGTTTTTTTTTTAATTTTTATTTGTCCTTGTTGTTTGTTTACGTATGACTTCAAGTCGATTTAAAATTAGAGTTGTTTTGCCCTTAAGGTGTGAGATTGTTTGGGCCTTCAGCCTGATTTAAAGAAATTTTAGGATAATGCCTTCTGCCTTTTAAAATTCAAATTCCTGTTTTGATCTTTTTAAGTCATTGGCCTTCGGCCGATTTCAAATTAAAGTTGTTTTGCCTTAAGGCTTGAGATTGTTTGGGCCTTCAACCTAATTTACAGAAATGTTTTAAGATAAGGCCTTCTGCCTTTTAAATTCAAATTCATGTTTTTGAGTCTTCAGCCGGTCTTAAATTACAGTTGTTTTGCCCTTGAGGCGTGAGATTGAATGGCGTATTTAGCCGGGAATTAAGTTCTAAAATTAATGTTTGGCTTGCTCTGTTTTTAATGTTTTCTTTACTCTTGTAATGTTTGTCAAATGAATAAAATAGAACGTTCGAGTGCAACTGACAGCCACTCATATTTGCCCATTTCCACAAGCTAAGCTATCTGTCCTGCCGTGCAGGTATAGCAGAGGATTTCACCGGTAATTGAACAAATATATATTTGCAATAAAGAGATAAAAAGTCTTGGTTGTTTGCGGCATCATGCCACCATGAATTGGAAAAAGCAAATAATTGTCAGCAGTGACTGTAGTGGAATTTATGAAAATTTTATAACATTGGATCGCTGTCACATTCACAGTGACTACATCACCCCTCATTAATCATATTTGTTTGATCTTCGTTTGCATTTTTAAAGCTTGTGGCTGACAAGCAGAATGTTTATACCGTTAGCAGTCCACTGCCTGCCCATATGGCAGGTAGATAGCAATAAAGTAAAAAAAAAAAACTGGTCTTCGGCTTTAGTAAACAGTAGCAGAGTGATGCCGAGGCAGAATAACGGCGGCACGCGCGTGTTTCGCAGGTGGCCGATCAGCGCCTGACGGGGATTGCCCACTGGCTACCCTGTTGCCCGCTCCAGCGACATGGATATCCAGTCGGATAGCGACGCGAATTCACCCAACGAAACCTAAGAAGAGGCGCAGACACCAAATGACGTAAACTCACACGACTTCTACGAACGACGTTTAGCAGTCATCTGCCAATAAGGCTCAGTTAAAAGAAGAAACAGGTCAACGCAGTACACGTCGTACGATCAACTCCTAGAGACAAGTAATTTGTGCTGTGGTGTTCAAACCGTGAAACAGAGCTTTCTGGCATCTTTTCAGAAAACGACAGCAAACCAGGATCCCGCAGATCGTTCTACAATACGAAGAAAGCTACAGAAAACTGTACGACAGGCTGAAAAACGAGAGAATCCATCCATTCACCGTAACGCTGGCTGCATGGGATATACTAAAACTGGTCCTCACGAAAACGACTTATTGGTGTGGTGATACAGGGCTTTTTACTGTGTCAGTTATCACAGTAAAGACATATGGTAAGTATTATGTAACAAAGACAATGTTTATAAGATTGATGTTGTTTTGAAAACTACAAATGTGGGTATTTGTTTGTTTCAATTTGTTCCATTAGGGATACAGCAGCTAAGTGGCACTCGAAGGGATCTTCAACCTTACCAGAAGTGTTGACGTTGCCGGACGCAGACTACAGAGAGCGTACAAAATCAATCGGAAGTGATATTCAATATCTGACTTGATGATACTAGGAAAAAGTGATATAGGCCGTCAGAGGCCGTGAATCCTCATACAAAATAGTCGGGACGTATCCGTGAAGAACCTCTGAAAGTTTGTTGGTAGAGTTTTGGCTTACCCTGTAAAAACAACTGATTTGAATTAACACTTCACGGAATTTTTCTCTGTGACATTTATCAGTCTGGAGATTTCTATGAATTACTCTTTCCTCGTCATGAGGAGATTAAATTCCGATAGCCGGCTAAGTACTTTATTTGGCTGAAATATGTCACGGAGACGTCATGGTGTCATGGGAATTCATTATGCCAAAGAGATTATGTAGATGTCTATGACTTGTAATGTTCCCTGGCACCACACACATTATTAATCAAAGGAAATGACATTTGATTGTACTATGTACGCTATGAAGCAATTCGTATGTACTGTAATTGTTTAGTAAAAAAATATTATTTAATTTTGTATAAAGGGCATTCGTTATTATTGTAATATTTTCTGTAATAATATTCTCGATGTATTTATGATTGTAATATCTCTATACTCATAATGTAATTACGAAATATGTCAATATCTGCAATAAGAAAAATGTAAAATACAGCCGCAGAGGGGAGTAATGTTGTAAGATTGCAAAGAGACATTAACGGTCGGCAGTGGTATAAATAGGAATACATAATGTGCATTCTTTGTCGTCTTCCTCGAGAGCTGAGAGAGAGAGGAACCTGTGACGTAGCATTTTATGAATGAGTGAATTTCTTTTGTCTGTATCTATCTTTAGCCGCCATTAGAGGAGAAATTACAAACTAATGTAAGTTTAATTATTGTTGTAGTCTAAATACATTATAATTTATCAAAATTGTGTATTACTAATGTAAATTAGCTTGCCCATGTCATCTATAATATTTCTTTAAAGAATTTTCAGCATTTTTAGCGATTATCGTTGGTGTTGCTGGGCTGTGCCGCGACCGAACGATTTGCAGCGGCGGCACATTTGAAAAATTGTTCCGCTAAGAAAAATTAACCAAACCCGTAAATCGGGAGCAGATAAAATTAGCAGTGAATTGCGAAAATATTTTTCTTTTACCGCAATCCTGAAACTGACGGAATTTATTACTGGTTTCACATTTGTGCATTCATAGGCGGATAGTTAACGTTGAAGTTTAACAATCTGTTGGGTCTTTCAATTTCTAAAGCAAATAACTTAAACGTATAGTGAAGTGTGTTTCATCAATGATAATTAAACGTTCAGGTCGGCTTGGCAATATTTAACCATTTTCTGCTAACAGAGACAGTCTTGTGTTCCATAGCTAACGCCGGGAAAGAATTCAGTAAATATTTAAAAAACCACTGCATTTAGAATATGTGCCGAGGCCGAAATACGTAAAAAATTTAATTTATACAATTTTCAACTAAATGTTCTTAATCAGTTAATATGAATTTATCAGCATGAGAGGGTTCACTAAGTTTCACGTATTTTTAAATGTGCTTAATTCTGTCTAAATGAATTTTTATTACCACACGTAAATAAGGGGTTCTACAACAAAGTTCGTACTGAAAGAGCAAATAACAAAAATAATTTAAAGTAACATTTCTCCCCTCCATTTTCATCCACTTTCATTCATTTTATTTCTTTTTTTTTTTATTTCATTAAAGACTGAAGGAGATTGCTACCGATCATAATGCTATTTCTAGTCTTATTCCATTCCAGGACTGGAAATACAATGTCTTTTACTTTGGTGCCTTTTCTCGCCTTGGCGTAAAATATTCGGAGCGCCTCTGTGAGTCAGTCGTGGCCAAATGTTAATGAAGTAAAGCTGCAGGTAGAAGTCTGTAAAGGGCAGTGGTGATATACAGTGAACTGCGGTGTACAGTGTTGAACGAAGGGTTCAGACGTATTTAATTGCAGTAGTAAGTCGTCTCTTTTACGTTGTTGCCTCCAGTACAAAATTTTTGAGGATATAAAAAGTAATATTGTTTAGTAAATATGATAGTTATGAAGAGCGAGATTGTGATTCTTGTAAGGGAAGTGAAGATACAGCAAATGTGTTGGCTCATACTCGAGTATCATTAGAAAGGCAAAAATGTTTTTATTTCTTTAGAAATGCAACGGAAAAGACAGCTAAAATTTTAGATTCTAACTATTTAGATCAATATAATATTTTGTAAGAAAAGTGTCCTTTTTTCATTGCAAATTCATGTGGATCGATCACTTCCTTTAGTCTTTGTCATTTTTATACAGTCACTTGTTGCTTGGAAAGTAATTTTATGCATTGCTTAATATTTAAACAGTAAAGTAACTATTGTGAAATACAGATTTTAAATGAGTACTCTCTACATAGAGTAAATGTGTTTTATTGATTTTCTGTTGCATATTACTATTCTATTAATCCAGTAGATTAACTGAATAAGCCACAACTAATAGGAAATTTACTAGATTTTCTTACGCACAAAAGAACGTCCTAATATCAATGTTTTATGGTTACCTGGATTTTAATATTTTGGAACAGTATCTTACAATGTTATTATATCTGTTTACATTTTATTATGGAAAGATTCAGCAATTCTGACTGAAAAAAGTGTTGACATTGTACTTGCTTGAATCGTCGTGGTTTTCACTAAAGTAAAGGGGTAAAGTATCATGTCCAGTTCAGAAACTTACTTTTTAGTCCAAGTCCAAAATTATTTTTCACTAGTTGTACTCGCCATGTGTTGCCGCGCCTCTATTTTCTTTCTAAGTAGGTACACATATACAATGCACACGCATATGTTTCATATTGTATTCCATACAAATATGTATTTCACGTACACTTAACATATTTTAGACAAATTTCTACACATGTTTTGTCCGTTTGCTTAGCGGATCTTGCCCTACAATTTCATCTGATATGTGAGGAAACTTGTAATTCTGGCAGTAATTGTCGTTTCAAGCAAATGGACTGAGAGGCCAATTGTCTGATTATCTGCTGATTGTACCATGTGGCACTAGAAACGGTATTCAATTTATGTGTGGCACTGTTTTGTTTATCTACAAATCTTGCGCAGCTAGCCCATGTTTCTTAGGCGACGCAACACACTGTACTGAGTGAAAGTGTTTTATATGAAATTGGGGAGATATTAGTATTCGTTCGATAAATAGTATTTATGTATTATTCATACACGCGTACAGAACCAGCGTGTGCAGTAAGAAGTTTATTTCAAGAGAAATTTCCCGAAGTTCAGTTCCCTAATCGGAGTACGATTCACCAATTGGTCAATAAATTTCGTGAAACGGGAAGTGTTGTTGACAGGAACAGCATTCTCGATAACATTGGACACTCGCTGAGAATTTCTCCTGGAAATTAAGTTCGTGTTTTTCAGCAAATAGGAATTTCCTGTGGTTCTGTTCCAACGGTAAGAAGTTGCTGAAGTTACAGTGCTATAAAATACAGTGCAAGAACTTAAGCGGTGTGATCATGCAAAAAGGTTGCGGCTTTTTTAATTGATTTTGAATAGGGTGCATGACGGACAAATTGACCATCACCTGACTTCTATTTCAGACGAATAATAGTTCAACCTAAGTGGATACATTATTTCACAAATTAATCATTATTAGAGTTCTGAAAAGTCAGACGTAACGCACGAGACACATTTGCATGATCAGAAAACAGTAGTGTGGTTTTGTATAAGTGGTGAGAGGATAATAGGCCTTATTTTTTCCAGGAAAAAATTAACAGTGAGAAATATGTGGAAAACATTTAGTGGCCAATTTTTCGCCAGTTTACCGAGAGAACGTGCTTTCTCGACTTTTCAGCAGGACTCTGCGGTGGCACATACAGCCTAGTTCTCATTACAGGAACTTCATGACGTATCTCCATGCTAGAGCTGTCAATAACAACACATAACCCACTGCTCCCCCGATTTCAGCCGCTGCTATTTTTATGTCGGGGAGGCATTAAAAGATTAAGTCTGCAAATTAAATCCACATGTTTCAGATCAACTTGAAACTAACATTCGCCAAGAAATTGCTGCCATTTCTCAGAGGGAACTGCTGAGTGTAATGAACAATTTCCTAAGCAGGTGCAGAAATGCTTGAGCAACGATGGGATGCAGTTCTAGCTTCCCCTTGCTTAAAATACGTGCGTAATTTACTTTTCAAATGTTTGTGTCATGAATGTGTTATGTACGTTAGACTTAACTGATGTGGCAAGCTATACCATATTTATTTACTGCGGACCTCCTGTCACCCATCGCGGTGGCCGCAGAAGACAGCTTCACCGGCCAGCCGCACGCGGCGAAAGGGGTTGCGTGAAAAATTGTTGCTCTAGACATTCCTGTGCTATGCTTTAACGTAAGCCTTATTACCCCCAACGCTCAATCATATGGGTCCTGACGGTATCTTACTATCACAGTAAATTTTTGCAGACTGCAAGTCATACATAAACCAAGTTTGCTAGAAATTCAAAAAATGTTCAAATGTGTGTAACATCGTATGGGACTTAACTGCTAAGGCCATCAGTCCCTAACCGTACACACTACTTAACCTAAATTATCCTAAGGACAAACACACACACACCCATGCCCGAGGGAGGACTCGAACCTCCGCCGGGACCAGCCGCGCAGTCCATGGCGCTAGGAATTCCTTGAGGCGTTATAGAGATATACTCATATGTCACAGTCTTTGCGCTCATACCCTTTCCATAGATCTCTAGGGATGAAACGTCATCGTGAGTGCCTCCAATAAGTTTAGCGACTCCATAATACATAGTTTTGATGCTAATATCGGTCGTCATCGAATATTTTTACGTCACATCTTCTCACCCCCATTCCCACGATACTTGTATACAAATAATGAGTCATGTACATGCAAAATTTATTTGAATTTTCTTCCAGACGTTCCTGACTTAAGCTTCTATGTCATTACCTTTCACCGCCATCCCTATAGGTGGCAGGTGGTTCTTACCCCCACACAAACTTTTGCAGATGTGAGTACAAAACCTCGTCAACATTTCACTGTCGTCGGATGCATGGTGTAGAAACGCAAAGGGGAGTAACCAACCAGTATTCATTTTTATATATTAGATTTGTTTTTTCTGGACTGACGACCATGTATACTAGTAATTTAGCGTTTTTACAGAAGGGTTTTCGTGATGCAAATATGTACTGGCTCCAGCCTCAGTAATAAATACTGGTACTGTTGTTTAGTGGATAACACAAAGCTATCTAACCGATAACGCAGGTAAGAGTGGATTGTTAGCAAAAAATGGTATGACAACGGCCTCAAATATACTTGGGAAGGGGGGGGGGGGTGCTTCGGAAAATCACGATAGTCTGTTTAACATTTTGTATAGGTGTTACAAAATTGTTAAAATTTTCCGACGCTAAAATCATCAAAATAAATCTCTAGTCAGTGATAGTTTCATCAAACGTAATAATCGATATGTTTATATTTTGCTGTACTTTTTTTATGTGTTTACGCATCTGTTGTAACTCAAGATAGTGGCAAAGTGGCAAGAGTTATCAGACGCGACTTGGCACTCTTGAGGTAAACCTCAAAAAGAAATGGCAATAACAAGCAAGTAAAATGGATCGTTCCAAAGATCACTGCTCCCTATAAACATAAGCTCACACACGCTCGCACATATATAGGCGGTTGAAAATATTTTACGAGAATTTAATCTCGTTTAAAGGAAAACTTAACTATGTAAATAGGTTCGTGCGTACAGAGTGTCCCAGGATTAGTAGTCATTATTCAGAGATATGACAGGAACTATTATTCGAAGCAAAAAATTGTGGTTACCGTGTGCTCAAAAGTGTACACTTTTTCATCTTCGCTACTGTGAAACAAATCTCTTTACCAGCAAGGTCGTTGCTTTCCCTGTTTTGAGATGTGGTGATATGGAAGAACATATGAAAAAAAGTCCAGTAAACATGGGCTCAAAGTGCGTACCTTAAGAGCTATGAGTAGTCGTTCGTCTTCGCTACTGTTAAACGCATATTTTCTACTGGAAAAGTGCTCATACCTCTTAAACTATGCATTTTAGAGCCCATGTTTACTAAAATTTTTGTTTCTAACGATCGTTCCTGTCATAGATAGTCGAGAACGAAAGTCTCTAAATCAATCAGGTGAACTTGTCGTTCTGAATGTCTGTTATTAAAATCGTTAAGACGAGCGCCTTGTAAAAGAAGTCTTAGACTAATTCCCTTAGTGCCGCTGGTTGGTGCTGCATCGCTCTGCCGTTTCTACGAAAGTAGCCCGTTGACAACGCGCGTAACTTGAAATAACACTTAAGCTCATACACCGTATCACAGTTCTTCCAACACTACATCAAATTCACTGGAAGTGTTGCAGAAGCAGGCCTCCAATTTTTTGCAGCCGGTCGTTAATCGCATTGCTAAGAGGACCGAGGCATGAAGCAGGGAGTGAATGCTGAACGCGCCCTCTCCATTAGTGGACGCTTTGGATGCGATCAGGTAATTCCGGATAAACGTCGGCGAAAAGTATGGAAGCGGCCATTTGCACCTGACGATTCTCGCACGGCATTTGCAGTATTTACTGTATTTAGTCTAATGTCCAGCGCAATCAGCTTTGCATTAGTATTAATGAGGGCTTGCCTATATCTGAAGTTATACGTACGGAAACTGGTAGGACCAAACGCAATGAGACAAATTTTCTCGAAGAATCGCAAATCTATGTTCACCGTAATCGCAAAAACTTCCCATTGAAGCCCTTTCCAATACAAAATTGTTCTTCGAAATGGAATAATCCCGGCGGAAAAACTTAATTTCCGGAAATCTCATTTAATGCTGGATATCGTTCCTATTGTTCCTCTGTGTTACACATAAATAATGCACAATATGGACCTTCTGTGCTATCATATTTCCTAGTTAATCTTATCACATTTGTGGTGAAAATTGCATTTCACGTGAAACATATTGCTGTGCGCTGGCAATATATGAAATTCAGAAGCCAAGCCGACTAACACCAATTTTTTTTTAAAAGTGTGAGTAATAACATGGTTGACTTGCATCACTGAATATTTATAAGCGGCCAAAACGGCTAACTCGACTTTTAAATGTTTTATCGCTAGAATGGGCTATCTGCTCTAGCAAAGGAACATTTTACCAGTGGTTTCAATGGCCCAAGTGATTAACTTCATGGCTCCATGACAGCAGATGTAGAACCGACTTTAGGTTACAGTTTTGCAGATTTTCTGTGTTTTTCAAGATTTACAGTGTTTGTGTGCGCGATATTTCTTAAGTTTCTTTTTTATTTCGAACGAGCAGTATCGTATGATGAGTGCACACAGTAGTGAAAGTGACATTTTTAGTGAAAAATCGGTCTTCGGTTCCAGACTTCGTACCAACTCCGATTTACATGTAAATTATAATAATTTTTCATTAGAATTACGTAAAAAACTAAAGATTTTAAATAATTTAAGCTGTTAATGAGGTTCACCAATGTAATAATAATGATATTTTAGTTGAGCAAAACAGTGACTCTGCTCTTTCAGATGTTGAGGTTAGGCGTACGCCGGACCCTATTAGACCATAAACGCAAAAGAAACCGTGGTAGCTGGAAGAGGGCGCGTCAGAAGAGAAAGAGGCTTCCTGGTGAAACGTATAAAACTAGATCAGGCAATACAGTCGTTGAAAAATTCTTCAGTGATAAAAAGTGTAAGTGTTCAAGAAAATACAATGAAACAATATCAGAAGATAACAGGGAAATACTTTTCAAATCATTTTACAGTCTCTCTAAGCGGACAGAACAAAGCATATTTCTCAATGGCTGTATCAGATCAAGAAATATCATGACACGTCGACCTACTGATCAATCTAACCTTCCAAAAAGCCATAGTTTAGCATTTTTTTCTCCGAAACAAGAATAATGAAATTCGGGTTTGTAAAACAACTATAGGCAAATATTTCAAGTCTGATGGCCGAATTCGTAAGTCCAGCATTAAGGATCACGTGAGTTGTATTATAAATGGATGCAGAAAGTCAACCCAAGAAATAAAATAGACGATTCTAATGTTGAAAATCACATAAAATAATTTCGTGCTTACTTCAGCCAGTACATGACGACACGCAACCCTAATACAAAATATTTGAATCCGGACCTTGCTATAAGGATTTATATCTGTTGTGGGATGGTGAAAAGAGAAAAGCAAAAGACACCTATAAAAAGAGAAAATGTACTACAATCAGCTTTTTAAAGCACGGCTTAGAGAGACAAGCCAAGTGTGTGACAGGTTCTAAAATAGATTTCTCCTGGCAAACGAAGATGAAAGGAGAGTGATAGGAACAGAGGAGGAGCTGCATATAAGAAAGACACAAAAGTCTAGGCAATGCTTGAAAGAAGAACACTCCGGTTTACTGCGTGCTAACTTTCGATCTACAAAAGGCTTCGGATTTCGCAAAACTGTCAACGTGTGTAGCCTGTAGCAAACGAAAACTTTGGTGTTCACTTGTTGAATAATTTAGCAGCTCACCTATAGTAATGGCCCGAAACTGAGGGTTCGAGAGGTTCGCAGTAAATAATCTCTTGTCTAATGAAGCACCTGACTGTCAATGGCCATAATGTTAAACGGACTGTCATGTATTATGACTCATGCGGTGGTCAAAGCCGCAACATCAAAGGTGTTCTCTCTCTTATGAAATGCTTGCAAAATCCGAGTGGTAACACTGAACCTATTGACTTAGTTACTTCTGTCTGGACACAGCTACTTTCCGAACAATAAAGATTTTTCTTTTATTGAAAATTGAGCAAAACTAGTAGCCACATCTTTTCATCTAGGGACTGGCATGATACTATTCTTAGGTGCAGGAAAACAAACAAGAATTTCCTCTCGGAAATAAATCATGAAAGCTTATGTTCAACGGAAAACTTAGAAAAATGTATCGCCAACACGAAAAAAAAGTGTTGAGGTGAAACTGTTAACGGACTGACAATGAGATGGGTCGAGATTGAGAAGGCTTAACCATTTGATATCAAATATGGAACTACTTTCTCACCATACAGTGACCGATCGATAGTTTTGACAAATAAGTATAAAATATGCAAGCGAAATGGATGATTGTTAAAATTGAAATATTATTCTGATAGCAGAAAAAGTGATGAAATCTGTAATTATTTACATTTGGTAAATATTTCGTCTATTATTACTAAAGACTATGACAAGGGTGTGTATACAAGAGAAACCATGTAATCACTGGCTACTATCATGTAATATATATATATAATCGTACGATAAGATCATCGCGCTCTGTTCTTTTCGTTTTTCTCTCTCTCCGTTTTGTCTGGTTGCTCCGTTCGCTTGCTATTGATCAGATGTACTCAATGTAAGTAATAACGTATTGCTGTACTCAGGTCTGTTATTCTGTTAAATTTGATTTATTCTAAAATAGACACTTACAAGTAAATGTGGTTACATGTTCTCATTTATAGAAATGTAATTCCCATTTGCCACATACTTGAGTTCACTTTTAGCATACGCTGCTGCGGGGAGGAAAGTAACATCTCTGGTCTCCTTAGTGTTCGCCATTACCCAGAAATTTCAGTTTTCAATAGTTATTTATGAAATAGCGGAACCTAAAAAGCACAGACAGTTATATTATAATCCTATAGGAAATCTGAGATCTATTACAAATATTTTTATACATAAGGTATAACACTGACGTAGGTAAAACGTCCAGAATGAACTACGGTTTCGCTCCTGGCTTAAGGCAAAAACATTAATTCTCAATTTATGCTGTTGTAAAAGTGAAAGACATTGAACCTTAAGAGAAGTTCTGACTTTTGGAGGATATTTGGCATAAATGAAACTGTGTTTTTGTGGTGTCTAACTCATACTTTACGCGCACGTAGGTACAGACGCATAACGTCGCAAGATTGTTTTTGTTGCATAAACAGACTAAATTATTTTCACTTTTACCGGAATACTTTTAAAGACTTAAACTCCAATTACCTTCAATGTATAAAGTACTGAGTGTAAAAGTGGACAGATATTATCTCTGTGGCCTATGTGCAGTTGAAAGGTGGCTACACTGAGCCACAGCGCCAGAGATTGCGCCAAAGAGTATTATTCAGCCGCCTCCACAGTGCCTGTCGAGGTCTCGTAGTAGTCAGTGCTTGTTAAGAACTCGTAGCAGAGAGTGCTTGTTGAGATGTGCTAGTGAAAAGTGCTTGCTGAGATGTGATATTGGAGAGTTCTGGTTGAGGTGTGGTAGTAGCGAGTCGGTGTGGAGAGATTGTAATGTTTAGAGTGCTTTTCATCAATATAAACGAAGGTAAAAAAAAAAAAAATTTCTTTTCTCTCTCATTATTTCAGTGTCCTAAATAATGCGTCATTACAGGTTCAGTCAACAAAGCATCTGGCGTGTGTTCTTGTATTAGAGTGTAATTCTGGGTTTCTTGCGCAATTATAGTATTTCTAATTTTTTTATCACGTCAGTATAAATGATATTTAAAATTTCTTGTCTTGTTGAAGAAGAACCGTGCCAGATGTGTACGTTGAGTCACACTCCCACACACAGAACAAATACACTTGTGCTTTGGTTTCGTAGGTTTTATAGTTGCTGGGGACTTAATTAATTAACTGTGTTAACGAAAATTTTCTTTCATTCTTTGTTGTTATTCTATGCAGTCAGATTGCGTACAAATACTAGTCAGGGCCAACCGTTTACGAGACCTGCGTAATCGGACTTACAGCTACTAAAAATGTAAAGAAGTATTTTCATTAATAATAATTAAGCCCCCATGCACGTGGCGACCGCTGCTTCGGATCGTCCCTTGGAATTCTTCTGATTGTAAAACTAGTAGACAGTAGTATTGTTATAGTAATCTGTAGCTTAGTAATTGTAGTCTATTTTGCATGTGTAGATTTGGTAATTGTCAGTCTTCTAATGGTATTTTTTCTCAGAATTTGATTTGTTGTCTTGTATACGCGTTTGACAATTTAGTGCAATTATTTCAATTGGTCGATTAATCGTGTTTGAGGGAAACATTTCATGTAAATGGTATTGTTGGAGATAAAGAGTCATTGTGTGTAATTTTCGTACAGTGACGAATTTTTTATGTTTTGTAAATGATTACGCGGTCAATGAAACAGGCAAAAATGATGAATAGTCAGAATAACGAAATTGTTGACATGGCGAACTCGCCAACACAGGACAACAGTATGATGAATAATGGTGTTGAAAACAATTTAATAAGCAGGGAAAATAGTCCGGAAACAGTTCAAAATTTTTCTCAATCAGAAAATTCACAGATTACGGGGTTAACGACAGAAGATTCTGTAATAGTATCGAACAAAGATAGCTTTACAGCTATGACGAAAGAAGTCGATTTCGCGGGAAACGTTAAGGGTGAAAAGAGTTTCGAACCAGTTACTATGGAGCAGTTGATGGGTGCTATATTAAATTTGGGATCACGAATGGAAACATAGTTTGAATCACTACTAGGAACAATTAGAACTGAGATAAAAGCAATGACAACACGGTTTGACTCACGAAGAGGGATATGTTTCAAAAACATGAAAGATGAATCAAAGAAAGAAATTAGAGAAGAAGTACAACCGATTTTGAATGCTCACAATAATAGTTTAATTTCAACAGAAATCAGACAAGAGGAACAGGACAGAGAACGGGAAGAAAAAGATCGCGTGATAGTACAAAAATTTTCAGAGTTAAATTTACAATGTGCACACGATAAGGAAGAAATAATTGAAAGAATCGAGGAATTCGTACCAAATGACAGAATAAATAACTTAACACAATAGTGTGAACAGTTAACTACTAAATGTGACAACACCGAAACCCGAGTCGCGACATTTACAGAAGACGTAAATAAACAGAAAGGACAATTAAGTGACTCATCGGAAAGAGTTGAGGAGATCTCAGATAAATTGACAAGTGTTAGTTCAGCAGAGGGCTTTGAAGAAAATAATTTGTTTCATTTACGGGATGCAACAAGAGAGCGCCAGGCGCGCGAACTTGACAATAATCCACATTGGGACTGGCACAGACGCGGTAGGTCTTTGTCGCCACGAGGCGAAAACATTGACTATAAATACTTTTTGACTGTTCGGAAATTTAAGATCTTCCGCAATTCTAAGAATGACATACATCCATGTGCATGGTTAGATCAATTTACGTACGCACGTCCACCAAACTGGCCATTAAGTCACAAACTGGAAATTATGTGCGGCTATTAATGTCCTCAGGGGATTCACTACTCTAAGTGAATATGTGCCGTAGCGTGCATAGGGCCCCGAGCTGTAGTGGTGCTATTTCCCCTTTAGTTTTCTGCACCGCTGCCTACTCTTTTACTATTCTTTGCATCCGTCAAACCAACTCTTCGACTATCAATCTATATAGAGAGTAAGTAAACAATAACCGGATATGACTATTTACCTAAATGTGATTTCGGAAATTACCGTTTGGACTTACTGTATCTTCAGCAGCATTCATTCGTAGCTTAAACGAAATTTTACCTGTTTATCTTCGTGACAATATTACTTCAAATGTTGACGATATTTTTATTGCTAAACGTTCTTGGAGTGAGCATAACAAAATTTTGGATTCATTATTACGTATCTTTGCAAGAGTTGGCATTACTGTGAACTTGGAAAAATCTGAATTTGGTCGTTCACAGGTGAAATTTCTCGGTCACATTATTTCTACAGAAGGTATTCTTCCTGATCCAGAGAAACTAGACGCTAATCGTAATTATGCTGTTCCTAACACAAAACGTGACGTTCGTAGTTTCCTTGGTGTCTCTAATTTTCCTAGACGCTTTCTTAGTTTGGACGATTTGGCCACACCACGTTTTTGCGATCTATCTGGAAACTTCTTTTTAAACGAAAATCGGTCGACAACTCTGTTTGGTTCGTTTGTATTCCTGATGAGTGGGTTAATAAACTGATTTGGTATACACATTTCAGTTATGCACACTTTGGTCCCAGAAAATGCTTTCATAAATTACGGGAAAATTGCTACTTCAGTAATATGGAAAAACGTATTCGATTTGTTCTGGCCAAATGCAAATTATGTCAAAAGGCTAAGCCGCCAACAATTTCTCACAGAGCACCGTTGTTTCCTATCATTCCAGCGAAATTAAAGGACATGGCTGCAGTCGATTTGTTCGGTCCAGTAGTTCGTTCTACTAATGGTTTTGCGTACATTTTCGTAGCAGTGGAGTTGACATCAAAATATGTGTGTTTTACACCTTTACGCAAGCAACAGCTCGATCAGTATCTAACGCTTTCATCAAACATTTTCGTAAAGAAGTTGGTCATGTTGATAAGGTTATATCAGATTATGGATCACAGTTTCGTTCTAAAATTTGGCTTCGTACTCTACGGCGTCGTAAAATTAAACCAATTTTCATTTCACTTTTTCACCCTCAATCTAATGCTTCAGAGAGATGGATGAAGGAAATCAATAAATTGTGTCGTCTTTATTGTCATCAGAATCACAGAACTTGGGATCAGTATCTTCATATTTTTCAAAACATTCTTAATGAACTCCCTAATGATTCAACTTCTTTACCGCCTATACTGATATTAAAAAACAAAGCACCGACAAATCGCATTTCTGAAATCGTTGCTTTTCCGCCTTCACGGAAACTGCGGCATTCTGAAGTTGTGAACCTGGCTCTACAAAATATTGCATCTGCGGCTGCTAGAAGAGAGAAATGAGTTAAACATCCTGGTCGCTTAAAAACTTTTTCAGTTGGTCAAAAAGTGTTAATTAAGTCTCACCGTTTGTCTCACAAAGGAAAGGGCTTGTGTCGCAAATTTTTTCTGCGTTATAACGGTCCATATAGAATTCGCAAAATTATTCATGATAACACTATTGAAGTAGAAACTCTTAAATCTCGGCGCTCTAAGGGAATACATCATATATCTAACGTTAAAATTTTTGTGGAATGATATACTTTTGAAAAATTTTTGTGGAATGACATAGTTGTGAGAAACTAACAGCTACATGTAAACACGCAGAGAGTACAAGGATACCGCGCTGTGTTTTGGCGGCGGCATATACTCAAAGCAACAGTCAAGTTTGCGCGCCGCACAAGGCAGTCGTTGACCGCAAACAATTGCTTCCTATGTCACGCGCCTACAGCTGATCGAGCGCTCAGTGCGAATTCACTGACAGCCGTAAACAAATACACAGTTTAATTTCTCCGATTAAATTCAGTATAAAGCTATAGTGACTTGATGAATTATGTTATTAACATTCAGTATTTTTCAGGATACGATTCCATAAAATATTTAAGAACTTCAGGTAAATTCTGTGTGTCTCCGACGTTAAGAGGACTTGCTATCGAGAAAATTTCAGAAAGAATGTAATTTCCAAGAAGAAACTAATAAACTAAAAAGGTAACTATTAATTGAGTTTATTTTTCAGGTAACATATTTCCACTTAGGTACGTACTTTAGACGTAGTTTGCTGCTCGCGATTACGTGATTCATACTTTGTGCTACATTTCATGTTCTATGAAATTACTTGTGAAGCGATGTGCTTGCGTACGTTAACTGATTTTGACAATGATTATTAATGAACTGGGTTGTAACTTGTGTATATTATGCATCGCTTGGTTGCACTGCTTTTTCACTGATGTCATATTTTTTTATTATGTGCCTGCTGTGCTTATTTATTTAAATTATAATTGTAACCTGATTAATTGTGCTGATGTGGTTAGGTATGTGATTTATCTGCTTGCGCCTTCATGTTTACTTATTAAGATGACATATGAACATTTATTTGCTTATGCTGATATGATGCTAATGACCTGTTTATTACGTAAGATATATGTTTACTGCTATGCGTATGGATTGCATATTTATACATTTCTGTTTGTCGTCACAACTACTCTTTAATTTGGTATATAGAAATTCTGATATACTGTGTACAAACGTAGAGTTTAGGTCACACTATTGTATTAATTATAGATTGTTCGCTTGGCAGAGGCTCGTTGTAGGATTTGTGCTGCATCCACTTGTTGACATTCTGTTCTCTACTGGTATATTTACTCGCTATTGCTTGTTTTGCTTACGCTCAGTGCCTTATATTTTTAAGATAGGAAAATGAAATGCTATAATTCGACATAAACGACATTAGTACAAGAAACTTCATAGAAGTCACATGAGCTGGAGGTTTTGTGAAAGCTGTATAAATGTATGCTAATAGGAAGGAAGCGAACAACATGACATACCAAAACTGGGTTTAGACCATTGACAGTTATTACACTGCATTTTTCGTGAGCAATTGAAATAGGAAGTGATACATGACACAAGAAATACTCCACATGTTTGCTTCTGTTTGCCATAATTCTTGAAGTGGTGTACACACTGTGAAATATTATGATCATTCACACTTCGTAATCGTACTTAATTACTGAGAGTTATTCGAACTCAGTCTGTTAGAGGTCATGTATGCATTTCTTTTGTTTATAATTCATAATGAGTAGAAGATTTGGGTCAGATGGATTACACAGAGGTTGTGTGTTGACAGGGTGTCTTCGGATTGTATGGGATGATGAGGTTTGCATTAGGATTTTATCTTTACTTGTTCGAGGAGACTGATTAGAGGAAAGAGTTGTTGTGGAAGTGAAATGATATTGGTAATAAGGTTTATATGTATCGACGTATTGAAGAGATACTATTGAGGTATTGAGATTATATGAAGTTGATGATTATTGGAGTTTTTGTGGACAAGAGGTAAGGTAAATGATGATGAGGTTTGCATTAGGATTTTATCTGTACTTGTTCGAGGAGACTGACTAGAGGAAAGAGTTGTTATGGAAGTGAAATGATATTGGCGATAAGGTTTATATGTGTCGACGTATTGAAGAGATATTATTGAGGTATTGAGATTATAAGAAGTTGATGATTATTGGAGTTTTTGTGGACAAGAGGTAAGGAAAATGATATTGATGATAAGATTTACATGTATCGACGTAAGAGGTATTATTGAAGTATTGAGATTATGTGATGCTGATGATTATTGGAGTTTTGGTGTATAAGAGGTAAAGTAAGTGAGGAGCATATTTTTTTTTTGTTGGTCTATATGGAACAAGGAGGATGAAAATAGCAGACTAGAACACTAAAGTGGAAGGAAGATTGTCTACACACACTTTGTTAAATCAATAAGCAGTACATTTTTTTTCTTTTTTTGAAGAGAGGAAGTATTTGCATATCTTGGCTCACTGACAGTTGTTCAGCAACCGTACATTTTGATCTGGCTTGGCAAACATTGGTCTGACATGATGACTATGTCGTTGACTTAACTATTATTAACTGTTATACATTGCTGCCACTACTACTTGATACACATGATGAACATCAAATTCTGACAGAATTGCATTTACACAGTTAACACTATTCAATTACACAGTAGTACTTAATGTGGATGGAAGATGAGTGAGTGTGTTTTGTGTGTTTTCCTTTCCTAATCCTACCCACCTATCTCCTAAATATTATTTTATTTGTTTGTAGTGGCTTGCACTGACACCCATAATATTATAGGTTTACTGATATTTGTGTATTTGTAATAGTTAATATGACAATTATCTGACATCATTTGTGTGTTTGTTATGATTTGTATGTTTAGTGTAAAAGCATTTGTATGTGGATTCAAACTACTGTTCATGCCTGAACTGTCTGATTAGTGATGGTGAATATTATGAACTGTTACCTGCACTTTTTCAACATAATGGGTGCCACTTATAAATGATTAATTTCTGCTGATGAACTGTGTGATTAGGATAGTGAATATTATGGACTGTTACTTGTACTTTTTCTACATGATTGGTGCCACTAGGACAAGTTTAATAAACTCTGATGAACAGTGTGATCAGTGATAGTGAATATGATGGACTGCTCTCTGGACCTGCTCATCATTGCTAGGTGCAACTGATGGACTGCTTCTACTGAAATGAAGTCACTTGTTGGTGTCTGCACCTGTCAACATTACTGGGTGCCACTGATGGACTGCTTCTACTGATATGATGTCACTTGTTGCTGTCTGCACCTGCTCAACATTACTGGGTGCCACTGATGAACTGCTTCTACTGAAATGATGTCACTTGTTGGTGTCTGCACCTGTTCAACATTGCTGGGTGCCACTAATGGAACTGCTTCTGCTGAGAAATGTGACTTGTTGCTGTGTGTACCTCTTCAACATTGCTGGGTGCCACAGATGGAACTGCTTCTACTGAAATAATGTCACTTGCTGCTGTCTGCACCTGCTCAACATTGCTGGGTACCACTAATGGACTGATTCTACTGGAATAATGTCACTTGTTGGTGTCTGCACTTGTTCAACACTACTGGGTGCCACTGTTAGAACTGTTTCAACTGAAATGATGTTACTTCTTGCTGTCTGCACCTACTCAACATTGCTGGGTGCCACTGATAGATTGCTTCTACTGAAAAGATGTCACCTGTTGGTGTCTTTTTTGTATAAACTGATTTTTTGTGTATTGTGTGAACTATTATGTAAAGTCACATGTAGGAAAAGAATTTGTATTGCTTACTGTATTTTATATAGTAGGTTATTGAAAGGTCAGTGCAAAGCCAAAATTTTAACTAATTATGTGATATTTAGGTATTAATACTATCTGTTATTTTTGTCTGTATTTTTGTGGACGAATTTGGTGGTATTTTCACCACCAATGCTGGCAAAAATACCATCAAATTCTGGCCCGTGGAGGAGGGGCATATGAAAGGTGGCTACACTGAGCCACAGCGCCAGAGATTGCGCCAAAGAGTATTATTCAGCCGCCTCCACAGTGCCTGTCGAGGTCTCGTAGTAGTCAGTGCCTGTCGAGGACTCGTAGTAGTCAGTGCTTGTTAAGAACTCGTAGCAGAGAGTGCTTGTTGAGATGTGCTAGTGAAAAGTGCTTGCTGAGATGTGATATTGGAGAGTTCTGGTTGAGATGTGGTAGTAGCGAGTCGGTGTGGAGAGATTGTAATGTTTAGAGTGCTTTTCATCAATATAAACGAAGGTAAAAAAAAAAAAATTCTTTTCTCTCTCATTATTTCAGTGTCCTAAATAATGCGTCATTACAGGTTCAGTCAATAAAGCATCTGGCGTGTGTTCTTGTATTAGAGTGTAATTCTGGGTTTCTTGGGCAATTATAGTATTTCTAATTTTTTTTATCACGTCAGTATAAATGATATTTAAAATTTCTTGTCTTGTTGAAGAAGAACCGTGCCAGACGTGTACGTTGAGTCACACTCCCACACACAGAAAAAATACACTTGTGCTTTGGTTTCGTAGGTTTTATAGTTGCTGGGGACTTAATTAATTAATTGTGTTAACAAAAATTTTCTTTCATTCTTTGTTGTTGTTCCATGCAGTCAGATTGCGTACAAATACTAGTCAGGGCCAACCGTTTACGAGACCTGCGTAATCGGACATACAGCTACCAAAAATTTAAAAAGTATTTTCATTATATTTAATTAAGCCCCCATTCACAGTGCAAATGTGTACTAATTACAACCCACGCCTCTCAAGTTTATAGACGAAGTATTAAACTTTCTGATCTTAAAGAGTGTACAACCTTTACACTTTTATAGCGTACAACACTTTCAAAAACTTTTTGTGTCCACAACAATAATAATTTCTCATTCCAAAAGACACTAACAAACTAACCAAATATTTTCCATTAAGACACTACTACTAGAAAAGCTACTTGGGAAAATTAGTAGTATCCGCAAGGAAAGTGGAAACAGACATCCTTTAGAAATCGTAGCTAATGTTCCACATGATGTTCTTTATACCACATCAAGACCGATCTCCATGGAAGAAGAGAAGGGTGTTATTGACCTCCTGAATTTTTATATCTCATGTTCATCACAACTGTTATAAACACTTGAAAACTATAAAAGGTTTTCTTGCAGGACGATCCTGTCAATGATGACGACTGCATCACTTACGCAGAGTAGAGGCAACTTATTAAGTTGTAATTTGTGTTTTAGGCAATTTTTTGTTTGTGGTATAGGCTTTTTGTACTTGTATTTTAAGTACTACTTAATTACTTGTGACTTCTTCGCGTAAAAGGCTTTTGTTTGTCCGCATTTGTTTCATAAAATTACTTGTCTACAAATCACTCAGAAAATTTTATCAACACCTTTCACATGGGAATGTGACTAACTCCATACAAAGTGGCTTTTATTATGGGGGAGAGAGACATTGAAAGTTTTTATATATTTATAAAGCGTTTCTAACGTAAACTTAATTGTAAGAAACAAAAATGAGTTTATTCTAAATATGCTGAAAAATCATAGAGGCTTTTTTACATAGGTAATAACTTTAACTGTCTGTACTGAACATTTTCATTTGATGGAGTTAGTCAGCCTGGCTTCTGAACGCCTCATCAACGCTTTTATTTACATTCCATAGAAACATAATCTCAGAGTGCCCTGTGTCATTTTTGCAGGATTATGGGATTCCGCTTCTTGGCGTATCATTCAGTTGCATTGTTGTAAGTACGTGATAGCGATATAACTGCTTTGTTATTTTCGAATCATGTGCTGTGAATTCAATCATGAATACCTTCTAGAAGCCAGTATTATAGGAATTGCAGATATATGTCGTTCTATCGCATCTGAGCCATTTTTGATGTTGCTGTAATATTTGTATTTTCATTACGTTGCAAATTTTCTATTATAAGAAGAATTACGTTGTATTCCAAATTTGGAACACAAAACTTCAACTGTAATATCTATATCTCCACTAATAATAATACTGTAGAATAGTCGTGTTTGTACAATGTAAACGTCCGCCGGCAACAGCCTGCAAGTGATGTAGGGAGTTTGACAGAACATACTAGTAAAAAAGGTACACTACTGGCCATTAAAATTGCTACACCACGAAGATGACGTGCTACATACGCGAAATTTAACCGACAGGAAGAAGATGCTGTGATATGCAAATGATTAACTTTTCAGAGCATTCACACAAGGTTGGCGCCTGTGGCAACAGCTACAACGTGCTGACATGAGGAAAGTTTCCAACTAATTTCTCATACACAAACAGCAGTTGACCGGCGTTGCTTGGTGAAACGTTGTTGTGATGCCTCGTGTAAGGAGGAGAAATGCGTACCATCACGTTCCCGACTTTGAGAAAGGTCGGATCGTAGCCTATCTTGATTGTGGTTTATCGTATTGCGACATTGCGGCTCGCGTTGGTCGAGATGGAGTGACGGTTAGCAGAATATGGAATCGGTGGTTTCAGGAGGGTAATATGGAACGCCGTGCTGGATCCTAACGGCCTCGTATCACTAGCAGTCGAGGTGACAGGCATCTTGTCCGCATGGCTGTAACGAATCGTGCACTCACGTCTCGATCCTTTAGTCAACAGATGGGGACGTTTGCAAGACAAGAACCATCTGCACGAACAGTTCGACGACGTTTGCAGCAGCCTCGGAGACCATGGCTGCGGTTACCCTTGACGCTGCATCACAGACAGGAGCGCCTGCCATGGTATACTCGATGAAGAACCTGGATGCACGAATGGCAAAACGTCATTTGTTCGGATGAATCCAGGTTCTGTTTACAGCATCATGATTGTCTCATCCGTGTTTGGCGACATCGCGGTGAACGTACATTGGAAGTGTGTATGCGTCATCGCCATACTGGCGTATCACCCGGCGTGATGGTATGGGGTGCCATTGGTTACACGTCTCGGTCACCTCTTGTTCGCATTGAGGACACTTTGAACAGTGGACGTTTCATTTCAGATGTGTTACGACCCGTGGCTCTACCCTTCATTCGAACCTGCGAAACCCTACATTTCAGCAGGATAACGCACGACCGCATGTTGCAGGTCCTGTACGAGCCTTTCTGGATACAAAAAATGTCCGACTGCTCCTCTGGCCAGCACATTCTCCGAATCTCTCACCAATTGAAAACGTCTGAGCAATGGTGGCCGAGCAACTGGCTTGCCACAATACGCCAGTCACTACTCTTGATGAACTGTGGTATCGAGTTGAAGCTGCATGGGCAGCTGTACCTGTACACGCCATCCAAGCTCTGTTTGACTCAATGCCCAGGCGCATCAAGGCCGTTATTAAGGCCAGAAGTGGTAGTTTTGGGTACTGTTTTCTCAGGATCTATGCACCCAAATTGCGTGATATTGTAATCACATGTCAGTTCTAGTATAATATATTTGTACAATGAATACCCGTTTATCATCTTCATTTCTTCTTGGTGTAGCAATTTTAATAGCCGGCAGTGTATTTTTAAAAACTATGTCTATCTGTTTGTCAGTCAATTTCAGCATGCTTATCTCGAAACAACTGGACTAATTTTCATGGGGTTTTCACATGTTACTTCAGCGAAACTTGGGGCGAGAAATAGGCTCTATTTCATCAAAATCGGATCACGGCAAAAATACATCTTAATGTAAAGTTTTAGGAGTCTGTTCAATTTAGTAGTTGGCATGTCTACCTCAGAGACACGATAATCAAGGCATAGTTCACCAAAGAACCAGCAGATTGCGCTTTTAGTTTCGTAGTACAGCAAAGAATCAATCGATAGCGTTGTTAGCTTTTTACCTCAGTGACTGGAATATTTTCTAAAGTTTAGGACACTGACATAATTAAGTGTCACAATCTTATCTTTAGCAATACAAAATAATATCGAATTTGCTTGGCTAGTATATACGGATTTACTGATTTTGTTTTTCGTACTAAAAACTTAACAAAATTACTTTGCTTCTTTCGATAAGTTGTATTTATATTTGAAATATTGCCAGGAAAAACGACTTCGTTGAATTTTCTTTGTTATTTTACACCTACTTATTACATTTTAATTTCAACTCGTTTACAATAAAAATGCCTAGAAAATGATCGAGTCGTTCTCAATACACTAGAGAGGCTAAGTGACTGGGGACTATGCGGTCTCAAAAAGAATCCACTGAAGATGCTGAGGTGAGATTTTCTGCGGCTGAAGAACATCAGGTTTTAGCACTTCTTAGGATACTTCTTTCGAAAGCGAGATGCCATGTAGCTCTGGTCGAGAGTAATATGCATTACACCGCTTCTTAGAAGCCTTCACTCATAGAAAAAACGGCCGAAGTTCTCAGCGTATTCGAATAAATTTCTCTCGATCTCTTAGCTGCAACACTGCTGTCAGCGCCATAAATTGATTCGAGCACCGGAGACTTTTACCGAAAGATTGTCTCGACTCAGCGCTGATCGAGAGCACCATACATTGTCTCGCCTCTCGGACACTTTCATCTAAAGAGAACTCCGCCTAAATTCTCAGCGTGTTTGCGCAGCTGCTTCATGGTCTCTCAGAAGCAGTGACCAGCGTGTAGTGCAACTAAACTCTGATCGTGAACGTCATTCATTAGCTGCGCCTTAGCAGCATGAGAAGCACAGTTTTGATACAGTTTTCGAAAGTGATGACTAGGACCAGTGGCGTTTCGAATTAGCTAGGGAAAATTATGAACGTATGCGCCAAGGTCATGTGAATTTTACAATCAGTGAAAGAGGAAGAATAGATTAATTACATCAGGCGCAGACAGAACAGCACCTAGCTCACTGGTCGATTTCGACAATTGCTAAATAGATTGTCAGTGTCCTCTGAAGATTCAGAAAAACCTCAAGAAATAGTTACTGAGTATGTTTAACTTGCCTGGGCTAGTAAAGAACTCATTTGCTTGAACATTAATCCTATGATTGACTCACATTTGCTTCAGTTGGTGGAATAGTCGTAATTTGCACGTTTTGTGAGGTTCTGAAACGGCAAAAAGATAGGTATGGAACGTGTTGCTTGAGTGGAATAGTGCACGTTGAATTTTTTAACAAACTTGCTTGAGATTTTAATATTCTGTTGAATAGTGACCGTCGATAACCGCAATTCGTTTTGGATAACGACCGTGCATACAATAATGTATTTTGGAGCGAGACCAATAACAGAAGGACCACCCATGCCCACCTTTAAGGTTCAGTGTCGACTTTACCAACTTATCGGTGCTTTGCTCCCAGAAAAATGAGCCAAGTTTCTACGGATATATTTTTCCTGGTAATTTGTGCCGTACGGTACTGCAACTTAAAGCCCTCATTTCTTCTCTTTATAGTGATCAAATGCAAATAACAACTAAGGAAAATTCTTAGTTTCATGAAAAGGCTATAATGAAACCTCAAAACGATCAAGCTGCAAGAATTAACTCAGAAATACTTGCTCATGTTGAGGAGAAAATCTCGAATACATCTATACTAACATAGTTATGTAGCCAGATGACTCTACCAATTAGCCAGTCGAATTTTTCAACTGTCTTAGCGTATCTGGCCTACCATTACACGAAATTAATTTGAAAAACGGCGGGTGAAATTTAAGCGCACCGAAATTGGGTAACAGTACGAGGTTTAAATTTACTTCTCTCCAGCGTAACTTCATAGAAGTAGTAATCTTGCCAGCAAGTAGCGCTAGTGAGTGAGTTTTTTATCCTGATTTCTGCTTATTCCCAATTATTTTCCGTTTCGCTTTAAACGTATATAACCTCCGGTGTCTTATGTTATGCCATGACCTTAAACATAGCACAAGCACAGATGCTGCGTTTTGCTAGCATGGACCTTCGTGTCAGTTGCTTAGCATCGCCAGCATTACGTGCTCTCTCCTGTGACAGTGAAACTATTTTGAAAATACATACGGACTGTAAATCCTTTTGCCAGTACAACAAACGGTGAAATATGATTCAAATCGTGAGGTTCAGTCCTTCCACTAAAATCGTTATTGACTATTTTGGGTCGCCGATGTTTCGACATTAGAGATCGTTGCCTCAGAGGGTGGTTGCTCTAGTAAGATAATTCCGGAACGGGGGGGGGGGGGGGGGGTTCTTTTTCTGGTAGATGTCTTCATTCTCCATGTACTGCTTTCTGAATTGCACTTATTATATTCTAGGGGACTCTCTTAATTATTTTACTGTTCCATGTACATACCTTGCATTATGGAGGCCACGACGTGTCTGGGCATATCTTCTCTTCAGCGCGACCAACTGCAGTATGAGTTGAATATACGCCAGCGTGGCTGAGCTGACAGCTCGTTTGCGCCTCGTTCTCGATGGATCCTTGCACCTCACGTCTGACAGCATTGGTGAGGCAGGTTTAGCAACTGATGTTTGCTCTTCAGCCCTAGTCGAGGTCTGTCAGAATACAGCATTTCTTGAGGATAGTCAACCCGCCTGTAAATAACTGCACAGAGTGCAGGCCCAGTTTACACATTGGGACAATCGTGCCACAGGTTTGAAACAATAGCAGTAAAATGCTGAACAGATTAAATTAGTTGACCAGTTGCATAATCAGGATAAAAAATTATAGGTGGCCTTGAGTATTCTCGGCTCAAATGAGTGAGCGGGAGCGAGCGAAGATCAGGCTGGGGTTGTTAGCCAGTTATCACAGGCCTCCGAGTCAGTAGGAGAGACGATGATAAATAGGCCGGTTCTTGAAGAGTCTGCTACCTTATCAAACCCCATCATTCATTTATTGCAATGAATTATTGAACTTTTTATTGAGGATCTTGCGCAAATCGAGTTTTCCTTGTGGTTAACCGTTCGTTTCAGACACCATGCCAACGCCTTCTGTATTTCGCAGCAGGTTATCATCCAACTGCTGTATCCGTTACCTCAGGGGTTGTTGAGAACCCAAAAGACGCCAAACTGATTGATTGCAGGAAACAAATTTTTCAGCTTAAAATGTCTCCTCGTATTAAAGCGAACTTATATATATATAATTATATAATTTTTTTTCTCACGACAGTTTGTCTGACTACAATGAAAGGATCCGCATGGCAGTTTCTGCGCTAGAACTTCAGGCCACCGAGGTCGAGATTGTCCATAACGTGTTAGCATCAATGCAGATGACTGTTCGCGGGTAATTTTTCTAGCAAACCTATCTCTCCAGTAGAACTACACAGTCTGGTTGCTACCACGGAATGGGTGCGATTTGCTGTTGAAAGCCATGAGAAACACTGTGAGTTTGACTCTCGTCCTTACGGCGACCTGAGAAAGTCTCGAAGTGCCTTGCCGGTTCAGTGTAAAGACAGATTTTGTTACCGATGCAGTGATGGTGGGCTTTTAGTGCGTGACAGTCTAGTGAAGTGCGCGCCCCATCCGAACAGCTGATGCCAGGAGATGGAGAGAATTGTTAGCTGTCGGAGGCCACCCAGGTATTGTGCACATATTACACCAGTTGTAGGTCAGAGGCTACCCTATGTTTGTGCGCAAATTAACCACGAGCCTGTATGTGCCTTGTTCGATTCGGGTAGCAGAATTTCGCTGTTAGATTATCAGTGGTACCTTGAATTTAGGGCGATCTGTGGAATATCTCCCTTGCGTGCTTTATCCCAGAGATGTCGCGGCCGTTAATGGACAGATATTGCCTCTGGTAAGTGAAGTAATAAGGCAATTGTGTATTCTCGGTTTTTCGTGGCCGATTAATTTACTGGTTGTAAAGAAATTTTAGGTTATCCTGTTGTTCGGCTGCGCACAGACTTGTATTAGATAAAGCCAGTAAGATTTTTTACTTCAAATTTTGTCCTGTTGTCCATAGAGCGTTGTGTTCTTGCCAAGTGCGAGACCTGGTCAATGCGGTTCATGCCCAAGATTCCGATTTTGATTTCAGTCATCTTGGTTCATTCGAGGCCGAAAAACTAAGACAACTGCTTGCCCGTTCTCCTGAAGTTCTGACAAATAAACTGGGCGTCACCAAGAGAATTCAGCACAGGATTCCCTTGGCTGATGACGTTCCTGTGAGACAAACACCTTATACGAGATCACCACCACCCCCAAGATGCTCTTGATGGGATTGATTAATGACATGATCCGAGATGGAGTAATTATGCTGCCAACGCCCCCCTATGCCTCTCCAGTTTTTCTGATCCCGGAGAAACAAAGGGGGAGATTATTGACCTATTGTTGGCTACAGGACATTGAATGAGAATGTTATTTGGGTCAGTTCCCTTGCCGGATCTCCACATTTGTTTTACGTGGTTTCTTTACTATGTTGGATTTGAATCAAGTATACTATATGTTTACCTTAACCGAAGATTCCAAACATGTCGCTGGCTTCTGCACTGACTGGAACCTATATAAATTTAACCCCCTTCCCTTTGGCCTCTCAACCGAAGATACTTTGTTACTGAATAATGTGTTAGGGGATCTTAAATTTAAATCCGTTCATAACTATCTGGATGATGTTATTTATAGTGCTACATTGTTGAACACCTGTAACATCTTGAGCAAGTCTTGTTTCGGCTTAGGGTTGCTGGGCTCACTGCTAAACCCTCTAAGATCACTTTCTTGGGAAATTTGGTGTCAGCCAAGGGCTCCAGAATTGACCAAAAACGTACATGCGACCGTAAATTTCCTCCTCCCAAGAACAAGAAAGGAGAGGCCAGGTTTATTGGCATGGCTTTCTTTTCTCAAATTTTTGTCTAATTCTGCACAGTTGGCGTAACTTGCGTAGGAAGGGAGAAGTTTTCGAGTAGAGCGAATATCAACAACCCTCGTTTGAAGCCACCAAAGTTCTTAGTAATCCACCACTTTTGGCGACCCCTCATTTTGAGCTGCCCTTTACTGTACAGACCGATGCCTCCGATTCTGGCGTTGTTGCCGTTTTACGGGAATGTGAGGGCAAACAGCCTACGCCTCGAAGATTTTATCTCCTGCGGAGCTTAAATACTCGGTTTGAGTGGGAAGTTCCCGCGGCCCTCTTTGTCTTAGAGAAGTTTGATTTTGATGTCGAGCGTAGGGAATTCCATCTCGATACTGATAAGAGTCGTAAGTGGGGTGTTGGGGCGCCCTAGGAAGGCGGGGAGGATCGCTCTTTGGGCAGTCCATATATTGGCTTTCTGATTTACTGTCAAACAGATCAGAGGCATGGAGAATTATATTGCCGACGTCGTCAGCCGTATGTTTGAGGGAACAGTCATCGCGGATGTGGTTGCGAGGCTTAACCTGTATGTTGTGTGGCCTCTGTCCTAACTGAGGTACCGGAGCTACTTTCGGATCTAAAGCACAAATAGCACCAGGATATTCTATTCATTCTAAAAAGAGAAGGGAGAACGTTGCTTGGAGAGGAGAGGTAAGTTATGGATTAGGTTTTAGATAAAGGTCTTTTTTGCACGTCGGTCCCCTACCTCATAAGAGAGATTTTAACAGTTATATTCTAGTGGTGTTCTATGGCTTTTCACGTTTTACTTGCCTGTTCCCCAGTCAGGGAGGCGGGGGAATCACAGCAACCTTGTCATTCCAGCATTTTCCGATTTTGGGCCGCCAAAGTCTTTAATGAGTGATAACGGCCCGGAGATTGCCTCAAAAGAGCTCAGGAGTTTCTGTTTCGAGAACGACGTCTAGTACATCACCATCAGACCCTCTTTTCTGAAATAGTTAAGCTAAGTCTTTTAAGTACATGTTAATTATGGTTCTTGCTAAGGCTCAAAAGAGTTTGGACACTTCAGTTTTCTGGTTGAATTCAGCCTTTAATTTGGCACAGCATGATGCCATTAAGGCAACACCTACTTCTTAAATGCTCGCCTATCCTCTCAGTTCTCCCTCAGCTAAATTATGATCGTTGAATGAAATTCTTCAGGGCACGATTAGCCCCAATATTATTCAACGGAACTTGGTGAGAGCTTGGGTAAATATTAATGTAACGAATCGGAGCAGGCTTGCCGTTATAATCAACGGAGTTGCCCCTTTAATGCTAAGGATTGCGATTATGTTTATATCCACAATTTTAGTGTTGCAACAAGAGAGAATGAGGAGCCTTCCCGTAAATTAGTCCCCATTTTTCAGGACCTTACTGGGTACGGGAACTGTTGAGCCCCATTAAACTTTCAGTACACAACCTTGCCACAGGGAAAACATCCGAAGTTTACATTAGCTAAGTTAATCAGAGAATTTTGCCTCGGCTTCCCTTTCTCGTGGAGGCTGAGACGGGGCAGCTCTGTGGATAGCGACCCTTGCCCATTGTTTGGATTTTTGGTCATCTGTTGTGAGTCGATCGCGAAGTAGCGTGCTCTGATGGAGAGAAAAAAAGGGGTCGCTGAATTTGAGGTGTGGGCACTACAAGGCTAGCAAGTGTCTGGCGAAGTGGTCGTCGATTTGGCTGGTGCGGCAACTACTGGCGGTGTGTTGCAGGCTAGCCGAAGAGCCTAGGCGCTCAGGGGCCGTTCACGACTGTTGCTATGTGGACCGGTTCACGTATCTGCCAATTAGATAATTTGTGCTGTCAGACTTGGACTGTTGGAAATGTTTTAAGGTGATTTTCCTCTGATTATGTCGTTTTACTTGAAAACGTTTCCTGGCCTCTATATCTGCATGTGTGTTTACCCGGAAGTTGTTTTAAGTGCAGGTTACTTTTTGCTCCTGAACTAAGAAATAGTATTCGTGATTTATTGTTACGATCCGTTAAGCATAGAGTGGTGTTGAACAGTAATTGAAGCTACCCTCTCTCAGAACTGGCAATCAGTTACAGACTTCACTTTGTATTTCTGGGTAGAGGTCTTACTCGACAGCCTTGTTATCCCACCAGATATTTTTTTGGGAGTTCTGGGTGTTGCCTGAGCACCAGCTAAGGATTGACTGTAAGGCAGCCTTATAAGTGGGTATTTTGTGAACTAGTTTTATGGCAGTTGTAAAGTCTGTTTGACCCAACCGTTTTAAGATTTAAATTTCCTTGTGTTATTCACTTGAATTGGCTGTAGCCCCCCATGTGTTTGTGTTTTTTTTATTGTTTATTCAGTTGTAATTGTATCGCTGCACTTAGGATTTCATTGGGGCGTTCTGTGCTTGGTTTCGTTAATTTGATTTTGTGTGCAAGCAGCTAGTGTCTCCGTAATTGAATTATTACCAATGTATGCTCTGTACGCCAGGTGTCTACGCTAAGCTTGATTGCTCCTTCTACGAGTGAATTATTATCAGTATTATTTCGACCCTTGGGAACTGTTATCAGCTGTAAATAAATTTTGGTCATTGTAATTATTCATTGGGACTTTTGTTAATTGTTAAAATTGTTATTAATTGGTTTATATGAAACGAAGTGTTACTGATCTCTTGCACTCTACGGCATTGTTGTTTATGTCATACAAACAAATGCTAAAGTCACTTTAATTTAAATTATTGTCTTTCTATCTGAAAGCTTAATATTGTTGAATTGTTGTTTTAAAACCGTAAACTTTGTTGGAGTTTAATGAATCTTCACATTTTTATGCAAGGTGAAGCTTCCCTGGTGTTTTGGGGTGGCATTATGTGGGGTCGGCGTACACCGTTGGTGGTCATGGAAGGCGCTGTACCGGCTGTACCATACGGGAATGCCATCCTCCGACCGATAGTGAAACCATATCGGCAGCATATGGGTGGGCCATTCGTCCTCATGGACGACAATTCGCGTCCCCATCGTTCACATCTTGTGAATGACATCCTCCAGGATTACGACATCGCTCGATTAGAGTGGCCTGCATTATATCCAGACATGAAACCTATCAAACATGCCTGAGATAGATTGAAAAGGGGTGTTTATGGACAACGTGACCCACCAACCACTCTGAGGGATCTACGCCGAATTGCTGTTGAGGAGTGGGACAATTTGGACCAACAGTGCGTTGATGAACTTGTAGATAGTATGCCACGACGAATAAGGGCATGCATCAATGCAAGAGGATGTGCTACTGGGTATTAGAGGTACCGGTGTGTACAGCAATCTGGGATACCACCTCTGAAGGTCTCGCTGTATGGTGGTACAATATGCAATGTGTGGTTTTCATGAGGAATAAACAGGTCGGATATGATGTTTATGTTGATCTCTATTCCAATTGTCTGTACAGGTTCCCTAACTCTCGGAACCGAGGTGATGCAAAACTTTCTTTGATATTTTTGTAACATTCTCAACATACAGGGTGGGCGAGAAGTCCCCATAGCCATGTAACCCCTGTTTAGTATCAATTGTTGGAATCAGTTCTTGGATTTCATGCTTACGTGTTTACGCAGTCGCACTTAAGTTTTAATTTGTACCCATGGCAGATGTGATCGGTCATGGCTACACTACTAAGGAGCGCTTAGGGACAAGTGGTGTAGGTGCACGAACGACAACACACAGGCAAACAGTGAGAGAGATTATGGTAGCTTTCCTGGAAAGTCAACACTTCCGTCTTAGTGAGGACGTGCATTTGCATTTGGTAGGGTTAAAGAAAGGACGCGGAGTAGAAGGAAGAAGACACGAGAAGAAATCTATCCTTGAGTCTCTACTACGATTGAACAACCCCATATGACATCGACACGTATACATGCTTCGGAATTCGGTATACCGAGGACAACAATGCGAGATCACATGGAAAAAGGCCTTAACGTCAGAATTTTTTGATCGATGTTCGTAAACAAGTTATTGGATTCAGACCTGAATGAGCGTGTTTTAGGATGCCGTGCTCTGTTAACTCTGAACTCGTGAATTACCAGGATCGGGAAAATTGCATGGAAGGAGTAGGCCCCTCTAACTAACATCATTTATCCTTGGGTAGCAACATTCTTTTTTTAAAGACAGGTGCCCTTTGAAGAACAGTTCCGAAAATTAAAGTTGATTTGACAATATAAACATGAAGGCGTTGAATATGGTGAATGAGACACCCTTTGAATAACAATAATAAATACCTCAATCCAATTCAAGAAATAAGACCTTAACATATCGTCGCTTTTAAAATTTCTTTTTTAAACTAAACCATTATAAGTAAAGCAGTCAATTAAAATAATTAAAACAGTTCTAGATCAATTTCGTCAAAACATTAGGGAGATCTCCAAAAGGTTTACACCAAAAGATTTGCAATAAAATTAGAATAAGGATATAGTGTGTGTTAAACATTGAAAGCTAAACTTCTTCTGCGAAGCCAGTTAATCAAAAGCCTCCTGGCCGACAGCAAAATTTCGTTTTCAGCATAAGTCAGATAAGACACTCAACTTGAGCATAGGCAGCCATGACGCGCGACTGCAAACAAACAGCAAGCCGCGCTAGGAAATGCTCGACATCCGCGAACACGGTCGCAAGTAGGCTAGGCCCACGCGGCGAAAAGGCGCCGACACGGAACGCTCTCCCAGCAGCTCAGCCTGTGCTGTTAACAAACAGGAAACATAAGTTTCTGACTGGATTATACTGCAAGTAAAGTTGTGGTAACTTCGCTAACAGAAGGAGATCTATAATTTCTTCCAGGAAGAAACTCACTAGGGTCTTAACATTAAATGGAGCTCACAACATGCTTAAAAGGGCTGTAAAACTTATACCAGAGAACACCATCTTCTAAATCATCGTGAAAACAAATGTTAAAACTTAGAAGCAGCTAGTTTCCCTGCATAATAAATTTAAAACCACCAAAATTTTCCTTTAAAAACGCTAGATAAGGCATAGGCTCCTGGTACAGCTATGCGTGACAAATGGGCACATTACAAAACCATAATAATATTAACAATTCCTACTTATTTATTTATTTATTTTTTATTTTTTTGCGGGGGAGATGGGCGGAGAGAACACTGACCAACGGATTAAGACAAGTCACTTCAAAATGACACAGAGCAGACAGGGCAATACACTTGTAACACCGAAAATTCAGGATACATGGCACCTGCTACCGATATATAACTTGTTTTAATTGTATCTAAATATGTGTAATTTAAATGCTTTCTTTTAATAAGTAAGAACATTGCTTCACTGTATGTGTACATTTAGGTAGAAGTCTGTAGACTTTTCATTGTATTTATCTGTGTTTTACTGTGAAACTTCTAAGCTCTGGGAAAAAGCTAAAGGAACTGTTATTTGTATCGACTAGCATTGATAATAGCAGTGCTTGTAAAATCTTTGGGTAGGGAGTTGTTGCGCAGAGCGCGCGGAGAGAGCGAGAGACGGGTTCCAGCGCTTGTAGTGTGCGGAAGTATGGCGTTAACGCTCTCGCAGTAGGGAGTACCATTTTCGGCGGCATCGTGTACGCGCTCCGGCCAGATGTCTAGAGCAGGAGTACGGACAGTGGACGGGCGGAAGAGGCTGTATTAATTACGATTGCCCGTTCCTATAATTAGCTGTGGCTCCACAATATGCTACCGTTTTCAACAACATCAGCAGTCCCAGCAACACAGTTTCGTCTGGACTTTATACTGTGTATTTCTTTGGGAAAATATTTATACAAATCACACATGTCTCTGATATTCATTTTCAATAAAAACAGTTCTCTTGAATCTTGTAGATAATTCGTGTAATTTTTTCGTACATTCTATTAGATCCGTGTTTCGGATTCAGCTCTGGTTGGGTGGGTACTTTATTATTTAAAACGTATATTGAATACTATTTTTGTTTTCACTTGTTGAATAGTATTTATTTACAATTAATTTACTTTACGGTTCAGTAGAATGACTTTACGAGAATTTCATTGCACAGTGTTACACTTCAAAACGTCTTTTGTGTATGGTAAATCATGGAACAAGGAAAGGCGCGAAGTATCGTATTGCATTCCTTACAGCACGTTTTAATCTGCTTCCGCTTGTTCTGCGCTTTACAGACAACGCAACGTCTGTAGCTACTCCACTCGTCACGTAGGTGAGGCCCTGCTATCAGTCTCGAGGGACGTTCTGATCTTTTTCCTACGCTTGATCTACTTTTTTCTACTTTATATTTTTCCAGGATTCAAATCGCCATTTTACCACGCCATTTTTTCTTGGTTCAAATGGCTCTGAGCACTATGGGACTCAACATCTTAGGTCATCAGTCCCCTAGAACTTAGAACTACTTAAACCTAACTAACCTAAGGACATCACACACACCCATGCCCGAGGCAGGATTCGAACCTGCGACCGTAGCAGTCCCGCGGTTCCGGACTGCAGCGCCAGAACCGCACGGCCATCGCGGCCGGCAATATTTTTTCTTGCTCGGAGGTTCTGATGCCTGTTCAGCTACCTCAGTATCTATAGATTCGTCTTCTGTGCACAAATCCGAGTCTGCGGATGTTAATGGAATAGCTGGAGTAGCATGTGTACCTGACGTAGATGCAGCTACAATAGGTTTTTCATGTTCATCGTCAGACTCGGACGATGGTTCGCTTTCATCTTCGCTTACGAGAAAAGAGCTTCCTGCACATCAAATCGCTTATCTGTCATGTCACTTCTAGTAGAAACTAACTGAGCTTAAAAACACGTCACATCAAATTAGAAACAATGCCGGAAATGAGCAGTGCAACTCAAGCGGAACCGACGCTTTGTAACTGAATGCAACTGCCATCTAGTGACTCTGTTGTTAACTACGGACTTTGAAAAAGGCCCTTCGATGGTGTATAGGTAAAACTTCTACCCCAGTCGAGCGTATTGAAACTGAGAAATATGATGCGAAGCGGAACTGCTACAGCAGTTCACCGGCTGGGCGGCACTTTCGCTCCCGACTTCTACAGAATTTCACTGTAGCGAAAGGGTTAAGGCGCATGTATTTGCAAACGAAGAACTGTGCAATGAAATTGAGGATACATTTCGCACGTCACATAGGACTTCCTCAAAAATAAGTCAAAGACAACATGGATGCGTATGGAAACATGTTTACAGCATGATGAAGAACATCGCAGTATACTGGGCACTTAATACGTAAGTAAGTACTTGTGGTACAACAAAATAAATGACTTAGCATTCGATACCAGGGCGTACGGGAACGTCTCAACCACTATGCACACAAGCTAAGCTCACCGCAAAATATACTACGCACATTAAAAAAGGCAACGGTCCCTTGGGTAAAGTAGTACTCCGGTACCAGACAGTTGCTACAGTCGCAGGTTCGAATCCTGCCTCGGGCATGGATGTGTGTGATGTCCTTAGGTTAGTTAGGTTTAAGTAGTTCTAAGTTCTAGGGGACTGATGACCTCAAATGTTAAGTCCCATACTGCTCAGAGCCATCTGAACATTTTTTTTTTTTTTTTGAACAATTACGATGAGTCGACTAGGTGACGTGACAGAAAGATAGAAATGAGATATAGAGTCTGGAGTGTCCATGAAGTCGTCCGATCTGTTGCTTTGACAGCAAGGAATGTCACGCCACTCACAGTTATGTAACACGGCGGGGGAGCAAACAGTCGGAAAGAGATCCTAGCCGGACCGGAAGTGAGTGTTACACCTTGTCGGTGACAAACCGTTTCAAACCCGATAGGCGTTGCTTCCGCCAGTGAAATAAGATCCCAGTACACCAGCTGCTGAGTTTGCACAGCCTATGAAACTGCATGCAGTCGACATGTGGAGTCAGCTATCTCACAAGAGGCCATTGCCCCCAGTGGAACGTAAAGTTTCAGATCTTCAGTGAGGCTAACAACACAGGAAATTGACACTAGCTGACCGGAAACGTGTAGCATGGCCAACGAGTGAGCTACAGAGCAATAACATCGAAAACGGAGCGAAAACAATAGTATGATCAGTGCATAGGACATCGGGGGATGCGTCTGTAACCAGAGTTGCAGGTCATAGCTATAGGAGAAACAGATAACTAATCAATAAAACATCTCAACAACGAAGAAAGAGCTAATGTAAATCTAAATGTAATATAAATATCTGACTGGGTTAAACATTATAATGCGCTATGGTACAAACGGGAAACAAGAAAAAACAGATAATAAAGAACGACTGCATGGAATAGATTGCTTGGATCTTAAGGGATTGAAGATAGTTTAAAAAAATTAAAAACAAAAAATTACCTGGACTAGATATAATAAATTCCGAAATGATTAAATTAATTAACAATTTTAAGAATGTTACATTTCCTTAACGTGTGATGGTTAACATGGTAGATACCGGAGGAATGGAAAACAGCAAAGGTCATTTCAGCAGACAAGAAAGGTGAAAGAAGTAATACTCCTCAGTACAGGGGCATAGATACTCTTAATGTTGTTTGCAAAATTGACAGAAAATAATAAATAAAAGGCTACGAAATATCTCGCACGCAATCTTAGTAGAAGAACAAGCTGATTTCCCGAAAGGGAAGCAATAATACAAAACAGAGGAGAATTTTATCTGAAAAATCACCTACCATTTCTGGCTTACGCAAAACCATTTGACAGAATTCACAGTGATAAGCTATGGGAAATAGTCGAATAGTGGGGAGTACCTAGACATTTGATCTAAGTTACATAATACCTCTATAAGAAGACTTGAGTTAGAATTAACTCAGGTGAAGAGATAAAACGCAAAATGCAAATAAATCAAGGAGTAAACCAAGGGTGCAGAAAAAATTCGATATGTTGTGCCGTTTTCGAGTTAATTACCATTGAAGTTAACCAATCAGGCCATTGTGGGCCCAAACTGAAGCAGTCCACCAGACACAAGAGAGTCGAGGATAGCGCACAAGGCTGCCCAGCTTTTTGCACGGGTTTGACACTCATTACCAACCTGCGTCCAAATTGTCTATCGCTCCCACGTTCGGTTTTAGGAAACCAATGGAAGAACATGTTTCGCGACATCGTCTGTGGCGGACAGCTTGAATTTGAGCACGTATGGGCCTGGTCGGCTAAATTCAATGCTAATTTAATCGCAAGCAGCGCAACTTACCGAATTTTTTTTAACAATTATTTCTCAGCACAACCTACCCTGCAACACCCTTACAAGCTTTTCAAACTGATACTGAGCACCCTGTACATGACATGATCAGAAAACCGAAAACAAAATTCCATCAACCGTATATATTTGGAGGAATAAACATAATTAACACGATGTTACTCGCGGATGATAAAGTTATAAAGGACAGTGAAATTACAAATGGTATTAAATAAACTAAAAGCGATAAGTGCAAGCTACGATCTGACTGTATCTATAAAACCACGACACTTTTTCATATCCACACAGTACGAGCGAAAATAGTCCTGAATAATAAAAAAATATAACAGGCACCCTATTTCAAATTTTTAGGATCTGATGTATCGTATGATCAATATATGGATATACAGTACGTGGCACAGTAAGGAGACCACTTAACGGTAAGAAAAGTAAAGAAAAAGAACTGAAATTTTATAGCAGTGCCCTCTTCATTATAGGGGCCGAAGTCGGACGCATCAGAAATGAAATTTCTAAGGTCTGTGGAAGGCTACACTAGCGAAGACAAAGTTAGAGACGAAGTAATAAGGAAAGAACTAGGGATAAATCAATAATGTTAAAGGCAAACAAATAGAAAGATAAGCGGAGGGAACACATACTTCGTATGCAACTACTAAAACTTCCTAAACTAGCGTTGGAGTGTAAACCATGGGGCAAGAGAAGTACTGGAAGACAGGTGAAGAGGTGGTGAGACCGGAAGAGGCCCTAGGTCTAATACTGGCGTGTCAGAGAGAGACGTAGAGTCTAAGTTAGAATGAACAGTCAAGATCGCAATAACATTTATTTATTAACAGGTTTTGACCTTTCGTAAAAAGCATTTTCACAATTTTTTGCCCCCTGTGGCTGGTTCTGGAGGTTCCTCGAATGTCTCTTGATACCACGACCGTACACTGAAAATTCTGAAAATGCTTTATACAAAAGGACGAAACCTGTTAATAAACAAATGTTGTTGCGATCTTGACTGTTTATTCTAACTTAAATCTGCACTATGTGATCAAAGGTATCCGGACACCCCCAAAAATATACGTATTTCATATTAGGTGCATTGTGATGCCACCTACTGCCAGGTACTCATTATCAGCGACCTCTGTAGCCATTAGACATGAGAGAGCAGAGTGGAGCGCTCCGTGGAACTCACGGACTTCAAACGTGGTCAGGTGATTGGGTGTCACATGTGTCATCCGTCTGTACACGAGATTTCCACACTCTTAAACACCCCTAGGTCCACTGTTTCCGGTGTGATAGTGAAGTGGAAACGTGAAGGGACACGAACAGCACAAAAGCGTACAGGCCGAACTCGTCTGTTGGCTAACAGAGACCGCCGACAGTTGAAGACGGTCGCAATGTGTCACACAGGAATTCCAAACTGCATCAGGATCCACTGCAAGTACTATGACAGTTAGGCAGGAGGTGAGAAAACTTTGATTTCATGGTCGAGCGGTTGCTCATAAGCCACATATCACGCCGGTAAATTCCTAACAACGCCTCGCTTGGTGTAACTATCGTAAACATTGGACGATTAAACAGTGGAAAAACGTTGTGTGGAGTGGCGAATCGCGGAACACAATGTGGCGATGCGATGGCATGGTGCGGGTATGATGAATGCCCGGTGAACGTCATCTGCCTGCCTGTGTAGTGCCAACAGTAAAATTCGGAGGCGGTGGTGTTATGGTGTGGTCGTGCTTTTCATGGAGGGAACTTGCACCCCTCGTTGTTTTGTGTGACACTATCACAACACAGGCCTACAATGATGTTTTAGGAACCTTCTTGCCTCCCACTGTCAGAGAGCTATTCGGGGATGACGATTAAATCTTTCAACACGATCGAGCACCTGTTTCTAAAGCACGGCCTGTGGCGGAGTGGCTACACGGCAATAACATCCCTGTAATGGATTTGCCTGCAAATAGTCCTGACCTGAATCCTATAGAACAACTTTGTGATGTTTTGGAACGCCGACTTCGTGCCAGGCCTCACCGACCGACATCGATACCTCTCCTCAGCGCAGCACTTCGTGAATAATAGGCTGCCAAACCTCAAGACACCTTCCGCATCTGACTGAACGTTTGCCTGCAAGAGTGGAAGCTGCCATCAAGGCTAAGGGTGGGCCAACAACATACTGAATTCCAGCGTTACTGATGGAGGGCGCCACGAACTTGTAAGTAATTTTCAGCCAGGTGTCCGGATACTTTTGATCACAGAGTGTAGCATCAGGTCGCTGTTCTCCGTAGACCATGTTGTCTAAATTTGTGAGAAGAAGTGTCAATATTTTTGGTATTTTCAGAACGATGGAGTGCGTGAGGGCGAAGTTCAGGCTGAAGATAGTTCTGTGACGTTTTGGAGATGCATTTAGTACCATAACTTCAACCCTCACTTTCAGACTACTGTAAAACTGAACCAGGATTTTCATTTCAAAACTTTAGAAGTGTTGCTCTTTCTTCTATATCTTTATAATGACTGTGCTACGGACATTCTCATCTTCTAAGACAACAGCCGTATTCACGGGGCTTCAAACACACGTTCCTGGCCAGGGATCCTATCGCACTTCAAATGGCCTGATAAGTCATATTTTAATCCCACTGAAAGTTTGAATTGATAGTTAGAACTTGCAATAAATATCCACACGATGTAGCTGTCCAACGGGGTATAATAACTAATGAGTTGCTTCAGTTCGATATGGCATACTTAAAGAAACTTTGCACTTTCTTCTTCACCTAACTGCGGCTACCAGCCAGTATGGCAAGGTCGGTAACATTAAGAGTGCAATGGGAATTACATTGGTAAACGCAGAGGAGTGAGTCATAAGTCGAAAGAGTACACTGAAGGCCTCTATGAGTGGGAGAACTTGTCCGATGACGTGAAAGGAAAAGAAACAGGAGTCGATAGGGAAGACATAGGGCATCCAGTATTAGAATCACAATTTGAAAGAGCGTCAGAAGACTTGAGATCAAATGAGGATAATTAATTCCTATCGACTGACCCAGGCATAATGCGAAGTGCAAGAAGAATTCCCCAATATACGGCCCATGAAATCCAAGTTCAAACTTAGAAACTTTGCCGACATGATCCAACAAATGAACATGGCCTAATTCAAGCTGGAACGGGGGCAATATCACCGAATTCAGCGTGGTGGAGCGGCGTCGTTGTGAGGACGTCGGCCAGCCTCGTGGTGCTGCAAGGCAGTGCTCGTCTATTCACTCCTAGCTATCTTGCTCAGTACATAGCTGAACCAAAACTGTCTATCTCCAAGCTCAATCGTTCCATTTGCTAAGTCCTAAACTGCAGAGATGCTCACTCTTTCTCAGGCAACCTGAGTCAAGAACGCCATGTCCGCACTCTAGGCAAGCTGGGAATGAAAGACCACTACGGGGACTTTTCCCAGTCCACTCTTCGCCTCGGTTTCCCTTCCAGCAAAATCACTTACGCCAATTGCAGTGAAAGTCGCGTTAATTATGTGTCGCTTCCCAGTGCTGACCAATGCTTGCTCTCTGAAGTGAACAAATTCCCACAAAATTTCCCTTCCTCTCAACTTCCGCTATTTAGCTCCTCCCAGGCCACCCATCAAGTTTAGCGTCTGCACAAATCACCAATTTTTCCTGCATTCTGACTCCCAGGAGAGTACTTCAAATTCCTTGGTCCTATGTTCCCATTGGAGGTCGCATATTTCATTCTGTCGCTCTTCACCTCATTTACTTCAGACTCTGTGAATTGTGAATACATATTTTGGTCTCTGTTGACCATTCCACCGTAGCTTTGCGTGGCTTACTTGCATGTTTCACTGAAAACGGGACAACGGACATTAATCAACAGGCGTACAAGTTATCCGTGTGCTTCCTGGTACAGCAGCATGGGGTCAACCACCTACCCACTGTCACTCATCTTAAAGCAGCTGGAGGCCGCACCTTGTTACGGCTTTCTCAGAGCTTTGAGCCACCCTAAGCTGCCTATTGTCGCTTCCCTTCGCCGCTCCCCTGCCGGCCACAGTCAACTCTGTATACTTCCCTGGGATAAACTAGCCTCCAGTTAATCTCTGCCGATTCCTGAGACAATTAGTGGTCAGAGTAAACAAAAGAAAACTACAATTATATTACAAGGACACACGTCGAAAAGGGCAAATACACATGTTTAAGCACCTCTGTGCTTGTCATTTGAATGGCAAAACCCTAAATTATAACTTAAGGTCCATTCACTCTCAGTTATCCATCCCTACTCGACTTAAATTACTAAAAACATACATCAACAATATTCGTGTACCATTTTGTGAAGTTGATAGTGGTTGCTCTCACTCAATTATACATGAACCCTCGTTTGACATTTTATAAATAAAGGGTTTTTGTCTCACTGTCTTTGGACGTTTATGTTGTGCGTGGTGTGAGTGTCATCTTTACACAATTCAACAAGGTCTAGCCCAGTCCAGTGTCTGTGATTGTGTACACACATGTACGTTTTTTTTATATATACATATCTATAAAACAACCAAAATAACAAGAATCATTGCGTATTGAGCAACCACTGTTGTGTATTTGTAACAAGCTTTAAGTATGAAATCTTATTCTAACACAAAGAGACGTGGCATGATCGCTATACAGGGTGAGTCACCTAACGTTATCGCTGGATATATTTCGTAAACCACATCAAATACTGACAAACCGATTCCACAGACCGACCGTGAGGAGAGGGGCTAGTGTAATTGGTTAATACAAACCATACAAGTATGTTTTTAACACAAACCTACGTTTTTTTAAAAGGAACCACGTTAGTTTTGTCAGCACATCTCAACATATAAACAAATACGTAATCAGTGCCGTTTGTTGCATTGTAAAATGTTAATTACATCTGGAGATATTGTAACCTAAAGTTGACGCTTGAAAACTCCGACGTTCAGTTGCATGTTGTAACAAACACGGGCCACGCTCGGCGAGCAGCATCTGCAGGGAAATGTTTACGATGACGACCGTGTTTACGAGTGTGGCTGTAGTGCACTGTTGTGGTTTGGTCTAGCTACCGCAGTGTCCGCATGTAGCGCTAGCTGCTATTGTTATTCTGCATTCGTCTCCGCACGCAGACCAACTGTAGTACACCGTGTTATCAGACGTCTGTGATAGTGTAGTGTTGTAGGAACTGTGACCATGGTGTATTCAACTCTGAAAAGGCGGAGATGATACTCATCTATGGCGAGTGTCGACGAAATGCAGCTGAAGCCTGCAGGGTGTATGCAGAACGGTACCCGGACAGAGAGCATCCAACGTGCCGCACATTGCAAAACATCTACCGCGAACTGAATGCAACAGGTATGGTCATAGCACGCAAACGGGTCCGTAACAGGCCTGTCACAGGAGAAGCGGGTGCAGTTGGTGTGTTAGCTGCTGTTGCCATGAACCCACACATGAGTACACGGGACATTGCGAGAGCCGGTGGACTGAGTCAAAGTAGTGTCATGCGCATACTGCATCGTCACCGCTTTCACCCGTTTCTCGTGTCCTTACATCAGCAATTACATGGTGATGACTTTAATCATCGAGTGCAATTCTGTCAATGGGCATTAACAGAGAATGCGTTGCAGTTCTACCTGTTTAACGATGAAGCGGGTTTCATAAACCACGGTGCAGTGAATCTACGGAACATGCATTACTGGTCCGTGGACAATACTCGCTGACTCAGACAAGTAGAGCGACAGCGACTGTGGACTGTAAATGTGTGGTGCGGAATCATTGGCGACCACCTCATTGGTCCTCACTTCGTTGCAGGGGCCCAAACAGCTGCAACATACATCGCTTTTCTACAGAATTATCTGCCAACGTTGCTCGAAAATGTCCCACTGGAAACGCGTCGACGTATGTGGTATCAGCATGATGGCGCACCTGCACATTCCGCAATTAACACTAGGCTGACCCTTGACAGGACGGGCGTTTCATAGGACGTGGAGGACGCATAAATTGGCCAGCCCGTTCTCCTGATCTTACACCTCTGGACTTCTTTCTGTGGGGTACGTTAAAGGAGAATGTGTACCGTGTTGTGCCTACAACCCCAGTGGATATGAAACAACGTATTGTGGCAGCCTGCGGCGACATTACACCAGATGTACTGCGGCGTGTACGACATTCATAGCGCCAGAGATTGCAATTGTGTGCAGCAAATGATGGCCACCATCTATTGGCCTGACATGTCGGGACACACTCTATTCCACTCCGTAATTGAAAACGGAAACCACGTGTGTACGTGTACCTCACCCCTCATGGTAATGTACATGTGCGTCAGTGAAAAAGACCAATAAAAATGTGTTAGCATGTGGACATAATGTGCTGTTCCAGTCTCTTCTGTACCTAAGGTCCATCACCATTCCCTTTGGATCCCTACGTAATTCGGTGCTCTCCGATACACACGATCGAACAGCGGAGGAGTGGTACTCACGCGTCAACTTTAGGATACAATATCTCCGGATGTAATTAACATTTTACAATGCAACAAACGGCACTGATTACGTATTCGTTTATATGTTCAGATGTACTAACAAAACTAACGGGGTTCCATTTAAACAAACGTAGGTTTGTGTTAAAAAACATACTTCCGTGCATTTTTTATGGTTTGTATTAACCAATTACACTAGCCCCTCTCCTCACGTTCGGTCTGTGGAATCGATTCGTCAGTATTTGATGTAGTTTACGAAATATATCCAGCGGTAATGTTAGGTGACTCACCCTGTATGACGTTCTAACAAATGGCACATTTATAAAATCATAACCTTCTTATAACATAATTCATAAACAGAACAAACGAGTACTTTACCTTCGTTGAGGTGCATGTTATTCATTTGAATCCACACTGACACACTCACACACACGGCACAAGTTTCTTGCAGGAACGGAAGTGACATTAGTTCTGACTAGCAAGTTGAGGGATGGCTAACAGCTGAGAAGAGAGCAACGTCGATTACGGAGATGGCGCCACAGGCACCCGCATCTTCTTGAGGCAGGATGGCTCTCACCTAAGAGCTCGTTGTTGACATCTTTTCTGACAGGCACAAGACCCCATCGGTGCATCTATGATCGGTTACCTCTCGCAGCTCAGCCACAGGTCATTGCTCCTTCTATAGACGTTTTAGCTCAGGTCCTCAAAGTTGGTGTCAATAGGCTCAAAACGTCAGCTGGGCTATCGCTCCACCTGACGTGGCGAGCAACAAATATAGCTTGGTTGCTGAGTTGACCACCGTCCCCGTCGATTCAGGGCGTGGTCTGCATGCCATCACCATCGTCAGCTGTGTGCTCCCCTCATTGCTGTCGTCCTCGTTCCTTGTCAGCTCGTGTGTGGTGTGCCAGGTGTCATAGCTTCAACTCCCTCTTGCTCAATTACGCCACCTTAACACACTAAGACAACTAATTTTAGTAGATGGAAAGTGCTCATGTTTAACCATCAGTACCATACTTTGTTTTTACATTTGATTGAAGACAATGAACTTATATCATTACAAAAGGAATAATTTTACTTGTTTGTAAATCAACTTCAGGATCAATTAAAATAGAAATGTAATAGAACTTTTTTTGTACATAAACATAAAAATCTACAAGACAATTTTCTTCACAGTCGTTCATACACACACACACAAAATCATGGGATAGGGAATCAAGATTATCTGGACAGGATCCCATCACCATGTCTAACTACCAGTTCCGACGACTAACACGGTGTTGGCCAACCCGACTACCTACCTACTATTTACTACATTTTATCTCTAATCTTGTTTTTTCTTCTGAATTCCCTATGTGCCACACGTCCCTCTTATTGTGCCTGCGAAGATGTATAAAAGACAACAAACTTAGACATGTGTCAGTCTTACCAAGATTTTTGTTGGAAGTTTGGATAGCGTCCTTCATCGTGTTCTGTTGCGACACCTCTTCTCTCCTCCGTTCTCTTCCCGTTTTCTCCTTTTGTCGCGAGTGGTTTTATAAGGCCTGTGAACATGTTTCGTATTAGCAATGTCACAATGGCACAACTCAAATATAGCTCACTGCTCACACTCGCAGTTGTTACACTATCTTGGTATCAACAAGTATTTCTGGCGTATTAATTACATCCGGTTCATTTTAACATGCACTGGGTGCGCTAATTCACGCAACTGCGCATAGTTGTCCACCTCTTACGTCTTCAGGGGCATACGAGATGCATCGGTGCGTCCTCGTAACGACCTACGGGACTGGCCACCTTAAATATGTTCTCCAATGATGGAGATACAATTACGGTGAATCTTCCTGTAATTTACAGAGTTCCTAATCTATCTTTTTCTAGGGGTACGCCCAGAAATACTTGTTTTAGATTTTTTAATCATGTGTTTTTACAAAATAATCTAGTGCACTTTACTTTCTCAACATCGAGACGCGAGATATCATTATATCATCATCATATCATTTACCTCCTCTTTTATTAATAATAAAAACACAAAATATAGGCACATATAAACGAGACATTCTACAAATAAGATCAGTACATACACAAACAAACAAGACTTTAGAAAAAATCCTTATTCTAAGCCTATATTTACTACGTCCGCGCTCTGGTCTAGTCATTCGTAATCCTGCCCGTTAAGGTGGGATGGACCAGGCTTCGGAGGGCGGACTTCGACCTCCTCCTGGTTGTTATTTTGGTAACCATTATTCCTGTTCCTTCCCGATTGCTGATTACCGCCCCAAGTCCTTTGTGATTTACTATGTTCCACCGGAGAGTGTCGCTGTTTTCCGTGTACCTTCTTTTCGAATTACAATTACTATTATCTTGATTGTGGCCATTGTAGTTCGGTACTGGCCTACCATCCCACTGGGGTCCGTTATTGCGACGGTTGTTATTTTGTTCACGCTGTCGGCGTTTCTCCCGCGCCTGTTCCTCTTGAAATGCGAATTCTAGTTCGCGCAGAATGCCCTTAAATACCTCAGTATCGCTACCACAACGACTGGCGAGTGATTGTTGATACGAGATGGGAAGTTTCATGTAGCATAATCTGATGATTTCCGCACCGCTACATGGGTTGTATAGGTACTGGTTCCTTTTTGTCATATTTTCGAAAAATTTGTCCGGACTCCGGTACCCTGCCCCTTCCATATCACTGGACATCATAATTTTTTGTTTGATCCTTTCTTAAGTTTCTTTAGACCAATACTTGCCCAAGAAGGCATTTTTGAATTCTTCGAACGAGACGCTCGTTTTCGCTACATTTCTCATGTACTCAGTGGTCGCGCCCTCCATATGGGAGCACACAAAATCCAGCTGGTACATCAATGGCCAGTGTGGGGGCAAAGATAACTCCAATTGTCCCATAAAAGTTTTTGGATGCAACCTATTACCTTCGTATTTGTAGTGATGCAACTTACTGAGTGATACAAAATGCTTGTAGTCAAACCGGTCATCATTCCAGTTATCATTTCGCCCGTTCTTACGATTCGTTTGAACTTCGGGACGTGGATTAATTCGTTCCGACACGCTAACGTCATCTCTCCCCATCTGTATGTTCGACGGTTGTTCGGTATATCTAATGAGCCGACAGCAATTGTGCTCACTGGACTGCTGCGCGCCTTCCGTGTTTACCTCGGTCGTTGACTCAGAGCTGTGAATCAAGGCCTGGCTCCCGTTGCTTGTAGTGTCAGCTTTGTCACACTGTGAAGCGGCTATCTGTGTTCCGACAAGTGACGGTTCAGTCGACGCAGTAATTACACCCTTCTCCTTTCCTGATGTCTCTGAAATGAGACGTTTTACCTCGTCCTCTAAATTTCTTTTTAATATCGCCACCTTCTCTTTCAACATCTCGCTAGGCCCTATGTCTGGTTGCTCTTGTTGCTTTTATTCGATACGTTTTATCCGGCTTTGTAGCCTTGATAATATAACCCTTCCTACTTTTGCCGTGCTTTGCGTGGAGTCCCGAGTTTCTCTCGCTATTTTCCTTGCACCTTTCGCAATTACTTTGGCTTCAATTGCCGTTCGTTTGATGATGGCAATCTCTTTCTCTATTTTGACGACGAGATTCTTTACCTCCTCTTTTTACTTGCCGTTTCAACTCCAAATTCACATTTTTAATTTCGGCATTAAGGTTGGCGCTCTGCTCTAAGTTCACCGTTTGCATCTGTTGTAACAGGTAGGTAATATTTTTGAGAGTGGCCGCATTTTGATCCTCGTTCTTTTGTGGTTAAAAATGCGACTCTTCTCCTCTGTTCTGAGGAACCCTTCCATATCTAGACAAGTACCGTCTCCGCACCCCCGTCGATTCACTTGTGAATGAATACTTTGATTATGGTCGGACACCGTTTTGTTCCAACACACTCTGGCTTCTTAGGCTGGATCTTCCATACTTATGAATTAATCCTGTACTCCCGCGTCCCCCGAGCCCTCAGTATCACTGCCTGAATCAACGTCCTTGCTATTCAGCGGACTAAACCATCGTGAGACCCAGTTTCACGAAGTTGCAGCTCGCGTTCGTCACGCTCATCGGTAGAGCTTTCTCTACGAGGTGCATACAAGTTCTAAGGCCTCCGATTTCTTTTCTAATCAACGACTCACCCGAAATCGATGAAACTGGCGTTACTTCTCGACGTAATCGCCCTGCAGACGTACACATTTTTCACAACGCTGACGCCATGATTCCATGGCAGCGGCGAAGGCTTTTTTAGGAGTCTATTTTGACCACTGGAAAATCGCTGAGGCAATAGCAGCACGGCTGGTGAATGTGCGGCCACAGAGAGTGTCTTTCATTGTTGTAAAAAGCCAAAAGTCACTAGGAGCCAGGTCAGGTGAGTAGGGAGCATGAGGAATCACTTCAAAGCTGTTATCACGAAGAAGCTGTTGCGTAACGTTAGCTCGATGTGCGGGTGCGTTGTCTTGGTGAAACAGCACACGCGCAGCCCTTCCCGGACGGTTTTGTTGCAGTGCAGGAAGGAATTTGTTCTTCAAAACATTTTCTTAGGATGCACCTGTTACCGTAGTGCCCTTTGGAACGCAATGGCTAAGGATTACGCCCTCTCTGTCCCAGAACATGGACACCATCATTTTTTCAGCACTGGCGGTTACCCGAAATTTTTTTGGTGGCGGTGAATCTGTGTGCTTCCATTGAGCTGACTGGCGCTTTGTGTCTGGATTGAAAAATGGCATCCACGTCTCATCCATTGCCACAACCGACGAAAAGAAAGTCCCATTCATGCTGTCGTTGCGCGTCAACATTGCTTGGCAACATGCTACACGGGCAGCCACGTGGTCATACGTCAGCATTCGTGGCACCCACCTGGATGACACTTTTCGCATTTTCAGGTCGTCATGCAGGATTGTGTGCACAGAACCCACAGAAACGCCAAGTCTGGGGGCTATCTGTTCAACAGTCATTCGGTGATCCCCCAAAACAATTCTCTCCACTTTCTCGATCATGTCGTCAGACCGGCTTGTGCGAGCCCGAGGTTGTTTCGGTTTGTTGTCACACTATGTTCTGCCTTCATTAAACAGTCGCACCCACGAACGCACTTTCGACACATCCATAACTCCATCACCACATGTCTCCTTCAACTGTCGATGGATTTCAATTGGTTTCACACCACGCAAATTCAGAAAACGAATGATTGCACGCTGTTCAAGTAAGGAAAACGTCGTCATTTAAAGTATTTAAAACAGTTCTCATTCTCGCCACTGGCGGTAAAATTCCATCTGCCCTACGGTGCTGCCATCTATGGGACGTATTGACAATGAACGTGGCCTCATTTTAAAACAATGCATATGTTTCTATCTCTTTCCAGTCCGGAGAAAAAAAATCGGAGATCTTAGAACTTGAATGCACCTCGTACTATTACCCATGTTCTCCCGAGTAACAATCCGATTATATTCTGCCGTTGTCTTGGCTTTTCCCCTCGTTATCATTTGCACTTTTATGTTACACGAAAACTCAAAACCCAGGTACCCCTTACTGTCAATAATTAGATAACGCAAAACATATATCAGGACATAAATTGATACACTGGGTATGAGCAGTGACCCGACAAACAGTTCGTAAAACATTCCCCCAAAAAGGCTAGTACCAATGATTGTGTTCTGTGTGCTCAGCATCAGCTGATTACGGCACTGCACATCATAAGTACTCCAACAAATCACCAATACAATGCACAGGCACCTATAAATGTCAATTTGAAAGGACAGCACATGAAGAAAATGTAACTTATTGTAACTAATACTACCCGGTTTTTTTTCAATTAAAAATGGCTAAGCAATGGATCACGTGGAAAAATTTACTTTTTCAAGACTACTTCCTAGCAAATCCCGAATTATCGTATCCTGGCATGGGTCAGCCATATGTAACACCCCACCCGTCACTTATCTGGTTTTGGCGTGTGTTCACCCCAGCTAATTGACTAATAGATCAACATTGAGTGCGAAACTGCCGCAATATCGGATAACGCAAAGAAAGTATTAAGGTCCTGTGACTCCTGATTGAACTGCGGTGGCAGTGTTGACATTAATTGATTCAGAATTGATCACTTTTAATTAAAAAGGGGTGCACATTGATGTTAAATTCAGCTATTGAACACTAGATACAAATGTTGAACATAAAATTAAGAAAATGACTTGGGATTTCAACTACTTCATTGAAAACAGATGCAGTCGATTAGCACAAATTTATTTTAACTGCCGACCTTCCATCATCACACTACATGACTATCCTATCAGGCAGTGGTAATAAATTGCATTTACGTGGAGTAAAGTGCTATAAATCAAAATTAATTCCTATCGACACACCCAGGTGTAATGCGAGGTGCAAGAAGAATTCCCCAATATACGGCCCATGAAATCCAAGATCAAACTTGGAAACTTTACCAACGTGATCCAACAAATTAATTTGGCCTAATTCAAGCTGGAGCGGGGGCAATATCACCGAATTCAGCGTGGCGGAGCGGCGTTGTTGTGAGGACGTCGGCCGGCCTCGTGGTGCTGCAAGGCTGCACTCGTCTATTCAATCCTAGTTATCTTGCTCAGTACATAGCTGAACCAAAACTGTCTATCTCCAAGCTCAATCGTTCCATTTGCTAAGTCCTAAACTGCAGAGATGCTCACTCTTTCTCAGGCAATCTAAGTCAAGAACGCCATGTCCGCACTCTAGGCAAGCTGGGAATGAAAGACCACTACGGAGACTTCTCCCAGTCCGGTCTTCGCCTCGGTTTCCCTTCCAGCAAAATCACTTACGCCAATTACAGCTCAAGTCGCGTTAATTATGTGTCGCTTCCCAGCGCCGACCAATGCCTGCTCTCTGAAGTGAACAAATTCCCACAAAATTTCCCTTCCTCTCAACTTCCGCTATTTAGCTCCTCCCAGGCCACCCATCAAGTTTAGCGACTACACAAAACGCCAATTTTTCCTGCATTCTGACTCCCAGGAGAGTACTTCAAATTCCTTGGTCCTAGGTTCCCATCGGAGGCCGCCGTATTTCATTCTGTTGCTCTTCACCCCATTTACTTTAGACTCCGCGGACTGTGAATTCAGCGTGAAGTTGCTATAGTCACGAACACGCATATTTTCGCCTCTGTTGACCACTCCACTGTAGCTTTGCGCGGCTTACTCGCATGTTTCACTGAAAACGGGACAACGGACGTTAATCAACAGGCATACAAGTTATCCGTGTACTTCCTGGTACAGCAGCATGGGGTCAACCACCCACTCACTGTCACTCATCTTAAGGCAACTGGAGGCCGCGCCCTGTTACCGTTTTCTCAGAGCTTTGAGCCACTCTAAGCTGCCTATTCTCGCTTCCCTTCGCTGCTCCCCAGCCAGCCAGGGTCAACTCTGTATACTTCCCTGGGATAAACTAGCCTCCAGTAAATCGACGCGTTTCCACAAAGTTTTCATGTCAGTCATTTTTGTTCAGCCCTTCTGTTCGCTCAACGTGAGTTAGGTGATCTTTAATGACTTCATGTAAGGGGCATAGTTCTTGCCATCTTACAAAACAAATCCACCACAGTCGTAAACGCTTTTATTGATGGAAGTCTTACGCTGCAAAAATTGATATATGCTACCACGGTCTCGGAGTAGATGGCCTATCATCAGGTGCATCTGAAATCTAAAGCAAAACAATAGTTTTAAACAATTAAAACATTTAAAAAATTAAATTTTAGAAAGTAAAAAGATGCAATGATTAAAAAATAGCTTACAGAGTAGCATATGGGCGTCATGTACACGCCCAAACAACAAGTATACAAACATTTCCGTAGGTGGTCCGTCACAGTAGCATCCCATCGGAATTTCTAGAATCATTGGGGGAAGTGGCAACAAAATGACTACTCACGTTAGTGTGTAGACTGTATGAGACTGGAGATATACCATCAGATTCTTCGTAAAACCATCATCCGCAAAATACTGAAGACCGAAGAAACCAATATGTGCTCATGCATTCAAGTTGCTGACAAGAAGAGTAAAGAGAAGAACTGAAGAGAAAACTGAGGATGTGTTAGACGACAATCAGTTTGGCTATAGGAAAGGTACAGGCACCAGAGAAGCAATTCTGACTTCGTGGTTGGTAATGAATGCAATACTAAACTAAAATCAAGACCCATTCATGAGATTTTTTGACCTGGAAAAGGCGTTTGACAATTTTAAATAGTGCAAGATGTTGGAAATTCAGAAAAAATAGGGGTAAAGTATAGGGACACAAGGGTAATGCAAAATACGTACAAGAACCAACAAGGAAAAATAAGAGTAGAAGACCAAAAACGAAGTGCTCTGATTAAAAAGGGTATAAGACAGGCATGTAGTTCACATAGTTCAATCTATGTGTCGAAGAAGAGACGACGGAAATAAAAGTTCAAGAGTGGGATTAAAATTCCAGGTGAACGGATGTCACTGATACGATTTGCTGATGACACTGCTATCCTTAGTGAAAGTCAAGAAGAATTACATGATCTGGTGAAGGGATTGAAGAATCTAAATGGTTCAAATGGCTCTGAGCACTATGGGACTTAACATCTATGGTCGTCAGCTCCCTAGAACTTAGAACTGCTTAAACCTAACTAACCTAAGGACAGCACACAACACCCAGTCATCACGAGGCAGAGAAAATCCCTGACCCCTCCGGGAATCGAACCCGGGAACCCTGGCGCGGGAAGCGAGAGCGCTACCGCACGACCAGGAGCTGCGGACGAAGAATCTAAAGAGTATAGAATATGGATTGAGAGTAAACCGAATAAAAACGAAAGTAATGGGAAGTAGTAGAAATGAGGACACCAAAAAACTTAAGATCAGAATTGGTGACCACGAAGTAGATGAAGTTAAGGAATTCTGCTACCTAGACAGCAAAATAATCCGTGACGAACGGAGCAAGGAGGATATAAAAGCAGACTATCATTAGCAGGAAGTGCATTCATGGGTAAGAGAAGTCTACTGATATCAGACATAGGCCTTAATTTGAGGAAGAAATTTATGAGAATATACATTTCGGGTCGAGTGTTTTATAGTAGTGAAACATGGACTGTGGGAAAACGGAACACAAGAGAATCGAAGCATCTGAGATGATTCTACAGAAGAATGTCGAAAATTTGGTGGATTGATACGGTAAGGAACGAGGATGTTCTGATCAGAATTGGAGAGCAAAGGAATATGTGGATAACACTGACAAGGAGAAGGTACAGGATGATACGACATCTGTTAAGACATCAGGGAATGACTTCCTTGGTACTAGAGGGAGCTGCAGAGGATTAAAACAGTAGAGGAAAACAGAGATTGGAACATATCCAGCAAATAATTGAGGGTGTAGAGTGGAAGTGCTATTCTGAGTTGAAGAGGTTGGCACAGGAGAGGAATTCGTGGCGGGCCGCATCGAACCAGTCAGAAGACTGATGACTCAGTAACAGTCCAGAAGAGGTTTCACACAGCGTTAACTGATGCTTCCTGGTGTGATTGGTATTCGCTCCTGTGTGCTTATGTATGAGGTTGAGACGTAGCAATATCAGATTGTCCACTGCCGATGCTTTCGTCCACAGTAAAATGGAAAGTAATTGTAAGACTCAACTGTATGGGAAAGGTACAGGGGACATAGGTCCATCTGTTATGGAACGCGCATACAAGATTTGAGTAAGGAATTATGCGGTTCCAGTGCTCAACGTGGCGTCTAACGAAATAGGTTGGATGTTAACTGGCGCACGGTTTAGCGCAGCTTACAAACACCTACAAACATTTGGATTTATACGAGGGCTATCCACAAAGTACATTACGTTTTCGTTTGTGTCCGTTAGGGGCGGGGCTAGCGCGTCCATCTTGGTGTCATGGCATTCCGCCGCTCAGTCGGCATCCTGCCGTGCTAGTGAGAGGTTCGTGCTGTACTCCGTTGAGTTACTGTGACAGTTTGAAATGTCAGCATTAATTGAAAATTCCGCGAAGTGTGAAGTGCGTGCTGTAATAAGGTTTCTGACTGCAAAAAACTGTACACCGATAGAAATCTATCGGCAGCTATGTAAAGTGTATGGGGACAACATAATCACCGAAGGTGGAGTGCGTCAATGGGTCATAAAATTTAAAAATGGCCGAACTAACGTTCACGACGAAGAGCGAAGTGTAAGACCCAGCATAGTGACTGCCGAACTTGTCGAAAAAGTCGATGCCGCGGTCCGTGAAAACCGTAATTTCACAATAACGGAACTCTCTATGAGTTTTCCACAAATTTCACGAAGTCTGTTGCACGAAATCATTACCGAAAAGCTTGGTTACCACAAGTTTTGTGCAAGGTGGATACCAAAAATCTTGACAGAGATTCACAAAAATCGGCGAATGGCTGCAGCGTTAACATTTTTGGACACTTACGAGAAAGATGGCGACGCATTACTCGATCGCATCGTTACTGGTGACGAAACATGGGTTAAACATGTGAACTGCGAGACAAAATTGCAGTCAATGCAGTGGGAGCACACAAATTCCCTCCAAAAACCCAAGAAATGCATGCAGAGAATGTCGGCAAGGAAGGTGATGGCGACTGTCTTTTGGAACAGAAAAGGTGTGATTTTTGTGGATTTCCTGGAAAGAGGCACTACAATAAACTCTCAAAGGTATTGCCAAACTCTGCACAACCTCAGAAGAGCAATACAAAACAAGCGCAGGGGAAAGTTGGGCTCAAAGATCTTGCTGATTCACGACAACGCCCGGGCCCACACGGCAAATGCCACTCGTGAAGTTCTCGAATCTTTTAAGTGGGAGTTGTTTCCTCATCCGCCGTACAGTCCCGATCTGGCACCGAGCGACTTCCACTTATTCCCATCAATGAAGAAGTGGTTGGCTATGCAGCGTTTTGATGACGACGCACAGCTTCAAGAAGAGATAACCACGTGGTTGAAGGCGCAGGCGGCCGAATTTTACGACGAAAGAATTTCCAATCTCGTCCATCGCTACGATAAGTGCCTTAATTTAAATGGCAACTATGTAGAAAAGTAGTATTTAAGTGTGGCTTTCATCTGTATATAATAAAAAATATTTCCAATACTTTATTTAATTTTAATTCCAAAACGTAGTGTACTTTGTGGATAGCCCTCGTATATTACAAAGTAGGCCTTCTGCTGCAAACAATAAAGCCATTTAGAAACGGAAACTAAGATACACATTCCTACATTACATGCTGACTTATGAGTCAAAATAAACATGTTCATCTTACTCGCACTGAACAATTTTAATAAAAATATTTAATACAAAATGCTTCACAGTACAGAGTAATGCGACAAATCATTTGAATGCGGGCATCAAAAATGCTCAAATAAGCGTCAGCTTTCAACGTGGTCATACGTGATCTCCAGCAGTGCTTTTTCTGCTTAGAGAGCACAATCAAATCTAGTATACAACTATTACTTACATGCATAAGATCATAGTACTCATATTTTTGATGTGTCATAGCTTAATGCCTGCTTCTTGCAGGTAATAATAACAATAATAATAATAATAATGTCGTGTGACGAGGGCCTTCCGTCGAGTAGACAGCCCGCCTGGTGCAAGTCTTTCGATTTGACGCCACTTCGGTGACTTGCGCGTCGATGGGGATGAAGTGATGATGATTAGGACAACACAACACCCAGTCCCAGAGCGGAGAAAATCTCCGACCCAGCGGGGAATCGAAACTGGGCCCTTAGGATTGACAGTCTGACGCGCTGACCACTCAGCTACCGGGGGCGGACTTCTTGCAAGTAAGGTGCTATTACATTTCGATGTTTTTCTCACTCATAGGATGTAAGTCTTTGTTGACAGGGAGCTCCGCATTGTCGTGAGGTTTCTCGCAGTGTATTTTCTCATGGAGAATATGTAGTACATGATAATGTGACACACCTCCAAACTGAATTGCAGTGACGCAGTCACTGCCCTGTGGAAATTTACTGCCTCACCAACACAGTTAGACCGCAATAGACCGGTGATGCTGTATTGTAACATATCACCCCGGACTACAAGTCCTTTAAAAAAAAAAAAAAAAAAAAAAAAAAAAAAAAAAAAAAAAAAAAAAAAAAAAAAAACACTGTTGAGACATCCGACTTTCGGGTGTTCACTGCTTGTGAGAAAGTCTTATTACTCCGCTCCTCTACGTATGTGCAGGGAACACGCTAGCTCCTAAATTATCCGGATAGTTCATGTAATAGAGTGTCAGGTTTCGGGACACCATGCTAGCTAACATCCGAAAGATGTTCAGGCTCACATGCGTTTCCTCTTCGTCGAAATGTCTTGGCTAAAACTCGTCTAGGGGTTGAACCGCACGTGTCGCATTACACGCCCAAAATTAGACACTTGTGACCCTTTGGTTAAATTGTCTGGCTGATGGCAAGTTCGCGAATTACGAAGTTTATACAACATATAATAACAGTAATAATAATATCGGGAACTAAATTAACGACACACAATTGATGTAAGCCACACAGTTGCGATTTGGTTAGCATAATTTTTATTCAGAAAGCAAAAACTAGCAAAAGTGGTCGTATTTAGAGTTACTGTTACATTCGAGCGCATATCCATTTGACACAGTTCGATCATTCACAGTCAGAGTTCACACCAGGCGCGCAGCTGCTCACTGCTCAGAGACTAAGTCCCACGATACCACACAACATGAAATTTTCAAAGTCGTTTCACTTCCTAGCTACCTAAAGACCGACTGTCCGCTTTCCCGTCTCAATCCGAACTGTACCCTTTGGTGTCTAGACCACTGCCTTCCCTTTTCTGAAGCCGTCCATCTGATTGGCCACAACTTATTCTACATTACTTTAAATTTTAACATATTTAAATTTAATAACGAATCCATGACGGATATTTGTACCACTCTAAAGCTGCCCAAGTCGACTGTTGATGATATATATGCTTTATGATGTTACTGTAAAGCGGAAATCACAGCTAAACCACTGACGGACGAGGCCGCCGAGCATCGAGGAGGGTGGTTTTAAGGGATCGCATGAAGCCAACGGAGGAACCACCTGTGTTCCAAATTCTCACCAGCAGTCCAGCCACCACAACGTGCGTGCATATGGAGTGAAAATGAGTGGGGTGCAGTGTCGACCAGTGCCTCATGAGCCTCACTTTTCTGCACTCAGTGCTAAGCGACGCTTGAGTGCTGTAGAGAGCAGCGACACTGCACAGTGGTTGCACGGAAACCAGTGATTTGTAGTGATGAAGCACGCTGTACGATGGAAGGGCTGGGGTTTAGAGCACTCCTAGAAAGCGTTATCTTCCATAATGTATGATACCAATTATGAAGTACACAGGAAGTGATGCTACAGTACAGGGGTGTTTCTCGTCGGTAGTGTGCGGTCTCCTTGTAAGTTAACGGGGGATAATATGGAGCTCTTCCAAGTAGTTCGTAATTTAAATTTAAAGCACAGCAGCAGAAATATTTTGGGCTGGTGTACTTCAATCAAAACGTTCCATAGTAGAATTAAGTTATAGAGATGTTTAGAACAACTGCAAAGTAACTCATTATTTTATTATGAAGACATCATTCAGTTTCCATCTTTGTAGTGCCAGACAAGTATTTGTATGTCTCTTATTTCGTGCAAAGACGGCATTAAATGAAGAGAGATTGGTGAAGCTGTGCCAAAACATGGATTTATTCCTAATTATGTAATCTGATAGCATGTCATAAATTAGTACTGACTTTAATTTTCCGTGTTTAAGAATAAAATTGTGTATTGAATGCAGAGTGAAAATAGTGTAATGCAAAATGGACATGAAAATACTTGTTTTGTGCTTTATGAGCGTTCGTAGTTCCGTTGCATAGTGTTTATATTTTTAATTGCAAAGAATTATAAAATTATGTGGTGATAAATGTGTGTAAAATTATTTAATGTATTTAGGTTTAAGCATTTAAATCTTATAAAATTGTAAACGAATTGTGGCCATGTTTAGAACTTATTTTGATTAATGTAGTGTCACGTGACCCGACTCAGGACTGGGGATATGAACGGGAAAATCGGGTCTTTTGTCCGTTGTCCGTTGTGGTGGTAAGTTCGAAGCGGCAAAGTACCGCGAGTGTAAGCACGGACGCCATTGTATGTGAATAAACTGTGAAGAACAACGTGAAAGTGTGTAGGTGTAAGACAATAAACCATGTGTACGAACTGCACTGACTATTATTTATCCAGATCGGATTTATTTGTGAACCTTATTATGCATGGCCACAAAGTTACAAGTGATTTTTTAAATAAATAAGTTTCAATCTGAACTTGTACAGTGTACCTCATTTCGCGCAAGGTTATGATGTACACAATGTGTATTCAATTCACTGCTGTTCCAAAGCTAGCCATTATATGACTCAGTATCAGGGGCGAAAATGAAACCGTTCACTACCAACCCCCTTTCCAGATGAGCCATGTGAGAAATAGGTAGCCAGCGAACACAGTACAGCACAACGAGTACAGTTGCATCCTCATTGCGCTTAAGTAAATGCTAAATGCGGAATGATTCGAACACATTTAACAGCATTGTGCACTGTATATAGTAGAGAAACAATTCGGAGACGTTGATTGTGTCAGCATGGCACTGCACCATTAAGCATCGTAAAGAAGTATCTCTGAGCAGATTGTTCGTGGAGAATAACATTCCTGAAATGATTGCCCAGGGGCCCGACCTAAGCGCAATGGAACTGCTTTGAGATGCATTAGAACGTCAGCTAAGTTCTAGACCACAGCGTCCAACTTCACTACATGATCTGGTTTGGGCTTTTGAGGAAAAAAGGGCTGTCACTCTTTCACAAGCATCCAGACACCTCACTAGAGATGTCTGCAGCAGAGAAGTGGACACTACCAACATTAATGTCCACTAACAGATTTCTAGATATTTTTGATCATGGAGTGTATGTCTCTGTGGAAGATTTTTCCAGCTATACCCTTTTTAGTTAGTGTGGTGCACTGATCTGAATCAGTTTTCCTGGAACAATGTTTTCCGCTACTGTTACCACTGCTGACAAGCCTCCTTTCTTGAAATGCGGAGGAAATCAGCGCACGGAAGCTGCACACGTATCGGTTTCCTTTTTATGATAGCGAGCCGCGCGCGGTAGCTGCGCAAACTTGGTCGCCTTGCCACGGTTCACGCAGCTCCCCCCGTCGAAGATTCGAGTCCTCCCTCTGGTATGGGTGTGTTTGTTGTCCTTAGAGTAACTTAGTTTAAGTTAGATTAAGTATGGTGTAAGTCTAGGGACTGATAATCTCAGCAGTTTGGTCCCATACGAACTTACCACAAACTGTACTAGACGTGAAAGCCCTTAAACCATATTTAATGAAGGGTTTTATCTTTATTCTTGTGATTCTTAATTAAAATCGTTACATAGTATGAGATTTATATTGCCCTTACTCCAATTGCTCCAAGGTACATTACAAGTTGCTAAAAGCTAACGGTTTACTCCATTTTTATGTACCAAACAAATTTGCTCCTCTACTTGCGATTACGTCTCACAGTATTTTGTATTTGTAATCCAGTCTTTGAGGTCAATGATGTCAGTATGACAGCAGACATTTGAGGTATACCATAGTGTGGACACGAACACCAACAGGCTTTCGTACTTAACAATAATGGTATAACCGTAGGGAGAAAAGGGGGAAGGGGGGACAAGCGGAATTCTGGGCGTGTTGCCACATACGAGACGCTTATGGAACGCTGAACACTGGAACGCTGGAACGCTCTAGCTCTCTCTTTCTCCGGACAACGCCCACCACCACTGACCCCGTGGCCCGCTAACGCGAACCGGCTGCCGTAACGACACACCGTGTGACGTAGAGTGGTGTGGCAAGGGGCGTGCCTCAGTGGGTGGGGGACGGAGGTGGACAGCTGACAGTCGCGTGCACGCGACGTAACAGCTGACTACCAAGGACGCCGGCCTGGCTGGGCGTGGCTGACTGCTGAGCGGCGTGCGCGCCAGAAGGCGAATCTGGTTTTCGCGAGCGCTGCCCTCCGTTCGACAGCTGCGCGCTTCGTATAGAAAATCAATTCACGCGTCACGTGCAGGAGTGACACAATATGAGTACGTTTCAGTAACCTAGTCACTGGAAAATACCGAGAATTCACACTGTCTGCAGTGAACCCCCGACACATAAATTGAGTTAGTGCATATGTTCGTAGCCTTTTTTTGAACGGAACTGATAGTTCGTTCAACCAATACATCAACGCTTTTTCCTTGGCTAATAAGGTGACTTCACTTCCTGGTGTTGCTTTTGGTGATAATTGATGGTTATACGTGGCACTATCACTCGAAGTGTCTTCATATGTGCAGCTTTCTTCAGTTTCTTCGCTGTCTGTGGATTCGCAATCGGCAATATCAAGGGTTTCAGTCTTTTCTAGCTGCATGATTCCGCTATTTATACCCCCTTCTAGAAATTTAACTACCATTTCGCACATCTCAGAGTCTGTTGATTACCTTATATAATATCTGCTGTACATCTCCGTAGCAAGCAGCAAAACATTTATAGCGATCGCCATCATCGCAGAGGGGAAGCTGAATGTTCGGCGTAAAGTGGCTTGCAGAGTACAGGTGTAGGTACGCAGAATACCTTTCGCAGCTCGAACTAGCATCAGAGCGATATGTTTCAAAACACGTACCAGAAACGAATAGAAAGTGCGCCCTAAAGAAACGAATATTGATTTCCCTTTGCACCAAAACCCTGCAGCGTTATTCCTCTTTAGCGAACACTGCGATAAGACGACCGCACTTCCCGACCATGTGCTCAACACTCACCGTACGAACAGTTTGCGACTCGCGATTTCCAGAGGTGGCCTGCAGGCGCTAAGCAAGAAAAACAGCTGTTTTCGTGATTTTGTTGAGGCGACTTCCAGTTCATGTCAGCGGCTACAATTCTGCGTGCGCACCATTTTCCCAGTTGACTAACAGTGGTAAAAAAATCAATACATGCTTCGGCATATCAAGTCCAACCACGTATTGATGTTCGTGGGCTATATGTTCCAGATCGATAACCAACTACTTCTTGCAGTCTAAAATGTTTTTGGTTCATTACCCATAAAAAGCAGTTCAGATCGCAAAAACTTTTTTTTTTTAAATTTTGGGTAGCGGTTTCGATCTGTAAGAACATTCTCAGTCCACGGTTGCGAAATTAATATACGAGGACTGTGAGAAACGTAATGAGATTGATTTTTTTATCAACCAAAGTTTTCATTTTTTTTCAGACAACAACGTTGTCCCTTCCAAAGTAGTTTCCTTCGGCAGCTATACACCGGCGGACCTGTTGTTCCCGTCATTGTAGCAGCGATGAAAGACTTTAGCTGATAGGGCCTCTAATATGTCAGTAACATTCATTTAAATGTTCTCCATAGTCCCAAAATGACTCCTTTTACTACAGTTTTAAATTTCGAGAAAATAAAAAAGTCACAGGGACTCGGATCAGGTGAATAGGGGAGGGGGGAATGGAACAATAGGAACACTTTTTAGGGTCAAAATATCCTTGATGGAAGTGACCGTGTGACATGGAGCGTTGTCATCATGCAGCATCCGCTTGTCTGCAGTGCCCGATCTCACTCAATTCACCTTTTTGCTGAGCCTTTCAAGAACATGTTTGTAAAACACTTGGTCAACACTTTGTCAATGAGGAACAAATTCTTTATGCACGTTACTCCTACTGTTAACAAAGCGAATCAGCTTTGTTTGGATCAGTTTAATATACACTAGATACACATAACAGAGACTTTACTTATCAGTAATACATTCTTCTTCACTGTTTACAACAGTCTGCCGATGCTGCGATAGCTTTTAGACTCCGCAACGAATGAAATCACGTTTTTTGTGGCGAACAACTCGACCAGCCGTGTTCAAAATGGCTCTGAGCACTATGGGACCTCTGAGGTCATCAGTGCCCTAGAACTTGGAACTACTTAAACCTAACTAACCGAAGGACATCACACACATCCAAGCCCGAGGTAGGATTCTAACCTGCGACCGTAGCGGTCGCGTGGTTCCAAACTGAAGCGCCTAGAACGGCTCGGCCACACCGGCTGGCGACCAGCCGTGTTCCAAGCTTATTTTCATCCGGAAAGGAAGTTCGTTGAAGATTGTTCGTTAGAGAGCGGGAAAGGTGAAAATCTAAAGGCCACAAATCAGGTGAATGAAGCAGGTTCGGAACGACTTCCCAACCCATCTCTGGCACAGTGTTTCTTGACAGTCTAACAGAATGCCGGCAGTCATTGTCCTGAAGTAGCATTACTTCACGCAGGCATCCTAGTCCTTATTCTTGTCCTGCGCCTACAAGACCTTTCAGTTGTCGGCAATAAATGTCAGCTGTGATGGTTGCAACTCGTGTAAGTAATTACTAATATACACACAGTCGCTGTTCCACCAGATGCATAACATTATCTGTTATGAATGCGTGCAGGTCTTGGTCCTCGAGAATTGCTGGTTTGTTTGGGCTCAGCCATTCCTTTCTTTTCCTTACGTTAGCATAAAGACACCATTTCTCCTCACAGGATAGCAACCGTCGGTGTTGTTTACGAACCAATTGATGCAAGCAGAGATGCGCATATGGCCACTCGCAAATTTTTATGGTTTTGCCTTAGAGCATGCAGTATCCATACACACTATTTTTGAACCTTCTCCACTGCATGAAAATGTTGCACGATGGTCAAAATGATCACAGTTCATCACAGTTGCCAGTTCTCGAGTACAGTGATGTGGGTCATTGGGGACCAATGAGTTTGAACGATCATCATCAAATCCGGCGGTCTTCCTGAACCTGGAGGATAACTAATGTTAAAACCATCCTCCTCAAAAGTAAATAACCATTTTCTTGCCGTTCCCCAAAAATGGTTCAAATGGCTCTGAGCACTATGGGACTTAAGTGCTGAGGTCATCAGTCCCCTAGAACTTAGAACTACTTAAACCTAACTAACCTAAAGACAACACACACATCCATACCCGAGGCAGGATTCGAACCTGCGACCGTAGCGGTCGCGCGGTTCCAGACTGTAGCGCCTATAACCGCTAGGCCACAACGGCCGGCTACCGTTCCCCGTTCAATAACATTACCCCCATAACTGGCGCAAATGTTTCCTGTTGCCTTCTCTGCTGTCACTCCTGTACTGAACTCAAACATAAGAATATGTCGGAAATGTTGCTATTTCTCCACTTGGAAATTCATTTTCTAGCGTCCACAGCTCCTCTTTCTATCTCCAAATGACGAAACGACAATATGTAAACTCAAGCAGCAACAGTAAACTACGAATAAAGAATGACAATCGATAAAGTAACTAATAGCAACCGGAATACCGACACGCAAAACAAAAACGCTACGAACTTACGCACCTACCTAATATATTAATACTCCGCAAGCCATTATGTGCGTTGGGTACATCTGGTAACACTATCATTTCCCCTTTCCCTGCTCCATTAACGAAAGATTCGTGGGATGAACGACTGTCTATAAACCACCGCATTACCTCTTAATTTACCATATTTTCTCGTCGCGTTCATTTTGCGATATCAGTGTGGGAAGAAGTAATTTTCACGCCTCTTCTTGGAACATGGACTCCCGATATTTCAATAACAAACATGTGTGAGGAGCACAAAAGTTACCTTGCTGCGTCAACACTGAAGTTTGTTGATCATCTCTACAGCGTTGTCATGCCGAACAATGGACCCTTTGACGAAATCCGTCGTCCTCCGGTTGGTCTTGTCTCCTCTCTTGAATTCAACTCGGCGAGGGTCTAAGGCAAAAGAGCCATGCTCAAGAATCATTCGAAAGAGGATTATAATGCTATCTTCTGGCGTAGACAAACTACATTTCATTAGGATTATGCCAATGAATCACCCTGGCGTCTGAGTTTCTTGTAGTTAATTTTATACACTGATGTGGTAAGAGTCATGGGACAATGATACGCACATATACAGATGGCCATACCATCGCGCATACAAAGTATAAAAGGGCAGTGCATTAGTGGAGCTGTCATTTGAACTCATGAAATTCACGTTCAATTGTACGACAGGAAGAAACAGAGTTTGAACGCAGAATGGTAGTTGGAGCTAAATGCACGGGACATTTCATTTCGGAGTTCGTTAGGGAATTCAATAATCAGAGAGCCACAGAGTGAAGAGTGTGCCGAGAACTCTAAATTTCAAGCATCACCTCTCACCCCAGACAACGCAGTGGATGACGGCCTTCACTTAACGCCAGAGAGTAGGGGCGTTTTCGTAGCTTTGTCAGTACTAACGGACAAGCAACATTGCGTGAAGTAACCGCATAAATCAGTGTGGGACGTACGACGAACGTATGCGTTAGGACATTTTAGCGATATTTTGGCGTTAATGGGCTATGGCAGCAGACGACCGACGCGAGTGCCTTTGCTAACTGCAGGACATCGCCTGCAGCGTCTCTCCTGGGCTCGTCACCCTATTGGTTGAACGCTGGACGACTGAAAACCGCGGCCTGGTCACGTGAGACCCGATTTCAGTTAGTAAGAGCTGATGGTGCGGTTCGAGTGTGGCGCAGACCCCGGGAAACTATGGACCCAGGTTGTAACAAGGCAGTGCGCAAGCCGGTGGGGAATCCAAAATAGTGTGGGCTGTGTTTACATGGAATGGACTGGAACCTCTGGTCCATTTGAACCGATCATTGATTGTAAATTGCTATGTTCGGCTACTTGGGGACGATTTGCAGCCATTCGTGGACTTCGACGTCCCAAAAATAATGGAATTTTTATGGATGACAGTGTGCCATGTCACCGGGCCACAATTGTTCGAGATTTGTTTGAAGAACATTCTGAACAATGTAAATAATACATGTCAGCTATCAGTCGTCCTTTTTAAATTTTATTAGCAGATCTAGATTTCATATAGAAACTAGCCATTCTCAATGCACTATCATTTTTGACCAATGCACGTAATGCCTGCTGATCGGGCTTCATCCCCAGTTCCTTGAATACTCGTAGTATTCAATGAAGTATGGATGAAGCCCGACCAACAGGCATTACATGCATTGATCAAAAATGATAGTGCAAATAGATTGGCTAGTTTCTAGCTGAAATCTAGACCTGTCAATAAAATTTAAAAAGGACTACTGATAGCTGAAATGTATTATTTACAAGTCAATATAACAGTCGCTGAGAGCAACAGCCTTCTGAATGGAAGGTAACATGATTCTGGACAATTCTAGCAATGATTTGGCCACCCACATCGCGCGACATGAATCTCATCGAACATTTTAGTACATAATCGAGAAGTCAGTGCGTGCACAGTATCCTACACCGGCAACACTTTCGTAATTATGGACGGGTATAGTGGCAGCATGGCTCAGTATTCCTGCAGAGGACTTCCAAAGATTTATTGAGTCCATGCCAGGTCCAGTTGTTGCACTATTCCGGGTGTAAGGATGTCCGACACGCTATTTGGAGGTATCCCCTGACTTCCATCACCTCAGTGTGTGGTCATCCCATTACTGGCCGCTGATGGCGTTTGAACGTTGCGCTGGGAGCCGTTTCTAGTGATTTATCAGAGATAGCGGAATCGAATAATAACGGATCTCTTCGTTTAATTACACGCAATACGCTTCGTTAGCCTGCGTTCAAGTTACGCAGCAACTCCTTGCACTAGACGTTGATAGTCAGGAGCAGGTCCTCTTGCACTCCGCTGCAGTCTTCTGGCTTTGCAACCTTATTGGAGTGGGTGCTTATTTTCTAAAAATTTCCAGTGCTGGAACCCTCCTCATCACCATACAACACCATCCCCTTCTCCCCCTCCCTCCTCCCTCCGCCATAAAAGTCAAAATTTCCATGTTTAAAAATGTGTGATAAAACGTACAATGCGAAATAAATTTTTATAAAATACTGATCTGAAATTCAAGTTTTTATAACATAATCTCTATAGATAAAAGGAAATGTCCCGACTGAGTGACTCACTGATTCATTATCGCCCAACTAATTTGAAGCTGTAGATCTTATACTGTAGGTCTAATGCGAGAAGTGATTTTTCGGTATTCCATACCTATATGGGTGAAATAGTGGATCAAAGGCTATGTGAAAATATGTCACTGTTAAGCCAGTTTTGAAGCTAGAGCTACGAAAATTGGTACTTGGTTTCCCGGTCAGAAATATAATGCGTGTTTCAGCACTTCTGGAAATTTACACGTGTGGACTGAAATAGTGGGTGAAATTTTTTAAATAAATCGTTATTACAAAACTACTAATTATCGGAGCTAAATCTATGAAAATTTATATTTGACATCATTTCACTGTTTTTGTATAGTCGACCCCTAAGTGAAGGGGTCAAATGTTTTATGAAAATACTTCATTGCGAAAGGATTTTTAAAGCTACATCTTCGAAAACAGATATTTGGCTTCTCGGGCAGAAATGAAAACATCCGTGTTAATTCTTTCCGCGCGCTATACGATATTGGAATAATAGAGAATTGTGAAGGCGGTTCGATGAACCCTCTGCCAGGCACTTAAATGTGATTTGCAGACTATCCATGTACATGTAGATGTACTGTTTTTGGAAATTCAATCCCAGGAGAGTGAAATAAGGCCACACTGATTCAGTGACTCATCATCGCCCAGCCCAAACTCCCACGGATAGAAACTTGAAATTTGCAAAGCGTGTGGGTCTTACACTGTAGGTACTGCTGAAGAAGAGATTATCCGGAATTCCACTCTTAAGGGGGCGAATCAGAGTATGAAAGGCGTTTTGAAACTATATGGCTCTTAAGGCAATTTTGAAGCTAGGACAATGGAGGCTAGTATTTCGTTTCTCAGGCAGAAATAAAAAAATATGAGTTTCAGCATTTTTTTTAATATTCGACTGCTAAGGGCGTAAAATAGTAGATGAAATTTTTTTTAAATAAATTATTATTAAAATACTAATAGAGCATTTTCAAAGCTACATCTAAGAAAACTGGTATTTAACTTCTCAGAGACAAAAAATTCGTATTTTAGTGTCTTTTTGGACGGTGAAATAGGGATGGAAATTTTTATATTAGGAGAGGAAATTTTCCATGGAAATATCAAGAGAAAAACTCAAAAGGCAGGATTAACAAAGACCTCCGACTCCAGCTACCAGATTCGCTGTTTTAACAGAAGTACATTCTAAACATATCATACTTCTATCGTCTCAACTAGTGTGAAAAATTTAGATGATATTGCAGTTCGTGAAGAACATAAAAACACGACTAAATAAAAACAATAATATTTTGCTGACAGTGCAGTCTATGTGAGCGAAGAAGCGGGAGCTAACCTAGTTTTCTATAACCAAAGCAGTAAAAGCCGCAAGGTTTAATACAAACAACAGGTGCTACCGTCTTTCCCGATAGCAAAGTCACTTTGCTCCTTATTTCTGCTGGATACATGTCACACTCCTGCTACAAAACTAACACAGCGCAAAACTCAGGCTTTCCATATGGCAAGAAAAACGTTCTTGGCAACAATGAAACATTATTAAGACAAAAAAACTCGTCAGCACTAACAAGAATGGATACAGCACCACAATCGAATGGTGTTTTAGTCATTTCTAGCATTAATAGCGTTAACCCCAAAGAACTGCCCTTGGTTTCACTTGTGTCACTTTAAGTCTCTTGATCAGATATTTAGCTTTTGATTGTTTAGTTCTGACACTTTTCTTCAATAAAACATGTAAGTGTGTCATTTATTATCTTCAAAACATAGTTATTAATAATGTTTAATTTCTAATGAAATCGCATATTGCCTAGGATAGAGTCTGACTAACAGATTTCTGGCATCCATTGCGGGTAACTCATTACGTTTCTGGAAATTAGCCTTATTTGACAAAATCTTTCACAAACTCAGCAGTAGAAGTCGGATGACAGTACGATTCAGTATTGCAAAAGTCTCACAGTTATTAGACACTAAAATGATTAAACCATAAACAAAAGTTCAAATACTCAACAAATACTGAGAATATCTTCATCAAAAGAATTATAATAATTCTTCGGAATGATGTTCTTACCGATAAGATATTAATATCTTTGTTCTTGATTTCAGGCAGAGAAAAACAACCTGAAATTAACTTCAACCAATCTACTTTCTGATCTACATGCAACATCATAAATATCACCTCTCTCGTCCAGAACTGGTATCAGTGAAAATCGAGCCTATTTCATTGTTGGACTTCAGTACTGATGATGCACTTCTATTACAACTAGCTCATGAAGTATTTTATTATGGTCTTCCTTCCCTACCTCACCACATGCATTTATTTCATGGCCTTATTTCCTCGAAGTCATTCCAAATTAGCACAATGCCCATCTTCGGCATTATAGTGTAACATGACAGACGAACGCCCTGATGGCACCATCATTATTCTGCATGAAAAGGGAACAGAAAAGGAAATAAGTGAGTATACTCTTAAAAAGTGACACAATTCCAAACGTTGTAATCTACATCTTCAAAACCGACACAACTTAGGGAGTAAGAAAATAACTGTTGTAAAGTAGAGCAACTCAAAATAGCACCAACACATCATCGTAAATAATACAATTCACACTATGATCAACAGTATCGTGTTTACTTTCGGCACACAACAATCATTACATTAGAAAATAACTAACTTTTTAGAACGAAAGATCAGACATAGAACATTTCAGTTATTCATCCAAATTGATGTAATACCACGTCTTTCAAAACTGTCATAATCCAAGTTATTTAACCATTCTGCGCTTATCTTGGTCAACTGAAGCGGCAAAAATAGAGATATCATGCCGCTTCAAGCCAAAAGAAAGACACAACTCAAACTACCACAGTTTTGAACTCTCTTGCTGTTAAGAGCATAATTCCACTCGAAGCAGTTAACTTGACACAACTGCCCTCTGATAGCCAAATTATGAAATTGTAAAAAACACACGTTTGATGACTGGTTAAGCACCTTTTCTTCAACTTAGACATAATAAACAACTCAAAAATTAAGATTTTTCAGTCGTATCACTTTTGTAGCGGGCATGCGATATAGGCAGAAGTCGGTAGTTTTCGTGACTATGACGTCATATTTTCAACCGTTGTCAGCCGAAACATTGAAACAGTTGCATTTTAGCTACTCGGTAATGATGTCTCCAGTAATAATTCATAAAAAAGTTTAGCGATGATGTTCCTGGACCGTCGGGGTCACGTACAGTCCAAACTTCCCCAAGACATAGAAAAAAAAATATTATTTGTTTTCTCTCATGACCTGTATTACAATAGGACTGATTTAAGTTGGTATTCATTACTACAAATAGGCAACACATTTGGACACGTACGTCCCCATAACACGTATGCACGAAAAGTTGTCTCCGCGTGCCATTTGTACCATAGCAGGTGATCAGTGCTTGGCGCCTCAATTGGTAGCAATGCAAGCTAAAGAGAAAAATATTTCACCCCCTCTCTCTCCTTCTCACCCAGCGACTGCCATGCCGTTGGTAATCCATTGTCACTTTCACTGGTGCCGGCGCAGCGGCAAGTTATTGTTACGTTGCGATTTAATACACTTGTACTATTTTAAATCTCCGGTGCCGATCTGTTCCAGTGAGTTCAAAAAAATTCCGTGTAGGGAATTGATTGTAGGCAACAGCATTGTTTGAGGAAAGCTTCACGAAACTTCGGACTTCTTTCATTACATGTATAACAGCAATGGCCGTGCAACACCCCCTTGGGGTACTCTCGAAGTTGCCTTTGAACCCGTCCATTTCGTTCCGAGAAGGTAGTTGGTTAGTTAGAGGTTAAAGGACTACACAGCGAGTTCATTAGCTTCTTGTCCCCGTGAAGACAGTGTTCTATCCACAAGACTTGAGCGTCTTTGTCTACGGTACGGATTTCATGAACGAACAGAACGAGCTATGACTCGCGAGGCATCTGTTCACGACATCCGTGCTGCTGATTCTTGCAGAGGAGATATTCGTTCTCCAAAAGGTCATGCTGAGTGATCATAAGACACGTTACATAATTCTACGTCAGATTAACGTCAGCGATATAGGCTTATAATTATGTCTGTCTGTCCGATCTATATCTACATATACATGACCACTCCGCAGTTCACAATCAAGTGCCTGGGAGAGGGTTCATGGATCCACCTTTAAGCTACCTCCCTCCCGCTCCACTCTCGAACAGTGCAGGGGAAAAGCGAACACTCCAGTCTTTCCGTGCGAGCTCTGATTTCTCTTATTTTGTTATTATTATCATTTTTCCCTATGTAGGCGAGCGCCAACAAAATATTTTGAAGCTCTGAGGAGAAATTTGCTGACTGAAATTTCATGTGAAGTGCCTGCCGTAGCGAAAAAACGCCTCATTTTAATAACACCACCACAATTCATGTGTCTTGTTAAATCGGAGTCTGCGGTTTGCTTCCCCACAAAATTATCTATCTGATCGTTCCAACTTATTATTAATTGTAATCCCAAAGTATTTAGTTCAGTTTACAGCCTTTAAATTTGTGATTTATTGTGTAACTGAAATTGAATGGGTTCCCTTTGTACTTGTGTAGATGACTTCACGCTTTCCGTTATTTGGGTTTGTCACTTTTTTCTCCATAGAGATATCTTGTCTAAATCATTTCCCAATTCGCTTTGATCACCTGATTACTTTACAAGACGGTAAATGAAAGCATTATCCGCAAACAAACTAAGAGGGCTGCTTAGATTACCTCCTAAATCGTTTACGTAGATCAGGAACAGCAAAGGGCATATCAAACACATGCCATATATTACTTCCGTTTTACACGAACACTTTCTGTCAGTTAATACGAACTGTGACCTTTCTGATGGGAAATCACGGATCCAATAACACAATTGAGACGGCGTTCACCACAGACACGCAATTTAATTGTAAGTCGCTTGTGAGCAACGGTGTCAAAATCCTTGTGGAAATCTAAAAGTATGGAATGAATTTCACGTCCCCAGCCAATAATGCTCATAACTTCGTGAGAATAAAGAGCTGGTTGCGTTTCACAAGAACGATATTCTTTGAGTCCATGTTGGCTATTAGTCAACAAATCATTTTCTTGTGGTGGCTCATAACGTTCGAGCTCAATTTACGTTTCAAAATCCTGCTGCAAGTAGACACAACTGATATAGGTTTTTAATTCAGAGGATTTCTTGTTTCCTTTCTAGGGTACTGGTATGACTCGTGCAACTTTCAATGGGCGAGCGGTTCTATATGATTGCTAAGTATTGACCTATTGTATCACCATAGTCTGAAAGAAATCTCACTGGCATTCAGTCTAGACCAGTTTTGGGCTGAGTTGCTACATCTACCTCTATATTACTCATATATGCAGTTATTCTTGTTTCGAATACTGGAATATTTACTTCGCCTTCTTTTGTGAAGTAATTTCGGAAACTGTCTTTAGTAACTCTGTTTTAGTGGCACTATCATCATTAACATCACCGTTGTTATCACGCAGTGAAGGTATGGACTGTATCTCGTCACTGGTGTATTTCACATAAGATACCAGAATCTCTTTTGGTTTCCTGCCACACTTCCAGACTGAGGTTCGTTGTGGAATTAATTAAAAACATCTCGCATTGACGTTCGCTCTAAATTTCGAGCTTCTATAAAAATCCGCCAGCCTTGGGAATTTTGTGTTCTTTTAAATTTGGCATGCTTTTTGCTTTGTTTCTACAACATTGTTCTGACATATTTTGTGTACCAAGTGGGATCAATACCATCTCTTACTAATATATTTCGTACATATATCTCGATTGCCGTCGATACTATTTTTCTCAATCCAAACCACATCTGGCCTACGCCTACACAGTCACAATGGAAGGAGTGGAGACTGTCTCTTAGGAAAGTGTCAAGCGAATTTTTATCTGATTTATTAAATACATGTATTTTGAGTTTATTTTTGGTAGGTTTGCAAATCACGTAATTCAGTTATCTACAACGACCTCGTGCTCACTAATTCCAGTATCTGTCATGATGCTCCCTATTTGGTAAGTATTATTCCTTGCTGAGGAAGTCTAGAATGTCAAGAATGTTTTCGCAACCATTTACGCTTCGAGTGGGCTCCTGAACTAGGTGTTTACAATATTCTGAGAAGGCATTCAGTAAGATTTCTGACGACATTTTATGCCTACCACCGACTTTAAAAATGTATTTTAGCCGACATGACGAGAACAAATTGAAAAATGGTTCAAATGGCTCTGGGCACTCTGGGACTTAACATCTGAGGTCATCAGTCCTCTAGAACTTATAACTACTTAAACCTAACTAACCTAAGGACATCACACACATCCATGCCCGAGGCAGGATTCGAACCTGCGACCGTAGCAGTCGCGCGGTTTGAGACTGAAGCGCCTAGAACCGCTCGGCCACACCGGCCGGCCAGCAGATTGAAGTCACCAACAACTATAATCGTATAAGTGGGGTACCTATTTGAAATGTTCAAATGAGATTCATGGTTTCTTTGAACTGTTTAGCAAATGTATAATCGTATTCGGCGGGGGGGGGGGGGGGGAGGAGGAGGAAAGGGGAGCAGGGGGTAGGTTAAAGGGAACTAACTATTAGTTTATTCCTGTTGACAAGTATAACCTCTACCCACGCCAATTCACAGGAACTGTCTACTTCCATTTCAGTACAAGGTAAATTACTTCTGACAGCAACAAGCACTCTACCACCAACTGCATTTAATCTATCCTTCCTGACCACCGTTATGTTTTTTTACTTTTGTAAAAGTTTCCCAGCTTACCATACCTACAATGATTAGAGCTTCAATGCTTTCTATTAGCGTTTGGAGTTCTGATTGCTTTCTTCGAAACGAAAATGTCCAGCGCGTTCTTTCGAACGCTTTAAATGTTTACTATCTGTTGTATCAAGCTTATATAGTATAAGTCTTATTTAGGCTATCAATACTCGACAGTTAATGGAACAGGTGTTTTGTAGGCAGTTGTTTCATAGATGATTCCTTTTTTTGTTGTTCTACCAGTAACTCTCAGCCTGACATCTGTTTTTCCTAAAACTCGTTGACAAAGAACTCACGGAAAGCGATGGAGGTGGTATCTAACTAAAGTCTCGTATCGTGAGTTATATAACCGTCTTCTAGCAGCAACTTGTCGTAGGTCGCTGAAGCAACGAAATGTCCCAAGCGATTCGCGGAAGGTGCAGGTCATTCCCATTTCCAAGAAGGGTCTCCGGACAGGTGGACGTAATTATCGACCCACATCGCTGCAATCAATCTGTTAGAGAATTATGAAACACGTTTTACCTTTTTAGAAATCGAAAACCTGCTCCGTCGGGAAACATATGGATTTCGCAAACAGATATATTGCGACACAACTCCCCCTGTTCGCCCGTAAGAGTCAACGGAAGACATAACTTTGCCGAGGTTGATACCGTGTTCCTTGACTTCCAGGAGGTGTTAGGTACAGGTCTGCACAGAATATTAGTGAATAAAACACGAGCTTGTCGAATAACATATCACCTGTGTAAATTGATTCAAGACTTTCCAACAAGTATTACTTTACACGTCCTATGTAAACATAGTTGAAAGCTTACGACAGCGTAGTGTTCAGTTCCGTTACAGTTAATGATTACCTAAATGATCTGGTGGATAACTGTGGAAGCTACGTGAAACACAGAAGATGCTAGTATAAGCGACAAAGAAATGGAAACGGGACAGATGAATTAAAAGTAAATAAACTGTTTATTGTTTCATAAGTAATCGCTACAGCTGTCAGTTGTTGTTGTTGTGGTCTTCAGTCCTGAGACTGGTTTGATGCAGCTCTCCATGCTACTCTATCCTGTGCAAGCTTTTTCATCTCCCAATACCTACTGCAACCTACATCCTTCTGAATCTGCTTAGTGTATTCACCTCGTGGTCTCCCTCTACGATTTTTACCCTCCACGCTGCCCTCCAATACTAAATTGGTGATCCCTTGATGCCTCAGAACATGCCCTACCAACCGATCCCTTCTTCTGGTCAAGTTGTGCCACAAACTTCTCTTCTCCCCAATCCTATTCAATACTTCCTCATTAGTTACATGATCTACCCATCTAATCTTCAGCATTCTTCTGTAGCACCACATTTCGAAAGCTTCTATTCTCTTCTTGTCTAAACTATTTATCGTCCATGTTTCACTTCCATACATGGCTACACTCCATACGAATACTTTCAGAAATGACTTCCTGACACTTAAATCAATACTGGATGTTAACAAATTTCTCTTCTTCAGAAACGCTTTCCTTGCCATTGCCAGTCTACATTTTATATCCTCTCTACTTCGACCATCATCAGTTATTTTGCTCCCCAAATAGCAAAACTCCTTTACTACTTTAAGTGCCTCATTTCCTAATCTAATTCCCTCAGCATCACCCGACTTAATTAGACTACATTCCATTATCCTTGTTTTGCTTTTGTTGATGTTCATCTTATATCCTCCTTTCAAGACACTGTCCATTCCATTCAACTGCTCTTCCAAGTCCTTTGCTGTCTCTGACAGAATTACAATGTCATCGGCGAACCTCAAAGTTTCTATTTCTTCTCCATGAATTTTAATACCTACTCCGAATTTTTCTTTTGTTTCCTTTACTGCTTGCTCAATATACAGATTGAACAACATCGGGGAGAGGCCACAACCCTGTCTTACTCCCTTCCCAACCACTGCTTCCCTTTCATGTCCCTCGACTCTTATAACTGCCATCTGGTTTCTGTACAAATTGTAAATAGCCTTTCGCTCCCTGTATTTTACCCCTGCCACCTTTAGAATTTGAAAGAGAGTATTCCAGTCAACATTGTCAAAAGCTTTCTCTAAGTCTACAAATGCTAGAAACGTAGGTTTGCCTTTCCTTAATCTTTCTTCTAAGATAAGTCGTAAGGTCAGTATTGCCTCACGTGTTCCAGTGTTTCTACGGAATCCAAACTGATCTTCCCCGAGGTTGGCTTCTACTAGTTTTTCCATTCGTCTGTAAAGAATTCGTGTTAGTATTTTGCAGCTGTGACTTATTAAGCTGATAGTTCGGTAATTTTCACATCTGTCAACACCTGCTTTCTTTGGGATTGGAATTATTATATTCTTCTTGAAGTCTGAGGGTATTTCGCCTGTTTCATACATCTTGCTCACCAGATGGTAGAGTTTTGTCAGGACTGGCTCTCCCACGGCCGTCAGTAGTTCCACTGGAATATTGTCTACTCCGGGGGCCTTGTTTCGACTCAGGTCTTTCAGTGCTCTGTCAAACTCTTCACGCAGTATCGTATCTCCCATTTCATCTTCATCTACATCCTCTTCCATTTCCATAATATTGTCCTCAAGTACATCGCCCTTGTATAGACCCTCTATATACTCCTTCCACCTTTCTGCTTTCCCTTCTTTGCTTAGCACTGGGTTTCCATCTGAGCTCTTGATATTCATACAAGTCGTTCTCTTATCTCCAAAGGTCTCTTTAATTTTCCTGTAGGCGGTATCTATCTTACCCCTAGCGAGATAGGCCTCTACATCCTTACATTTGTCCTCTAGCCATCCCTGCTTAGCCATTTTGCACTTCCTGTCGATCTCATTTTTGAGACGTTTGTATTCCTTTTTGCCTGTTTCACTTACTGCGTTTTTATATTTTCTCCTTTCATCAATTAAATTCAATATTTCTTCTGTTACCCAAGGATTTCTACTAGCCCTCGTCTTTTTACCTACTTGATCCTCTGCTGCCTTCACTACTTCATCCCTCAAAGCTACCCATTCTTCTTCTACTGTATTTATTTCCCCCATTCCTGTCAATTGCTCCCTTATGCTCTCCCTGAATCTCTGTACAACCTCTGGTTCTTTTAGTTTATCCAGGTCCCATCTCCTTAAATTCCCACCTTTTTGCAGTTTCTTCAGTTTTAATCTACAGGTCATAACCAATAGATTGTGGTCAGAGTCCACATCTGCCCCTGGAAATGTCTTACAATTTAAAACCTGGTTCCTAAATCTCTGTCTTACCATTATATAATCTATCTGATACCTTTTAGTATCTCCAGGGTTCTTCCATGTATACAACCTTCTTTCATGATTCTTAAACCAAGTGTTAGTTATGATTATGTTGTGCTCTGTGCAAAATTCTACCAGGCGGCTTCCTCTTTCATTTCTGTTCCCCAATCCATATTCACCTACTATGTTTCCTTCTCTCCCTTTTCCTACACTCGAATTCCAGTCACCCATGACTATTAAATTTTCGTCTCCCTTCACAATCTGAATAATTTCTTTTATTTCATCATACATTTCTTCAATTTCTTCGTCATCTGCAGAGCTAGTTGGCATATAAACTTGTACTACTGTAGTAGGTGTGGGCTTCGTATCTACCTTGGCCACAATAATGCGTTCACTATGCTGTTTGTAGTAGCTTACCCGCATTCCTATTTTCCTATTCATTATTAAACCTACTCCTGCATTCCCCCTATTTGATTTTGTGTTTATAACCCTGTAGTCACCTGACCAGAAGTCTTGTTCCTCCTGCCACCGAACTTCACTAATTCCCACTATATCTAACTTCAACCTATCCATTTCCTTTTTTAAATTTTCTAACCTACCTGCCCGATTAAGGGATCTGACATTCCACGCTCCGATCCGTAGAACACCAGTTTTCTTTCTCTTGATAACGACATCCTCTTGAGTAGTCCCCGCCCGGAGATCCGAATGGGGGACTATTTTACCTCCGGAATATTTTACCCAAGAGGACGCCATCATCATGTAATCATACAGTAAAGCTGCATGCCCTCGGGAAAAATTACGGCTGTAGTTTCCCCTTGCTTTCAGCCGTTCGCAGTACCAGCACAGCAAGGCCGTTTTGGTTATTGTTACAAGGCCAGATCAGTCAATCATCCAGACTGTTGCCCTTGCAACTACTGAAAAGGCTGCTGCCCCTCTTCAGGAACCACACGTTTGTCTGGCCTCTCAACAGATACCCCTCCGTTGTGGTTGCACCTACGGTACGGCTATCTGTATCGCTGAGGCACGCAAGCCTCCCCACCAACGGCAAGGTCCATGGTTCATTGGGGGGACAGCTGTCAGTACAAAAATCATAATGTGAAACAAGACGGTCAATGCCTTCACGAAAAAATGTTTGCTGTTGCCTACTGAACAAAGATTGTACTGTATCCATACAGATGTGATCCCTCCCCATGCGATTTCCATATTTTTCTAGCCGTGAAGAAAGACATTCGTGGCCATTGAATTGCTTCGGAGGAAGAGATGCGCCCCTGGGTACAATAACGGTTCCGTAGGCGCCAGTAAACATTTTTCCACGAAGGCGCTGACTGTCGTGTCTCAGAGTTGGATAAATTTATTACCAATTATGGCCATTATTTTTGAAATCATAAGCTCTTCATTTAGATGCTTTCCGGTTCTTGGCGCATCAGACCACAACCGCGCTGATGCTACAGTCGCAGGTTCGAATCCTGCTTTGGGCATGGATGTGTGTGTGATGTCCTTAGGTTGGTTAGGTTTAAGTAGTTCTATGTCTAGGGGACTGATGATCTCAGATGTTAAGTTCCATAGTCCTTAGAGCCATTTGAACCATTTTTACATGTTTTCCATATGTCTCGTTTTTATTTCACTGCCCCTTATATGTATAGGGAATTCACAGTTTCAGAAAGCCGGTGGAAAATTGCGAAATACTTGCATATGTTCGACAGAGCTGGCAGTTGATCATCAACATAAGTAAATATGACGTATGTTGCGCGTAGGTGTAGAAGACTCAGTTTTGCTGAATAACACTATTGCAGATGAATCAGTAGAAAGGTCAACACCAGTAAAATAGTTAGGACCGATCTAAAGTGGAGCTACCACATTTAAACAGGTATTGATAGAAGTTTCAGATCGATACGCACTGGATGAATCTGAAGGAAAAGTAATTTATTCACGAAAGAAGAGAATATCGAAATCCTCGTCTGCTTGATTCTTGAGCATACTTCATTAGTCGTGCATATTTAATACAGAAATCAACAAAAGAGCGGCTATACTTGTGACTGGTTAGTCTAGCATGCACGTGAACGTCAATGATATGAAACTTCCTGGCAGATCAAAATTGTGTGCCGGACCGAGACTCGAACTCGGGACCTTTGTCTTTCGCGGGCAAGTGCTCTACCATCTGAACTACCCAAGCACGACTCACGCCCAGTCCTCACAGCTTCACTTCTGCCACTATCTCGTCTCCTACCTTCCAAGCTTTACAGAAGCTCTCCTGCGAACCTTGCAGAACTAGCCCTCCTAAGAGTTTCATATCAGCGCACACTCCGCTGCAAAGTGAAAATCTCATTCTGGAAACTTCCCCCAGGCTGTGGCTAAGCCTTTCTTTCAGGAGTGTTAGTTTTGCAAGATTCGCAAGGGAGCTTCTGTACTGTTTGGAAGGTAGGAGATACTGGCAGAAGTGAAGCTGTGAGGACGGGGCGTGAGTCGTGCTTGAGTAGCTCAGATGGTAGAGCACTTGCCCGCGAGAGGCAAAGTTCCTGAGTTGGAGTATCGGTCCGGCACACAGTTTTAATCTGCCAGGAAGTTTCATATGAGCACACACTCCGCTGCAGAGTGAAAATCTCATTCAAGTCAGTGATATGTTTATCAAATTCCAGTCGTAGACTGAGATTCATAGAAAGACTCTTAAGAAAATGTAACTCATTCACTAAAAAAGTGCTTCACGTGGCACTTGCGTGATCCATTCTTTAGTATTGTTCATCAACCTTGCAGCCTTGCCAGGTAGGACTGATAGAAGAGACAGAGGAGATCAAACAAGGAGGGGCGCATTTCGTCACGGGATTGTTTGATGGCGTAAAAGAGTTATAGAGATGATCAGCAACAAACTACAGTGGCAGACACCATAGGGGAGGCATTCTGCATCACGAAGAGGTTAACTTCTGGAGTTTGCCGGCCGGGGTGGCCGAGAGGTTCTAGGCGCTACAGTCTGGAACAGCGCGACCGCTAGGGTAGCAGGTTCGAATCCTGCCTCGGGCATGGATGTGTGTGATGTCTTTTGGCTAGTTAGGTTTAAGTAGTTCGAAGTTCTAGGGGACTGATGACCTCAGAAGTCCCATAGTGCTCAGAACCATTTGAACCTTTTTTTAATGGAGTTTCCAGAGACTAATTTCCGGGAGGAGTCGGATAACAAATTACTTCGTTCCAAATACACTTCGTGAAAAACCGCGATGAGAAAATACAAGAAATTAGTGCCAATACAGAAACTTGCAGAGAATCATTCTTCTCACGCGACATTCGCGAGTGGAACAGCGAAGGGGATATCAGTGATACAAGGAGTACCCTACGTCACACATCGTCAGAGTATTCATGTGAAGTAGACGTAGACGCTGCAAGTAGAACGTTGCACATCACGAAGTGCTTGTGCTAAGGTTCCATGGGAACAGATTCAAGGAACGCATGTTCTTAGTGAAATTAACAATAAGAACGATTATAATAAAAGGCACCTACCCTACAGAACCACCAGCAGGACGCAGCTTGGAACATTCATCCATTTAAGTCCGATAGACACAGATCTTTCAAAATTACTCAACCAATTTTCACTAATCAAAACAATGTTCATAAAACCACCATTAATAAAATTTAAGTGACATAATTGGATCACACAAACCTTTTAAACACGCTTCATGATTTACATAGAAATTGCCTTTCACATAACTCATATCAAATTCTAAAACTGCTTCTAACAACTTAGACAACTTCCATGGACTGATCTTCAGATTAATACACCCACCTAGGCTTCTCTTTACTATTACTTACAGGTACGAGATTCACATACATTTCATCCCCAGAATATAATAATAGCACATTAAATAGTCTTAAAATGGGGCCGTTTCAATTTTACGTTGAAAATTAGTGATGGACGCGAGCAGACCCAAAGGTTCTTAGAGATACAGTATATTCACGGACCAGAAGGTGAAATAGAACTATACTCAACTTTGAGCTACAATTAAGCTTCCGGAAAACCACAACGATCCACCGGGAAGATAGAATTGCAGGACACTAACAACGTAACCATAGACACCTATCCAGGTCCTTAAATTTCCCTCTTCCACCGTGATACCCCGATCGGAGTTTACTCGCATCGACCACTGCCAATTATCTGGAACGTAAACACATCAGCGGCAGACAACATTCTGGCGCATCAGATACACAAAACACATCTGCCCAACTTGTTATAAATAAACCTTTAATTATACACGGCACAAAATGAACCCAAGCAGAACTAACCTACGGGACCACTTTCCCAGTAACGGCTCTTAAAATTTGATTAGCCAATGCTCTCAAACGCCAGGCACAGACTTACGCACTACTTGGTATGGCCTCTAGCTACGCATTAGCGCGGCGGTCTATTTGTTGTGCGTAGCTAGCACTCCCTTAAATGCCGTCAACATATCAGGCTGCCAGACCAAATACAGTGACAAGTTACTGAACAGTCAAGATAGTTTTCAGTGCACTCGGGTATTCAATTAACATGAACAGAATCCACCAAGGAACAAATCGACGGCTCCAGCTCATTCACTTTGAGTAACATGTAACAAACGCGAAGGAAATCTGTTCTTCAAATCTCGAGCAAATCCCCATCACCGTCGCCAGCGGATCTGCATTCCAATTGCTAAACACGCCGCAGCAGCTGCCCACGCTCCTGCGTCGTACCGACGCGGCCACTCGCCACGCTGCATGCGTCCACAGCGCCACACCTCACTGTCGCTCACACAGCTGGTACCTGAACTCAAGCCCCAGCTGAGCGCGCGCGCCGCACTCAAATAGCCATCCGCCAAAGATGGGAAGAAGACAAGCATGCATCGAAAATCGACTCACAACAATTCGGATGACAATTGATGGAGACGCGCCAGCAGCGCACCAGCTCACAGTCAACCAACATAAGGTTCTTGGACAAAGTAGCAATCAACCCATTCAAAGAGCGCGCTGCTCGCTTTGGAGTCCTGCAGCTGGTGTAGAACTGGTAATGCGATCCTGTCAGTGAAATGAAATGGTGGTATGACACTGATGGCCGGGAGGTTCCGCCGCTGAGTTGCAAGTCTTTTCTGTTGACGCCGTATTAGGCGAGTTGGGTGTCGATGGTGATGAAATGATGATGATGACAACGCTACAGCAGATCCTTGGCCCACTGCATGTCAGTGAGACGCGCTGACCACCCAACCAAGAGGACAGGCTCTGGTAGTGAAGCTTCTGCCGTTCTGTCACGTCTCCACATCTAGGAATCCTACTGCGCTGATTGCATATAATCGGTTGGTACATTCACCCCCCCCCCCCCCCCCCCCCCCGTCAGCGAAATGGGGCGAATGTACCAGTCGACCAGTGGAGATGTTACAGTATGGCGGAAAAGCGCTGCCATGTTTGGACGTGCCCATAACCACGTGGGAATCAAACTGCCCGATTTGATGGCGTATAAAGGAGGACTGTCCAACATGTCTACAGAGAATGGAGTACTAGTCACAGGCATGTAACACAGTGTAATAACAAAGCTCGTATAAAGAGCGTAACCGATAGCCATCCTTGTCAGCGGCGACTGGTTTCAAATGCGACACTAATTGCTACTGCCTTTGAATCCAGGTCACCTTAGCCAGTTTCCGAACGAATGTAGCAACAGGAACGCCATGAAATGCTCATTTGGAGTCGCGGTATCTCATCTCGCAAACGGGCATGCCTCACAGTCGCATATGGAGCAGCAGGCCTTCAATGGGCCAAACGACAAAAAAAGGTGACAGTGGCTGGTTGAGGGCGTGTAGAGTGGCATCACAGGGTGCTGTTTCGCCTCTTTTCGAGCAGTGCGAAGCGTCTGGTGCACCGAATGCCCAGTGAGGCGTTCAGTCCACAACGTGCGGAGGGTGCAGTTCCGGCTGGCGCTGATTCTGTGAGGTTTGGGGGTTCCTCGTGCCGTTATTTGGGTCCATATATTTTACTAACTGTGAATGAGAACCTCAGTGTTTGTTTCAACATCGCGACGACCAAGCGTCACCATTTCTTCCCTGTCTTCGTGATGAGTATTTGATGGACATTTCCGAGTTCAAAGATGACCTTGTTCACGGCCTCAGCGCGTACGTTCTTTGTCAGCCGAACACTAAGGCACCCTATCACAAATCGATTGATCCCTTAAAAAATTCCATTTCAATCCCAAAGAAATTTTTTTTCTTTTTCTGGGTAGCGGGTGAAACGTAGCAACCGATGCCACCGCAGTTTGGCAGCACTACCGCACACACTCACCAATTAGGAACTTCATCTGCCTGTGACGTACGTGAAGAAACTTGTAGGCTCCTCAAAATGGTTCAAATGGCTCTGAGCACTATGGGACTTAACAGTCCCCTAGAACTTAGAACTACTTAAACCTAACTAACCTAAGGACATCACACACATCCATTCCCGAGGCTGGATTCGAACCTGCGACCGTATCGGTCGCGCTGTTCCAGACTGAAGCGCCGAGAACCGCTCGACCACCACGGCCGGCTTGTGGACTCCTTTCACGGCCAAAAGGAATCCCTTATCAAGCATTGCGTCTCGTAGTCGTGACTAATCATTAGTCCTTGGTCCTGGTAATTTTCTCCAATCAACGTCCCTGGAAACGACCACTGCGGGAAAATCAAAGAAATTCGAGCTCATACGTAGACGTACTGAAAAATACTCGTCCCACACACCATACGCCGTTGGAGACTGGGCAAATAATAATTTTACTAGATGTCACTTACTCCATTGTATAAAATGTTTTTTTGCTGAGTATGGATGTAGATGTAGAGAAGTCCAAGGAATCGGACTACCCACCTTCTAGTAGGAGGGGTGTCATGAAAGTAAGTTGCGATCGGTCACGAAATGAAAACCACAGCGCAAATCCGGTGAAGCTTTGAACAGATGTGTTGGGCAGTGTCTCTAGTACGCTCGTCGTTCGCGTCACGTCGCTTTCTGCACTGCTGAGTGCACTGTGAGAACGTAAAGATGACTAGAAAGCAGTGACACCCGCCAGGTGTCTACCATGCGTTTCATCGTCCACCATACAGCCCGGAAGTGGCTCTCTCATATTTTCATCTCTGCTCACATGGACCGCAGGCATTGAAGACAACATTTTGCCTCAGACATCGAACTGCAGACCAGCGAAGAGAAGTGCCGGAAAGCACAGGCGACTGCCATCTATGACGAGGGCATTGGAAAGCTGGTACATCGCTGCGAAATTCGTCTAAGTCGGTGCGGAAACTGTGTAGAGAAGTAGCTGGAACTTGTAGCAAACTGTTGCAAATAAAACATTTTTGATTTTCACTGTGGTTTCCGTTACGCATGCCGATCGGAAGTCACTTGCTGGACAACCCTCGTATTACCAGCTGTGGCATGTAAAGAAGATTGATTGGTCAATACCACAACGTACAAGATGTTAACCACTGAATAGTTAGAAAACTATTAGTACAGCACTATCTCCCAGTTAATCACGATCTGTGCGTAGTGTTTCAACACATCGTAATTCTCAGTTTATAATAGCTACTGAATGCGACAGTCTGTCAACAGAACGATCGGATTTGTGTGAAAGGTTTCTGCCTCAGGGGCGTTGCTGCCCACATGCTACGTACAGGGACTCCGATGCGGGTATATAAGCACCGAGATGTAGGCAAGCTACTAGTGTATCATTCGTGTCATTCCGACGTGCCTCTGGTAAATGCGGAAGCTTGAACTATGACGACGTCATAACCAAATGCGTCCAAACAGGATCAACGTGCTGTTACTCTTTTCTTTCCCACCAAAGGACAAAACACCGGTAGACAACCACCAGAGAACGGTGACTGTGTATGGGGTAGCACGCGTGGAACGGTGTGCGACAAGGAGTGCTGCTGCTTCGAGATAACGCATCTCCCCATATCGCGAATGTTGTAACGCAAAAGTTACCCCAACTCAAGTGGGAAGCCCTAGAGCACGCACGCTACAGCCCTGATCTCTCCCCGTGTGATTATCACACCTTCGTTCTCTTAAAAAAGGCTGTCCTGTCGGACGATGACGTGCAAAAAGAGATCACAGACTTTTTCACGCACCAGGACACCATGTTTCACCAAATGGGATGTTCAACCTGGTGCATCAGTGGGAAGTCTGCGTCAAAGCTCACGGCGATTTTGCCTGATTGGCATACCGATTCTGGACTGTATGGTCTTCGAACGAAATCTCCTGATGGCCTCTTATACGACAAGATTACTTATGGAATATCATAGTCAAACAATGAAACGTGCGTAATTTCTTTCAAAGAAATCAATATGATCGAGCCTCTGGTATTATACAGTTCTGTCGGCTGTAGTTTAAATGTCGTTAAAGACACGTGAATTCAGATTGCAGCAGTGAAAAGAAATGGTCATTTCCTGCAAGATAAACTTCCCATGCATGCGTGTGCTATAATTATTCGAGGTACGCTTGAAATGTCCCCTTAGAACAATTATACATGACTGTGCTTAAACTGACACACGATATTTTTAGCGCAACGCAATCTGACTTTCAAAAATCCCTACAAAAGAATGGCCCTGACTAACATTAACCTATACGTTTCACAAATCACTTACCTCACAAAAATCTTGAATACTCGAACTACTGCAATATAGCGAGCGCCACTACTGCCAGCTAAATAAAAGATTCAAATTACGGAAGGCACTAACTACTGATAGGCATAGTTAGCAAATGAAAGATTTTAATAGAGAACAAACAATGTATTTACCTTAATAGTGTTGAAAAATCGTAATATACATAGCAGTTCATAACATCCAGTCTTAAAAATTTCAAAACTCCGCCATTTCTCTCCCCACATCCACCACTGCTGGCGGCTCACTTCCAACTGCGCAACGCTACGCGCTGTTAACAGCCGACAGCCCAACACTACTATGGCAGACAACAATGAAAACTAACCACAGACTGCACACAGCACAGCCAGTGATTTTCATACAGAGCGCTACGTAACGTTGCCAATAAGAAAACATAAACAGCCTACTTACACGCTGAACAAAGCAAGTGAAATACCTATGTCGCCATTTAACTTAGATTTGGAGACGCACTACTGAACGTATTCCTGCGTTCAATAAGTCGTTTTAATTAGATTTCAAGGCCGTCGAATTCACTTGTCTAGTTTTAAGTTTCGATTTTTGTATAAAATGATGAAAATAAGACTGGTGGTTTCCCTTATACATTAAGTGATGTAGAGTCTTGGGATTTCCAGGCGTAAGGAGCTGAACTTACTGTCGTTTTGCCTGTTTCGAATACCGTTGGAATCAGTTGAACAGACATGTCTACGCTGTTCTAGGCGGCAATCCAGCCTTACGCTTTGTGAATTGCAAGTTTTTTACGACAGCGGTCGCCACACTTCGAAATATTTCGTGCAGTGGTGTAGAGGGGAACTCTGATTATTTTTATCAGCGGTCGACACACAAAATTATTTCTCGAGAGTGTCTGGCAGGCTTGCATTTACTGTGTTTAGTGTTGATCTGAACATAGAATAATTTTGATCTGGGAACACAGGCAGTGTTATTTTAAATATGTATCAAGTCTACAAACCGTTTTAAGGGGCTCGAGCTATTTTAGATTTGCTTTGCAACAGTGAAGACATTAAATACTGCTACTTAGTTTGTGAAGAAGTAAATTACACCGTTAATTTTGAATTATATAAACTGTGCCGCGCCGGGTAGCCGCGCCGTCTCGGGCGCCTTGTCACGGTCCGCGCGGCTCCCTCCGTCGGGGGTTTGAGTCCTCCCTTAGGCATGGGCGTGTGTGTTGTCCGTAGCGTAAGTTAGTTAGACTAAGTAGTGCGTAAGCTTAGGGACCGATGACCTCAGCAGTTTGGTCACATAAGACCTTACCACAAATTACCAATTTTTTTTATATAAGCTGTTGTTGCAAACATTACTGAGCATACTGCACGTATTTAACAACCTAAAGATTACGTATTCTGATTTATACATCAGGAAGAATTAATTATTTTTATGTAATGAAGGGTCAGGTACGGTTACAGCATTCCCTTTGACAGATGTGAAAAAAATTTTTTTGTTAATACACCGTACGCTCATATTAATGTGAGCACCGCCTATGTTCGACATCAGCGTGAAATAGCGACTCATAGGCGGCAGATAGCAGCACCAACAGTGGATGGTACATAAAGTGTGTCGGGGGACGCGGAAAACAGTGCAGTCGTTGCCGTAATGCAAAAACGGAGCGATTTATCTGACGTCCAAAAGGGCAAGATTACTGGCTTTCGGGCCAAGGCTGGAAGCATTTCCGAAATGACTAAGTTCGAATACAGTTCTCATGACGGAGTGGTTAAAGTATACATTGCATCGCACAATGACGCTGTACAACTATGGAGCACCATGGGCCGTAGATAACAGGGGTGAACGACTGCTTCAGAGATGTGTGCGTACAAATAGATGTGCAACTGTTGAGCAGCTGATGGCCTAGATGAACCAAGAGACTACAAACAGTGTCTCCTCAACGACCGTTCAACGAACGTTGCAGTGTTCAAATGGCTCTGAGCACTATGGGACTTAACATCTGTGGTCATCAGCCCCTAGAACTTCGAACCACTTAAACCTAACTAACCTAAGGACATCACACACATCCATGCCCGAGGCAGGATTCGAACCCGCGACCGTAGTAGTCGCGCGGTTCCGGACTGCGCGCCTAGAACCGCTAGACCACTGCGGCCGGCCGTTGCAGTGTATGGGCCTCTGCAGCAGGAGCCTGGTCGCTGTACCCAAGCTGACTGCTCTTCATCGACGACGAAGGCGCTAGTACCGCAGCAGAACATCCACTGACTGGCGACAGATGTCCAGATCGCCTTAAGCGGTTACGGTGTGAAATGTCTGAAAGCAAACAACCTGCGACAATCGTCGGAAGGGTTCGAGCGTGAGGAGAAAGCGTTATCGTCTGGGTAATGTTTTGGTGGCATTCCCTGTGTCACCCCGTCATTCTGGAAGCCACAATGGATCAACACAAGAAGTCATCTATCATTGGGTACCATGTCTACCGCTAGATGCAGTTTGTTTTTTCTCGGCACGATGGCATCTACCAGCAGGACAATGGAACTTATAACAGCTCGCCATGTTCATGCGTCCTTCGAAGAGCACCAGGCTCCCCAGAAATAAACCCAGTCGACAATCCTTGGAACCATTTCAATAGATGAACATAACGCAGCTGGCCACGGCACTAGAATCGACGTGGCTATACATGCCCGTCGGTACACTCCAGGACCGCATTGACTCTATTCTTACACGTCTCGCAGCCGTCCTCACTGAAAAGATATCTATTTAGGTTTTTGACGTGTGGCCAAAAAAAAAATAGGCTCTAACCACTATGGGACTTAACATCTGAGGTCATCAGTGCCCTAGAACTTAGAACTACTTCACCCTAACTAACCTAAAGACATCACACACATCCATGCCCGAGGCAGGGCCGGCCGCTGTGACCGAGCGGTTCTAGGCATGGATATGTGTGATGTCTTTAGGTTAGTTAGGTTTAAGTAGTTCTAAGTCTACGGGACTGATGACCTCAGATGTCCCATAGTCCTTAGAGCCATTCGAACCATTTGAGCCTGAGGCAGGATTCGAACCTGCGACCGTAGCAGCCACGTGGCTCCAGATTGAAGGGCCTACAACCGATCGACCACAGCGGCCGGCGATATGTGGTAATTTTAACGTGAATGGACAGTGTGTTTACAAGGATGTACAAGGAAAAAAGAATTTCTATATGCAGAAAGTGGTGTTGACATTCCAAAATATAAGCTCTTTATATCTGGAAGTTACCCATAGAAAGCTATTTTTCAAGTTTAACTGTGTACAGGCGTGAAAACTGTACAATGGGGAGACAGATATGAAACGGAATGGTGAATTTCTGTCTTTTTTAAAGGAACCACCCCAAAATTTACCTTAAGTGATTTCATCGTGTGGTGCAGTTCCTCTTGTTGTCTCCGTGCTTGCTAAGAAAATGGGATGAAAAGTTCCGCCTTGTACAAGACACCTTTTTTCTTTTGTTTCACCGATACATGTTTCAGCACTTTTGTGCTGTCATCAGTGGGTTCTATTTTTATTTTTAACTGCAAATTTGTTGTTAACATATTAACATTTTCGTCGTTTACAACATTATGTAAAACTTGCATTCTTACATTATATTATTGTCCTCTTGTTTTGGTAGCTGTTATGCTACACAATATACAACATGTCATCTGCAAACAGCAAAACGTAATTTATTTTCTATTTCTTATGCATTTACGAACGGAAATAAGACTGTATCACGTTTTCTTTCTGTAACTTACAGTTTTGAAGTTGTGGTACGTTTTCCTGTTTTGTTGGCGAAGTAAATGGGCTTACCTCTTTGCCTGTGTTCGTGTGGCAATGCAGTTTTTCGATTACTCAAAACATAGGTGGTGTTTTCGCTGCCATTACGTGTTGTTGTGGCTGTGTGGCGTTCATTTGTTTCGTAGCGTGTTCTGCTGGCTGAGGCGCGCGAGTATGAATTGTATTTGGTGTTAGTTGTGTGTGGTTTATGTGTGTTTGCCTGTGTGTGATAAGTACTGGGGTAGAGAGAGAGTTTCTTTAGTATATTACCCACCCTGTGTGTGACTTTGTTGTTGTAAGTTATTATGTGCCATTTGTTGCTTACTGTCTGCCGATTTGTTGTGTGATGAGTTGTGTTTGTACGTGTGTGTTTTTCATTGGTACACACATCCTAACAGAAGAAACAATCAACATAATAGAAAGAAACCTCCAACAGCAAGGAAACATACCCACAACAAACATACAAGAAATATTAGCCATACTCAGACTCATCACAGAACAGAACTACTTCACATTCAACAACAGATTTTACTCTCAACAAGATGGACTACCCATGGGATCCCCAATCAGTGGCCTCCTAGCTGACATTTTTCTCAACCAGATAGAAAAACAAATCTTTGACAGAGTAGTAATACCAAAACAGAAAAAAATAATATATTGGTACACATACGTAGATGATATAATTTGCTTAATAGATGAACCACTGTCCCGTATAACAGAACTTCATGATAACATAAACTCCATCCACCCACAAATACAATTCATCATAGAAACACAAACAGACGAAAAACTTAATTTTTTAGATCTCACTATACACAAGAGAAACAACAAACCTGAATTCACAATCTACAGAAAACCCACACTCACCAGCACCATTATTCATAACCAATCCAATCACCCACAAAGAAGCCAGCTTCAGATATTTGCTTCACAGGCTGAACAAAATACCCATGAATAAGCATGACTACACACAAGAACTGAACACAATAAAACAAATTGCACAGGAGAATGGATATGATGCAAAGAGAGTAGACAAAATTAACCACAAAATACAAAAACAAACAGCACATAACCACGAAAAACACACACATACAAACACAACTCATCACACAACAAATCGGCAGACAGTAAGCAACAAATGGCACATAATGACTTACAACAATAAAGTCACACACAGGGTGGGGAATATACAGGGTTTGTTGCAACATGCTTGGGACAACAGTACATTTTCAGGCGGACAAACTTTCGAAATTACAGTAGTTACAATTTTCAACAACAGATGGCGCTGCGATCTGGGAAACTCTATAGTACGATATTTTCCACATATCCACCATGCGTAGCGATAATATGGCGTAGTCTCTGAATGAAATTACCCGAAACCTTTGACAACGTGTCTGGCGGAATGGCTTCACATGCAGATGAGATGTACTGCTTCAGCTGTTCAATTGTTTCTGGATTCTGGCGGTACACCTGGTCTTTCAAGTATCCCCACAGATAGAAGTCACAGGGTTTCATGTCTGGCGAATAGGGAGGCCAATCCACGCCGCCTCCTGTATGTTTCGGATAGCCCAAAGCAATCACACGATCATCGAAATATTCATTCAGGAAATTAAAGACGTCGGCCGTGCGATGTGGCCAGGCACCATCTTGCATCAACCACGAGGTGTTCGCAGTGTCGTCTAAGGCAGTTTGTACCGCCACAAATTCACGAAGAATGTCCAGATAGCGTGATGCAGTAATCGTTTCGGATCTGAAAAATGGGCCAATGATTCCTTTGGAAGAAATGGCGGCCCAGACCAGTACTTTTTGAGGATGCAGGGACGATGGGACTGCAACATGGGGCTTTTCGGTTCCCCATTTGCGCCAGTTCTGTTTATTGACGAAGCCGTCCAGGTAAAAATAAGCTTCGCCAGTAAACCAAATGCTGCCGGCCGAAGTGGCCGTGCGGTTAAAGGCGCTGCAGTCTGGAACCGCATGACCGCTACGGTCGCAGGTTCGAATCCTGCCTCGGGCATGGATGTTTGTGATGTCCTTAGGTTAGTTAGGTTTAACTAGTTCTAAGTTCTAGGGGACTAATTACCTCAGCAGTTGAGTCCCATAGTGCTCAGAGCCAATTGAACCATTTTTAAACCAAATGCTGCCCACATGCATATCGCCGTCATCAATCCTGTGCACTATATCGTTAGCCAATGTCTCTCGTGCAGCAATGGTAGTGGCGCTGAGGGGTTGCCGCGTTTGAATTTTGTATGGATAGAGGTGTAAACTCTGGCGCATGAGACGATACGTGGACGTTGGCGTCATTTGGACTGCAGCTGCAACACGGCGAATGGAAACCCGAGGCCGCTGTTGGATCACCTGCTGCACTAGCTGCGCGTTGCCCTCTGTGGTTGCCGCATGCGGTCGCCCTACCTTTCCAGCACGTTCATCCGTCACTTGCCCAGTCCATTGAAATTTTTCAAACAGATCCTTTATTGTACGCTTTTCGGTCCTTTGGTTGCATTAAACCTCCGCTGAAAACTTCGTCTTGTTGCAACAACACTGTGTTCTAGGCGGTGGGATTCCAACACCAGAAAAATCCTCTGTTCTAAGGAATAAACCATGTTGTCTACAGCACACTTGCACGTTGTGAACAGCACACGCTTACAGCAGAAAGACGACGTACAGAATGGCGCACCCACAGACTGCGTTGTCTTCTATATCTTTCACATCACTTGCAGCGCCATCTGTTGTTGAAAATTGTAACTACTGTAATTTCGAAAGTTTGTCCGCCTGAAAATGTACTGTTGTCCCAAGCATGTTGCAACAAACGGTGTATTTTTATCGCTGCTCGTTTAGTTTTTATTGCCGTTTCAAATATACCGGCTATTTTTGAAACACCCTGTACTAAAGAAACAAGGACTAACATAGCATACAGAACCAACAACACAATACAGAGCAGACTTGGAAGAATTATCACCAACACTGACAAATACAGCCAGTCTGGCATCTACCAACTTACTTGCAACTGCTGTCAATCTGTATATGTGGGCCAAACATGCAGGACCTTCAGAACCAGATATAATGAACACCTCAGAGCACTGAAAAGCAATAGCACACACTCAACATTTGCAGACCACCTGGTAGCACACAACCACCACTCAACAAACATTGAAACTGACCTTCACATCCTAAAAACTAGCAGCAGCCTATACCAAAAATTAACTATAGAAGAAAACCACCACATTCAAAAATCAATAGCCCAAGGAAAGAAAGTACTCAATGAATACACATCACTGTGCAACAAAACTCTCTTCGCCACAATAGAAGAACTATACAAGTAAAACACACACACACACACAAATCCTCTCTCTTTTCTTTCTTTCTTTCTTTCCTTCTTTCAGTCTCTCTCTCTCTCTTTCTCTCTCTCTCTCTCTCTCTCTCTCTCTCTCTCTCTCTCTCTCTCTCTCTCTCTCTCTCGCACACACACTCTCTCTCTGCCCCAGTACTCATCACACACAGGCAAACCTACATAAACCACACACAACTAACACCAAATACAATTCATACTCGCGCGCCTCAGCCAGCAGAACACGCTACGAAACAAATGAACGCCACACAGCCACAACAACTCGTAATGGCAGCGAAAACTCCGCCTATGTTTTGAGTAATCGAAAAACTGCATTGCCACACGAACGCAGGCAAAGAAGTAAGCCCATTTACTTCGCCAACAAAACAGGAAAACGTGCCACAACTTCAAAACTGTAAGGTACAGAACGAAAACGTGATACAGTCTTATTTCCTTTCGTAAATACATAACAAATAGAAAATAAATTACGTTTTCCTGTTTGCAGATGACATGTTGTATATTGTGTAGCATAACAGCTACCAAAACAAGAGGACAATAATATAATGTAAGGTACGTTACTTTTCGCCAATTAAGTTATAAATGCAACTTTTACATAATGTTGTAAACGACGAAAATGTTAATATGTTAACAACAAATTTGCAGTTAAAAATAAAAAAATAAAAATAGAACCCACTGATGATAGCACAGAAGTGCTGAAACATGTATGGGTGAAACAAAAGAAAAAAGATGTCTTGCATAAGGCGGAACTTTTCATCCCATTTTAAGTGATTTCGTGAAATAACGGAAAACTGAAGTATTGAGCATGGGATTGTGATTTGAACAGCAGTCCTAGTTAATGCAGGTCTAGTGTCTTAAGCACTGAGACACCTCACTTGATGGAAAACTATAGCTGTTATTTTATTTTATTTTATTTACACGTCAAGTTCTGTAGGACCAAATTGAGGAACAAATCTCCAAGGTAAATACACGAAATTACAACATAAAAGTAATAACAGAAAAAAATAAAATCTTTATGAACCGGAAAAAAAGTAAGTCCATAAGTCTACGTAAACACAATCAACAATACAACAAGAATCAGCTTAATTTTTCAAGGAACTCCTCGACAGAACAGAAGGAGTGACCCATAAGGAAACTCTTCAGTTTCGATTTGAAAGCGCGTGGATTACTGCGAAGATTATTGAGTTAGAGCGGTAGTTTATTGAAAATGGATGCAGCAGTATACTGCACACCTTTCGCACAAGAGTTAAGGAAATCCGATCCAAATACAAAAAAATGGTTCAAATGGCTCTGAGCACTATGGGACTTAACATCGATGGTCATCAGTCCCCTTGAACTTAGAACTACTTAAACCGAACTAACCTAAGGACATCACACAACACCCAGTCATCACGAGGCAGAGAAAATCCCTGACCCCGCCTGGAATCGAACACGGGAACCCAGGCACGACCACGAGCTGCAGACGATCCAAATACAGTTTTGATTTCTGCCGAGTATTAACTGAGTGAAAGCTACTTATTCTTGAGGACAAGCGAGAAATGACAATAAGATGTATATACAGGAGTATATATATGGATAGGCCAATGTCAAAAATGTCAAAATACCTAGACTCGTGAACAGGGGTCGACAAGAGGTTCCTGAACTTAACAGCACTTATTGCCCGAACCGCCACTTTGTGAGCCAAAAATATCCTTTTAGAATCCGAAGAGTTACCTCAAAATATAATACGATACGACATGAACGAATCAAAATAAGCAAATTAGACTAATTTTCGTGTCGAACGATCACTCACTTCAGATACCGTTCGAATACCAAAAATGGCAGCATTAAGTCTTTGAACAAGATCCTGAACGTGGGCTTCCGACGACAGTATACTATCTATCTGAACACCTAGAAATATGAACTTCTCAGTTTCACTAATCATATGCCCATTCTGTGAAAATAAAACATCAGCTTTTGTTGAATTGTGTGTTAGAAACTTTAAAAAGTGAGTCTTATTGTGACTTATTGTCAGTTTATATTCTACAAGCCATGAACTCTGCTCATGAACTACACTATTTGCAAATGGGCCAATGTCGCACACAACATCCTTTACTACCAAGAGAGTGCCGTCAAGAAACATAAATATTTCAGAGTTACCCGTAATACTAGAGGGCATATCATTTATGTAAATAAGGAACAGGAATCGCCCCACCACTGATCCCTGGGGCACCCCCCACTTGATAGTACCCCACTCAGACCCCACATCACAGCCGTTATCAACATTGTGAATAATCGACGTTTTGCTGCCTGTTGCTAAAGTAAGAGGTGAACCAATTGTGAGCTACTCCCCGTATTCTGTGATGGTCCAACTTCTGGAGCAATATTTTGTGATCAACACAATCAAACGCCTTAGTTAAATCAAAAAATATGACTAGCGTTCGAACCCTTTTGTTTAACCCATCCAGTACCTCACAGAGAACAGATAATATAATATTTTCGGTTGTAAAACTACTTCTAAGGCCGAACTGTACATTTGATAACAAATCGTGTGATATAAAATGATCGATTATCCTTGCATACACAGCCATTTCAATAACTTTAACAAAGAAAGATGGCACAGAAATAGGTCTAAAATTATGTACACAATCCTTTTCTCCCTTTTTATAAAGGAGCTGTACTACTGAGTATTTTAATTGTTCGGGAAACTGATTATCCCTAATGGAAAAATTACAAACATGGCTAAATACAGGGGAAACATGTGCAACACGGAACCTTAATATTCTGCTAGGCCCTCCATCATATCCATTAGAGTCCTTAGTCTTAAGTGATTTAATTATTGACTCAATCTTCCCCTTGTCTGTATCACAGAGGAGTATTTCAGACATCAGTCTCGGAAAGATATTTGCCAAGAAAGTTATATGATTCCCTGTAGAAAGTAAATTTTTATTTAATTCACCAGCAATGCTCAGAAAAGATTCTTAAATACTGTACATACATCTGATTTATCAACTGAAATATTTTTACTACCAACTAAATTTATATCGTAAACCTTGTGCTGCTGACTAGACAGTTCCCTTACAACTGACCATAGGGTTTTAATTTTACCCTGTGAAATAGTTATTCTATTTGCATATCATTTTCTCTTTGCCTTCCTAATAAAATTTTAAGCACCTTGCAATACTATTTGTAGTGGGCTGCTGTTTCTTGATTGTGACTACTTCTAACATTTTGACGTAACTCCTGCTTTGTTGTACATGATATCCTTATCCCACCAGTCAGCCACCTGGGCTGCCTATTACTGCTAGTACCCCCGTTTAGAACGTTTTAATGGAAAGCAACTCTCAAAGAGCATGAGAAATGTGTTAAGAGAAGCATTATATTTATCATCTATGTTATCGGCACTATAAACATCCTGCCATTCTTGTTCCTTGACAAGGTTTAAAATACTCTCTATTGCTGTGTGATTAACTTTCCTTCATACTTTGTAACTGTATGTGATATTTGTTTGAGTACAAAAGCCTTTTAGTGTTAAAATTTGTGCATCATGGTCTGAAGGGCCATTCACCCTTTTAGTAACATTATGCCCATCTAGTAATGAAGAATGAATAAAAATAAGGTCTATGGTTGTACTACTGTACCCCTACACCATAGTTGAAAAAATCACAGTCTGCATCAGATCTTATGAATTTAGGAGATCTACAAACATCCTTTCTCTTGCACCATCATATACAAAATTTATATTGAAGTCACCACGTATAACTAATTTCTGGCACTTCCTACAAGTGAATCAAGAACCCACTCTAGCTTGAGTAGAAATGCTCTGAAGTCAGAGTTACGGGACCTAGAAACAACAGCAATTAGTTTAGTTTCGCTAAACTCAACTGCCCCTGCACAACATTTTATCTGTTCAGTGCAGTGCCGTGATACGAGTATGGATTCAGATGGAATACTGTTTTTTTACGTACAGAGCCATTCCCTCACCCCGCAAGGAACTCCTTAAAAACAACCACCTAATCTGTATCCTGGTAAAGATAGCCTCTGAATTGTCAACCCGGCCGGGGTGGCCGAGCGGTACTAGGCGCTACAGTCTGGAACCGCGAGATCGCTTCGGTCGCAGGTTCGAATCCTGCCTCGGGCATGGATGTGTTTGATGTCCTTAGGTTAGTTAGGTTTAAGTAGTTCTAAGTTCTAGGGGACTGATGACCTCAGATGTTAAATCCCATAGTGCTCAGAGCCATTTGATCATTTTTTTTAATTGTCAAATTATATAAGTGGTGCTGTTTGAATGGTGGATGGTCGGAATCCCAGAGATGTGTTTAGGTATGAGTATCTAAGACAAATCGTTGATGATGTGAGCAGCAGAAGTTTTGTTGAAATGGAGAGGTACGACAACCGAGAGATTGTCAACCTGTCGGTCAATTTTAACAAGACCATGGATTATTGGGGCCTTTCGGTCGCCGTACTGTGCACATCCGTTTTACGACAGTATTCGAGAAAGAGCTTTAAATTAATTCGTGGTCACTCTAATTATAAAATATGAAGAACATACGTTTGTGGAGAGACGCACATTCACGCCATCGACCTCTTGTCTCCACAGAGTGGAAGCTTACAACAGAAACTGCTGCCAGTGTGGACAATCGAACAACGGCGAGTGAACGGAGGCTATTGTTGGCCTGCGACGCTGTGTGGTGGTCGACAGCCCCGCCGCGCTCACTTCGGCCTACTTTCTGCGCGCGCCTTGTGTTTTACTGCCGCCGTATCTCAGAGCCACATCTACGTCGGCAATCTGAAGATCGCTGCAGCTTGATATTGCGTTTGAGAATCTCGCACTCTCGCGTCGCCTCTATCCACTGAGTACGTAATCCTTTATTCAACACAGTTATAAAATTCCAATCTTCGTGTTGGACTACACTGTTGCGCTGTCTGAGATTTTCCCGGTGTAATAACTGCTTGGAAGGTTGTCGATCATTGCGTCGGATGGTGGCATGTACCGGGTGATCAAAAAGTCAGTATAAATTTGAAAACTGGATAAATCACGGAATAATGTAGATAGAGAGGTACAAATTGACACACATGCTTGGAATGACATGGGGTTTTATTAGAACAAAAAAATACAAACGTTCAAAATATGTCCGACAGATTGCGCTTCGTCTTATCAGAATAGCAATAATTAGCATAACAAAGTAAGACAAAGCAAAGATGATGTTCTTTACAGGAAATGCTCAATATGTCCACCATCATTCCTCAACAATAGCTGTAGTCGAGGAATAATGTTGTGAACAGCACTGTAAAGCATGTCCGGAGTTATGGTGAGCCATTGGCGTCGGATGTTGTCTTTCAGCATCCCTACAGATGTCGGTTGATCACGATACACTTACAACTTCAGGTAACCCCAAAGCCAATTTTTGTGTTAGCAGAAGAGCCAACACCGTGTTACGAGTGGAGGCCGAAATGCAGGCGTTTTAGCTCACGCAGGCTGGCGTGAGGAGGGAAGAACTATACTGACGTGAGGTCTGGAACATGACAAGGAATGAGAATTCAGAAAGCGGAAGTAGTTAGTTTCATACATAACTTTAATCCGTTAATGATGAACGTCGCTCTTGACGGTACATGATTCACAATATTATCTGTTCAGAATATATTCTTGAAGCAATTATAGAAACTGAATATGGCGCCTTGCTAGGTCGTAGCAAATGACGTAGCTGAAGGCTATGCTAAACTGTCGTATCTGCAAATGAGAGCGTATGTAGTCATTGAACCATCGCTAGAAAAGTCGGCTGTACAACTGGGGCGAGTGCTAGGGAGTCTTTCTAGATTAGACCTGCCGTGTGGCGGCGCTCGGTCTGCAATCACTGATAGTGGCGACACGCGGATCCGACGTATACTAACGGACCGCGGCCGATTTAAAGGCTACCACCTAGCAAGTGTGGTGTCTGGCGGTGACACTACACCAATAATTGCACGGACTGAGGTCTGGGGACCCGGGAGGCCAAGCATGACGAAAGTGGCGGCTGGGCACACGATTATCACTAAACGACGCGTGCAAGAGATCTTTCACACGTCTAGCAATACTTTGTTTTTTTCGGTTCTAATAAAACCCCATGTCATTCCAAGCATGTGTGTCAATTTTTACCTGTCTATCTACATTATTCCGTGGTTTGTTAAGTTTTCAAATTTATACTGACTTTTTGATCACCCGTTACTGCATCTTTATATTTCATGTCTACATAATTACTTCTCGACATTGTCAACCCGGCGACGGAAATGTTTCTCCCAGCGAGAGACCGGTTCATTGACACCGTCACTGCAGACAGACTGACTTTGTTGACTATCCACAACCTCGCCTCTGCTCATACCTCTTCTTCACTATCAGAGTGAAGTTCTTCGAAGGTTTTCTTTGTTTTGGAAACAGGTGAATATCGGATGAGACCTAATCGGATCTGTATGGAGAAAGATGATGGCAGTGAACTCAAGGCGCCGGACTGTTGCAAATGCAGCGACGCTTGTGTATGATCTGCCACTTTCAGGCTGAAGGAGAGGCTGTCCCACATACAGACTCTATCGGCGGTTAAAAACTAGATTACATCACACTGTTTCTCAAGGACCAACATAGTCACATTGCACACCGCCACAGCTCGGTGCCTTGTAGACGCAGAGAGTTCCAGTTTGCGTCAGAGCAGACTGGAAATCGACAGAGTAATATGCGTAGCATGTAATACCTCAACCGATATTGAAACAGAATAAAAATTTCGGAGGCATCACATTTCAGCACGCCCTTGTACAAATAATTTTATTTTCTTCCCTACATGTCACCATTGCGATAATAGGCATTTCTCTGTGGTGACTAGTTCCGGAGAATCACTTTCATTTTCAGACCATGGCCTACAAAAGATTTTATGGTGTTCACGAAGGAAAAACTACAATGTGCCTCCAAGATCGTATACAAAAGCTGAACGCTAAATAAAGTTTTACAAAATTTTCTATCTATGGAGTACATGTTTTTTATATACCTTAGATGTAGGTGTAAAGTTTACACCAATGTACTTGTGATTGACCGGATATGCAGTGTTCCTCACCATTAACCAGTATATAGACACAACATAATAAACATCGTGTGAGCATAGAATGTGAGTTCCTTCCCATCGAACACAGCAAACCGAAGTGCTACGCTGCCCTACTCGTCTCGTAATCTCCATAGAGCTCGGTTGCAGTGATATGTGACAGACTCACATGCAATCGAAACATCACATGCACTTTTGTCAAAGGTAACAAACCACCTTTAATAGCACAAAATTTCATTACAAATGTTGCAATTAATTACAACCATTTACATTTGTTTTACATAAATAATTGTGACATGTCACACATTATAATAAAACTGAAGCAACACCACAATATGTCGTGCCAAAAAGTAAATACCCGTGAAACATGACAGACATATCGGCATGGGGCAGCCGCGTGGCCTAGCCGCCTTGCCACGGGTTGCGCGGCTCCCCCCGTCGGAGGTTCGACTCCTCCCTCGGGCATGGGTGTGGTGTGTTTTGTACTGAGCGTAAGTTAGTGTAAGTTAAACTAAGGAGTGTGCAAGCGTAGGGACCGATGACCTCAGCAGTTTGGTCCCATAGGAACTTACCACCTACCATGACCGACATAACAGGTGTAATATATAAAAATTTCTTTTGTAAAATTAATTCAAATAATTACTAAGCACAAGTTGTTAAATTCGATAAACTTCTATTATATCTTGCCTATGGTACATATTTCCACATATTAATAGCTTTGAAGACCAGTATCTTATGTTTATATTTATACCAAGTGGCCGCGCGGGATTAGCCGATCGGTCTCAGGTGCTGCAGTCATGGACTGTGTGGCTGGTCCCGGCGGAGGTTCGAATCCTCCCTCGGGCATGGGTGTGTTTGTTTGTCCTTAGGATAATTTAGGCTAAGTAATGTGTAAGCTTAGGGACTGATGACCTTACCAGTTAAGTCCCATAAGATCACACACACATTTGAACATATACCAAGTGGCTGTAATTAAGCTATGATGCCACGAAATTTTGCCTACATCAAAAAAGTATTTACGATAACATTGCGTGCTCAAACGAGATTCATCATATTGTATTTATGTTACGGTTAATGGTGAGGAATAATGCATATTTAGTTACTCACATGACTATCATGCTCAAAAATATCCGACCTACCTGAATTGGGTTTCATCTGATTTCTATGCAACCCACACAACACAACTGTCTTTCACGTCCTCTGCTCTCTTAACAGTACTGCCATTTGAGTGAGGGCACAAGACAGAACTGCCCTGCGGGGCTGCCAGTCCAGATGCAGAATAATAGCACGATAATGCAAATATCAGAAAACAGTTTACTGAAGGTAACACAACCATTGCGCTGGTAAACTCAAATTTATAACAATAAATGACATTTCAGAACACAAGTTTTAATTTGAAATTATATAACGAAAAATTTTGTATCGGGCTGGGATCGGAGACTCTAACTCAGCCACTATTGGTCCTGTTAACTAACCACAGAATATGGTTTCAATCATAAGTAAAGAGGCGTGCGCACATTTAAACTTCAAATGACAAGGGATAAAGTTTTCTGTTGGACAGAGATTCGAACCCAGCAACTAATTGTATTGTTAATTAAGCACAATCAAATGTTATAAATCGTAATTTTTCACCAGTAGCGAGATGATTGAAACTGAAACGATGAGATGAAAAAGTTTTGTCTTACCTGGATTCGAACTCAGTACATATCGACGTTGATCTCTAGTCAAGAATATACTTTAAAAATAAGTTTATTTCACCAGTAGCGAGTTGTGCACATGTCTGAACTGGAAATAACATGGTGAAAATTTCTGTGCTGACTGGCACTCGAAACCTCCACATATCATCACTACTGACCACAAAGAGATAATGAATATCGGATTCATTTTCGCCCGTAACTAGCAGTAAAATGTTTGAACCTGAAAATACGTGACGAAAGGTTGTGTGTCTGACAGGGAGTCGAAACGGTTACCAATCAATTATGTTGAAAACGCAAGAGAGGCGTTAAAAACCTCAATTATTTGTGACCTGTAGTTTTGCGTGCGCGCGTTACAGCTTGAAATGACACCACGGAACCTTTTGTGCGACACCATGTTTCGAACCCAGGAGACCTCGAGGACATTGAAATCATGGAGAAGCAGTGAAACGGTGGAAGCATATCATCGCATAGAGGGCCAAACCTGGTGAAAGAGGAGATCTGAGTCTGAATCCCAGTTTAGCACGAATATTTTGTACGTCTCATGCTCATACAGTAAGACTTAAGCGCTCTGTCACCTTACATGACGGCTGGATCAGTGAAAAAAAAGTTCGTTTAAGAAAGCTTACAGGAGATCGACTATCAACTTGACGCTACTTCCGCCTCTGTCGTAGCTCAGTTTACACCGACTCACCTCCAATAGGTTTCGAAGAGACATCGTGTTTAACGTGGATTGGAAGTCGCAGTGCAATTCTATACTGTTCATCTGGTGCTACTAGAGGCGGAGAGGGACTTTTTGTACTTGTGAAAAATGGTTCGCTGATGTGCAAATAGAACCCGGACGTTAAGTATAGGTAGCTACAATCATTCCCACAGATCACCAGCCTGCACAGAGCATCGGTCCATGTTCGTGCCATAAAGAAAAATGCTCCACACGGAAACAGAATTCTGATTCAGTGTAGGCTGATTACAACCTGTTCTACACATTCATTTTTTTCTTCATTCACATCGATACTCACTAGCAGACTCGTCTATTCAGTGCGTGCTTTTGACTTGATTTTATAATCACTGAAACAAAATCAGATAACATCCAGCTGCACAATCTGGTAGGATGCAGAAATTTCTTCAGTGTGTGTTGTTTTCCATCTGCGATTTTTTGTTGATTTATGTAACAATGGTCTATTCACGAGCATGACGCAGTGTAAACGCAAAAACCAGACATCGAGCACACTCATATTGACGTTTTTAAACAGCATTTAATCTTGGGTTATTACGTAGGTAAGGGCCTAGTGACCTTTTCTCATGCAGCATATTATGTCGAGAGTGTTGATGTACGTAATCTACCAGGGTAAAGTACACCCAAAAAAACCGGACAAGTAGGATTCGCGGTCTTAGTATTCCGTCAAAACAAAATTTATGTTAATAGAAAATAACAATAATTTTAGTTGTAATAATAATAACAATTTCGTGTGCCTTAATGCCCTGTTGCAAATCTTTATCTTGAGCGCCACTTTGGTTACTTTCGTGTCCCTAGCTGACCCCAGGTATGCAACTGGAAAAAGAGGACCTACAGTTTAACGTGAAACCCGAACCACCTGATATTTCTGACGACTCTTCGTAACGTCGAGAGTTCAAGACAAAGTTAAAAGGAAGACGGAAAATCCGTAATCCGTCCGATACATGTAGTGGTGCATGCACGCTTTACCAGAAGTTCACCAAGACTGATATGTATTTAAATGTTCATCTATAGTATTTCATGACTGAGTTTGCTAGTGTCAGTACATGTGAAACAAACAGTTGTATCTTTTGATTGCACTGACGTAGAATCTTAAATTCTTGACACCACCAAAGATTGTAGACATTACCGTTTGACATAAATTTCAAATTGATATCTCTAGCCGTTTCGGAAAAAAAAGAGCTCTAAGCAGGTGGACCTACTTAAGGTTCAAAATGGTTCAAATGGCTCTAAGCACTATGGAAATTAACATCTGAGTTCAGCAGTCCCCTAGACTTAGAACTAATTAAACCTAACTAACCTAAGGACGTCACAAACATCCATGCCCGAGGCAGGATTCGAACCTGCGACCGGAGCAGCAGCGCAGTTCCGGACTGCAGCGCCTAGAACCGCTCGGCCACAGTGGCTGGCTCCGACTTATGGAAGTAACGGAAAACCACTGTGTAGTAAGGTCATAAACAGAAAATAATAGTTGGCCCTGACAAAAACAAAACAAAAGCATAGGCCAATGTGACTCCTCAAAATGTAGCGTTATGCATGTAATGGCACAAGGAAGATATTTGACGTTAAGAACTTCATCCCAGGAGTGTCTCCATGCCAGCGGTGATCTGTTGTCTACAACGGAGACGCCATGCGGTCGCTCAACTTATGAGAACCGGCCAAGGAAACAGCAACTTATGTTGATATTGTATGAGAACGCCCGTTATACGCTGCTGATTCACAATGAAACTGTCCAGACGCGGGGCTGGAAAGCGCACATCGTCTTGAGATTTAGCTCCCTCAAACAGTTCTCGCTCCTTGTCGAATAACCATCGAGAACGTTTCTTTGTGGCCGAAAATGCACATTTAACTTGGATAATCGACATCGTTATCCACTGACAGTAAACAGGAGTGATATCCAAAATCAACCTGATCATCGTCAGACTATTTTAGTTAATGAGGGGAGGGGAAGGGGGGGGGAAGGATATATTGTAGGTGATCAATTTCCCTCTAACGATTTTCTGTTATACTCCATAAACTAAGGAGAAACGCCGCTAAAATGTGATCTATTCTATTACACCCGACTGAAGTCTAATTTAATAAAACGAATAGTTTCTGTAACACGACAAACACGCATTATCAACATATTACGCAATTTTGACCACCTTGTTGTCTGTGTCTATGTGAAGTCCTGTGTCCTACTCAAGAAGCATCTAGGGATTACGACAGTAAAGCTAGCAGTGAGAGCAGACCCAAAAAGAACAAAGTTATCAAATTTTCAGTGGACACATAACCAATTGAAGAGTGTGATAAAAAAAAACTAAGGTGTGTATCGGTATAAGGAAAAAAATATAAGTGTTAAGAAGGGTACAAGGTTACAATTTCTTAAATTTTTCTCCTTTAGATCTACAGGGTACTAAAACGAAATTGGTATGAGAATTAGAATAACGAGTTTAAGATTTCCTTCAGGATTTTTTATCTGGAAGATTATAGCTCGGTAAGGGAAGAAGTAAGAAGCCGACAAAATGTTCAGACCTCCAACGATATTGGAACCTAGAACAATAGCATCGTTGTCTATAAAAAAAGGAAAAAAAGCAGGCTGATTACCGCTTAGCTAGCGAGCCAGCGCTCCGAGCAGTGCACTCTCAATGTGATACTCTTTGTTAATAAAGAGAATTAGTAATGTTCAGTATCAGATCAGTTATACTTAGGTTGAATTTCAGAATGAGTCATTCCAGTAGTAGGAATGCATTAGACATTTCTCTAGTTCGATGAAACATTGAGGAACAACCAGTACGTCGGCTTTCGGCAGTTGTTTTGAACTTTTGTGGAAAGGCACTAACTTGTGAAGTCGACGTAGTGCATCAAATGGGAGGTGTAGACAGGAATGAGTCTAGCAAAATGGATTAAACTTTTGGGAACTTTCATGCAGGACGTGCTAACTTCCAGTTAAATTATGGACAGTGAAAAACAGATGACAATGAACCTATTGTTTAGCGAATTTTATCACAAAGAACGTTTGCAGTGACCATCATTTCGCTGGTGTGCCAGACGATAAGATTTGTTATGCAAATTATCTATAGAATTAACAGGGCCGGTTTTAGGCCCAAGCGACACAAATTGCCGTTTCGGGCGCCAAGCTGGGAGGGATGCCTGGGGCTCCACGACTGTAAGGTTTCTGCACAGGATGTGTCGCAATCCATAGATACCGGGTGTAATGTCCCTGGCAAACAAATCCAAGATTTGTGTACTGTGCTTGTCACCTTGAACCATATCTGTTAGATTCGTTTCATACTATTTTACTTGTATTTCGTGCAGTCACACTCAATTATTGTAGTTTAATTTTGTACTTCGTGTTTGTCCCCTTTCAGTGGTACACAGTTACATTAACGTACCAATTTTTCTAGTAAGCATCTAATCCTATGTATACATCAGCCTGCTCAGCTACGTGGTAGCGCGCTCGCCTCCTATGCAAGCGGGCCCGGGTTCGATTCCCGGTCGGGTTGGAGATTTTCTCCGCACGGGGACTGGGTGTTGTGTTGTTTTCTGATCATCATTTCGCCCTAATCACCGGCGCCCAAGTCGCCCAATGTGGCGTCGACTGAAATATGACTTGCACTTATCGGCCGAACTTCCCCTGATGGGGCCTCCAGGCCAACGATACCATTCGCTCATTTCATTTTTTCCTATGTATATTACCTACATTTTGTGCTCCCAAATTTCCTTTCTCTCTTTATCATCTGTATGAATGACTGAGTGAGTATATATGTTGAACATGTCTTAAGTATGGTAGCAGTCCAGTATCTGGCTGTCTATTGTGGTAGCAACAATGTAGGCGACGTACACTATGTCATGAAAAGTATCGGGACACCTGGCTGAAAATGACTTACAAGTTCGTGGCGCCCTGCATCGGTAATACTGGAATTCAATATGGTGTTGGCCCACCCTTAGCTTTGCTGACAGCATCCGCTCTCGCAGGCACACGTTCAATCAGGTGCTGGAAGGTTTCTTGGGGACTGGCAGCCAATTCTTCACGGAGTGATACGCTGAGGAGAGGTATCGATGTCGGTCGGTGAGGCCTGGCACGAAGTCGACGTTCCAAAACATCCCTAAGGGGTTCTGCAAGATTCAGGTTAGGACTCTGTGCAGGCCAGTCCATTATAGGGATGTTACTGGTGTGTAACCACTCCACCACCAGCCGTGCATTATAAACAGGTGCTTGATCGTGTTGAAAGATGCAGTTGCAATCCCCGAATTGCTCTTCAACAGTGGAAAACAAGAAGCTGCTTAAAACATCGATGTAGGCCTGTGCTGTGATAGTGCCACGCTAAACATCAAGGGGTGCAAGCCCCCTCCTTGAAAAACACGACCACACCATAACACCACGTTTTTCCACTGTTCAACCGTCCAATGTTTACGATCTTTACACCAAGCGACGCGTCGTTTGGCATTTACTGGCGTGATGTGTGGCTTATGTGCAGCCGATCGACCATGAAAGTCAAGTTTTCTCACCTCCCGCCTAACTGTCATATTACTTGCAGTGGATCCTGATGCAGTTTGGAATTACTGTGTGATGGTTTGGATACATGTCCGCCTATTACACATTACGACCCTCTTCAACTATCGGCGGTCTCTGTCAGTCAACAGACGAGGTCGGCCTGTACGCTTTTGTGACGAACATGTTCTTTCACGTTTCCACTTCACTATCACATCGGGTACAGTGGAACTAGGGATGTTTAGGAGTGTGTAAATCTCACGTACATACGTATGACAAAAGTGAGGCCCAATCACCTGACCACGTTCGAAGTCCGTGAGTTCCGCGGAGCGCTCCATTCTCCTCACTCACGGTTTCTAATGACTACTGAGGTCGACGATACAGAGTATCCGGCAGTACGTGGCAGAAAAATGCATCTAATATGAAAAACGTATGTTTTTGTGGGTTTCCGGATACTTTTGACCACATAGTGTAAAAAAAAATGGTTCAAATGGGTCTGAGCACTATGGGACTTAACATCAATTGTCATCAGTCCCCTAGAACTTAGAAGTACTTAAATCTAACTAACCTAAGGACATCACACAACACACAGTCATTACGAGGCAGAGAAAATCCCTGACCCCGCCGGGAATCGAACCCGGGAAACCGGGCGGGGGAAGCGAGAACGCTACCGCACGACCACGAGCTGCGGCCCCACATAGTGTAGCTTTCTCAGTCAATCCAAAGAGATTTGTACCCTTTCGGTAGTCATTCGACGGTAGTTAAGTTGGTGTCGGAGAGAATCCCTCTGGTCTCTGCTCGTAAGAGTGATTTGGCACTGGCGTGTGTGTTTAATGTATGATGGTGTGTAGCTATTGAACTAATGTACACGTTTCATCTGCTAGTTCATTTTCAAGTTCGCTAGTCAAATACTTATATTTTTCAGAGTTTGGACACGAGTATATTTTCCCGTATGTAGTAAGTTGTTCCGATCCTTGCTTTGTGTAAGTGGTCCACGTGGTATAGTAAGTCCGTTACTCCAGCACAGGGTTCGTTACTCCAGCACAGATTTAAATTTCAGTTGTTTGACTTCTTCCTTAACTGGAATGTATGTGCAAACTTCTAGTTTTAATTTTGTTTCAGTATTTAATAGTGTGTATCTTTTTCATACCACATGGTGGTGATTTCACAGTGTGATATTTCAGTACCATCTTGAATATCCTTTTTTTTTTCTTAATTCTGCATGATATTTTATTTCTATATGTGTATATATGGTTTACAGAATATTCAACTACATTTGCGAGACTTTCACGCCAGCGTAGCTTAGGTTCAAGTGCAAGGTGATGCAGATAAATTGCTTTTCCGTGTAGTGTTCTATGGTATTCGTATTCTCAATAATTCAGTCACAGCGATAGGGATGAACCTCTCAGACTTACTGCGACGGGCCAAAATCTTTTTATCTCTATTCTTGTCTGTGTGAATGTAATATGTTTGTGTCAACTTTACGCATGAGCGCCTGAGATTTCGTTTTAATTTATCACCGCTATGTACTTCAGCAGTCAATATAATAATAATGGAAGTAAATTAATTCATTAAATAAAAGGCAACGACAAATCATAGTTCGGAATTATTTTGTGAATTTTGCTTCTCAGACAAACCCATCCTGCTTTGTAAGATTATTTTTAATACATCGCACCTTGCGTATCTGAAGCACAAGAGACTTTTTTTGTGGCTTAAGCTCCTGCTTGCTGTGAATTATTTCGTTTACCGTTTTTGCTTAAATTGTTCCCATATGCTCATTCCATATATTCACTTGGATCTTTTTATCAGTAGTAACACATTCGTTATGCTTAGCAATTCAGTGATTATTTCAGTTCTTATATTAAATTTTCCCAATTTTGATTAAATTGAGTGGAGACCCAGAAGAATTTTATGGCACACGAAACTTACAGTAGACTGCAGAGTTCCACACTGACTAACTTCTCCCAATTTCTGTTTGAAAATCACTTTCCAGATAACCATTTCTCGCATTAATCACCCTTTACCCTTTAGTAGCAAAAATGTAGGGGGTAAATGGGCGGAGGGGGTGGGCGACAAATTACAAGTGGCTTGTGCCGAAACATATTCTTGAATCGTCCCTGGAAATTAACATAATACATGTAGCAAGCAACGAATTACCTCAGTGAGCAACAAGTTTCTAGGAAGAGATAGTGCCGTACAACACCGAAGAGTTTTCGCACGTGTGCCTTATCAGTTGTGATTGTCACCTGATACAACACAGTCTTTGAGCTTTCACAAGGTAGGCTACATTATTTTCAGAAAAGTTCTGACTCATACTGCACGTCATCAGCAGATGAAATGAAATTAAAATTAGGATCACGCACTGAGTCATACTCAGCTACAAGTAGAGTGCTGTTTAAGGTAGTAGTCTGTTTTTATCAATTATACTATGTTAATTCTCATTTGTAGTTTCGTGTAGCCTTGAGGCTTCCCTAGTATGAAACAATCGGGAACAAATTGTAGAGCAAATGTCGCCAATTCGAAGCGCCCCATAGGAACTTCACTCCACACTCATCTTGTGGCCCTCTTATTGATATTTTGTTTTCTCTGAAGTGTTCTGCATGTTGCCTCGGCCATTCAGCAGAAACATTTCGCTTTCATCGACTAAGTGATATCAGCGATTACACTGTATTCACTACAAGTAAATAATACTATTTGTCATTTTGATTAATGCAGACTGATTGGCAGTTTCATTTAATGAAGATGTATTACAGACAATACTGTAAGGGTTTTCTGTTCTTATTTACATCTGCTACTGACGGCTGCTTCTCCCTTCGTGCCAGCAAAGGCACGAATCAAATTTACTTTGCACACACACACACACACACACACACACACACACACACACACACACACACACACGCTTAGTCGATGACTCTGGATATTATTCATAACTATGTTTTAGATCAAAATCATAGTTGCAACAAAGAAAATCTCTGAGCTATCCATATATTTCTTATTTCGGATGCCAGTCAACGCAACAGTAGCAGCTGCACCGCGTCTTCGAAAGGATCGATTCCCAGCTCAGCACATCATCTGAGCCAACTTATTCTTCCTGTCGTTAGTCTAATGGAGAACTGGAATTTTTGCAGAGCACGTTTGACAGCTTTGTGATCGTCGATATACTTCCTCCGGTGATTCAGCATTATCCGAATAACTCCATTTTATATTTCCTTCCCATTTCCTATGCATAATCTTATCGATTCTCACTAAAGGTGTAACATTGGGATGTGAAATTTATTATTTGATTCCATAAAGGTCATTCCACGCACAACCAATGACTAATCTCATTTTAACATTACTAATTCTGTCTATTAATGAAGAGCACAACACTGATAGGGGACTGCAAGGAGTTCTGTCTCGCTAGCTAAGCGCTAAGTGACTGCTTTGTGCGGGAAATGCTGCCATGTTTCTAGATTCCTATCTTGCTGGAGACCTCAACATTTTGTAGGTTTCTTACTTCTTCTCTTACCGAGCTCTGTCTTCCAGATCGAAAAGCTCTTAACTTCGCCATTTTAAGTCTCACAGCAATTTCGATTTAGTCCCTGTAAATCTAAAGGTGACAAATTTAAGAACATGTGTCCTTGCACCCTTCTTTAAACTTATATTTTCTTGTTTCTGTCGCTATAGGTCTTAATTGTTTTTAACACACTTCATTATGTATGGCTCTGAATAATTTGGTGACTGGGTTCTTTTTGAGTCTACTCTCACTGCAAGGTTTACGTGTTTCTGTGGTAATTCCTAAATACTTGTTGAGTGGCGCACAGGAATTCACGTAGACACACACCATATGGGAGTCAAAACTGCGTATCATCTTGCTACTACGTGATGTTTTGTGCAGTCTCGTATTACAGATGCTGTTCGTTTAATTAAATTGAACTTAAGCCATAAGGTACCGGGTATGTTGTATTTCTTTAGTATTAGAATAGGGCATACTTTTATTGTTATGATGGCGACGAACGAATCGTCACCAATGTGAATGACTGGCGGCCAATGCTAAATATAAATGCAGAAATGTCTTCCTTGCACATACAGCAGGTTTGTCAGTGAAGTCTATAAGGAGCTGGCTGCCTGGTCTGGGTGTACAACGGCAAAAATAATTAGAAGTCGTTGTTAAAAAATAATATATTGTACTTAACTGGTGGTACAGGAGTCTTCATAGTCAGGAGGATTATAATTACAAACAGAGAGCTACAGAGGCATCACATAGGCCATACTTGAACTTAGGGCCTTGTTAGAGATTGCTTCCCATCAGCTGAAGGCTATACTACTTTCCTACTTGACGTCCCGAGCAAGAGTGGCCGAGCGCATGCTAAAGACTTGTCGCAAGCCGCGGAGCGGCGCTAGTCTCGACTCGCGGGTCCAGCGATACTAGTACGGACCGCGGTCGATAACTGCAACCCCTAGCAAGTGTGGTATCGATCGTTGACACCACATTTATGGCGTTTCTCGTTGGTTTAGGGAATGTACCAGAAAATCGTGACAGAGAAATTGATCACGAACAATATATCCCCCCACAACCTCCTCCTCCCATTAACTACAATAGTTTGACGATTGTCATGCAGTTTTTGGATTCCACGCCTCTTTACTGTTAGGAGAAAAGATGACGATAATCCATGTTTGATGTTCATGTGCCTGTGACAGCAACCACGGAGTTGCACAAGCAGAATGTTGACAGATTGATTCAGGACGATCGTCGTATCACTCAGAGAGAAATTGCAAGTAGAATCGGCATTTCACAAGAGCGTGTGCGTCACATTTTTGCTTTGCTTGGCTATCAGAAGATCTGTGCACGATGAGTACCCCGGACACTGACTCCTGAAATGAAAGCGCACAGACTTGAAGTTTGCCAGGAATTCCTCTCGCGTTACGAGAATGAAGGTGACGCCTTTCTTCATTCAATTGTGACAGGAGACGAAACGTGGGTACACCATTACGACCCGGAGACGAAACGTCGGTCTGTGGAATATCGACACAAAGGCTCGCCCCAGAAAAAGAAATTGTAGCCCTCAGATCGAAAAGTCATGGCCACAGTGTTCTACGAAGCAGATGGTGTTATCCATGTTGATTTCCTTGATCGTGGAACAACAATAAATTCGGAGTGTTACATTACAACGCTTCGAACTCTGAAACGACGGCTAACAGGGGTCCAAAAGAAAAATGGAAATGTTTTCCTGCAGGATGACAATGCCAAACCACACACTTCACGTGCCACCACAGTAGAGACAGAATGTCACCACGGTACGGCATCCTCCATACAGTCCACATTTAGCACCGTCTGACTTCCATCTTTTCCCGATAGTGAAAGACGATCTGCGGGGACATCATTATGCTTCTGATGAGGAAGTTGAGAGAACTGTGAGACTGCGGTTGCGGAAACAGAGAGTCGACTTCTTCCGTCACGGCTTCATAAAACTTGTTCATCGTTGTCATAAATCTATCCAATTGGCTGGTGATTATGTGGAAAAGGGAATATTGGTAATTAAAGATCACATTCTAAGGATTATTTCTGTGTTTGGTTTAGTAAAATATTCCCATCCAAAACCAATTACTTTCCATTCAACCCTCGTAAGAAGAATTTATTGAAAAATTATAGCTAAATAATATATTAACAGCGTGGCAAACAAAATATTCATGGAGTTCTGCACCAACCTAAATTTTTCAGGTAAATTTCGCCTTCGTAGACTATAAACATTAATATTCTATTAATATAATGCTGTATGAGAAAAGTTCGCTACATCCTTGTCGCCGGCCGCGGTGATCGTGCGGTTCTAGGCGCTCCAGTCCGGAGCCGCGCTGCTGCTACGGTCGCAGGTTCGAATCCTGCCTCGGGCATGGATGTGTGTGATGTCCTTAGGATAGTTAGGTTTAAGTCGTTCTAAGTTCTAGGGGACTGATGACCACAGCAGTTGAGTCCTATAGCGCTCAGAGCCATTTGAACCATTTGAACCTCCTTGTCAGTGCAATTGTATAAGACGAAAGGCGGTTTAAAAACGTAAAGACGAGATTTCTCAATAACTGGCCTTTGCGTTTACACTGCGTCATATATATGAGCCCGCCATAAATACAGTATATACATCAGAAAAGGATCACAAATGGAAAACAATACTTTCAATAGAAATTTTCCCATCCTACCGTGTGGCCAGATCGTACAGTTGGCTATTGTGTGATTTTATTTAAGTTATTACAAAATAAAGTCAAAAGCACGCATTAAGTAGCCAATTCTGCTAGTAAATATTGATGTGGTCGAAAAAGGAAACGCCGCCTGCTGTGGCCGAGAGGTTCTAGGCGCTTCAGTCCGGAACCGCGCTGCTGCTACGGTCGCAGGTTCAAATCCTGCCTCGTTCAGGGCTGTGTGTGATGTCCTTAGGTTAGTAAGGTTTAAGTAGTTCTAAGTTCTAGGGGACTGATGACCTCAGATGTTAAGTCCCATAGTGCTTAGAGCCGTTTCAACCATTTTTGAAAAAGGAAATGAATGTTTCGAACAGGTTGTAATGAAGCTCCAGACAATCAGAACTCTCCTCAGTGTGGAGCAACCTGTTTACGACACGAACAGGAACCAATGGTCTGTGTAGGTTGGTAGTCTGTTGGAACGATTCTGGCTACGTACGCTTCATGTCTGGATTCGAGTCTCAAATCAGACAACCACTTTTAGCATGCACAAACAGACCGTCTTCACCTTTTGTAATGCCAGTTCAACACTGTAGTGCTGCACCATGACTCAAAACGCACATGAAAACGCAACGTCCCTTCGCCACCCATTGGAGGTGAGCGTGTGTAGATTGAGCCATTAGAGAGGCGAATTTCACGCCAGGTAGAAATTCAGTCACCAGTAAGCTTTCTTACATGAGAGATTTTTTTATTGTAAGGTCACAGGGCACTTATTTCTTACGGTATTGGAAACTGAGATGTTGAAAATATTGGTACTGGACTGGGGCTCGAACTCACATCTCCCCTTTCACTGGGTTCTCTTAGAAAGGCGCGTGGCTGCGTTCGAATCCTGGTCTGGCACTAAGTTTATACCCGGTCATTTCAAGTTTTAGCATGCACACGCCAAACTAAAGCGGCAAATTATTATGATTTTCAAGGCCTCTCCATGCTTTGTCGACGATAACAATGGGTTCTGGTATCGACTCCCAGACACAGAACTTATCGTCACTCCTAGTTACTGGCGAAAAAGAATTCGGTAGTCAACGTCTCTTCATGAGTAGTCATCAACGATGAGATGTGTATTGTTCGACTCCAAGTTAGCATAGAACTTTTTGTCATGCTATTTCCAGTTTAGACATGTGCATAGCTCGTTACTGGTGAAATAAACCTATCTTAATGTCTGTTCGCGATTAGAAGTCAGCGACGATAGGTGCTGGTTTCGTATCCGGGCAAGGCAAAATTTTCTCGTCTCTTCGTTTCAGTTTCAATCATCTCGCTACTGGTGAAACATTGCGATTTATAAAATTTGATTGTGCTTAGTTAACAGTCCGATTTGTTGCTGTGTTCGGATCTCTGTCCAACACAAGACTACGCCATGTCATTTCAAGTTTCAATGTGCACGTATTTTGTTATTTGTGATTGAAACCGCATTTAAGATCTTTCATGGTTAGTTAACAGGGACAGTCGTTCGTAGGTTAGTGTCCCGGTGCCAAGACCAGTACAACTATTTTCGTTGTTTAATTTCAAGGTGAAAGTTGGTTTTTGAAACGTCACTTATTGTAATAAATTTGAGTGAGCAAGCATAATGGCTGCGTCATCTCTAACAACCAGTTTCCTGATATTTGCATTATCATGGTATTGACCTGTATCTGGATTGATAGCCATACAGAACAATTACCTCTGGAGGGCTTTTGAAGCAACCATTTTGAATAGTCAAAGAACTGTACCGGAAAGAGAGCAGAGTATCCGCAAGACATGGTTATGTGGGTTGCATACAAATCGTACGAAATGCAATTCGGGTAGTTCGCATACTTTTGTGCATGATAGTACATCTACATCTACATCCATTCTCCACAAGTCACCTGACGGTGTGTGGCGAAGGGTACTTTCAGTACCTCTATCGGTTCTCCCTTCTATTCCACTCTCGTATTGTTCGTGGAAAAAAAGATTGTCGTTATGCCTCTGTGTAGGCTCTAATCTCTCTGATTTTATCCTCATGGTCTCTTCGCAAGATATACGTAGGAGGGAGCAATACACTGCTTGACTCCTCGGTGAACGTATGTTCTCGAAACTTCAACGAAAGCCCTTACCGAGCTACTGAGCGTCTCTCCTGCAGAGTCTTCCACTGGAGTTTATCTATCATCTCCGGAACGCTTTCGCGATTACTAAATGATCCTGTAACGAAGAGCGCTGCTCTCCGTTTGATCTTCTCTATCCTTTCTATCAACCCTATCTGGTACGGATTCCACACTGGTGAGCAATATTCAAGCAGTGGGCGAACCTACTTCCTTTGTTTTCGGATTGCACTTCCTTAAGATTCTTCCAATGAATCTCAGTCTGGCATCTGCTTTACCGACGATCAACTTTATATGATCAATCCATTTTAAATCACTCCTAATGCCTACTCCCAGATAATGTATGAAATTAACTGTTTCCAGTTGCTGACCTGCTATATTCTAGCTAAATGATAAAAGATCTTCCTTTCTATGTATTCGCAGCACATTACACTTGTCTACATTGAGATTCAGTTGCCATTCCCTGCAGCATGCGTCAATTCGTTGCAGATCCTCCTGCATTTCAGTACAATTTTCCATTGTTACAACCTCTCGATACACCACAGCATCATCCGCAAAAAGCGTCAGTGAACTTCCGATGTTATCCAAAAGGTCATTAATGTATATTGTGACTAGCAATGGTCCTACGACACTCCCCTGCGACACACCTGAAATCACTCTTACTTCGGAAGACTTCTCTCCGTTGAGAATGACATGCTGCGCTCTCTTATCTAGGAACTTTTCAATCCAATCGGACAATTGATCTGATAGTCCATATGCTCTTACATTGGTGGGAATTCTATGATTGCACTTAAGTCCAAGGTATTTAAAAACATCTATCACACAAATGAAAAATTTTTGTAATGCCTTATGCAACGTTCAACTTGAATGCACAGTCAAGAAGGTACATTTTAATTTTGCCTTTGTTAACACCATGAAATCTTTTTTAGGTCACAGCTAGAAAATGAGCTTTACTGTCAGAAATGAGTCACTACAAAGAAATGACTGTTATCTCACTGTGCCTGATAGCGAAGAAAAATTAAGATTTTAACTACCCAAGCTACTGGTCCTACCTTCGACCAGCATGTTAGAAATTCATAAGCTATTTAAAGTATTGCTCTATTATTGCAAGTTCTTTAAAAATCCTGCTCAATCAAGCATACGGAAGTCCAAACAAGAATAGCCTATAACAAGAGAAATGCATTAAATACCACTGAAGACTGGGAAAGACCTGAAAGAATTGTGCAAATGGTGGACAAATTTAAATACCTGGGAGAATTTATAACAGGAAGGAACAGGAGCAAGGAGGGAATAACAGAGAGTATAAAGAAGATGAGGTCAGTCTTCTGCATGACGAGAGAGATATACAATAAAAAGAACATATCCACAAAGGAAAAGATAAGCCTCTACAAGGCAACGGTGAGGAATTCTGTATTATATGCTGCTGAGACGATGACACTAGGAAGAAATGGGGCAGAACAGCTAGAGAAAGAAGAGAGGAAAAAAACTGGGTCCCAAAAGAGGTGGAGAGAGGTGGATGGAAAGACCTAGGGAAGAATTGTACCGGAATATGAGAACAATATCTGGGGAAATTGGACTTAAAAGGGCTAAGGTTTGCTGGACATGTAGTTAGGATGAGTATGGACAGAATGACGAAGAGAGTGTGGGAAACAACAGGGAGGACAAGGGTAAAGACAGGAACCAAATGGGTTGTTGAACTTCGGAAGGACTGGTTGTAATTGGGGATCAAGGTCGAAGGAAAGGGAAATTGGAGGAAGAAATATACACCGACCAATATGCTGTAGATCAATGACAGAGAAGAATACAGGAGAAGATTAGAGCGTCACCAGTGGAGCCGACAGGAGAAAAGGACACTAAAGAGCTCAGAAGAAGAGCGGGAGAGAAGAGGTGAAAGAATGAAGAGGTTCTGGAAGAAGAAGAGGAAATGCAGTCCACGAAGGGGCTACACGTGGTCCTACAGAGGCCGTAACGCAAGAAGAAGAAGAAGAAGAAGAAGAAGGGTACTGTTTTCCAGTCCAAAACTGCAAATAGTTAATTTTATTACAAAAATAGGAAGAGCGGTGCAGGGCCCTGACAGCGTGAGGCCTGTAGATTGCGCTGCATGCACTGTAAGGGTAAGCCACCGCTACTTCCCTTTTCAAGTTGTAATTCAAGTCGCAGCTGCAGTTCTGTATTCTGATGGGTTGCCCGACTCTAGCTGGTGAGCAACAGACACAGCTGGAAGCCCTGGTCGTACCAGTCACAAAGCCCCTTCATTATGAGCGTCAGCTGAAGGCCGGACAAAGCGCAGCGCAGGCCGGTGTTTTGCCGAGTTGTGACACCCACCTATCCGGCGACTGTACTCTGCCAGCGTGGAGCCCCCGGGCGGTCGGCGCCAAACCGGACTGCGAATGAGCGAGCGGGGCAGCTGCCGTCGTTGCGAGAGCAGCGAAAGGACCGGCACTGGCTAAAAGCCGCCCGCGTATAAAAGGGACCCACGCGGTTCCACGGGCAGTACTCGATCGCCAGACCGACACACAGCCACCACCACTCCACCATGTACAAGCTTGTAAGTACCAATCAGGTGGACAGTTGAATCTGCGGTTGGTGTCCCAAAGATATGTTGAGTCTTTTACGATAATATTACACCTGTCGTTTTGTATGGGTTCTTCAGAGACAGAGAGTGATCTCTGGGATGTGGGAAAGAGACTCGGATATCCAGCTATAGTATAGTGATTTAACATTATAAAATATTATTTTCCACATATACATGATGTTAAGGGTATAAGTGCAGATATGGTGATCATTGGCACTTTATTACATACCCACTCCAGTGTGCTAGGAGTTTTTGTTTCTACGTCCAATAGTCTTCCCGCAAACACTTCACGTAATGTATTGCCTGATGTTTTCTGCACCGTCGTAGCTGCGCAACCAAGCGGATTTTGCGTGTCAGTATTGGCCAACTGTGATGCATCCACGCGTCCGCACTTCAAATAAGCATTAATGGCTTGCTCTTGCCGCATGTACCTGGAGATACAAGCCAACATAGCATACTACCCCTAGTAGCTATAAAGTCTGCAAATGAAGTAAATACTGAACTAATATTGTTCAGAACTGAATCAGATACTAGTTTAAAATTAGACGTGATAGATTTCACAGATGGTACGTAACAGTAAACCAGAAGAATATCTACATCTCACATTATAGTGGACTAAAAGTGTTTTTTTACGTAACTCATTTTCATGGTGTAGCCCACAGTGACATCTTCTTCAGTATCAAATTAAGATTTTATTATCAGAAATTATCATGGGGTACTGAAGTAGTTGCCACCATAGCCTCGTATTTTCTAGAATTTGGTGAAACCCACTTCTCCATTGGGATGGAAAAATTGGAAACCCCTTTGTCTGACATATAGTCGTTCAGTAACATTGCAAGGAAATTTATTTTCTTTCAGAAACCAATCCTTTGATATTGTTAATATTTGCAGCCATTCTTAAGCAATCGCTACTTCAACTCTGTTTATCTTGAAGATAAGAACAACAAATTATTATTTGACTTTCGCAACTGTATTTTCCAATCGTTTTAAGAAAAAACTGGCTCTTTTTAAAACACTGAAAATCCATAATAGAATTAGATAAGCCATGTTTGATTAAGACTGATAGTAAAACTCCACTGGCAAAATGTCTGTAACATTAATTCTTATATACTAGACAGACAGATAATTCCTTCCCTTCGGTTAGAAGGTCTGGGCTGAGAGGCCATTTTGATATATTAAACTACTCGCTGATCAATCTTCCACATCTGCAGCAGAGATAACACAGCAGTCTCTCGCAAATGGAAACGAAACATCAGTGAGTAGTTTTATAAAAAGTCACATCCTGTCGGTCCAGATAGTGTAACTGAAGTAATCACCGGCCCTGAGAGCCATCAGTATGTTGCTAATAATCTTATCTCATTCACTAATCAAATATAAAAGAGAACAGAACGTAGACTTGCTTGTATGTGAGTTGCAAGCGCCTTTCCACCGTAGTCGTTCAAAAATCTTCTGCCTCTCCTCGCAGCTGATCCTGTCCGCGCTGGTGGCCGCCGCTTCCGCCGGCTACCTGGGAGGCTACGCTGCCCCCGCCTACGCCGCCCCCGTGGCCGCCTACGCCGCCCCCGTCGCCGCCGTGGCGCACGCCCCCGTGGCCGTGGCGCACGCCGCCCCCGCTGTGGCCGTCGCGCACGCCCCAGTCGCCTCCTCCGTGGCCAACACGTACAGGATCTCGCAGACTGCCCGCCTCGCCTACGCCGCCCCCGCCGTGGCCCACGCCCCTGTGGCCTACGCCGCCCCCGCCGTGGCTCACGCCCCCGTCGCCTACGCCGCCCCCGCCTACGGCTATGCTCGCTACGCCGCCGCTGCCCCCGCTCTGGGCTACGGATACGGAGCCTACGGCTACGCCGCCCCCGCTCTCGGCTATGGCCACGCCCTCGTCCATTAAGGCCCACACCAACTATAGTGTACTTCAAGTGTAACATAAAACCAAATAAAAAATAAAAAACTTTATTATACAAAATATCTGAAGAATTTTTTTAATTTCCCTTCCATGATACATCATCATATGACCAGACTCTTTGGTGGGATGGAGAGAACGTCTGTATTGAAAACATAAGAAGATATTAACTGGACACTACACTATGATGGTGCAGAGACCTGGACATTGAGGAAGGAAGATGTAAGTAGGAGTCACTAGAGATGTGGATATGGAGAAGAATGGAAAAAGTGAAATGGGAAGACCGAGTAAGGAATGAAGAAGTATTAAGAAGAGTTGGAGAAGACAGAAACATGCTGAAAGTCACCAGAGAGAGAAAACAGAACTGGATTGGACATTGTTTGAGGGGGCCTGTTTATTAGAGGAAGGAATAGATGGAATGGTGGAGGAAAAAAGGGAAGAGGAAAATGAAGGTATCAAATGCTGGACAATATCAAAGGAGACAAATATTCAGAAATGAAAAGACTGGCTATAGACAAACAAAAATGGATGAGGCTTAAACCATGACAAGACCTGCCGTAAGGCAGAATACCATACTAATACTACTATACTATGATCGACTCATCAGGTAATTTTTCTAACAAGGATAACAATTGAGTATTGGTTATGTGATTTGATAGTACTACGATGACGATTCGTAAGAGTCAGAACCAACATTCAGACTGATAATCCACTAACCACATCACTTGCTAAAATGCCAAAAAGATTGACACTGTGAACTGGAACACGACACGAAACTTCAGCTGCGCCTTTCTTAAGGATCTCTTTTGCCGCAGAGCTATCATGACTTATGACCTCCATCATTACTTCTACATGTCTTATCTGCTACCCCTAAAAACTTCTCCCATGCATAAACAGTTGGACTAACTCTATAAAAGGTAAGAGAGACATACTGATACGTGGAAACGTTGCTTCAGATGGAGAGGATGGGTTGTGAGATTAATTTCCACATTGGGCTAGCCTAGAGATGGCGATCGCTGAAACAACCGTTTGGGTTACATCGTTTTCCTTCCACACCAATTCAACCTGATTGTTAAAGCCGTTCAAAATAACCGGTTTCTGAAGTAACCGATTATCAGTTTTTATTCGTATTATTTCCTGCAATAAATGTAGATTTTTGACTATCTCAGTCTGTATATACACAGAATTAAAATATTTAATTAAATATGCAAATTAAAAAAAACAGTAAAGAACAGCATTCACAGTTGTGGCAAGAGATGACGTCTTGATGTAGTTGAAAGGCAGGAGTAGCAGTGAGATCTCAAAGTGTCCAAGTGGAAGATTTGTGTTGGGCGCCTAGAATACTCTAGAGCAATGACTTAGGTAGAGACGTCGGACACCATACTCTACAAGGAAAAAAGGAAACACACTCAAGGACAAGATTATTTTATTGACAAGTGAGATGACACTTCGTCATTGTGGTAGTACATGATAACAAATCCAGACGACATGAGCCACACATGCCACAGTAAAGTGTGCCAAAACGCAGTATATTGGTAGCAACACACGCCAGTATCCTCATATGCAAACGATCACAAAGGTGCCGAGCGGCACCGCAGTAGATTTTCGCAAGCGTCTTGCGCCTTTTGGTGCAGCTCAGCAGTGGTTCCTGCAGGCCCTAGAGAACAAGTAAGTTGTTGATTTATCATACTCTATACATGTTCAATTTTCGAGAGATCTGGTGATCGTGCTAGTCAGACCATTTGTTGCATACCACGAACAGCACGTTGCGTCGCACCAGACGTATGCAAACGTGCATTGTTCTGCTCAAAAAGCACATCAGCTTCCTGCCGAAGAAATAATAGCAGCAGGGTGTTATCAGCCTGTGCAAAGAAGCGAACACTGGTTGCCTTACCTTGCGGAAACACCACGTGTGACCGAGACCTGTAAGTCAAGCCTGGAATGGGAGGTGTGTGTCCTGGGCGAATGCACTCTGGAACAGGCAGCTCCCCAGGTCTATGCCACACACGTCTATGTCCATTACTCCCATACACACAGAACGTACTCTCACAGAAGAAGGGTGCCATTCTGTTCCCCTCTGATCTCTTTTTCACGACTCCACAATAGCCGTTATTGTCGCTGTCGTGGTGGCAGCCTGGCCAGCAACACGTGTTGTCTTACTCCTGCAGCACGCATATGGTTAGCAGCGGTCCTTCATGCCTCAGTAGGTGCAACTTGTGCCCGGATTTCGTCGCCGGATGGTGTTCAATTGCGCACCACTGCTCGCACATTTCGTCGATTCTGATGTGCGTCTGCGCTAATCAGACGTCCAGAACCTGTTCTAGAGGTGTGGGAATGATCCACAGATTGCTGTTGAAAGCAGCAACACACCATCGATACACAGTACACAGCATGAGCAGCAATCCGCCGATACGTCCATCCAGCTTCTCGCAGGCCCAAAATGTGGCCTCGTTGAAATGTTTGAATCTCGCTCGTCAACAGGAGTACGTACTCATCGTTTGGGCATGGTTATACCCTACAATCAATATTACAATGTTCACTTCTAAACTTAGTACAGTTATTGCATGCAAAGTCAAAACAGACAGGCTTCCTTAGTGTCATCTGATCGCCAACGACCGTCAAAAATTAGCGCAGGCTCACTCCCTAAGCACATTGTGTCACTAAAGACAGCCCTTGAGGGTAATGAACTTCTTTCTAGTAGCATAAAAGTGTAAGACAGCCCTCAGTCTGGAGGTTTGATTCATCCATAGAAACTGAGTGAAGCGCTGTCGGGCGTGGTCGCCATTTGGATGGGTGACCATCCTGGCGCCATGCACTGTTGCCATTTTTCGTGGTTCACTCAGCCTCGTGATGCCAATTGAGGAGCTACTCTACTGAATAGTAGCGGCTTCGGTCAAGAATACCATCACAGCGACTGGGAGAGTGGTGTGTTGACCCCACGCTCCTCCTATCCGCATTCTCCACTTTGTATGACATGGCGGTCGGGTGGTCCCTGTAGGCCACTCGTGACCTGAAGACGGAGTGCTTTTTTTATAGACTCTGAGTGAGAATGCGAGATAAATAGTGCAGAAGAAACCAATATCTTTGACAAAGAATAAAATCCGTGATACTCTCATCATGAAGTTTAACGTCTAGTTCAGGTGTTGTTAACGTCTAAATTTGTGTGATTCGTCGTATGTGTGATGACAGAAGACGAAACAAGGGCTGATCCGAGGTAACAAAGATGGGTCGCTCGTGTGGGGGACTACTTCTGGATGACGGGGGCCTTAGCTGGTGGACAATGGAGAGAAAAGATCACTGTGCAGGGGACGTAGCCAGCAGCCCAGTCAACATGAGTGGGTGCAGCTATACTCTCCATGTGTGAGAAGATGCGAGGGTTTCCTTGTTTCTCTAGCAAGCTTAAGGGATACAATGAGTTATTTGCCTCTCTCCTAACCAACATGTACGCGTGCGACATCCGCTTAGGTTGCGTCGTTTCCGGTCAAATTAAAGGATGTGTGGAAATCAGGTTTTATGTAATAGATTATTTGATGTCATTATTAATACGGTATATACACATCAGCCGAATCTACTACGAAATTTGTCACTACAGTAGAAGGAGTCCATTACTAACAAATCCTTTAGGCTCTTTAATTAATAGTTAAACTTCTATGGCTACTGGTAATGTTGAGAATGTGTGTTCCTGACTAACGAACATCTTTCAGGACAAAGGTAAATGACTTAAAACTCTTTGAAGGGTATTCGTATTATTATATTGGAGATTTGAGCGCAGTTAATTCATTGTTACTCTTATTTATCGTATCTATTCCATGAACTAAGCTGTAGGTCTGAAAAGGAGATGCATTATTTACGATATATTGCTTTACGGAATAAGTATATCGGGAAGCAGCATTTAGAATTCACAGTGCACTGAAGAACGCTCTGCAGGACGTTCTTCAGCTCACACCAGAAATGCCCCGTATCATATGCAGTTTGATTCAAAAAATATGTTCCGGTTGATGAGTTATCCCAGAGAATGAGAACGTACGACATTGCGAAATGAAAGTAAGAGAAGCATGCCAGCATTTTATTTTATAGCTGCTGTGTCTGACAAGATCTGCAAAATAGAGGTTTGTTGTGGTGCTTCAGCAGTTCTGTGCTATGCCCCTCCCTATTGAATCTATTATCAGGTTGTAATGCCAAGAATTTAACATGGTCAGTTTCTTCTGATTCTCGTTATATTTTAGGCTTACGAGCTATGAACTGCACGTAGTGTGTTTTTTTTCAAAGTTTTGTCTCAGATAATTGGCTAATCACCCATTAATGTCCACATCTCATTACCCCATCTTTCTACAACTATACTCCATTTTCTTTCTATTGCAATGTTAATAGCATCTGTAAACTAAAGAAATTCGGTATCTGGTAATGTTACTTATGAAAGGTCTTTGATGTACACAAGAACAAGTAAGGGCTTTTGTGGGCACTATATGTAACTGGTTTCCAGCTAATATAGCTTAATATAGGACTCCTTCCCATTGACACCCTTTCCGTTAGTTTCATAACGTTTTATAGAAGACTTAGTGTATGCGCATTTTAAATCCGTGATTATCCTTGATTACTGTTAGCGATATGGCGTCAGGCAGTGAGAACGTCGAAACTACAACCAACGTTAGGCATTATGCGTACTACACGTCTGCCAGGCAGACAGCAAACTATCGGGAGTGTTCCTTTATTGATGTAAGGGATTAGCTTTACTGGAAGCCACACTGTAGAACGGCGGAGGCTGAATACTCTGCAGAGTGGATGGCCGTGTGTTGTCTTGTTGTCTGTCCTGAGCACTACTTCTGTATCAGCAGGAAGGTTGGGCGAATGAAATTTTTTGCGGTACAGCAGCATTGTGCTTACTTCTAAAGTATGCTACTTCCTGTATAGGCAGTAACATCGTTAATCCAAGCTAAAATGGTATGCTATTTATCATATGGATGAATATAACAATGACTTATTTGTGACAAACTAAATGGCCTTTGCATCACATACAGGAAGGATTGATGATTATGGTTTCAAATCCCGTCGAAGACGAAGTCATTAGAGAGGGAAGATAAGCCCTGATCGTAGCAGGACATGGATATAAATCAGCCATCCCCATTTCACAGGTACCATCTTGGTCCCTCCTTTAAGGGATTTAGAAAAATGAGATGGATTTGGGAATTGAAGGTTACTGGTTTTGCTGCTTGTGTCTTACTATATTTAAAGAACAGTTATCATTCGTTATTTATTACAGCAATAAGAGTAAATTGTTGGATGAGAACCTGGAACTAACAATGATTGTAGTCCCGCGTCCAGTCCCTTTTTCAGAATGGAATCAGAGCTGTAACTAAACTTTAGTAGCATTAAGACCTTCGCCGGCCGGGGTGGCCGAGTGGTTCTAGGCGCTACAGTCTGGAACCGCGCGACCGCTACGGTCGAAGGTTCGAATCGTGCCTCGGGCATGGTTGATGTCCTTAGGTTAGTTAGGTTTAAGTAGTTCTAAGTTCTAGGGGTCTGATGACCTCAGACGTTAAGTCCCATAGTGCTCAGAGCCATTTGAATCATTAACACCTTCTCTTGCCACAAATTTGATAAACTGTAATTTAACAATTTCCGATGTTAAGACGAACTTTTAAAGATATACGTAGTGTAAATTTCAACACTTTTAATTCCTTTTTAGAGTTCCGTACCTGAATAGATAAAAATAAAACCTTCTAGGATTACTTCATTGTCCGTCTGTCTGTTCGTCCGTCCGACATTTTTGCCACGAACGGTTAGAGGTAGCACGTTGAAATTGGTGTAACATACTAAGCTCTACAGTCCGATGGAATCGTGAAAAGTGTAAGCTTCTACGTCAATTAAATAAAAAGATACAGCCATCTATGTCTCATACTTCTACACTCGCAAACACTCATTCAAACTTATAGGTATTTCCCATTGACCCAGAAACATGAAATTTGACAACAAGCAATCTTTAACAGTACAAGTAACGAAAAACTCCGAAAATTTTTATTTTGTATTTGTATCTTAAAAATATTTTCTTTGCATTTGTTTTCCGTCTGTTTATCTGTACGTCAGTTAATACCCATTTTCCTTTGGAACGCGTATAGCTATGAAGTTGAAATTTATGTCAGGCACTAAGGTCTATGGTCCCTTAGCGGTGTATATAGAGTAACGGAAAAAAATCGAACCACCAAAAAATAATTAACGCAGAGTAATGTAATTTCGAGGTTACGTTAGCCTAAGTAACGTATTTAAATTGTTTACATTGCGTAATAGCTTAATGTAAGCGTGAGATAAAACATTACAAATGTGAGAAGGTGGTACATTAGTAACCGGTGTAACCGCCAGAACACTGAACGCGCGCATGCAAACGTACATGCATTGTGTTGAACAGGTGCCAGACGGCAGTCTGTGGCATGGAGTTCCATGATTATAGCATTTGGTCGGTTAATAAAGATGCGGTTACTGCTGGAATTGTCGTGTGATGATGTCCCATATGTGCTCCACTGGAGAAACATGTGGTGATAGAGCAGGCCAAAGGAACATGTCGACGCTCGATATAGCACGTTGGGTTACAACAGCGGCATGTCGCCCATCACGGCCAAGAGTACCCCTAGCATCAAGAGATAGGCTTTAATTTGCGGAAGAAATTTCTGTGAATTTACGTTTGGAGGACAGCATTGTATGGTAGTGAAACACGGACTATGGGAAAATCGAAGCATTTGAGGTGTAGGGCTACAGACGTATGAAAATTAGGTGGATTGATAAGGTAAGGAATGAGGAGGTTCTGCGCAAAATCGGAGAGGAAAGGAATAGCTGGAAAACACTGACAAGAAGAAGGAACAGAATGATAGGACATGTGTTAAGGCATCACGGAGTAACTTCCATGATACTAGAGGGAGCTGTAGAGAGTAAAAATGGTGGAGGAAGACAGATATTGTAATACATCCAGTAAATAATTGAGGACGTAGTTTGGAAGTGGTACTTTGAGATGAAATGGAAGCCACAGGAGAGAAATTCGTGGAGGATCACATCAAACCAGTCACAAGACTGATGACTCTGGAATATAAGGCGACAATTATCCTACAGGAAAACACCCCATGGAAATTTGTTCATGAATGGCAATATGAATCACCTGACTGGTGTACAAATTTTCAGTGAGGGAACGTGGGATAGCAATGAAAGTGTTCCTGCGGTCATAAGAAATCGCACCCCAGACCATAACCAGGTGCAATCCCAGTGTGACTGGTATGCAGACAAGTTGGTTACAGGCCCTCAACTGTCTTCCTTCAAACCAACACGAGGCCATTACTGGCAAAGAGGAAGAATCAGATTTCATCAAAAAACACAACAGACGTCCACGCTGCCCTGACATGAGCTCTCGCTTGACACCACAGAAGTCGCAAATAGTGGTGGTTTGAGGTCAATGGAATGCACTCTGCAGGGTGTGTGGATCGGTGCCGTCCTTGAAGTAACTGATTTGTCTGATGTCTTCTTACGTATAAACAAATTTCTTTTCTTGAAATGTCCTAAAGCCGAAATCTAGACCATATAACAATAAAACGAAAATTATTAGAGTGAAATGGTTGCAGCATGATTCACAAAACTATATGTAACGGTTGTTTGTGACACTGTGGTGCCAACTGTTTCTCAAATAACTGCTGCAGATTCAGTACGATGCTCCAGAGCCATACGCCGAAGACGATGGTCTTCCCTCTAGTAGTGAAACGTCCCCTTAGAAAAAATTTATAAATGACGGTGCTGGAAAACCTCTACGTTATTTAATTTTCAAACAGCTGAATAAAACTGAACGTACTAAGACTTTTCTCTATTTACTTATTCTGATCATCACTAAACTGACACACAATATTTTTAGCGCAACGTAGTCTGACATTCAATAATCCCTACAAAAGAATGGCCCTGACTAACAATAATCTGTACCTTTCATGAATCACTTACCTCACAAAAATCTTCGTTACTCTAACTACTGCAATTCAGCGAGCACCATTACTTCCAGCTAAATAAAAGATTCTAACTACCGAAGCCACTAACTACTGATCGGCATAGTTAGCAAGTGAAAGATTTTGATGGAGAACAAACTATGTATTTACCTTAATAGTGTTCAAAAGTCATAATATGCAGGGTGTTACAAAAAGGTACGGCCAAACTTTCAGGAAACATTCCTAACACACAAATAAAGAAAATATGTTATGTGGACATGTGTCCGGAAACGCTTAATTTCCATGTTAGAGCTCATTTTAGTTTCGTCAGTATGTACTGTACTTCCTCCATTCACCGCCACATGTGTGGGCTGACGGAGAATCCGCATGCAACTGTGCAATCACAGATTTTCTGTGAACGTTTGGGCAGGCCTTGTTGGTGATGTATTGATTGGGCCCCATGTTCTTCCACCTACTCTCAATGGAGCACGTTATCATGATTTCATACGGGATACTCTACCTGTGCTGCTAGAACATGTGCCTTTACAAGTGCGACACAACATGTGATTCATGCACGATAGAGCTCCTGCACATTTCAGTCGAAGTGTTCGTACGCTTCTCAACAACAGATATGGTGACCTCAACCCTCTTGCTTTCATTTATGGGGGCATTTGAAAGCTCTTGTCTACGCAACCCCAGTACCAAATGTAGAGACTCTTCGTGCTCGTATTGTGGACGGCTGTGATACAATACGCCATTCTCCAGGGCTGCATCAGCGCATCAGGGATTCCATGTGACGGAGGGTGGATGCATGTATCCTCGCTAACGGAGGACATTTTGAACATTTCCTGTAACAAAGTGTTTGAAGTCACGCTGGTACGTTCTGTTGCTGTGTGTTTCCATTCCATGATTAATGTGATTTGAAGAGAAGTAATAAAATGAGCTCTAACATGGAAAGTAAGCGTTTCCGGATACATGTTCACATAACATATTTTCTTTCTTCGTGTGTGAGGAATGTTTCCTGAAAGTTTGGCCGTAACTTTTTGTAACACCCTGTATATATGACATCGAGTCTTACAAATTTCCTTTTTCTGACGGACACACGTCTAGATTGTTCCCTCTCAAAACTCTGCCATCTCTCTCCCAACATCCACCACTGCTGGCGGCTCACCTCCAACTGCGCAACTCTACGCGCTGTTCACATCCAACTGCCCAACACTACAATAGCGAATATTCTAACAATGCCAACCAACCATAAACTGTACACAGCACAGCCAGTGATTTTCATACAGAGCGCTATGTGGCGTTGCCAACATAAAAACCTAAACAGCCTACTTACAGTAGGATCACATGGCCGTCCCGATCCCGGTCTTCTTGCGACCGTACATTCTTGTGCCAGTAGTTATGTATAGTGGTTAGATTCCTGCCAAGTGTTTCTGCAGTATCGCAGAAGGAACTTCTAGCTTCTCGTAGACCAGTTCCACGGCCTCGTTCAAACTCAGAGAGAGCTGATAATGGCGTTTTTGTCGCCTTAAAGGGATTTTTGAACTAATATGACCTCTCCACATCCAGTCTCTATCGGTACAGCGTGTTTTTAAAGTAAAACTGATTACATCCTCATAGTAGCGCCACTCTTGTGCGATTGGCGCGAAATGTCAATAGACATCATCTTTCAGATATAGCAACGCTCCTACCAACTTTCATTTATGTATCACAACTACTTCTTCGTGTAAGCGACTTTTTTCCGCCAGTGTAATTTAGCCTTCTCACTCAATGCGATTAAAATTCACGGTCATAAGTGTCACATATTTTGATGCTCACAGACTCAACAATCAAAATGTTTAGATGAACTAAGTATGAAAATGTCGGGCATGGTCGTCTAGCGGTAAGGCCTATGCTTGGAAACAGAGAGGTAACGGTAACGGTAACGAATCTAGGTCGGACTACGGATTATTCAGTCTTCGTTTCAACTTAAAATGGCTCTGAGCACTATAGAACTGCTGAGGTCATCAGTCCCCTAGAACTTAGAACTACTTAAACCTAACTAACCTAAGGACATCACACACAACCATGCCCGAGGCAGCATTCGAACCTGCGATCGTAGCGGTCGCGCGGCTCCAGACTGTAGCGCCTAGAACCGCTCGGCCACTCCGGCCGGCCGTTTCAACTTAACCTTCACCTCTGAACACACCACAACCAACAGCGGTTATGATTCCAAATTAAACAGTAGATCCCTTTTCCCCCGTTAGATAACTGGGGCAGGTTAGGGACACGCAAGTCGTCGAATTGATGTCCAACACAAAGACAGCCACCAGGCCATTGAACCACACGATATTATTATTATTATCTAGATACATTATTAACCTTCGAGTGCGAGTACTACTCGCACTTGCCAGGTTTTTTTAAAGGCTCAAATATAAATTACATGTGTAATACGATCAGTAAAATTTAACCGCTCCCGATTTTTAAAAAAATCTTCTAAAAACACAGATGTCAAATGAACACTTGAATTTATAATACCGTTCGTTGATCAATCAGAGGATTTTCATAGCCTTGTACACATATACAACATCGTTATTACATCAATATGTTCTACATATGATTATCTGCCTTGTAATACATCACGACTCCACGTATTCTGCAGGTATGGCTAACAAGAGCAACACACCAATCCTATTTATACATCGAAATAATCAGCAACCTGTTGCATAAAAGGAACTGAATTTCTTAGCCGGTTTCGGGCAGAGCCGGGCACCGCGTCACATTTATTCGCCTAAGCCCGGCTGCGGCCGACCGCATCGTCCTGTTGCCGGCACAAAGGGTAGCCGAGCTCTACCGCACCGGGGAGAGAACAGGGTACGCTATCTGCGATGCGCTGTCGAGGCCCGTGGGTCGTCCGGATACCCGGCCGAGCCCGGGCGTTAACAGGGCTCAGTGCTACGGAGTACGGACAGTGTTGGGAAGGTCGAATAACTAGCCACACGGGAGCGGGTTTGCTTCCTGAATTGTCCGCTCTCTTTTGAGTATCGTGAACATTTGATACGCTATGAAGAGCGCGTTCTTGATACTTTGTAAATAAAAATAACTCATAATGTAAAATCAAACAATGGAAAATACAGGATGGAATGTAACAATATTATCGAATGGAAAGTTGCTACTCACCATAAAGCGGAGATGCTGAGTCGCAGATAGGCACGACAAGAATACAGTTATAATCAAGCTTTTGGCCAGCAAGAATAGACGACACACACACACACATACACAAACACAAACACAAGCGCGCGCGCGTGCAACGCAAACGCAACTCCCACACGCATGATTGCAGTCTCTGGCAAATGAATTTAATTAATTAATTAATTAATGGCAGTGTGGCTTCAGTTGCCAGAGATTGCAGTCATGTGTGTGTGAGTTGCGCTCGCGTGAGTGTGTGTGTGTGTGTGTGTGTGTGTGTGTGTGTGTGTGTGTGTGTGCTGGCCGGGGTGGCCGAGCGAGGTTAGTTAGGTTTAAGTAGTTGTAAGTTATAGGGGACTGATGACCTCAGAAGTTAAGTCCCATAGTCCTCAGAGCCATATGAGCCATTTGTGTGTGTCTGTTGTCTATTTTTGACGAAGGCCTTGCTGGCTGAAAGCATATTTGTGACAGCCTTCATGTTGTGCGTATCTCCGACTCAGCATCTCCGCTATATGGTCAGTAGCAACTTTCCTTTTCATAATATTGGTTCATAACGTAAAATAATGTAAGATAATGGATGTGTCAGAGCAATGCGTAATGGTAAAATGAACACAGTGCAAGTAACTTCTTTCTTTCCTTTTTCCCTATACTTTTATGGGCTCTTTTATAAAACTTGATCTTAATTTTATAGTTAAGTTTTTCTTGCACTCTGGTCCACAGTTAGAATTTGTCTAGAAATGTTTCAACAATCTCTTCGTACATCCTGCATTCTATATTCTTCTTGATATAATGTTCCTGTGTTATTTTCCACAAAGAAGGTCTCTTGATGCTTTATAAGTGTTTCAATGTGGGTGGTAGTTCACTCCTTCACCATACTGCAAGTAACTAGAAATTCCTGTCAAGTGAAGACACAGGAGAACTCATGGACTTTATTAACGTGGACTGGTCCGTTGCTGTAGAAATCCACACATGTGCCCCTAGCTAAGGAGGCCGGATTGGCTATTCCGAGAACTGTTGCTGACGGCCACAAGTTCTGTTCTTTATTGATGCACAGGCGGATACTGGAGGTGTTCCAGAATCCGCTGAAAATTTCCGTGGCCCGTCTCGAACTTCCGCTCGTGTGTGACAATCTAATGTAGCCCTTTGCAGACAGTTCAGTGCAAAACACTGTGACCAGCTCCTTTTGGGTTTATTATTATGTCACAAACATAAATCGAACAGCAAAGGTCCTTCCAACGTCCAACGATTAGAAAATATGACGAAGAGTAAAAAAGAAATTTCCCTGAAGCTTGAGGATGGAACCGACAAAATTTTACACAGGTTGTAGATACTGATTTTTAACAAAATGTCTGCCAAATAAGCCAGTCTGAGGCCAGACTCTGCCTCGGGAAAAGATGTAGCAGCTGAGAGGAAGATAAACTTCACGCAATGGGATGACAGTTCTGCCGTGGTATAAACATACAACTTCCATGTGTGTCAGTATAAAGTTTTAAGTACTTGCCATTTCATCATACTCGTACAGTATCACAAACATTCGACATTTAGTAGGGCAGTCTTTGATAAAATTAAGTGTTTTCACTAAATCATCAGGCGCAGAGTCTTTTCACTTGCACGTGACAATGAGTAGATTTAACTATTACAAGTAGCTGTGGAGGTTTAAGTAAACATCTCGTTCCTAATGTTACACCCGTCAGTTACTTGAATTTGACACTGGAGGTGAAGCACTGTGTCGGTAAATATTCTGCGAAGTAAGAAACTGCTTCCAAACGGGCCATAGAGCTTTGGAACGGCGCTGCAACAGTGCAGCGGCGGCGGGAGGGGGGGCAACCGGCCCGCAGGGGCCTCGGGAGTCTCGACCAGCCGGCAGACCGGGCAGCGCGCGTCCGGATTCGCCCGGCAATCGGCAATCGGCAATCGAGACTGCGGTACCGGGGCCAGCCGTGCAGCCTCGGTGCCCGCCTCTGGTTTCGGCCACCTAGTGTCCTTCTTAAAGGGGTTATATCGATCGCATTATTTGCGAGTGTCGACAATAAAATGCATACAGCCAAATGCCGTGGTCATGTGGTTCATATTGCCTATACAAAAGTGGCCGAGCGGTTCTAGGCGCTTCAGCCCGGAACCGCGCTGCTGCTACGGCTAAGTAGTTCGAATCTTGCCTCGGGCCTGGATGTGTGTGATGTCCTTAGGTTACTTAGGTATAAGTAGTTCTAAGTCTAGGGGACTGATGACCTCAGATGTTAAGTCCCATAGCGCTTAGAGCCATTTGAACAATTTTTGAAGCCTATACGAAAATGGTAATAAAGAAGCCAAAAAGCAAGTGCAGACATCATGCCATAAGTGGAGCTAAGTCGATCATCTCCAGTTCTGGCACTTTTAATAGGACACCATTTTCTAACATAGCCTATTTTATTAGCCGATACCAAGATTAATCCCGAAGCTGCTATAGCTGAACATTCTCGGCTGTCTCAGTGAAAGACTTTCGTTTGATTTTGTATACAATGTATTATATTTCAGACTAAAATGTGTAAGAAGAAATTAATTTCGGAATAGTCTGTACGTACAGGTAAATTTGCTATTCTTTTAGAAATATTTGAAATTACGAAATATCTGCCATACTTAAAAGCTATTACACTCCTGGAAATGGAAAAAGAACACATTGACACCGGTGTGTCAGACCCACCATACTTGCTCCGGACACTGCGACAGGGCTGTACAAGCAATGATCACACGCACGGCACAGCGGACACACCAGGAACCGCGGTGTTGGCCGTCGAATGGCGCTAGCTGCGCAGAATTTGTGCACCGCCGCCGTCAGTGTCAGCCAGTTTGCCGTGGCATACGGAGCTCCATCGCAGTCTTTAACACTGGTAGCATGCCGCGACAGCGTGGACGTGAACCGTATGTGCAGTTGACGGACTTTGAGCGAGGGCGTATAGTGGGCATGCGGGAGGCCGGGTGGACGTACCGCCGAATTGCTCAACACGTGGGGCGTGAGGTCTCCACAGTACATCGATGTTGTCGCCAGTGGTCGGCGGAAGGTGCACGTGCCCGTCGACCTGGGACCGGACCGCAGCGACGCACGGATGCACGCCAAGACCGTAGGATCCTACGCAGTTCCGTAGGGGACCGCACCGCCACTTCCCAGCAAATTAGGGACACTGTTGCTCCTGGGGTATCGGCGAGGACCATTCGCAACCGTCTCCATGAAGCTGGGCTACGGTCCCGCACACCGTTAGGCCGTCTTCCGCTCACGCCCCAACATCGTGCAGCCCGCCTCCAGTGGTGTCGCGACAGGCGTGAATGGAGGGACGAATGGAGACGTGTCGTCTTCAGCGATGAGAGTCGCTTCTGCCTTGGTGCCAATGATGGTCGTATGCGTGTTTGGCGCCGTGCAGGTGAGCGCCACAATCAGGACTGCATACGACCGAGGCACACAGGGCCAACACCCGGCATCATGGTGTGGGGAGCGATCTCCTACACTGGCCGTACACCACTGGTGATCGTCGAGGGGACACTGAATAGTGCACGGTACATCCAAACCGTCATCGAACCCATCGTTCTACCATTCCTAGACCGGCAAGGGGACTTGCTGTTCCAACAGGACAATGCACGTCCGCATGTATCCCGTGCCACCCAACGTGCTCTAGAAGGTGTAAGTCAACTACCCTGGCCAGCAAGATCTCCGGATCTGTCCCCCATTGAGCATGTTTGGGACTGGATGAAGCGTCGTCTCACGCGGTCTGCACGTCCAGCACGAACGCTGGTCCAACTGAGGCGCCGGGTGGAAATGGCATGGCAAGCCGTTCCACAGGACTACATCCAGCATCTCTACGATCGTCTCCATGGGAGAATAGCAGCCTGCATTGCTGCGAAAGGTGGATATACACTGTACTAGTGCCGACATTGTGCATGCTCTGTTGCCTGTGTCTATGTGCCTGTGATTCTGTCAGTGTGATCATGTGATGTATCTGACCCCAGGAATGTGTCAATAAAGTTTCCCCTTCCTGGGACAATGAATTCACGGTGTTCTTATTTCAATTTCCAGGAGTGTATTAATTGCAGAATCCGACGATATTTATTAAATTTATTTCTGGATTCATTTATAAATTAATGATATAGCTTGGTGATGATTCCTTTTTCTCTATAAAGTTTGTAAACTCTTTTGACTTGTAAACTCTTTGGAATATTGTGAGTTCAGCAGAATGTTAGGAGCCCGCATCTCGTGGACGTGCGGTAGCGTTCTCGCTTCCCACGCCCGGGTTCCCGGGTTCGATTCCCGGCGGGGTCAGGGATTTTCTCTGCCTCGTGATGGCTGGGTGTTGTGTGATGTCCTTAGGTTAGTTAGGTTTAAGTAGTTCTAAGTTCTAGGGGACTGATGACCATAGATGTTAAGTCCCATAGTGCTCAGAGCCATAGAATGTTAGGAGTAGTGGTCATGCCTCTGATGGAAACGCACGTCTATTTTAATTTTGTCCACAACAATTTAATTGATAATGAGGTCTCATACTCCGAGGAAAATAGGGAACGATGCAGGAGACCCGCACCGCCGTACTAGGCAAGGTCCTAGCGGAGGTCGTTTGAAATTGCTTTCCTCCGACCGTAATGGGGATGAACCATGATGATGAAGACGACACGACAACACCACGACACGACAACACCCAGTCATCTCGATGCAGGAAAAATTCCTGACCCCGCCGGGAATCTAACCCGGGAGCACTTGCGTGAGAAGCGAGAACGCTACCGCAAGACCACGAGCTGCGGAGACAATGTGGTTGTTGTATGAAAATGGAGATTATGAAGTGAGAGTGATATAGAAGAATGGGATGAAATAAAAGAAGATCGTAGCAACAGACAGTACTTCATCAGTTATACATCAGTCAAATAGACATCTGGAAGCCAGTAAGTCAAAACTTCAGCCGCAAGAATGTATCCCTAGACTCAAGAACTGGAGCCAACAACAAGAGAAAATGAAAATAAGTAAAAAGTTTTTCTCTTGTATATCTTACGCCTCACGAAGCTTTCAAAATTTGTGCAGAGACAGAGAATTTTAATAGTGATATGTGAGAGGGTATAATTAGACACTTCAGCTCTGGGATTGGTTTACCCTGGTTCAGAGTATTGCTCCTCAGCTTTGATGAACAGTACTCACACAAGGCTTGTTGATACGCATCTCAACCGCATTATACGTCTTGTAACTCTTAAAATCACGCCTACACCTGGTTACCCACACTTACCAACATACCAACTCCCGCTATGTGCCGGGTTGCAGCCCACCACGAATTCCTCTCCTGTGCTAACTTCTTCATCTCAGAGTAGCACTTGCAACCTACCTCCTCAATTATCTGCTGGATGTATTCCAATCTCTGTCTTCCTCTACAGTTTTTGCCCTCTACAGCTCCCTCTAATACCTTGGAAGTCAGTCCCTCATGACTTAACAGATGCCCTATCATCCTGTATCTTCTTCTTGTCAATCTTTCCCATGTATTCCTTTCTTCTCCGATTCTGCGCAGAACCCCCTCATTTCTTCCCTTGTCAGCCCACCTAATTTTCAACATTCGCCTGTAACACCACATCTCAAATGCTTCGATTCTCTTCTGTTCCGGTTTTCACACAGTCCATGTTTCACTGCCATTCAAAGCTGTGCTCCAAACGTATATTCTCAGAAATTTCTTTCTCAAATTAAGTCCTGTCTTTGATGTTAGTAGACTTCTCTTGGCCACGAATGCCCTTTTGTCAGTACTAGTCTGCTTTTGATGTCCTCCTTGCTCCGTCCGTCATAGGTTATTTTGCCGTCTAGGTACCAGAATTCCTTAACCTCATCTACTTCGTGACCATCAATCCTGATATTAAGTTTCTCGCTGTTCTCATTTCTACTACTCCTCATTTCTTTCGTCTTTCTTCGATATACTCTCAATCCAGATTATGTACTCATTAGACGGTTCATTCCATTCAGTAGATCACGTAATTCTTCTTCACTTTCGCTCAGTATAGCAATGTCATCAGCGAATCGTATCATTGATACCCTCTCACCTTGAATTTCAATTCCACTCTTCTACCATTCTTTTATTTCCAGCATTGCTTCTCCAATGTACAGATTGAACAGTAGGGCGAAAGACTGCATCACTGTCTTTTTAATCCGACCACTTCGTTGTTGGTCGCCCACTCTTATTATGCCCTCTTCGTTCTTCTACAATTACTCGTCTCTCCCTATAGTGTACCCCTACTCTCCTCAGAATTTCGAAAATCGTGCAGCATTTTACATTGTCGAACGCTTTTTCCAGGTTGACAAATCCTATAAACGAGTCTTCATTTTTCTTCAGTCTTGCTTCCATTATCAACCGCAATGTCAGAATTGCTTTTGCCTTTCCTAAAGCCAAAATGATCGTCACCTAACACATTCTAAATTTTCTTTTCCATCCTTCTGTCTATTATTCTTGTCAGCAACTTGGATGCATGACTTGTTAAGCTGATTTTGCCTAAATTCTCACACTTGTCAGCTCTTGCAGTCTTCGGAATTGTGTGGATGATATGTTTTCCGAAAGTCAGACGGTATATTGCCAGAATCGTACATTCTACACACCAACGTGAATAGCTGTTTTGTTGCCACTTCCCCTAATGATTTTAGACGTTCTGATAGAATGTTATCTATCCTTTTGCCTTACTTGAACTTAAGTCCTCCAAAACTCTCTTAAATTCTAATTATAATACTGGATACCCTATCTCTTCTAAATCGACTCCTGTTTCTTCTTCTATCGCATCAGTCAAATATTCCCCCTCGTAGAGGCCTTCAATGTACTCTTTCCACCTATCCGTTCACTGCTCTGCATTTAACAATGGAATTACCGTTACACTCTTAATGTTACCACTCTTGCTTTTAATTTCACCGAAGGGTGTTTTGACTTACCTGTATGCTGAGTCAGTCCTTCAGACTACCATTTCTTTTTCGATTTCTTCACATTTTTCATGCAGCCATTTCGTCTTAGCTTCCCTGCACTTCCTATTTATTTCATTCCAAAGCGCCTTGTATTTCTGTATTCCTGAATTTCCCTGAACATTTTTGCACTTCCTTCATTCATCGATCAGCTGAAGTATATCTTCTGTTAGCCATGATTTATTTCCATTTGCCTTCTTTGTATCTATGTTTTCCTTTCCAGCTTCTGTGATTGCCGTTTACAAATATGTCCATTCCTCTTCAACTGTACTACCTACTGGGCTATTCTTTATTGCTGTGTCTACAGCCTCAGAGAACTTCAGGCCTATGTCGTCATTCTTTAGTTCTTCTGTACCCCACTTCTTTGACTAATCTCTTAAACTTCAGTTTACTCTTCATCGGTACTACATTGTGATCCGAGTTTATATCTGATCCTGGGTAAGCCTTGCAACCCAGATCTGATTTCGGAATCTCTCTCTGACCATGATATAACCTGCTGTGTTGGCAGAAGAGCCAACACCGTGTTACGAATGGAGGCCGAAATGCACGCGTTTTAGCTCACGCAGGCTAGCGAGAGGAGGGAAGAACTATACTGACGTGAGGTCTGGAACATGACAAGGAATGAGAATTCAGAAAGTCGACGTAATTAGTTTGATACTTGACTTTAATCCATTAATGATGAACGTCGCTCTTGACGGTACATGATTCACAATAATATCTGTTCAGAATACATTCTAGTAACTGAATATGGCGCCTTGCTAGGTCGTAGCAAATGACGTAGCTGAAGGCTATGCTAAATGTCGTCTCTGCAAATGAGGGCGTATGTAAGCAGTGAACTATCGCTAGCAAAGTCGGCTGTACAACTGGGGCGAGTGCTAGGGAGTCTCTCTAGACTAGACCTGCCGTGTGGCGGCGCTCGGTCTGCAATCACTGATAGTGGTGACACGCGGGTCCGACGTATACTAACGGACCGCGGCCGATTTAAAGGCTACCACCTAGCAAGTGTGGTGCCTGACGTTGACACCACATAATCTAACTGAAATTTTCCGTATCACCCGGCCTTTTCCAGATATACCTCTTCCTCTTGTGATTCTTTAACAGAGTTTTTGCTGTTACTAGTTAAAATTATTACAGAACTCAATTAGTCTTTCTTGTCTCCCATTCCTTGTCCCAAGCCCGTATTCTCCTGTAGCCTTTTTCTCTACTCCTTCCCCTACAATTGCATTCCAGTCCCCTATGACTATTAGATTATTATCCTCCTTTATTTACTGTATCACTCTTTCAATATCCTCATATACTTTCTCTATCTCTTCATCTTCAGCTTGCGACGTCGGCATATATATCTGTACTATCCTTGACGGTGTTTGTTTGCTGTCGATTCTGATAAGAATAGCTCTATCACTGAACTGTTCACAGTAACACACTCTCTGGCTTGCCTTCGTATTCATAACAGATCCTACTCCCGTTATACCATTTTCCTCTGCTGTTTATATTACCCTGTACTCATGTCACCAGAAATTCTTGTCTTCTTTCCATTTCACTTCACTGGCTGAGCTTTGCATTTCCCTTTTCAAATTTTCTAGCTTCCCTACCACGTTCGAGCTTCTTACATTCCACGCCCCGACTCATAGAACGTGATCATTTCGTTGATTATTCATGCTTTTTCTCATGGTCACCTCCCCATTGGCAGCCCCTCCCGGAAATCCAAATGGGGCAATAGTCCGGAATCTTTTGCCAATGGAGAGATCATCATGACACAATTTTTTTCAGTTTTACTCATCATGTCCTGTGGATACATGTCATGTGTCTTTGATGCAGTGGTTTCCATTGCCTTCTGCATCCTCATGCCTTTGGTCACTGCTGATTTTTCCGCCTTTAGGAGCAGTTTCCACCCCAAAGACAAGTTTGTTACCTAAACCTCTGTCCGCACGTCCGCCCTCTTTGACAAGGCCGTTGGCAGAATGGGGGTGACTTCTTATGCCGGAAATCTTCGGTCGCCAATGCTGATTATCAATCAAAATTTAAGCGGTGGCCGGTTTTGAGCCCGGGATCGATGATGTTTTGATTATGAACCGAAGACGCTACCCCTTTTTTTATCTCATTTTGTTCTATATTGTTCGTTGAATATGCTCTGGGCGGACGTCCTATGAGACCCATTTAGGTGCTCCTTTGATCTGTTCAATCAGTTGTTACAGAGGGTAGCTAACCCTTCGACCGAACACGACCCTTAGGACACGGGTGCACTTCCAGGAAATACATAAAACTACAGAAACGTCCTCACCTCCCTATTGACGCAGACATTCCATCAGCGATAGAAGGCTTCGCTCTCGTCACCTACCACTGGAAACCACAAGGATTTTAGTTGGTAACGGATTCAATGCTAATGACTGTTGGAGACACACACGGCAGATTTACGTTACGCTGGAGTATGTTGGTCGATATGCTGTGTATATCGACCAGGTCACTTCTGAATTGTCTCGCAGGAAGCTGGTATTTTTTAACAGAATAAGACGAAACAGTGGAAAATGTGACGATTCTCTGCACAAATGGAAGAAAAACAACTTTTCCAAGTTATGACTGTGGCGCCGAAAAGCAGACTGTTGGGCATGTAGTTCAAGAATGTCCCCTGAATACTTTCCCTAACGATTCTGGAGAGTCCCTGGTGACTGCAGAGGGATCAGTAGACTTCATTCGTCGCATGGATTAGTTTGTAATTTGAGGTAATTGTAAATGGTAAATTTAGTGAAGTGGCCATACAATAAACGAATGGATAAATTCATTGACGCTCCTTTTCTTGTGTCTGAGCAAACACTCCGGATTGCACTTAGTTCTCTACTGTGTACCATCAGCTGGAATTTGAGGGCTGCATCTCTGCGGCACCTGCCTGGCTGGAAAACTCGCACGCGATGCGATCTCTTAATTACGCAAATGAATAAATGACGTCAAATACTTTAAATAGGAAAGCATTTGTGTAGTAGCCATTTTAAGATAATATGAATTCAACTGGCAGCGTGCTGGCATCGTAAAGATATATATTGCAGGAAAATCGCCTACCAGAATATTCTTTGCCTGTCACCAAAACAGATAGGCCAAAATATCGCCAATATTGTCGCAGCGGAAGCTAAGTAGCACCGTGGTATTATGGTTATGATGCTATACTGCTTCATGGAGGGTCGTTAGTTCAAAACTCACATGGACTTTACAATTTCAATTCCCATATTCGGTTCGAGTACAAAAAGTATATAAAAATGTCAAGAATCATTGTACTGGAATGTTCTGTAGCAGTATATATACTGTACGAGTTCTGGCCGGAGGCAGCTCGCTCCGCGTTCTTGTATGTGCAAAAGCTGAATAAACCTTCGTTAAGTGAAGTTAGTGTTAATCTAATTACACTAATTACACCTTCTTCTACGTGACATTATTCTGGCGGAGACGCTGGGTATTGGAACTTGTGACATCGCACATTATGCGAGAAACCCGAGATCGAGCCATATTCAACACATTGCAATCTATTGGAGACAGATGAAGAAGAGGACGTTACGATGACAGCAACTGTGTACCACCACATGATACATCCTTCCGGGTTCTCTGGTGACGATGGCCAAGATCCAAACAAGAGGGTTAAGATATCTGAGCGTATAATCAAATATAACAAATGGGATGACACCTTGTACTTGGCTAACGTATTTTTCTACTTGTAGGACACTGACAAGCAATGGTATGAGAACAACGAGGAGAATTTCACAAGCTGGGAAGTATTCAGGCTGAGCTGCGCAAGTATTTCGGCGACACACGGCGACAGAAGTGCAAGCCTGAAGATAAGTTAAAGTCCAGGACACAGCGTCCAGGAAAAACTCCAGCATCCCACATTCAAGACGTCTTGGAGCTGTGTAAAATAGTGGGTCCTAGAATGAAGGAGGAAGATAAGGTTGCACATCTCATGAAGAGTGTTGCTGAGGACATGTACTCTTGAAGGAGGTTTCGACAGCAGACGACTTCATAAAATGATGCCAGTATATCGAGACAATACATCAGAAAAGAATTACATGCAAGAAGTTTGAACGGCTTCCAAACGCCCGTCTCGATGTCTGTGATGGAGGAAGCTACTGATTTCACAAGTGTTCTTTGTCAGATAGTCAGAGAGGAAGTTCAGAAGGCACTTGAATTGCACGGCGAGCAAAAAAACCGAGACGCTTCAAGAGGTCATAAGAAAGGAAGTGGAACAGATCTTGAACAAAATCTTTCGTCCTTCATTTCCCTTTAAAATGGTGAAAAAGTCGAGACCCAGGCATACAATGCCACATGAGGAACCTGTTTGGACACCAAGAAAGACTGACGTCTGGAGGACCCAGGATAATCAGCCAGTATGTTTCCACTGCGGACGACCGGGACACGTGGTGCGCTATTGTCGAGAAAGGCGGCGGATATTTGATGACGCCAGTGCCGGAAGACAACAGACCGATCTTAGCTGACGCCAATTCCGGGACGACGATGATGAACAAGAAGATGTGGGTGCAGGACGACGTAGGTCACCATTGCTGCAAGCTAGCCGTTGGAGAGGACGCTCCCCAACACGCCAGTCAAGGTCTACAACGCCGTTTAGAAGCTCCATTCGACCACCTAGCCGCCGCAACCTGGAAAACCAAAGGGTGTCACCTTCCTGGGAGGTGAGGCTGCCGAAGAGAAAAATCCTCCGGCGTCGATCATTACAAAATTGAAACTATGTCGATATCATTATGGATGGCCGACCAGCCGAAGCTCTTGTGGACTCTGGAGCATCATATTCAGTCATTTCGGAAAAGTACCGTCACCAGTTGTAGAAAACCGTATTCGTCAACAACAAAACATCTCTGCTGAAGGTGGCTAATGGCAAATATGTAACCCTACAGGTAGATGTACCATTCGTGTGGGTATAAGTGGCAATACACTGCCTTTAGAATACATAGTCTTACAAGAGTGTAGTCATTACGTCATTCTCGGATGGGACTTTTTGAAAGCTTCTCAGGCAATTATAGATTGTGGTCGCTCGAAGATTATGCTAGACAAGATGAGGTACTGTGGACAGGAAGATGTGCATCCGAGTGTGTGGAGACTGTGTGTGCTGGATGACGTGATCATTCCTGCAGTCAGCACTAGAAAGGTCACTGTCACGTGTCATGCCATGCATCAACCCATGGATCCTATAGTGGAATGTAAGAGAAGCATGCCACTGAAGAATAACTTGGTCATCCCACCCTATGTTGTCTCATTTAAGAACGGATTCGGTGAATTGTGGATAGTTAACTGTCGCTGAGAACCACAGAACCTTCCAAGACGCCTGTGCGTAGCAAACGCTGAGCCGTTAATTTAAGAACAGCTGAGCGTCATAGAAACCTCCCATGTCGAGTCTGTGGGCGAAATTAGCGCTACCACTACGAGACAAGATCTTCTAGCTCGACTGTCACCAGACCTCACTAAGGAACAACAGAAAAGCTACTTGCAATTCTTCAAGAGTTCTCTGAATGCTTCAATCAACAGATGAAGATAAAATTAGACAAATCGACAGTGAAGCACTGGATTAGCACTGGAGACCATCAACCAATAAGCCAGAGAGCATTCCAAGTGCCAGCAACGGAACGTCGAATAATTCGCGACGAGGTAGAGAAAATTACGAAGAATAACATCATTCAGCCTTCGCAGATCACCAGTGGTCCTCGTCAGGAAGAAGGATGACAATTGGCGCTTTTGTGTTGATTACAGGAAGCTTAATAAGATAACTAAAAAGGACGTTTACCCTCTTCCACGATTGACGACACACTAGATTGTCTGAAGGGGGCTAAGTTTTTCTCACCAATGGACATGTACTCGGGATACTGGCAAGTCGAAGTAGATGAGGCTGATCATGAGAAAACTGCATTCAACACCCCTGAGGGCCTGTATGAGTTTAAGGTAATGCCGTTTGGTTTGTGTAATACACCAACAACCTTCGAGCCGATGATGGATAATCTTCTAAGGCATCTGAAGTGGACGACGTGTCATATTTAGATGACGTTACAGCATTCTCAGAGACATTTGATGAACATATAAAAAGACTGAGGGCCGTTCTTAAGTGTCTCCAACAAGGTGGACTGAAACATAATCCAAGAAAGTGTCTCTTTGGAGCAAAAGAAATCAAAATACTTGGACACCTTGTGTCAGACAAAGGTGTGCGGCCAAACCCAGAAAAGTTGAGATCTATAACGCAATTTCCTATTCCTAAAAGTATTCGAGATGTGAGAAGCTGGCTCGGATTACGTTCTTATTACCGTCGTTTTATAAGAGACTTTTGTATCAAAGCCAGGACACTCCAAGAGTTGTTAAAAGATGATACTAAATTTAGCTGGGGTGGTGCTCAACAAGATTCTTTCAATGTCCAGCGAAAAGGTTTGACGACTGACCCTGTACTTGGTCTGTATGATGAGAGAGCACCAGCACAACTACACACAGAAGCCAGCGGGTATGGGATCGATCCTGTTCTGGTGCAAATTTGGGATGGAAAAGAGAAGGTTATTGCCTATACTCCTAGGACACTTACAAAAGCCGAGAGAAACTACTCAACTACAGAAAGAGAATGTCTTAGTGTGATCTGGGCCCTGTGCAAATTTCGACAGTATCTCTATGAAAGGCCATTCACAGTTGTTACAGACCATCATTCACTTTGGTGTTTGACAAGGATCCCACAGGACGACTCGCCAGGTGGGCACTACGTCTTCGAGAGTTTGACATTACCATAGTGTACAAAAGTAGAAGAAAATACCAAGATGCTGACTGTCTCTCAAGAAACCCTGTGCAACATCATCAAGACTTCGATGAAGATAGTGACTGTCTAGCTGCACTCCAGTATCTCTCTGCTGACCAGAAGAAGGACGCCGAGATATCTCAAATTATGCTTGCCTTAAATCGGTCAGAGTATGCGAAAAGACAGTTTAAGGTAGTTAATGGATTACTTTGCAAGAAAAAGTTTGACCCGTTTGGAAATAGGTGACTACCAGTGATTCCTAAACACATGCGCTTAAATATTCTATAGAAATTCCATGACACACCTGAGGTCGGACATTTAGGATTTATTAAAACATACGATAGAATCCGAAAGAGATTTTTCTGGCCAGGTTTATTTAGGAGTGTCCGTCACTATGTGTCACACTGTCGAGAGTGCCAGAGGAGAAAGGCAGGTCCTCAGAAACCATCTGGCCGACTCATACCAATTCCACCAGCCGAAACGCCATTCCAACATGTTGGGATTCACCGACTCGGACGATTTCCAACATCTGCTAGCGGCAATAGATGGATTACTGTTTGCACTAATTATCTGACGCGCTATGCCATTACAAAAACCGTGAAAACAGCCGAAGCATCTGAGGTAGCCAATTTCATCGTGGAAGACACTGTATTAAAACACGGTGCCCCAAGGTCGTTAATTACGGACCGAGGGAAATTTTTCAATCGAATTTTGTGACAGAGATAAACTGTTGGTGCAACATTACTCATCACATGACGACTGCCTACCATCGTGCAAACTAACGGGCTTACTGTACGTCCTAATAAGACCTTGGCCGACACGATATCAGTGTTAGTCAATGTTGAGCACAGCAAGTGGGATGGGTGCTCCCTTTCGTAACGTTTGCCTACAACACCGCCAAACAAGACACCACAGGATTTACGTCATTTTTCCTGGTGTATGGGCGTGAGGCAACTACGACGATGGACACTGTGTTACATCCTGATGACATAGACGACGACTACATCGGTCAGGTGTTAACCAGAGTTGAGGAAGCTCGGCAGCTAGCTCTCGGCAGTTAGCTCGACTCTGCACGCTGCAAGCTCAAGAAAACGATCGTCGAAGGTATGATGCGAACCACCGCTCTGTTGGCTACCATCCTGGTGACCTCGTCTGGATCTTCACTCCTGTTGGGAAGGTTGGCCTCTCTGAGAAGCTCCTCAGACGCTACTTTGTACTTTTTAAGGTTGTGAGACGGTTGTCTGATGTTCCTTATGAAGTTGAAGATTTCGACCCCGACACAAGACGACGAAAGATCAGAGATACGGTCTACGTCCTTCGAATGAAGCCCTATAAGGATTCTGCAACCCAGGGCAAAGCAGCAAGTAACAAGCGGAAAGGTGACGAAGAGCGTAGCAGCAAAAGAAGTTCTAAGATCACCGCCAGGGCGAGAATCAGTCATGTGAGTCGGAGTATGCAGGACGGATGTCTAGTTCCCGGACTAGGACGACGTAACACCGAGACGCTGTTCACTTAAGGAAGGAGCAATGTGCCGATAGAAGCTGAGTAGCACCGTGGTGTAGTGGTTATGATAGTGAACTGTAGCATGGCGGGCCATGTGTTTAGAACTCAGCTCCACTGTGTGATTTTAATTTCTATATTCGGTTCGAGTACATTCTAGAAGTATCCATAAATGTCAATGATCATTGTACTGCAATGTTCTCTGGCTGTATATATACTGTATGTGTTCTGGCCGGAGACAGTTTGCTCCGCGCTCTTGTATGTGCAAGTGCTGAATAAAACTTCGTTAAGTGAAGATTGTGTTCGTCATTCACCTTGTTACACTTTCTTTTACGTGACATCATTTTTTTTTTATTGGTACTGCAGGCACAGCCAAACGATCTGTATCTTGTTTTAGTAACCGACGGAACAAAGAAAAGAAAGGTAGTGTCAGCATTGCTCCAGAGAACTGTGATAGAATGTAAATAACCTGAATGGTAGAGTGGGCAGCAGTTTGCGACTGTAAGTCGATGAGGCTGTGGTGTACGGGAGAGCGTCACTGAGCCGCGCTGCGGCTCGCGTTGGTGCTGTTTGTAGGTTTCCGCCCTCTGTTGCAGGCCAGACGTTATCGTTTAGTTGGCATGGTTGCGGTTGTTTGTCTTCTTCTCGTGGTGACTGGCGCCACTCGGTTTCGCAAGCGTTGCCTGTCCACTAGTGGCAGCAGCGGCAGTTATCGATGTGCAGTAAATGTTGCCCTATCTTTGGGGCGACGTCGTTGTTTTGCTGGGTGGTATGAGTGGCGAGTTCGATTGGGGACAGAGGAAAAGCCAGATCCGCACAGTGCGATAACACGCTGGGACCGCTGGCGGCACTCATGGACTGCCAGATGGGGTGGCTGTGGTCACGAGGGTGCACGACTTCGTCATAAACCGGATCCAGAAAGCTTTAAGCTGAGTGAATTTCAATCCAAGTAGAGAAACCTCCACCATTGTGATATCCCGCGATTCTCCAGTGACTTGGGTACGTGTTGCTGCTCGTAGTGTCGCCGAGGCGAAGAGCAGCGAATGGAGTGCTTGGGGATGGCGGATCTGATTAGCTTTCCTCGACTTTTTGTTACTATTTACTGCGTTCAACTTGTTGCAATTTGTTAAGTTCAACCAGCAGTAATGTTTCTTGCCTGCTGGCCGCTAATGCCCCAGTTACCTGTCCTGGGGGTTAGTGCATGTAACAGCAGTGTACAATTCCTCACCTTGCCGCTGCTGTCCGGTAAGCCGTGTAGTTTTGACACCTTTCTTGATTGTAGGCCGGTTGGCGATTCCTCTACTCTGGTGGTAATGATTCCTTTCTCGTTCGATGGGCTCTAAACACAGTATTCTGCACGTAGCTTAGACCGCCAGTTCCGGCTTTAGCGTATTGTTCCATCGTTGCATTTAGTCAATAGGACGTCAGGTAGCTTCAGCAAGATTATCATTAGTCATTCGTTAGACTGCCACTAGTCTGAGTTATCATCTTTTGAAGTGAATACAGCACTTGCCTGCCTATTTCATCACTCGCGAAAGTGTTTGTTGCCGGATCTTCTCAGAGGTCAATTCCTGGAGCACCGTCTGGATGAGTTACTTGTTTTTTTAATTAACTTTTGCTATTGTATTTGCTGTTTTACAGCAGGTTTCAAAATTGCTTATATTATTGCCGTTCCTGGCGTTTATGGCCTTCAGCCGTGATTGTGGTCGTTTGCCTTAAAATTATAATTTGGTATTTGTATTTTAGCAATAAGCCTTAAGACCTTATTTACTGCTATTCCTGGCGTCTGATGCCTTCTGCTGTGTTTGTTCCGACTTACCTTAATATTTCAATACCTGTAAGTTGTAAATTGCAGCGAGTTCTTAAGCAATTCTTCATTTATTGTCATTCTTGGCGTGTAAGGCCTTCGCCTTGATTGTGGTCACTTGCCTTAAAGCTTTAATTTGGTATTTGTATTTACGCAGTAAGCCGTCAGAATCTTATTTACTGCCATTCCTGGCGTCTGATGCCTTCTGCTGTGTTTGTGGTGACTTGCCCTTAATATTTCAATACCTGTAACTAGTAGGTTGCAGCAAGTTTTAAGCAATTCTTAATTTATTGCCATTCCTGGATTGTAAGGCCTTCTGCCCAGATCACAGTGGCTTCCTTTTAAAACATCATCTGTTGTACCTGTATTTAATGGTGATTTGCTAAATTATAACTCACTGAAAACACTATTATTTACGCAGTTGTTTATTCCTTCATTAATAACGTGTGGTATTTTTTATTTATTGTTGAGTCTGGAACTACTGGTTTAAAATAAATTGCGTGTAATTGTAAAAGGCAACCAATAGTAACTGATTACGGCCCCGTCCACAATCGTAACCGAATCCTGCCTTCCATTGACTATCACCAGGTTTGAGTCATCTTTGAGTGACTGTAGTAGGATACTTGATGGTTTGGATAGAATTCCCATTTTATGTGATGAATGGCAGCTTGCTCTAAATGTGGGAAAAAGTAACTTAATTAAGATGAGTAGAAAAACTTTTGTGTCATGTTCGAGTTCAGTATCAGCGTTGTGCTGCTCGTCAGCGTCACGTCGACTAAACATCAAGGCGTAACGTTGCAAGACAATATGAAATGGAACGAAAACGTAGGGTCAGCGTTAGGACAGGCGAATGGTCGGCTTCCGTTAACTGCTAAAATTCTAGTCACTGTTGTTCATTTGAGAGTTGCATCCAATAAATAATTCTACACATTTTTTCCACGGCCAGTTTCGGTTGAAGAAATGCGGAATCTGTTCTGGGATGTCGTGAAATACTCCCGCTTTAGCCTCTATAGTTGCATGGAGTCCCGATAAGACACGCGCTAACCGTAGCCTTCAAATTAGCGTCTGTAGCGGAGGTCCATTCCAAGCAGAGAGCTGCCAATATTTTTTTTGACTGAAGACCAGAGCATCGCAGATATTCATCGACACTTGCGGAATGTCTGCTCAGACCTGACAGCGAACAAAAGCCCGTGGACTCGTCTGTCATCATCGCAACAAGATCTTGAAAACCTACCCGGTCTCCCTCATGCCGTGTGTCCACACATAATTGTGACTCCTGCAGTGTTGGAACGTGCGGACAATCTTATTCTAGGTGATGGCGGATCACAGTCAAACACCTCCCCGCATAGTTAAGCGTCTCTGTTGGCAGTGTTGACACAATCGCCCACCAGTTTGGATACTCAGAGGAGTGCTCCCGCTGGTTTTCTAGCTACTTAACAGAAGACCATACAGAACAACTAAGGACTATATGGTCAGAACTGCTCGCGCAATATGAAGCTGATCGTAAAAACTTTTTTGTCCAACATCGTCAGAGGCAATGAAACATTCCATGACTTCGAACCGAAAACCAAAGGCAATCCCTGGAGTGGCGCCAGAACATCTCTCCTCCGAACAGAAAGTTCAAAGCAGCACCCTCAGCTGGTATAGTATTGGCGACGGTCTTCTGACTCTGAAGGGGTTTGATGTCCTCCCTCACGATGCAGCCATCAACTCTTCTGAAGTACATTGTGGTACCCTCAGTAACTTGAAGAAACCACTCCGTAAACCACAAAAATGCAAACGAACTCCACCTTCTCCATGATGACGCAAGGCCTCACTCAAGTCTCCACACGCGAGAGGCGCACAGAAAACTTCATTGGACTGTTCTCCATAATTCATCAAAAAAATGTTCAAATGTGTGTGAAATCTTATGGGACTTAACTGCTAAGGTCATCAGTCCCTAAACTTACACACTACTTAAACTAAATTATCCTAAGGACAAACACACACACACACACATGCCCGAGGGAGGACTCGAACCACGCCGGGACCAGTCGCACAGTCCATGACTGCAGCGCCCCTGACCGCTCGGCTAATCCCGCGCGGCCCTAATCCATCCTACAGCCTGGATCTCCCACCTCCCGACTTCCATGTGTTTCGCCCAATGAAGGATACACTACACGGGAGGCAGTATGTGGTTGATTGGGAGGTTACTGACGCAACAAGACGTCGGCTCCGACGTCGACCAGTAGAGTGGCACCATGCGGGCATACAGGCCGTCCCAGTAATGTGGAGTAAGGCCGTCGCATTGAATGGAGATTATGTTGAGAAAGAGTGTTTTGTAGCCAAAAGAGTGGGGCATAATATGGTGTACTGGAATCCTGAACCGAACGAATCTTCTTTCAGAAAGAGTGTGTTGCATTACTTACTGAACGCCGTTCGTATAAGAGAGACAACGTATACTGCACTAGTGCGACCCATTCTTGAGTCCTGCTCGAGTGCTTGGGATCTCCAGTAGGTCGAATTATAGGAGGACACCGAAACAATTCAAAGGTGTGCTGCTAGATATGTTACCGGTAGGTTCGGTCAGTTGGCGAATACCACGGAAATCCTCCGTGAATTCAAATGGCAATCCCGGGAGGGAAGATGACGTTCTTCCCGCGAAACACTGGCATTTGCGATAAACTGCAGGAGAATCGTACTGCCACCAACATAGATCTCGCATAATGATTGTGAAGAAAAGATAAAGAAATCATGGCCCTTACTGGACCGCAAAGACGGTCATTTTACCATCGCTCAGTCTGCGACTGGAAAGGTAAAGGGAGTGACTAGCAGTTGTACAAGGTACCGTCCACAGCGCATCGTCTTGTGGCTTGCGGAGTGTGTATTCAGATGAGAGGTTCTACGTACGTTAAGCAGTACGTCTGCCACTCGGGACTTACATATTAATTACACACGAAACTGTTTTCCAGATATGGCAGGAAAAAACAATATAAATCACGAATGAAAACAAAAAAAGAGATTAAGATTTCCAGCAGTTATGTGGTGGCGATGCTAATCGCGACCATAAGCACTTCAGCAGATCATAAGGCTGTTGTCAAGAAGATAGATGTACGATGTTTTAATGCGTTAGAGACTTGCTTACAGAGATCGGGCAGGCTTCTGTACTTACGCATTGCACAGATATTTATTACGCCTATGCATAGCGTCGACGACGGTCCATAGGCTGGTCTCGTCTTAAAACACGGTGTCAGATGATCTCTCTAGTAATGGAGCTTAGATGAAGCTACGAAAACTCAGGTCTATCAGATAGAAAGCTTACCCCGCCCCAAAACGTGGATGCCGTATCTGTTTATCACTTCCTTTAGTTTATCATCCGACGCTATTGCGAATTGCATTTACTCCACAAATTAAACTTGATACTTAAGAGAGTTCATAAAACAACGAAGGCACTCCTTGAGTTTCTGTGTCTCATTACCGGTCTCAAAAATTGTTAAAAACTAATGTGCTATTTCGATCCTTCATCCAGTTTGGAACTGGACGGTCTCTTTCTTGTATCAAATGTGTGTCCTCGCAAATACACTAATCACTTTCACGAAAATATCGATGCGCCATCATTCTTAGGACTTCGAAATTAGAATTTACTAATTAAATTGTTACTCCAAAAGTATAAAAATGGAATGGGGTAGAATGGAAAGTGGCCGCCAACTCAGAGCGACGCTCCATTTTGCCAGACTTGGGTACCGAAAAAGTATAAAGCTTGCATATTTTAATTACTTTTATTCCTTACGAGCTAAGTATCTAACTTTGCCTGGCGTTGCCTGTTACTAGCAGATAATCAGTTCCTTAGACAATGTTTTCCAGTGTCCTGCATTATGTCTGGTACAAATCAGAATATTTCAAGGATCACCTGCCACAAATCGAGAATCCTGTTGAATTTTGTTTTATATTGTACTGTCCGTCGTGTGTATTATGCGACGCAGTTTCGTTTATTTTAAGGGCATGGTGTAAAAAAGCGCAATCTTTTATACATATGCTTACATATAATCATTACCGCAATGAATTTGTGTCATAATAATGAGACTTCTTTTGGCCAGGAACGCCCTTTTTTCCAAAGGTAGTCTGCTTTTTATGTCCTCCTCTCTCAGTCCATCATGGATTATTTTTCTGCGCTCTTCCACCATTATTTTATTTTTGTCTTTATTTTCTTCGAGGTATGGATTGAACAGTATTTCTTATAAACATTAATTCTAATACTAGATCCCCTATCTCTTCACTGCCGAGTCCCCTTTTTTCCATCACGTCGTCAGACAACTTCTCGCCCTCATAGACGTCTTCAATGTACTCTTTCTACTTTTCCTCTACATTTAACAGTGGGATTTCCATTGCTGCCTTAATATTACCGCCCTTGCTCTTAATTTCATCGATAATTGTTTTCCTTTTTTTATATGTTGAGTCAATCCATCCGACGATTATTTCTTTTTGATTTCTTGACATTTTTCATGCAGAAATTGCGCCTTAGCTTCCTTGTACACCCTATTTATTTCATTCTTAAGTGGCATATATATCTGTATTCCTCAATTTTCCTGCTCATTTTTGTACTTCCTTCTTTCGTCGATCTACTAAAGCATTTCTTCCGTTACCCATGGTTTCTTCGCAGTTACCTTCCTTATTCCAGTGTTTTTCATTACAGTCCCCAGGGACTCACACCTAGTGAGTACGTGGCTGGCGACCACGGGGCCCCGAGCTGAGTCCTGGCATTACTTCCATTTACTTATGCCAGGCTCCTCACTTTTATCTTTCCTATCTGGCCATCCTCGACCACCTCTTGTTTCTTTCAGACCCTGATGCTGTTAGGTTTCGAGGGCTACGGGTCTTTCATTTCCAAATCTATACTTCTCATCTGGGATGGTCAACGGCCTGGAAGGCGTAAAAGGGTGATTAGTGACACCTCAACGGCAGAAATGGCGGAGGAACCACCATCACTAAACACATGATGTGTGGAGTTTACTAGTCCCCCATCGGGCGTCTCCCCGGGTGGCGGGTAGGGGAATGTATCTGACATATGGGTGATACTGGTGAAATGAAATAGCCAGGATGGACCAAAACTAGTAATCCGTAGCGTCTGTCTCAGAATGAGCGGCTGCAAACAGCGTCGGACCTAGAATGGGCGGCTGAATTCCACACACTGTGGGGCTCACTACCTCATTAGTCAAAACCCCGTTATCCTTTGTGATAACCCAAAATTTCCTTATTTTTATTCTCTTTTCATGATGGAAACACAACCTATTGGATTACATACCCTAGGTGGTAACCAATCCACTACCGTTCATGGGACAAGTAGACCTGCGGATTCTGGGGAGTCTACAACAACATGTCATAAGAACACTAAGGCTTTCTTGCCAACCATAAATATGAACTCTCTTCTTCAAGTTGGAAAATTGAAACAAACGCTAGAAGTACTAAGAGAAAAAAATGTAATGATATCAGCTGTACAGGAGACCAGATTCACAGATGAATGTTATTTTGAATCAGAAGGCTTTAGAATATTCAAAGGCAAACCTGGCAAAAGAGTCACAAAAAATATACCACATCTAGGCACTTGCTTTATCGTCAACAAGAAAATGATCGATTCAGTCTTGGATTTATCTTCATGTTGTGGAAGAATGTCAACACTGTCTTTTAAATCTATGAATAAAGCTTATACGACAGTAAATTTCCATGCTCCCACAAATGAATCAAACATAAAAGAATCAGAATCAGTCGACAAAATTTGGGAAAAACTTGAAGAAACAACTGACAAAGTTCCAAAACACCATTCCATAATTTTGATGGGCGATTTTAAATGCACAAACTGGTAGAGAAAAGAAAGTATAAACAAATTGTTGGTGACTACCCTGCACATAAAAGAACAAATAAATATGGTGAGCGACTAATTGAAATTTGTAAGAACTGTGATCTTTTAAAATCCACAGCCTTCAAGCGTCTACCTCGAAAAGCCAAGACTTGGAAACACCCTAACGCAATGCTTGGAGAATTCCAGCTGGACCACATAGCTATTCCTAAAAAATCCACCTGGGAAATTTTCAGTGTTAAAGTTTTGAGGAATGCCAACACTAATTCTGATCATTACTTGTCTCTGGTCAAAATGAATATCATCCCAGATAGCCGAAAGAACCTTTCCAATATTTCAAGAAAAAACAGACCTCCAAAATTTGATATAAGTAAACTGAAAGATGTCAATAACAAATTTACAAAACTCTACACAGCAAACCAAATAAAACAGACTGGAACAGAATTAAAGAAGCCATGGTACAATCAGCCACTGAAACTATACTGACCAATAAAAAATATAAACACCTGTGGTGGAACGAAGATTGTAATGAATCAATTGAAAAGCGAAGACAGGCTTGGATAAAATGGAATAGCAAGAAAACCTCCGAAAATCACGAAAACTTCTTGAAGGTTAGGAAACATACATCAAAAGTAATGAGCACAACTAAGAGACTCTTCAACAAAACCAAATCGATGAAATAGAAGCGAATTTTAGAAGACATTGCACTCGGGAATTTTATAAAGCCTTTAAATCACAACTATCGAAGTTTAAACCTGCTTCGTTACATATAAGAGGACTCGATGGAAAACTAAATTTGAATAACAAATCATGTGCTGCAGCTTTTGAAAATTACTTTTCATCCCTACTGAATGCTGAAAATCCAAATGAAAAGCTTGATTTCCATCCTACTGTTCCTCCTGCAGATAGCCCCCTCCCACATTAGATGAAATCATGAAAACTATAGAAGGCTTAAAAAATAACAAATCTGGAGGTGAGGATAGCATCTTGGTTGAAATGTGGAAATACGTAGATCATGATACAATAAAACATCTCCGTGATATCATAGTGAAGATTTGGGAAACTGAAATTCTACCTCCAGATTGGACCATAGCAATTACTCACCCACTTCATAAAAAAGGCGATAAGAGTGATCTGAATAATTACCAAGGAATCTCTTTGTTACCAACGACGTACAAGATCTTTTCCAGACTGTTGTTAAACAGAGCTGAATCAGTCTTACATCTACATCTACATCTACATCTATACTCCGCGAGCCACCTTACGGTGTGTGGCGGAGGGTACTTATTGTACCACTATCTGATCCCCCCTTCCCTGTTCCATTCACGAATTGTGCGTGGGAAGAACGACTGCTTGTAAGTCTCCGTATTTGCTCTAATTTCTCGGATCTTTTCGTTGTGATCATTACGCGAGATATATGTGGGCGGTAGTAATATGTTGCCCATCTCTTCCCGGAATGTGCTCTCTCGTAATTTCGATAATAAACCTCTCCGTATTGCGTAACGCCTTTCTTGAAGTGTCCGCCACTGGAGCTTGTTCAGCATCTCCGTAACGCTCTCGCGCTGACTAAATGTCCCCATGACGAATCGCGCTGCTTTTCGCTGGATCATGTCTATCTCTTCTATTAATCCAACCTGGTAAGGGTCCCATACTGATGAGCAATACTCAAGAATCGGACGAACAAGCGTTTTGTAAGCTACTTCTTTCGTCGATGAGTCACATTTTCTTAGAATTCTTCCTATGAATCTCAACCTGGCGCCTGCTTTTCCCACTATTTGTTTTATGTGATCATTCCACTTCAGATCGCTCCGGATAGTAACTCCTAAGTATTTTACGGTCGTTACCGCTTCCAATGATTTACCACCTATGGCATAATCGTACTGGAATGGATTTCTGCCCCTATGTATGCGCATTATATTACATTTATCTACGTTTAGGGAAAGCTGCCAGCTGTCGCACCATGCATTAATCCTCTGCAGGTCCTCCTGGAGTACGTACGAGTCTTCTGATGTTGCTACTTTCTTGTAGACAACCGTGTCATCTGCAAATAGCCTCACGGAGCTACCGATGTTGTCAACTAAGTCATTTATGTATATTGTAAACAATAAAGGTCCTATCACGCTTCCCTGCGGTACTCCCGAAATTACCTCTACATCTGCAGATTTTGAACCGTTAAGAATGACATGTTGTGTTCTTTCTTCTAGGAAATCCTGAATCCAATCACAAACCTGGTCCGATATTCCGTAAGCTCGTATTTTTTTCACTAAACGTAAATGCGGAACCGTATCAAATGCCTTCCTGAAGTCCAGGAATACGGCATCAATCTGCTCGCCAGTGTCTACGGCACTGTGAATTTCTTGGGCAAATAGGGCGAGCTGAGTTTCACATGATCTCTGTTTGGGAAAATATCAAGCTGGTTTAAGGACATCAAGATCCTGTGCAGAGCAGATCCTTAACCTGAAATCTGTTATATCATACGCCAAATCAAGACCAAAAACCTTTGTTGTGACCTTTGTCGACTTTCAAAAACGGTATGACTCAATTGATCGAGAAACAATAAAGAACACCCTTGCCGAATTTGGTATAGATAGGAAAACAATCAATCTTATAAGCGCCACTTTAAATAACACAGTGTCAAAGGTCACGTTCAGAGACGAACTATCAGAACCATTGGAAATCTGTACAGGGGTGAGACAAGATGACCTGCTCTCTCCATTGCTTTTCAACTGTGTCCTGAAAACGATAGTCAGAGAGTGGAAAACAACCGTACCGCCAGGTAATGGGATTCAAATTGGACACAAAAGAAATGGCATCAGAATGAAACTGTTTGGCTTTTGCTGATGATCTGGCACTCATTGCAAATAATATTGACGAAGCTAAGGTTCAAGTGTTCAGCCTACAATCAATTGCTGATAAGACTGGCCTGAAAATAGCATTTAACAAAACTGAATTCATCACAAACATCAAACACGCTCCTCCTCATACTGAAATACAACAAGAGAAAATCAAGCAGCTGAAGAAATTTAAATATCTTGGAGAAATAATTACATCTAACGGTTCAGAAAATGCAGCTGTATAAAGTAGGTGTTCTAAACTAGAAGGTGCTTTTCATCTGTGCAAAGACTTATACAAAAGCAAAAGCCTGTCTTTAAACCTGAAACTTTGTCATTATAACACCGTAATTAGACCGTCAGCTTTGTATGCATCAGAATGTTTAAACAAGACGAAGAAAGGACCACTACGAAAACATGAAATAAAAGACCGGAAAATTTTGAGGAAAATCATTGGCCCTATCAAAGAAAACGGAGAATTCCGCCAAAGACACAACTGTGATTTATCCGAACATACAGAAGACATTATTACCAGCATGAGGAAGCGGAGAATGATGTTTTTTGGTCATCTGGAAAGAATGAACCCGCAAGACTTACTCATCGCATACATTCATCAATTTCAAAAACTAAATCGTATTCAAAATGGGCAAGCTAAGTTAAAAAGGATTTACAAGAAGCTGAAATTTCATTTGATGACATTCAGGATTGAGAAGTTTTCAGAGAAAAAGTAAAAATTACTAAAAACCTTATTTCGCTTGCCGCGCGGGATAAACCGAGCGGTTCAGGGCGCTGCAGTCATGGACTGTGCGGCTGGTCCCGGCGGAGGTTCGAGTCCTCCCTCGGGTATGGTTGTCTGTGTTTGTCGTTAGGATATTTAGGTTAAGTAGTATGTAAGTTTAGGGACTGATGACCTTAGCAATGAAGTCCCATAAGATTTCACACACATTTGAACATTTATATCGCTTACTACGCCAGTCCCACGTCCTGCCTGCAAATGGTCAAAACAGAGAAAAGAAGCACAGTCAGCCAACATGAAAATCTACTGGCAAAAGAGGAAAACACAATCAGGGAGGAGATAAAAATCTTCGTGGTACATAGAAGGCCAAAACGATAGCAAAACAAAACAAAAAAATTCTATAATCACCCTTGTTAGAGATGCCCTTTCCTCTTCAACCCAACCGTCTATTGAACTATCCATTATAGTAGTCAGAGAACTTCAATCGTGTGTCATTAGTCCTTAGTGCTTCCGTATCACACTTCTTTGCTCACCAATCCTCCACGACTAGTCTCTTAAACTTCATCCTAGTCTTCACTAAATTGTGATCTTAGTATATATCTGCCCCTAGGTAAGCCTTACAGTTCAGTATCTGATTTCGGAATATCTTCCTGATCGTGACATAATCTAACTGGTATCTTCCCTCCCGGCCTTTTCCAGGTATATTTCCTCCTCTTGCGACTCTTGAACGGAGTACTCACTATTACTAACAGAAATTTTCTGCAGAACTCAATTACTCTTTTTCCTCTCTCATTCCAAGTACCAAGTCCATACTGCCTTGTAACCCTTTCTTCTACTCCTTCCCTCACAACAGCAATCCAGTCCCCCATGACTATTTTAGATTTTCACCTCCCTTTACCTACTGAACTCCCCGTTCAATATCCTTATATACTTTTTCTATCCCTTCATCTTCTGCTTGTGACGTCAGAATGTATACCGTAACTATTGTTGTCGGTGTACGTCTTCTGTCCATTCCGATGAGAACAACCTTATCACTGAACTGCTCGCAGTAACACATTTTTTGCCCTACCTTCCTATTCATAACGAATCCTTATCCTATAACAGCATTTTATGTTGCTGTAGATATCATCCTGTACTAGTGTTATCGGAAACCATATTCTTTCCATTTCATTTCATTGGCTCTCACTAATTTCTATTGAGCCATAGCATTTCCTTTTTCATATTTTCTGGCTTCAAACTTCTGACATTTCACGCCCTATCTTGTAGAACTTTACGTTTTCGTTTGTTATTCAGTCTTTTTCTCAAGGCCACCTCCACCTTGGCAGTCCTCTCTCGGAGATCCGAGTGGTTGACTGGTCCGGAATCTTTTGCCACTAGAGAGATCGAGACGACATTTTTTCAATTACAGGTCATATGTCCTGTGCATATACATGATGTATCTTTAATTCAGCTCTTTTCAATGCTTTCTGCATCCTATTGCCGTTGATAATTGCTGATTCTTGCGCCTTTTACGGACAGTTTCCCATCCCAGCAGCAAGAAAGTGCCCTGAACGACTTCCAAAATGATTTAGATAAGATATCTGTAAGGTGGCAATTGACCCAGAATAAAGAAAAGTGTGACGTTAATCACATGAGCACTAAAATAAATCCACTAAATTTCGATTACGTGGTAAGTCACACAAATCTGAAGGCTGTAAATTCAGCTAAATACTTAGCGATTACAATTACAAATAACCTAAATTAGAACGATCACATAGATAATATTGTGGGTAGAGCAAACCAAAGACTGCGAATCATTGGTAGAACACTTAGAAGGTGCAAAGGTCTACTAAAGAGACTGCTTACACCACGCATGTCCGCCCCACTATGAAGTATTGCTGTGCGGTGTGGGATCCGCATCAGATGGGTCTGATGGATAACATCGAAAAAGTACAAAGAAGGGCAATTAGTTTTGTATTATAGCGAAATAGGGGAGATAGTGTCACAGACATGATACGTGAATTGGAGTGGCAATCATTAAAATAAAGGCGTTTTTCGTTGCATCGGGAACTTATCATGAAATTTCAATCACCAGTTATCTCCTCCAATTGCGAAAACATTCTGTTGGCACCCACCTACATAGGAAGAAATTATCATCACGATACAATAAGAGAAATCAAGGCTCGCAAAAAAAAAAAAAATTAAAAAAAATTCGTTTTTCCCGCATGCCGTTCGAGAGTGGAACAGTAGAGACACAGCTGGAAGGTGGTTCATTGAAACCTCTGCAGGCACTTTATTGTGAATAGCAGAGTAATCACGTAGATGTAGATGCAGATGAACCTCTGTCCGCTCCTTTGTCACCTCTGACGTGGACGTTGGCATTATACGGGTGACTTCTCATGCAGGAAATCTTCTGCCGCCATTTCTGTTGACTTTTATTCAAAATTTAAGCAGTGGCATGGTTCTAACCCGGGACCGAGGACATTTTGATTACTACTCACAGACGCTATCCCTAGACGTTTGAAGGTGAAATTTATGTCACTTACTAATGCCTACGGTGTGGGCCGAGGTGGCTGAGCGGTTCTAGGCGCTACAGTCTGGAACCGCGAGACCGCTACGGTCGCAGGTTTGATCCTGCCTCGGGCATGGATGTGTGTGACGTTCTTAGGTTAGTTAGGTTTAAGTAGTTCTAAGTTCTAGGGGACTGATGACCTCACCAGTTAAGTCCCATAGTGCTCATAGCCATTTTGAACTAATGCCTACGGTCCCTTTATGGTTAAAAGATTTAAGCTTCTAAGTCACTGCAATCTAAGTATACGGCCATTTATGTCACCTCACTCATCAAAACCCGTACTGTTCTTCCCGTTGACCTACAATCATGGAAATCGGCAGGTATCAGTGTTTCACAGTACAAGTACAGGAAAAAACCAGTAATTGTTAGTTTGTGGTTATATCATACCGAAACTAATATTTTTTTATCAATGTGTCCTTTTGTTCGTCTGTCAAAATACCTTTTTTTATCAGGAAACAATGCCGCGCGGGGTAGTTGTACGATCTAGGGCGCCTCGCCACGGTTCGCGCGGCTCTCCCAGTCGGAGGTTCGAGTCCCCCAGTGGGCATGGGTGTGTGTGTTGTCCTTAGTGTAAGTTACTTTAAGTTGGGTTAAATAGTGTGTAAGCCTAGGGACCGATGACCTTCGCAGTTTGCTTCCATAGAACGTACCACAAATTATCAAATTTCCAGGAAACAATAAGCATATCAAGTTGAAGCTCATGCTACATAATAAGTTCTACTGTCCCTTGGAGGTGTCAAATATTTAAGCTTCTACGTCAACAGAATCAAAAGATTCGACCGTCAAAGTCACATATTTTCATGCTCGGAATCTCTGTCATTAAAACCATAAGGTTACGTCCCGTTGTCCTTGAATTCACGAAATTTGACGAAAAAACCTTTCACACTACAAGAAAAAAATCCGAAAATTGTTAAATTGTAATTAGATCACATAAAAATTATGTTTTTGCCATAAGAATCTCCATTGCACTCATCGTCCATCAAAATCATTAAAAAAATGAAATTGTGTGGCATTGTTGGCCAGGAGGCCCCATTCGGGGGAGTTCGGCCGCCGTATTGCAAGTCCTTTTTAGGTGACGCCACATCGGTGACTTGCGAGTCTGTGATGATGAAAATGATGATGATCGACACGTATCACCCAGTCCCCTGCCGGGAATCGAACCCGGGGCCCCTCAGTGGTAGGCGGTAACGCTACCGCTACGCTACGGAGGCGGACAAAATCATAAAGAAAAATACGACTCTACGTAAACATGAAATATAAGTTGCAGTTATGTTTTTGCAAGTAAATAAAAAATTTTTCATTAAGTAATCTATTTTTACATATATATAATCTAAATACCTCAGTTGATCAATAAAAGAAAGAGATACAAAAATGGTCAGGAAAATTCAGGTCTACAGAAATACAAGGAATGGAATAAATAGGAACTGCAGGGAAGCTAAGGCGAAATAGCTGCACTCAAAATGTTTGCAGACATGGAAAAAGAAATGATTGTCCCAAGGACTGACTCAGCATATAGAAAAGTCAATACAGTCTCCGATGAAATTAAATCAAGGGTGATAACTTAACGAGTACACTCGAATTGCACAGTTAAATGCAGCGAAGATGGCGGATGCTTGGAAAGAGTATTGAAGGCCTCTATGAGGGGATTCTGATAGAAGAAACAGGAGAAGAGATAGGAAATCCGCTATTAGAATCAGAATTAAAAAGAGCTTTGGAAGACTTCATATCGCATAAGGCAGATGTGATGGATAACAATCCATTAGAATATCTAAAGTCATTGTGGGAAGTGGCAACAAATCGATTATTGACGTCATTGTGTCTAATTTATGAGACAGGCGATATACCATCAGACTTTCGGAAAAACATCATTCACACAATTCCAAAGATTGCAAGAGCCGACAAGTGTTAGAATTGTGACACAATCAGCTGAACAGCATCCCAGTTGCTGATATTAAATAATAACACACATAAGAAAAGAAAACTGAGTATCTGTTACATGAAGATGAGTTTGGCTTTAGGAAAGGAAATAGCACCAGAGAGGCAATTCTGACGTCACGATTGATATGGAAGCAAGACTAGAGAAAATTAAGACACGTTTATAGCATTTGTCGACCTGGAAAAATCATTCGAGAATGTAAAACGGTGCAAGATGTTCGAAATTCTGAGAAAAAAACGTAAGCTATAGGGAAAGACGGGTAATATACATTATACACAGGAACCAAGACGGAACAATAACAGAGGAAACTTCCTGGCAGATTAAAACTGTGTGCCGGACCGACAGAGGAAGACCAAGAACGAAGTGCTCGCGTTAAAAAAGGTATAAGACAGGCATGTAGGCTTTCCCACTACTGTTCAGTCGTACATCGAAGAAGCAATGTCGTAAATTAAAAGAAGTTTCAGGAGAGGAATTAAAATTCAAGGTGAAAGACTATCAATAAGAATCGCTGATGACTTTGGTATCCCGAGTGGAAGTGAAGAAGAATCACATGATCTCTTGAATGGAATTAACAATCTGGTGAGTACAGAATATGGATTGAGAGTAAATCGAAGAAAGACGAAAGTAATCAGAAGAAGCAGAAATGAGACCAATAAGAAGCTTAACATCAGGATTGATGGTCACGAATTAGATGAAGTTAAGGATTCTACTGCTAGGCAGCAAAATAACCAATGACGGACGGAGCAAGGAGGACATCAAAAGAAGACTAGCACTGGCAAAAAGGAAATTCATGGAAAAGAGAAGTCTACTAACATTAAAGACAGGACTCAATTTGAGGAAGAAATTTCTGAGAATGTACGTTTGGATTGCAGCACCGTATGGTGGTAAAACGTGGACTGTCGGAAAACCAGAAAAGAAGAGAATCGAAGCATTTGTGATGTTGTGGTACAGATGAATGTTGAAAATTAGGTGGACTGATAAGGTAAGGAATGAGGAGGTACTCCGGAGAATCGAAGAGGAAAGGAATATGTGGAAAATTCTGACAAGAGTTAGAGAAGGGACAGGATGGTGGGACATCTGTTACGTAATCAAGCAATAACTTCCACAGTACTAGAACAGTGATTCGCAGCCTTTCTTAGACCATTACTAGCTAATGCAGTCAGGCCTTACATCTACATCTATACGCCGCAAGCCACCCAACGGTGTGTGGCGGAGGGCACTTTACGTGCCACTGTCATTACCTCCCTTTCCTGTTCCAGTCGCGTATGGTTCGCGGGAAGAACGACTGCCAGAAAGCCTCCGTGCGCGCTCAAAGCTCTCTAATTTTACACTCGTGATCTCCTCGGGAGGTATAAGTAGGGGGTAGCAATACATTCGATACCTCATCCAGAAACGTACCCTCTCGAAACCTGGACAGCAAGCTAGACCGCGATGCAGAGCGCCTCTCTTGCAGAGTCTGCCACTTCCGTTTGCTAAACATCTCCGTAACGCTATCACGCTTACCAAATAACCCTGTGACGAATCGCGCCGCTCTTCTTTGGATCTTCTCTATCTCCTCCGTCAACCCGATCTGGTACGGATCCCACACTGTGTGGCGAAATAAATAAAAAAAATTAAATTTATTGATTTTTTGAAAAGAGGAAAAATTATGGACATGGAATTGTAACTTTAGAATTTTTGAAAGGCTTTTTTTACGGACTGTATTGACTGGCTTGAATGCGGACAAATTCAGTGCTACGTGAAATATGCCTGTAATATAATTTACCATTCCGATTAATTTCATTTTGAATTCTACGTCATTGTTGATTTGATCAGATTTCTCACCTTAGACGTAGAATTAGTCCTTCTGCCACAATATTAGTTCATTAGTCGCCATCAGTGTTCTTCTCTTTGTTGACCGTGTGTTGTAACCTCCCCACTATAAAAATATAGAATTATCTTTCACATTTAGTGTAACCTTCCAAAAAATAAATTGCGTAACCTATGAATAATAAAATGTGACTAATCTCTCAATAATAAAAATGTGACTCACTTATAACCTTTCAATAATTGACTGTGAATTTAAACTGGTAAATTTTAGACGTCAGCAGTGCTGCGTCATGGCCCTGAAAAATCATTCTGAATAAATAGAAAATTCTTACCTCAATAAGGTCGCCAGATAACGCATATATATCTGCTCCTATAAGAAATTTTTCTGGCGCAGCCGAGTGCAATGCTGGCCGATAGATTTGTCATGTATAAAAAGATCAACAGATTTTTTTTTTTTTTTTTTGCAATAATCGGGATGACCATGGATTGGAGAAATTAGTAAATTCTTTAAATTGAAATGAATGATTGTCAAAAGTTACTTTTTATGAGAAAGATTATTATTAAGAGATTTTTTAAAAACATTTACATGGAACTTGATATAACAATACTACATGTGCGCGAGGCTGCGTTTCCCCTATGCTACAACGCTCAGGCTCCGCCATCGCTCCACCACGACCGGCCCAGCCAAGACGATACCCCAGACTGCTCGCTAGCTACAACTTACTCCTACTGCCACACAGTTTATACTGCTGTCAACACTGCTCTTTGGTCTCAGATTATCTTATAGCTTACATATCGCAGGCAGCGCGTGAGCAATCCATCGAAATTACATCTGCTCGAGTGCGCTAGCAACAAATTCCTTAATCATGGACCTCTTACATAACCCTCCACTGGGGGGGGGGGGGGGGGGGGCAAAAATTTGGCAGCGATGGTGAGTCAATTGGACTTGCCATGAGAAACAAATTTTTGTATAATTTATTTAATTAACTAAGTCTACAGTTACAGAGTATATACATTATTGATAAGCGCAGAACATATTAAGAAATGAAATAGAGTGCACACGCACTGAGTTCAGAACATATTAAGAAATGAAAAAATGTGTACGCAATGAATACAAAATATATTAACAAATGACATAAAGTGCACACGCTCTATAAAACTCTTTAGCATTTTTAAAAGAACTGGATACATTAAGAAATGAAATAAAGTGCACACGCATTATAAAAGTCTTTAGCATATTTGGGACAACTAATCATATTAACAAATGAAATGAAGTGCACACGCACTGTAAAAGTCTTTAACATTTTGCAAAAATTGAATACAGTAAGAAAAGAAATAAAGTGCACACGCACTGTAAAAGTCTTTAACATTTTGCAAAAATTGAATACAGTAAGAAAAGAAATAAAGTGCACACGCACTGTAAAAGTCTTTAGCATATTTAGGACAACTGATCATATTAACAAATGAAATGAAGTGCACACACACTGTAAAAGTCTTTAACATTTTGCGAAAACTGAATACATTAAGAAAAGAAATAAAGTGCACACGCACTGTAAAAGTTTTTAGCATCTCTTTTTTTCTTTTTTTTTTCTTTTTTTTTATAAGAAATGAATACATCAGAAAATGAAATAAAGTGCATACGCACTGTATAGGTCTCTAACATTTTACAAGAACCAGGAAAGGAATGGGAAGGACAACATCATGGTTGTAGCACTGTGGGTTGCACGTAGCTGCACTGAAAGTCCATATCTTTCTACAGAAGCACAACACCAAGTGAGACAATCTGAAGTTCTCTTCCCTGAAGTAGATATCAGTGTAGATAAGACACTGAAATGTTGTATTCATATTGTATGTTATCATTTTGGTAGTACATTAGGTACACCAAACAGTAGGTCCACAATAGCATTTCCATCATTCAAGGTGGTGGACAGCTTGATATGTCAACACCACATTCTTGTAGAATCCATTCTCTTACATCAACGTAGAATTAGTGCAAAAACCAAATATAGTGCTCCATGATCATGAGGATGGACAGGGCATATGGATATTGCAGTAATTGCTGGTAATTAGGTCAGAAGGTGAAGGATACATTAAGTCTTATGCTAGTCATCATTCAGAATTACACTAGCATATCAACTGATCTGAATAATTATTGGTATTCATTTGCTAGTTACTAAACATTTATGTGCTATGTATGGAGTATTACAAAACATTATTCATATGTCATCTTATTACAGTAATCATTAGCATAACATGTATGCATAAGTCATCTCGTTACAGTAATCACTGGCATAGCATTTATGCGTAAGTCATCTCGTTACAGTAATCATTAGCACAGCATTTATAGAGTATAACAAAACATCATTCGTAACTCATCTCATTACAGTAATTATTAGCATAGCATTTACACATAGATCATCTCATTACAGTAATTATTAGCACAGCATATATGCATAAGTCATGTCATTACAGTAATCATTGGTATATCATTTCTGCATAAGTCATCCCATTACAGTAATTATTGGTATAGCATTTATGCACAAGTCACCTCATTATAATAATCATTGGCATACCATTTATGCAGTATTACAAAACATCATTCATAACTCATCTCATTACAGTAATTATTGGCATAATGTCATCTCATTACAGTAATCATTGGTATCATAAGACATCTCATTACAGTAATCAGTGGCATTCACTGGCCAGTTACTAAACATGTAGCAAGTATTGAGTATTAAAAACACTATTCATAACTCATCTGATTTCAGTAATTATTGGCACTCATTGGCCAGTTACAAAGGATTCATATAGTTTTACAAACATTATTCAGTATTATTTACAGGTCATCATTCAAAACAGGAGTCATTGAGTGTAGCATCAAGCTGCTAGTGTTTATATATGATATCATGTAAGTGACATAAGGCATATTTAAAATGTAAGACATTGTAACTATTACTCAAGGTCTGTAGTCCAAGAACATAGACAGAATGGAATCAATACATCAGAAAAATTTGCAGGACTAGAAATATTTCTTAAACTGGTAGCATTATTTAGTTGTATACTGGTAATAGTTGGGACTGGTAATAAAAAATTGTTTGTGCTAGCAATGCATTGCGTCAGGATCGATAATTAATTTCTGGGGCATGAAAATATTTGCTTTTGACTTATTGCTAGAAATAAGGATTAATAACGTCATTCGTCATGAGTCAGCTGTAGCAAGGTTATGAAACAGGTAGAGTATATGTGATCACGTTCATAAATAATAGAAACAACTGGGTAAAAAAATGCAAGTACTAGAACAGGTTTAATAACTAACTGCTTATAGCACATTAATTTCATGAATAGCTTCTCCTGGAAAAAATAGAAAATGGATTATTGACCTGAAAGAAAAAATGTATATTATGCTGAAAAGTAGTAAACTTCGAATTAACAGGTAATGAAACGTGTACTCAATATGAATGTGCTCTAGCTGTCTTTCCCAAAACATTCAGTCATTATACTATGCGACATAAGACATACTGTCAAAAGGAACTGCAACGAATACTTAAATAACTACATAGCATCTCTTAACTAATAGTAAATATATAAACTTCATCATTATCATCATCTGCAAAGAAAAACATCATTATTCATATTACCATATTCTTCATACAACTATTCATCATCATTTATTATCATCTGCAAAAAATAGACACTTCATTATTTATATTCGTATTACCATTTACTTCATACAACTATTCATAGTATAGAGTTTCTTACTTCTAGCATATTTCATCACTAAAATTAACATGTGTAGTTCTGTCTGACAGCTTGCATAAATCGCCTCGTATTCTGAAAGAAAAATAATTAGTTCAGACTGCTATTATACAGTGTGTATAGTATATTCTAGTTAATGCTTCTTAATTCTGATCCATTTACTCTTCATGGCACAGTATTGCATTTTCTTTCGTTCATTCCGATGGTGAAATTTCCATTTCATAGTAAACCACTGTGGTTTGTTTAATTTATTTCTTTTACACAGTATTGCTTTCTGAAAACGATGAATATGGATTAATATCTTGCATTTAAATCATATACCCATTAAATAAAAACTTGGTTCTAGTGATATAACTAAGCATACAGCATAGCATGACAGAAGACGTATTAGGTCAAAATGACATCCCACCAGTAGTTAATAGAGTATAGTAAACCAGAGTAAGTATATTCACGTCGCAGTTCGATGTATCAATCAGATGGCGATCCAGTAACAGCAAAAAAGGTAAGGAACAGTTTGGGGTTATTGCAGGTAACGACTGAGGGCCACGACGACGACATATTCTATGTTTCGTCGAAACAATCAGAAGATCACTTTTAATAAGCAGCAATTAAATTTGTATGCGAAGATTGAGAAAGAGAATTAATTTCAAAGGGAAGATTTCATTTGTTATTATTAAGCAAGAGGTAGAAATCCTAAGGAAAGGTTTCAGAGATTATTGTAGAAGGGAAGGTTGAGTAACAAAAGAGATATAGGAGATATAGAGGAGACGGTTGTTGCATAACACATGAGAGATATAGAGGAGACGGGAAGGTTTCACTATCAATATACATAATTTAGTTTGTAAGAAACCCTCAGTGCGTGAGTCCTTCGAAACCAAATTTTACTGCCACCTGGGGGTGCCAAGGTAGTGCTCACACCCCGGCGTCTGATAGACAAGAACTAGCCCTGAGAAGTCTGCTTCTGCTTCCCTAGTAAGCTGTAATTAATGTCACTGTGGCAGCTCACTATTCTAATTGCTCTGTTGCCTCTGGCTGTTTGTGACGTAGCTGGATGCACTGGCCGTGCCAGCCGCACAGCCTCTTCGTTCTGAGTGAGAACTTGAGCCCGGACGAGGTGCAGCGACGGCTGTTGTTCTGTCGAGTTGTGACACCTGGCCGGTGGGTGGATGTGAAGCCCGTGGGCGGCCGGCGGTGTGTGCCAAACCGGACGACTAATGAGCGGGCAGCGAGAGCAGCGAAAGGTGTGGCGCGGTCGAAATTGCGTATAAAAGGAACCCACGCCGCTCCACTGGCAGTACTCGATCGCCAGACCGACACACACCCAACACCGCTCCACCATGTACAAGCTCGTAAGTACCGCGCCACGAGATAGCTGAATCTGCGCTCCTTGCTTCACTGCAGTGTTCATTTCATAGGAGTTACCCACTAAATAACAGGTCCATATGATTAAGGTCGATAAGCAGCAGGATTTTGGAACGCATATTGCGTTCCGTAGAAATACTGGAAGACGCGAGGTAATACTGACCCTACGACTTATTTTAGAAGATAGATTGAGGAAAGGCGAAACCTGCGTTACTAGCATTTGTCGACTTGAAGAAAGCTTTTGACAATGTAGACTGGATACTCCCTTTCAAGTTCTGAAAGTGGCAGGAGTAAATTACAGAGAGTGAAAGGCTATTTACAATTTGTACAGAAACCAGATGGCAGTTATAAGAGTCGAGGGGCATGAAAGGGAAGCAGTGGTTGGGAGGGGAGTGAGACAGGGTTGTAGCCTCTCCCCGATGTTATTCAATCTGTATATTGAGAAAGCAGTAAAGGAAACAAAACACAAATCGGAGTAGGTATTAAAATGCATGGAGAAGAAATAAAAACTTTGAGGTTCGCAGAACACATTGTAATTCTGTCAGAGACAGCAAAGGACTTGGAAGAGCAGTTGAACGGAATGGACAGTGTCTTGAAAGGAGGGTATAAGATGAACATCAACAAAAGCAAAACGAGGATAATGGAATGTAGTCGAATTAAGTCGGGTGATGCTGAGGGTATTAGATTAGGAAATGAGACGCTTAAAGTAGTAAAGGAGTTTTGCTATTTGGGGAGCAAAATAAGTGAAGATGGTCAAAGTAGAGAGGATATAAAATGTTAACTGGCAATGGCAAGGAAAGCCTTTCCAAAGACGAGAAATTTGTTAACATCGAGTGTAGATTTAAGTGTCAGGACATCGTTTCTGAAAGTATTTGTGTGGAGTGTAGCCATGTATGGAAGTACAAAAAATAGTTTGGACAAGAAGAGAATAGAAGCTTTCGAAATGTGGTGCCACAGAAGAATGCTGAAGATTAGATGGGTAGATCGCGTAACTAATGAGGAGGTACTGAATAGAATTGGGGAGGAGTTACTGGCACAACTTGACTAGAAGAAGGGATCGGTGGGTAGGGCATGTTCTGAGGCGTCAAGGGATCACCAATTTAGTTTTGAGGGCAGCGTGGAGGGTAAAAATCGTAGATGGAGGCCAAGAGATGAATACACTAAGCAGATTCAGAAAGATGTAGGTTGCGGTAGGTACAGGGAGATGAAGAAGCTTGCACAGGATAGAGTAGCATGGAGAGCTGCATCAAATCAGTCTCAGGACTGAAGACCACAACAACAACAACATTGTGTTCTAACAGTATTAATTACTTCTAAAAGCACTGTCTAATGACACATACTCAACACGGGTTTAAGAAACATCGTTCTTGTGAAACACAACTAGCTCTTTGTTCACACGAAGTGCTCATTGCTATCGACAAGGGATTTCAAATTGATTCCGTATTTCTAGATTTCCAAACCGTACCTCACAAGCGTTTTACAATCAAATTTCGTGCTGCTTATGACATACAGTCTCAGTTATGCGACTGTATTCGTAATTTCCTGTCAGAGATGTCGCAGTTTATAGTAATTGACGAAAAGTTGTCGAATAAAATAGGAGTGATTTCTGGCGTTCCACAAAGTAGAGTTATAGGTCCTCTGTAGTTTCTTATTTACAGAAACGATTTAGGAGACAATCTGAGCCGCCGTCTTAGGTTGTTTGCAAATGATGCTGTCGTTTATTGTCTAATAAAGTTATCAGAAGATAAAAAAATTGCATAACGCTTAAGATAAGATATGCGAAATTTGGCGGTTGATCCTTAACAATGAAAAGTGTGAAGTCATCCAGGTGGGTGCTAAAAGAAATCCGTCAAACTCCGAGTACACTACAAATTAATCAAACCCAAAGGCCGTAAATTCAACTAAATTCCTAATAATTATAATTACGAAGATCTTATATTAGATAGAACACATTGAAAATGCCTTGGAGAAGGCGAACCAAAGACCGTTCTATTGGTAGAGCACTTAGAAGATACAACAGATCTACACTCCTGGAAATTGAAATAAGAACACCGTGAATTCATTGTCCCAGGAAGGGGAAACTTTATTGACACATTCCTGGGGTCAGATACATCACATGATCACACTGACAGAACCACAGGCACATAGACACAGGCAACAGAGCATGCACAATGTCGGCACTAGTACAGTGTATATCCACCTTTTGCAGCAATGCAGGCTGCTATTCTCCCATGGAGACGATCGTAGAGATGCTGGATGTAGTCCTGTGGAACGGCTTGCCATGCCATTTCCACCTGGCGCCTCAGTTGGACCAGCGTTCGTGCTGGACGTGCAGACCGCGTGAGACGACGCTTCATCCAGTCCCAAACATGCTCAATGGGGGACAGATCCGGAGATCTTGCTGGCCAGGGTAGTTGACTTACACCTTCTAGAGCACGATGGGTGGCACGGGATACATGCGGACGTGCATTGTCCTGTTGGAACAGCAAGTTCCCTTGCCGGTCTAGGAATGGTAGAACGATGGGTTCGATGACGGTTTGGATGTACCGTGCACTATTCAGTGTCCCCTCGACGATCACCAGTGGTGTACGGCCAGTGTAGGAGATCGCTCCCCACGCCATGATGCTGGGTGTTGGCCCCGTGTGCCTCGGTCGTATGCAGTCCTGATTGTGGCGCTCACCTGCACGGCGCCAAACACGCATACGACCATCATTGGCACCAAGGCAGAAGCGACTCTCATCGCTGAAGACGACACGTCTCCATTCGTCCCTCCATTCACGCCTGTCGCGACACCACTGGAGGCGGGCTGCACGATGTTGGGGCGTGAGCAGAAGACGGCCTAACGGTGTGCGGGACCGTAGCCCAGCTTCATGGAGACGGTTGCGAATGGTCCTCGCCGATACCCCAGGAGCAACAGTGTCCCTAATTTGCTGGGAAGTGGCGGTGCGGTCCCCTACGGCACTGCGTAGGATCCTACGGTCTTGGCGTGCATCCGTGCGTCGCTGCGGTCCGGTCCCAGGTCGACGGGCACGTGCACCTTCCGCCGACCACTGGCGACAACATCGATGTACTGTGGAGACCTCACGTCCCACGTGTTGAGCAATTCGGCGGTACGTCCACCCGGCCTCCCGCATGCCCACTATACGCCCTCGCTCAAAGTCCGTCAACTGCACATACGGTTCACGTCCACGCTGTCGCGGCATGCTACTAGTGTTAAAGACTGCGATGGAGCTCCGTACGCCACGGCAAACTGGCTGACACTGACGGCGGCGGTGCACAAATGCTGCGCAGCTAGCGCCATTCGACGGCCAACACCGCGGTTCCTGGTGTGTCCGCTGTGCCGTGCGTGTGATCATTGCTTGTACAGCCCTCTCGCAGTGTCCGGAGCAAGTATGGTGGGTCTGACACACACGTGTCAATGTGTTCTTTTTTCCATTTCCAGGAGTGTACTAAAGAGACTGCCCTTTTGAAGTACTGCTGAGCGGTATGGGATCCTTACCATATAGGATTAACGGAGTACATGGGGAAAGTTCAAAGAAGGTCCGCACGTTTTGTATCATCGACAAATAGGAGAGTGAATGACAGGGACATGAACAGGATTTGGGGTGGACGTCACTAAAACAAAGGCGTTCCTCGTTGCGGCGTTATCTTCTCACGAAGTTTGAATCACTACCTTTCTCCTTCGAATTCGAAAATATTTTGTTGATGTAGACATACGTAGAGAGAAACAGTCATCGAAGTAAAATAAGGAAAATCGGACTTCACACGGAAAGATATAGGTACTCGTTTCTCCCGCGCGCTGTTCGAGACTGGTATAACAGAACTACGATGAAGTTGGTTTGATGAACCCTCTGCCAGGCAATTAAGTGTGATTTGCACAGTAGTCATGTAGATGTAGATGTAGATGTAGATTTTTTCCTGGAAGAATTTGCCGAGTTCTTGATTTCGTCGCTGCGATAATTAACCATTTTTAACTGACCTGCCAGTAACAGCCTAAGATTTAGGAGTCATCAGCCAAGTATTGGGTAACTCTGGGAATTAAAATTAAATAACTTCATCCCACAATAAGTATTCGTTAACTAATACAGTGAGTAACCGCCTTAAGTTTTTGTAGATGAACGTTATCGCGTAGCTTACAATTAGCCAATTACATATGAATTAAAAGACAAAGGAATTACAGACGTTGGCTGCGAAGAGACATTGATTTAAATCAGTGAGCACAGTTGAAAACTTGTACCGGACAGGGAATCGAAACCAGTTCTCCTGCTGCTTACTTAAGCCACCAGCACACGATGGTCATCATACCTGTGCGGACTATCTTAACCCGCCTCCCTTCAGACCCGAATTGTCAACTTATCCGCAAACTACTAATGTAGTGTGCCTTCCCCATTACCCCCATTACACGCGGCATTTAGCCGATTCCCGTACGAGTTCGAGCCTCGTGTGCATCCGCACTGAAGAGACCACTGGCCGTCGTCGCCTTGATTTTTTACATGTGTTCTTTCATCGAGGGAATCGCTGTACATCTGACAAATAATTCATGTTAAAATCTGACCAAGATACATGCTTACAATGGTAACCCTTACCGCACTTTCTGGCGTTTAACATACACAATACCTTGACTGTTATTCCGAGCTCAGAGGGGAAAACTTAAACATTCATGGTAGTGAACAAGTGTGTAATAGTCTTCACAACATAAGTAATACGAGTGGCATTATATAAGTTTCAAATCCCGAGACAGCTACAGATAACGTTATATTAACAACCAGGAAATTGTTACATAAATAAATACTTAGAATAAATCCACATCTAAGACAAAAAATTTTAATGTTGCTATTTGATATTTTCGTGTAGGGGACAGGCGATCTGTTATGACAAAATGTGTGGATAAAAATCCAACGTCAAGACCGCTAGCATTCCTTTATTGACTGCTAGTTTCAGCTCACTGACGAGCCATCTTCAAATCAATAAAAATTATTACCCACATTTGTGCGTGTCAGGCACCAAGCATTACACATCGACGTAATCTGTTGAGCTGAATCTCCGTTGTTGTAATGGCGCGGAAAAATTTCAGTCTTACTTGGTACATGCACTTATTTGTGAAAAAGTACGTTGTCAGACAGTTGCTGCTATTACTTTTAGAGATGGGTGAAGGTGTGTATGGGGAACTACAGCTAAACTATAGATGATTATATTCGTGTTTAATCCACAGTTTTAGGTGTTCCTATGTTGAATGGTGACTGCCCCAGAGACAATAAACACATATAATCCTGGACGATGTATGTGGTGGTTGGAACGGGTGACACATAAATCATTAGAATGTTTGGAGTAATTTCGAGCAGACGTGATCGATATATGAATAATCTGGAAAAATGTAGGGTGGAACGGCGACATTTCTAGCTCTTCTATTGATGAGGGTATGTGGACTGGAAAGAAGAAGGATGCAGGCACAGATTTGTTGCCCCTCGAGAAATATCAGTCTTAGAACAGATATGGCTTACTATAGTCCGGGTGTAACACGCGCCTAGCACTAGTAGGATGGGGTTGATAAAGGAGTTTAGAAGTAAAAATGAATGAAAAGACAGTGTCGAACTCACAAACTTGGCTGATTAGGCCAACTATTGCGACCTTCCAAGCTTAGATGAATGTAGCGAATGAACCTTGGTAAGAGTATTCTAGAGGGAAGAAATTGTTCAAATGGCTCTAAGCACTATGGGACTTAACATCTGACGTCACCTGTTCCCTAGACTTAGAGCTACTTAAACCTAACTAGCCTAAGGACTTCACACACACATCCATGCCCGAGGCAGGATTCGAACTTGCGACCGCACCAGTCGCATGGTTCCAGAATGAAGCGCCTAGAACCGCTCGGCCACTGTGGCCGGCCGAGAGGAAAGTAATCGCCACTATTTGACGACAGAGTATTTTTCAGAATTTGGGAAAAGTGACAGCTCCAAACAGATTTGAAAATCGGAATCTCACTTGCCTGAGATATTGTCACCCACGAACACTGCAGTGGAATATTTTCTATTAGTAAACTCTTCGTTCATGTTGTTTTTATTTGCATCCATTCTTCCAGAATTGCCATTTCAATGTATTTTATCTTGTAGATAAGAACAATTATTAAACACATACTGAAACTTGGGTTTTAGTATCGTTTTTATCCAAATGTGTTTATTTGTACAATACAGAAGATGAAATTAAATTATTTGTAGCATGTACGTTTAAATTTATACGAAAAACTCAGTTGCAAACGGCCAGTAGTCGCCATTCGCATATACAAGATATAGAAACAGATCTCTCACATGAGATAAAACTTCTGGGCTGAGAGCCTGTTGTCAATGTACGCTCTTTAATGACGTTTCATCCTGATATGTGAGAGACATCTTCAAAGATAATTTAACTGAAGTAAACACCATCCATGAAAACTTTCATCATATTACTAAATAGCTTTCTTGCCATATTTGCCCCCAGCTTCTCATTAATCATTGCCTAAATGTACGAGAGTATAGAGTGTAGACCTGAACTGTGTATGGTACGCCGGCCGGAGTGGACGAGCGGTTCTAGGCCATTCAGTCTGAAACCGTGTGACCGCTACGGTCGCAGGTTTGAATCCTGCCTTGGGCATGGATGTGTGTGATGTCCTTAGGTTAGTTAGGGTTAGGTAGTTCTAGGGGACTGATGACCTCAGCTGTTAAGTCCAATAGTGCTCAGAGCCATTTTTGTTAGAGTAGTGAGTGCCATGTCAGCTCCTACATTCACAGAACTGCCTCTCCTTGCAGCTGATCCTGTCCGCGTTGGTGGCCGCCGCTTCCGCCGGCTACCTGGGAGGCTACGCCGCCCCCGCCTACGCCGCCCCCGTGGCCGCCTACGCCGCCCCCGTCGCCGCCGTGGCGCACGCCCCCGTGGCTGTGGCCCACGCCGCCCCTGCTGTGGCCGTAGCGCACGCCCCGGTCGCCTCCTCCGTGGCCAACACGTACAGGATCTCGCAGACTGCCCGCCTCGCCTACGCAGCCCCTGCCGTGGCTCACGCCCCCGTGGCCTACGCCGCCCCCGCTGTAGCTCACGCTCCCGTCGCCTACGCCGCCCCCGCTGTGGCTCACGCCCCCGTCGCCTACGCCGCCCCCGCCTACGGCTACGCCCGCTACGCCGCCGCCGCCCCCGCTCTGGGCTACGGGTACGGAGCCTACGGCTATGCCGCCCCCGCTCTTGGCTACGGCCACGCTCTCGTCCATTAGGGCCACACCAACTACAGTGTACCCCATTTGTAACATAAAACCAAATAAAAATTAAAAAACTTCTTAATAATAATATACTGTAAAATCATTTCTTTTCACCTTCGTGACAGCCCATGAAGCATCCCACATCTTTTGCAGCACTGGAAGAAATACTGTTTTGGGAAGCTGATACGACATTAAATAGATACTGCAATATGGTCGATCCACTATGTCACATTTATTTTTAAGAAAGTTGACCATCTGAGTACTGGAGTGAATTATCAGTTACATTGCGCTAAACTACTTTACTATGATCTGAGCCAAAACATTTTATCGTGCTGGGATGATCATACAAAAAGTAGGGACGAAAATTGCTCAGAAGTTAATACCGTGCACCGGAGCTGTACAGGAACCAAGACCCTTGTTTTCCTTAAGGAATACTTCTGCTTTTGAGCTATCGTGTCTAGTGACATGCATCACTGCTTCCCCTAACTGAACAGATCTGCTACCGCCAAGACTCCTACACAGCTAGTGTGTGTGTAAGAAGTTGAAATAGCATATGCCAGAAGTGGGAGACGCTTACTGTAACAAAAAATTATTGAAACAGGCCATGAAACTTATTTGGAGAGGTCAAATGGCGTGAAGATTTCCCACACTAGGCAAGGCTCCAATTTCACACGAAGTTTTAATTCATCAGGCTTATTGATACACATCACATTTCATCGAAGGATTCTAGGTCGGAATAATGACTTAAATTAAGCAGATTAAACTGATGGCAATGTGCTATAAGTAATATACCAAAATAGCTTCCAAGATAGTTATACTATACGTTGTACAAAAAGAGTAACGATCAGACTTAGTTTTCGTCCTGCAAAAGAGATAGATTTGACATCAAATTAAAGTTTACACTAAGGGCTTAGGGCTTAAATGTGTTCCGACTGGTTGACTGATTCCTACAAGACAATACGAGAAGCGATGTATGATCGTGGAACATGTGATGAACATGTCACCAATCCCTCCAGCAGCAGGTGAATCCTGATGGTGTAGCTGCTTCTGTCTTCAAGCAGTTCCTCTTTTCGCTTCACGAGGTTGAATTTGAACCGTTCGAGACCTTCCTGCACCAAATAAACCGATGAAGTAGCGGGAATCAAACCCAAGTCCTTTAGCACCAGAGGCCACTACGCTAACTATTCAGCTCCAGAAGTGGTCATGAAATTGTGTTTTTGTAGTAGAAATACATACTACACGTCATTCACAACCTTGACAGGCGCATCGGTATCGTCCAACCGCCGTGTCATCCGCTGTCAAAGCCATCAGTGGATGAGGTATCGTTGGGCCCTGGGTCAGCACACTTTTCTCCCTACCTTTGTCAGTTTTAGTGACCCGGAGCCGCTGCAGCTCGGTCAAGTAGCTCCTCAACTGGCATTATGATTCTGACAATATCCCACTCCAGTCCTTCGATAAGGAAAATTCCCATCGAACCTGGGTTCTTTGCATAACAGTCAGACGCAATGAACACTCTACTACGGAGGTGGATGTACACGTATATTCATTTTGTTTCATCGTAACACACTGCATAATAACGCTCCTCAAGTGTCATTTCGATGTCTCAAATAGATTGGTTTACGCTATCTTTTAAAACAATCGTGTTGCCTGCATTGAGTTTTAAATAGATAGATTTGGAATGCTGTGACATCATAAAATACCTCGTTTTGCACCATGTATCGTATACGTTAACTCATTCAAAGATATGCATCATTGTATTCTAATTGGGGCATGCGTCCCTTGCAAACATAAATGAAATCATCGAGGAAGTGCGCAAAATAGTGGTGATGCTTCAACGATTTGAGGTGTGTGATACAGCTGGCGTCATAGCCATGTAACCAGGGAGGAGGAGAAATTATGATAAAGCATTGTACGAGATGGGGTCTGCACTTGTAGAGCGCCAAGAGGAAACGTGAAAATGAATTATTCAGCGACCCAAATGATTTTATGCGTTGATTTCTTAGGATAGGTGATACTTAGGTCCACTACTTTACGCCACAAGCGAAACAACAGCTAAAGCAGTGTGAGGCAGCTGGCGGCCAAGCACCATACAAGGTGAAGTCCATTTCATATGGTACAGTTTCCCGATCTCAGGTATCCAATTTTCTCGAACTTTTGATTCAAGGTGTTTGCACTCAGACGGTTCATCCCGTACACGCCAACGCCATCTTTCCATGGCAGCATAACGTGTGATTGATCTGGAAAGGCCACCTGTCGCCTCTCAGTGGACGACGTGTTGCGGTATTGGTGTGCAAGTTCCATCCTTCATCGCTTATGAACATCAGTCATCTTGTGTGCATGATCCAGGCGCCTTCTGCAGAGCCCCAAATGCAGCAACGTTCGCTGAACGGTCGTTGAGGAGACACAGATGGTACCCCGTGGCTCATCTGGGCGGTCAGTTGATCAACAGTTGCACATCTGTCCGTCTGTACACATTTCCACAGCACTCGTTCACCCCTTTCATTAATGGTCCATGGCTTGCCTCACAGCCGGTTTTGGATAGCACCATTTTGCCATACATGGTATACTTTAGCCATGGTAGCACATGAAGAGTTTCCAAACTTAGCTGTTTCGGAAATGCTTCCATACTTGCCCAAAAGCCAATGATCATGCCCGTTTCTCCATTAAGACGACTGCGCTGCTTTCCATATCACCCCCCCCCCCCTCCCCACAGCATGCTTTATACATGTTTCACTGCCAGTGCTGCCACCTGCAGTCTGTGAGTGTTGTAATGGTACTTGAATTACGTAACCATTACGGCACCTCACCTCAACATCTCGATATCAGCAATATTCTCCTGTGTTTATGTAAAGCAGTTAACATATTTCTGAGACAACATTCAGATTTGATTTCCTTAATGTAGAGGTACTTTGATACATCGATATGTTTATATCGCAATGATATTATTCTTATGTGAAGTCTTTCTTTTGTCACTATGATCTTTGACGTACTTGTAACTCTGATTTTTGGTCGCGTAAGCGGTTATGAGAGAGTCAAGTCTTGGTCGTCATGTTGAAAAAGACTCAAATTGTAGTCAGTTTATAAAATGTGAACTTTAACAGCGAGGAAGATATTTTCAAGTATGTTTTATATGGTGATGTGATGTTTTGTGAGTTACGTGATATTGCAACAAAAGTAATAAAAAAGAAGTGTAACTTAAATTCGGAGTGCTGATTACTTTTTTACATCACAATTGTGCTACCTTGCAAAAGTTTAATCTTCAAGAATGGTTTATGAGACACATCTATAAAAGTTTTGAATATCGCAGAATAACACCTAGGCCTCTCTACATACGAGCTTGCAATCATCACCACCTAGATTTTCGACGATTGAGCCAGCGGGACTCATCAGCAGAAGCAGCATTTTCCTGAAGATGGCGACCAGTTGGTTCGCCGAAATATCGAGTCAAGATGATTTTAGGATCCGGCAGCAAACCCGAAGAGACTTTCAAGACTATTATTCCTGGAAAGCCTACGTAATCACAACAAGATTGAGCCATGACTTCACAACGAGAACAGCTCGGGAAACACGAAATGATAAGTGCCCAGTTTATTCATTACTTCATGAAATGACCTTATTAACTGTGCTCTAATGACACCTGCCACATAATATAACTTTGTTGTTACCCGAAAATGCAATATTTAGCAGCGTGAGCAACGCTACAAATCATAATTAATTTTTGACCTTTGTTGTGGTATGATTGTTAGAGTGTCTATCGGACGTTGACGTCAAACATAGGTGGTGGTCACATTAATGCGAGTTGATTGTGAAGATCACTCTGTTTGGGATGCAAAAACCTGGAAAAATATATTTATTTGGGAGCTTCTTGAGTTTGCCTTCTTCAGTTTTTTTTCGTTCTTCATTGTCTGAAGCTCAGTGCCTGGACACCAATTTCCTAAAGCAGTAAGACGCAATTCACAAACCAGAGGAAAAAATCAATTTTGAAAATCAGAACTTTCCGAATGCCATTAGGTACAAAACTTCGTAATATATTAACACATTCGTCGGTAGCCGATCACGCTGCCTATGGCAACGTTGGTGTATGGACCGGCCGCGTTTCGTTACTGTCTGAGGTCTACAACGCTCTCGCAAGTACTTAACGGAAGGAGTTATATATAATATATCTTAACTACACGTTCGACTGTAACTTCAGTTAACAGATTTATTTCGATACTGAATTGGCTTAAGAAATAGGAGACCAGCACCTTTCAAAACGTACTAGGCATTCATTTTCGTTTGTGAACTGTGTGCTGAACAATACTAAACTCGGTGAACAAGTAGTTGATTCTAGTGTGTAGAGGGGGGGAGGACGATGAAATCTAAACAAAGCGATGGGAACATAAGTGAAACTACCATGGCCCATGTAGGACTTCGTATTCGTAGTCAGAATTTTGGAACTTACGTTTGAAATAACCCGTGAATCAATAAACACAATAAGTTTCCCATACGGCAAACTGAGAAACAGGTTTGGTCGCCGGTCTCAAAGCAGACTTGCAGAAGCATATAACCTATCATCTGTAAGTATATGTGGTTACCGTGTGATGGTCAACCACGAATCTGCGTAATACCGGTCCAACTGGGCACGGCTTTACACAGCGCCTTCAGCACCGAAATCTGGCCGGCCGAAGTGGCCGGTTCTAGGCGCTACGGTCGGAGGTTCGAATCCTGCCTCGGGCATGGATGTGTGTGATGTCTTTAGGTTAGATAGGTTCAAGTAGTTCTATGTTCTAGGGGACTGATGACCTCAGATGTTAAATCCTATAGTGCTGAGAGCCATTTGAACCATTTTTTTACCGAAACCTGAAGCTTAGTGATGTATAGAATAATCAGATCTCCTACTCAGGAAAGATAAAGGATCCGGAAACAATCCGATCGGGCAAACGCCTGCTATCGAAAATATGAAAACGTGTGCACCAAATGCAGTTACGAGTGAAAAGGAAGAAGTTAGTTCCCGAATTACGCAAAGATCGAAAGCAAAGGAATCACGCATGCCTTATAGAGAGTGGGTAGACGAAATAGAAGAAACCGACGAGGACAGAGAACTGATGGATATCGCTGAACACTAGAAGAAGCATTACTTATCCAACCTATTACTAAGATGAGGAGGGACAACAACAGTTTACTTGAACAGAAAACAAGAAGAAGAGCACGAAACCGTCTCTAAAATAACGAATATTAACACCACCAAGAGGAACAGGAGATAAATTCGCAAAAAGTGTATAGAACTACGGAAGTAAACTAATCACCAGTAAAGTATGTTCAGCACTAAAGTTAAATAAACTGCAATTTTTTTTTTATTTTTTTTTTTTTTTTTTTTGAGCCCTCAGAAGTTGATATACCCTCGCTGCAGAAAATATCAATTATCCAAATAGAAAAAGGGGCTACAGTGCCATAATTAATCTGGGAAAAGGTTGAACATGGGAACTGTCATCCTCGCAAGAGAAGGAGTATCACTGAAAATAATAGAACATCTCCTAGAGAGTAGAGGCAGTGTCGGCATTTCCAGCAATCCCAGACTCATCAGCATCTGGAAATTTGGAAATTTGTGGTAAGATCTTATAGGACCAAACTGCTGAGGTCATCGGTCCCTAAGCTTACACACTACTTAAGCTAACTTACGCTAAGGACAAGACACCCATGCCCGAGGGAGGACACGAACTTCCGTCGGGGGGAGCCGCGCGAACCGTGACAACGCGCCACAGACCACACGGTTACCCCGCGCGGCTCATCAGTATCTGTGCACCAGCTAGTAATAATGATAAACAGAATAGAGCAGTATTTTTTAAATATGAAACAGGGCCTCTTTTCAGAAAACAGGAAATTTTGATTCTCGGAAGAAGTTTTAATTTCGTACTCAGTTCTAAGGACCAAGCACCTAACTTTAACAAATGCGAAGAAGAAGAGCGCCTAGTCCGAAGACTACGGCTAACAAAAGCATGAGGACAAGCTTCACACATTTCATCAGTTACTGTCATCCAACTGGAGAGAATCTACATCTTCGAGAAATTATAAAACGGAGTTTTATAACCATAATTGCAGTCCGCCACCCTTTCTATTCAAGTTGCATTCATAATTACAATAAACATGGAGAAACGAGAAACTTACGGAGCAAAAATGCTGTGGAAACTAAAAGTCATACACTGACAAGATGCAGAAAGCTACGAAGTTTTTCAAAAGGTTTATACCGAAGGTGGAAACAAATTCCCGGCATGATACTCAGCAACATAATGGTGATTAAAATACGTCCAACCAAAGATAAGAAAAATGCTTATCTCGTGGTCAAGACAAAAAAGTTTAAAGCCAAGAAAGACAGGTACAATGACACTTTTGGATACGCCGCAAACCATCCTTTTTTAATAACAACACAAAACAAGAAGTTTATCGACCTGATCAAAGACGAGACGAATTGTTCGCAGATTAAGGAGTTTGTGGGGTTCCAACCTTAAATGCCTTAGGGATGTACGCAGATCAGACGAACAAGTAATACAAAACGATTTGAAAATACCAGCTAACGTGGAATCTACCTGGTATTTCGTAGTATCTCATTTGATGGAAAAATAACTAACTATTCAAAATTAGCCGATTCACCAATGTGTTGAACAGGTAATTCAACCGATACTGAAGATACAAAATTTCGTGCAAAAATGTTCAAGGAATATGGATCTGCGTCAAACAAAATAAGTCCCCTGCATCAGTAGAACATCCCCAAACACCATAAACCCGGGAATTTCCAAATTCTTGACGAAATATCATTCCTAGACGCGAAAAGCAATGCAACTAACGGGATTAAAGGACACCCAACATGTTTTATTATGAAAGATGGAAACAAAATCAAATAAGATTTTTGGATATGTTTCACCACACAACATCATATGTTGGTTAGGAGCAAAAAGTACAAATACAAGTACACAAATTTTCTAAAAATAACAATGAGGCAAAAATTTCAAAAGAAAAAACTACTCTGCCGAAGTACATAAGTTAGACCACAAAGACGCAGTTGCTGTAGAACAGTTATTTCTTTTTTATTTTAATATTTTAATCATCTGCATGTTCTCCCTTTCTAAGTAGAGTAGGTATTTGACTCATTCGTCACGAAACCAATTTCTCTTTATCTTGCTTTTAAACTGTTGCAAGTGGAATCTCTTGCTCTAATGAAAGAGAACATTTTCATTTATTTTCTATGAAAAAAAAATTCCTTTCTTTTTATAATGAAACCATCAATCTCAAAAGAAGAAGGATTTCACTTCAAATCAGGATATATGACTTTTAAACAGTAACACTAAGTGGTTTTTCATTTGGTTTTAATAAAGTTTAAAAAATATGAACATTAAAACGTCCTATAACAGAAAACAGTAACAAGTTCGCCGGTGAAGGCATAATTGGCGACGAGAACCCGATAGGGGTGATACGGAAGCACGGAAAAAAGTTGTGAGCATCATAGAAGTCGAAGACGCTGGTTCGGATCTCACTATTAGTAACATTTTTGCTTTACTTTAATTCCATATTTACTAACAATCAAAAACGTTAAGTAGCAAATATCGTGTCACAATTTTTCGTAAACACTAGAACTCCAGTACATTAAAATTAAATGTAAAACTGCGAAACGTCATACAAAAAATTAATTCATTCTTTATTTATAGAGTCTGAGCAGTATTATTGACGTTCGTAACTTTTCCATTCAAGAATAACGGATTTCAGATTTTGTAAAATAATTTATTTATTTTCGTGTGGCCAGTAACTGAACCTATGTGCTACTATTATTAGGCACGATTGGATCCAGTGAATGACGCCAAGTTATTACTTTTCATTCTACATTTCTCTCTCCATGAAGATGATCTGGAAACATGAAAATCGGATGGGGCCAAGTCGGGACTGTATGGAGGATGAACGATGACGGTGAAACCATGGCGTCGGATTGTTGCAGATTGTCACAGTCCTCGTGTGTTGTCTTGCGTTTTCATGCTGAACGAGATGGTGCTCCAAGTGAGGATATTTTCTGCGATTGGAGACTTGATTACAGCACGCTGTTTCTCACACACCGACGTAACTGCGTTACACACCGCCATGTTACTCTCTATAGTTCGGAGTCCTTTGTCGGCAGACGGTTGCAACTTGCGTCAGCGAAGCGACAAAGTCGACCAAGTAATATGGATGACATGTAATACCTCAATTGACACTGAGGACAGAATTTAAAAAATCAAAGGCACTAGTTTTCAGCATGTCAACATATGAGCCTGTTCTTGGACACAGGGCACGATTTTGAGTTGTTTTGTGTAATTGTATATGTGAGTATGACTTGTTGTGGAGATCTGTGGATATGGCCGCAAGAGTTCAAACTTCTTTTTCTGACGTCTGCAGCGAGATTCCACAGCATTTCGGTTCTTTCTCGGGATTGTAATCCCTATCCAAATTCTGTTCATTTAGGACATAGTAGAATTTTGCGTTCTCCTTTTAGGATTTGTTATTTTTATCAATTTTATGTATGAAAATTTTTAGTAAAATATTGATTCAATATTTGTTAATCATTGGTTTCATTTATTAATGCATATGGAATTTCATTAAAGGCCATTGCTATTAGCGAGACTCAAGACAGCAGTTGTGCAATTACCACACTTTTGCGTTAGTGACACTTCATTAACATATCACTTTATTTACAAGATAGTTTCAATGCAACCGTTTCAGTTCTGTATAAAAATATATTCTCAGTACAATGAAATATATACTAATTCAAATGTAATAAACCAAAGAGAAGCACATTCCAAACCATATTCCTGTCTTCTGAGTACTTACGTATAAAACATTTTTTTCTCTTGTAAATTCATCACCGTTCTCGTGTTTTTAGCTGAAGATTCAGAACATCTGTTCTAAGGTAATGTGAGTATAGCCACTACGTCAGACACGTACTCACAGATGATATGTACCGAACACAACGCAAATAATGTTACTGAGTGCACATTGCTGATTATCGATTAGTAGTGGTAGCTTGCGGGCTTTCAAATAATAAAATTAAATGATATGGTGAGGTGATGGTGGCACTCAGCTAAGTACCCTCCGACTCAGAGCTGCTTTCATTGTCTAGGGGCTGGTATACGTAGTTGCAGCATTACAAGCTCAAATGGATCAAATGGCTCTGAGCACTATGGGACTGAACATCTGAGGTCATCAGTCCCCTGGACATGCAACCACTTAAATCTAAGGAAACCACACACATCTATGCTTGGGGCAGAATTCGAACCTGCGACTGTATCCGCAGCACGGCTGCGGACTGAAGAGCCTAGAACCGCTCGGCCACAGCGGCCGGCTCATTACAAGCCAAATACTGCTGAGTCTACAGTATACAATATGTGTAGAGTACGCGAAGGAACTTGCCCCCCTTCTTGCAGCGGTGTACCGTAGGTCTCTAGAAGAGCGTAGCGTTCCAAAGGATTGGAAATGGGCACAGGTCATCCCCGTTTTCAAGAAGGGAGGTCGAACAGATGTGCAGAACTATAGACCTATATCTCTGACATCGATGAGTTGTAGAATTTTGGAACAGGTATTATGTTCGAGTATAATGACTTTTCTGGAGTCTATAAACTACTCTGTAGGAATCAGAATGGGTTTCGAAAAAGACGGTCTTTTGGAACCCAGCTCGCGCTATTCGTCCACGAGACTCAGAGGGCTATAGACACGGGTTCACAGGTAGATGCCGTGTATCTTGACTTCCGCAAGGCGTTTGATACAGTTCCCCACAGTCGTTTAATGAACAAAGTAAGAGCAATTGTGTGATTGGATTGAAGAGTTCCTAGATAACAGAACGCAGCATGTCATTCTCAATGGAGTGAAGTCTTCCGAAGTAAGAGTGATTTCAGGTGTTCCGCAGGGGAGTGCCGTAGGACCGTTGCTATTCACGATATACATAAATGACCTTGTGGATAACATCGGAAGTTCACTCAGGCTTTTTGCGGATGATGCTGTGGTATATCGAGAGGTTGTAAGATTGGAAAATTGTATCGAAATGCAGGAGGATCTGCAGCGAATTGACGCATGGTGCAGGGAATGGCAATTGAATCTCAATGTAGACAAGTGTAATGTTCTGCGAATACATAGAAAGATAGATCCCTTATCATTCAGTTACAATATAGCAGGTCAGCAACTGAAAGCAGTTAATTCCATAAATTATCTGGGAGTACGCATTAGGAGTGATTTAAAATGGAATGATCATATAAAGTTGATCGTCGGTAAAGCAGATGCCAGACTGAGATTCATTGGAAGAATCCTAAGGAAATGCAATCCGAAAAAAAAGGAAGTAGGTTACAGTACGCTTGTTCGCCCACTGCTTGAATACTGCTCAGCAGTGTGGGATCCGTACCAGGTAGGGTTGATAAAAGAGATAGAGAAGATCCAACAGAGAGCAGCACGCTTCGTTACAGGATAATTTAGTAATCGCGAAAGCGTTACGGAGATGATAGATAAACTCCAGTGGAAGACTCTGCAGGAGAGACGCTCAGTAGCTCGGTACGGGCTTTTGTTGAAGTTTCGAGAACATAGCTTCATCGAAGAGTCAAGTAGTATATTGCTCCCTCCTACGTATATCTCGCGAGGAGAGCATGAGGATAAAATCAGAGAGATTAGAGCCCACACAGAAGCATACCGACAATCCTTTCCACGAACAATTCATGACTGGAATAGAGGGGAGAACCGATAGAGATACTCAAGGTACTCTTCGCCACACACCGTCAGGTGGCTTGCGGAGTATGGATGTAGATGTAGAATAGACACATGAATGGAATGGTCGAAGGTTCCTGTCACTCGGCACTTGCGAATGTAACTAGAAAGTTATAAATGAAAGATTGCAATTAAATAAAATCCGCAGGTACTATTTTAATGACTTTAAATGATGAGTGCAATAGTAGAAGTACTTTCCAGAATGTGGTATATTTCTGGAAAACACTTATTGGTGTCGATGGTCAGGCAATTAAATAAAATATAAGTTGAATAACAGGGAAACAGTAGATTGCTAGTGCACGTAATTAGTTATGAACGACAACATAGCTCGCAAGATATTCACTTCTAAACACATACTACGTCTTCACTGTAGAAACCTCGGAAATCTCATAAGTTGACAAGTCGGCATTCCGAAGTATTTCTAGCTCTCGCGACCACGTGCAAACCACTCCACACTCTCTCTCTTCCGCGACTGTGCGTCCGTCACACCGTAAAGTCCAGCACTCTCCCTGTGTCCTTTGCGACCCCCCCATCGCACCACACCGACCAGAACTGCCTCGAACTCCTCTCCCACTTCCATCCAGTCTCCCTATTCATGAGCGCTGTGATGGGCTAGAGCGCTCGCGCCATGTCTTCAAGCCAATGCACCCACACAAATACAATGAAACACATTCGACATACTGGATTTACATTTAAGTAACTTGCAATTAAATAACTATTCCTACTGCTGGACCATAAACACGCTCTAACACACATTATTATATACATAAACAAATTAAATGAACATATATTAAAGGTAGGCCAGTAGCCTAATGTCTCTGTGCTTTCTAAAACACAGTAAATATTTAAGCAGTTTCTTCATGAATAGTTTATATCGAATGTATAGAAAGACATAGATGAATAAATCTATTTATAAGCATGCTGCTACTGTTTTCTCGTGTAACTGTGGAATACTTATGGCCTGACACGATCGATAGTAATCAGCCACTTTGACCTCCAAAAACTCATGTACTATTTGTAGTGTTGGCAGAAGAGCCAACACTGTTTCTAGAGGAGGTCGAAATGCACGCGTTTAATTACACGCTGACTGGCGTGAGGTCTGGAACAGGACAATATCTTGAGAACTGAAAATAAAGTAAGTAGTTGATATAATACTTAACTTTAATCCACAATTGTAGAACATCGTCGCGGTGACTGTTAGCGCTAGAAGGCAACAGCGATGTACGACGGTAGTTCAATAAGTAACACCCCACATTTTTTTCTCAGAAAATATTTATTCTTAAGGGTCAGATTTTGGTGACAATATACATCAACATGTCTTGTCCATGTCCTATTTTTCTACGTAGTCTCCATGACGTTCTGTGGCCGTACGCCAACATTGTACTCCCTGCTGGTAAAAACTCTTGTTCTGTAGACGTAGCCAAGTTTTCACAGCACGACTGATACTGTCGCCAACTTCAAAGTGTGTCCTCCGTAGAGAATATTCAAGCGGTCCAAAGAGATGGAGGTCCGAGGGTGCCAGGTCTGGACTGTAGGATGGATCAGGCAATAATGTCCAACCCAAATTGGCGATGTGTTCCCGGGTTCTCAGACTTGTGTATTATCGTGTTGGTGCAAGATATCTACATCTACATCTACATCTACATCCATACTCTGCAAGCCACCTGACGGTGTGTGGCAGAGGGTACTTTGAGTACCTCTATCGGTTCTCCCTTCTACTCCAGTCTCGTATTGTTCGTGGAAAGAAAGATTGTCGGTATGCCTCCCTGTGGGCTCTAATCTCTCCGATTTTATCCTCATGGTCTCTTCGCGAGATATACGTAGAAGGGAGCAATATACTGCTTGACTCCTAGGTGAAGGTATATGTTCTCGAAACTTCAACAAAAGCCCGTACCGAGCTTCTGAGCGTCTCTCCTGCAGAGCTTTCCACTGGAGTTTATGTATCATCTCCGCAACGCTTTCGCGATTACTAAATGATCCTGTAACGAAGCGCGCTGCTCTCCGTTGGATACTCTCTCTCTCTTCTATCAACCCTATCTGGTACGGACCCCTCATCGGTGAGCAGTAAACAAGCAGTAGGCAAACAAGTGTACAGTAACCTACTTCCTTTGTTTTTGGACTGCATTTCCTTAGGATTCTTCCAATGAATCTCAGTCTGGCATCTGCTTTACCGACGATTAATTTTAGACGGTAATTACATTTTAAATAACTGCTAATTCCTACTCCCAGATAATTTATGGAATTAATTGCCTCCAGTTGCTGACCTGCTATATTGTAGCTAAATGATAAAGGATCCTGCTTTCTATGTATTCACAGCACATTACACTTGTCTACATTGAGATTCAATTGCCATTCCCTGCACCATGCGTCAATTCGTTGTAGATCCTCCTGCATTTCAGTAGAATTTTCCATTGTCATAACCTCTCGATATACCAAAGCGCCATCCGCAAAAAGCCTGAGTGAATTTCCGATGTTATCCACAAGGTCATTTATGTATATTGTGAATAGCAACGGTCCTACGACATTCCCCTGCGGCACACCCGAAATCATTCTCACTTCGGAAGACTTCTCTCCATTTAGAATGACATGCTGCGTTCTGTGATCTAGGAACTCTTCAATCCAATCACACAATTGGTCTGATAGTCCATATGGTCTTACTTTGTTCATTAAACGACTGTGGGGAACTGTATCGAACGCCTTGCCGAAGTCAAGAAACACGGCATCTACTTGGGAACTCGTGTCTATGGCCCTCTGAGTCTCGTGGACGAATAGCGCGAGCTGGGTTTCACACGATCGTCTTTTTCTCAACCCATGCTGATTCCTACAGAGTAGACTTTATACTCGAACATAATACGTGCTCCAAAATTCTACAACTGATCGACATTAGAGACATAGGTCTATAGTTCTGCACATCTGTTCGACATCCCTTCAGAAAACGGGGATGATCTGTGCCCTTTTCCAATCCTTTGGAACGTTAAGCTTTTCTAGAGACCTACGGTACACCGCTGCAAGAAGGGGGACAAGTTCCTCGGCGTACACTGTGTAAAATCGAACTGGTATCCCATCAGGTCCAGCGGCTTTTCCTCTTTTGAGCGATTTTAATTGTTTTTCTATCCATTTGTCATCCATTTAGATATCTACCTTTTTGTCATCTGTGCGACAATCTAGAGAAGGAACTACAGTGCAGTCTTCCTCTGTGAAACAGCTTTGGAAAAAGACATTTAGTATTTCGGCCTTTAGTCTGTCATCCTCTGCTTCAGTACCATTTTGGTCACGGAGTGTCTGGACATGTTGTTTTGATCCACCTACCGCCTTGACGTAAGACCAAAATTTCTTAGGTTTTTCTGCCAAGTCAGTACATAGAATTCATTAAAAGCCTCTCGCATAGCCCTCCTCACACTACACTTCGCTTCGCGTAGCTTTTGTTTGTCTGCAAGGCTTTGGCTATGTTTATGTTTGCTGTGAAGTTCCCTTTGTTTCCGCAGCTGGATGCTGGATTCTTATCCGATCGAACACGTCGGAAATGGTTCTTGAGTTTATTCAGAGTCTTCCCGTCTGAATTGATGGTTGACCCTCTTGGCATCACATCCACGAGAATGACGCTATCATAATCCCCTGGAGACTGTTATCATGACGTTTCCGGAGGAGGCGGTTGCCCTGAATTTCATCTTTTGAAGTGAATGAGGATGATGCCACTCCATGGACTGCCTTTTTGTTTCCGGAGCAAAGTGGTGCACCCATCTTTCGTCCCACGTAAGGAACCGGGACATAAAGGTCTTTCCGTCTATCTCAGAACGCTCCAACAATTCAGATGAAATGGCCTGTCTTTAAATCTTGTGGTCCGCTGTGAGCATTCGTGGAACCCATCGTGAACCTCTTTGCATATCCTAGAGTCTCGATCATTGCAGACGCACTTACAATGCTGGCAGAGAACCGTAGATCCAATTATCGAGTTGCGATGTGCCGGTTTGGCATCCGCACAATTCAGCATCTCTGGAACAGTGGCTGTGACAGGACGTCCTGAGCGTGGCTGATCACGGAGATCTGCTTCTGCGTTTCCTCAAACTGTCACTTTCTTTACCCGTGGCCAACACTGCACACAAACCTGTATGGATGTTCACAACGTTTCCTTTTTCTGCACACAAGAACTCAATAACAGCACGATGCTTGTAACGTGGGTCGTATGTAGACGCCATTGTGACGCTGTACTACGGCTCTGCTATCTGTCAGAACAGTTCGATACTTACCCGGCGCGCGGAACAATGATCAAATGGGAAGCACCAACAAGGACGTTTGTCTGTGTATATTAATGGCTTCTAAAAAAAATGGAGCATTACTTATCGAACGACACTCGTATTATCAGAAAGTTGTCATCATAGGCGACAAATTTTTACCGGGGTAAACGTAAGCACGATCCTGGGGGAGGTACAGGACACAATAGAAGAAGTAGCTACGCAGAAAAATGGACGGGAGTACTAGCCATGAACAGTAACGAACAATCTCTACATTTAGTCGGAAATTACTTTACAAATGGTTCTCGGCATACATAATTAGAAATGTAGGGCCCCATGACACACACAGGGTGTTTAAAGGTCTTTGCTTCAAATTTCTAACGGTGACAGATCGTGTCGTGGGGGACGGATTGTTCTCTGACGCTTCTCCGCGACGATAGGTATCGTGTTATGTTGGTTATGTCTCCGAAAAGCCGGAGGACGTAGGCACTCAGCGGGTGCCTATACCTTGTGTTATCTCTATACAACAATCATCTGCTCCGTATGGAAGGGGGTACTCACAGGAAAATTAAAGTACCTTATTCTCTTCCAAAATATCTTTCTTCGCTTAGAGACACTCGTCCTTTGTTTTTTCTTGCTGAAAATCACTTGAAAGTATCCTGTGCGAAATATTTTTAATGAGAAATTGCGGAAAGTAGCAAAATGAAAGCCGGCCGGTGTGGCCGTGCGGTTCTAGGTGCTTCAGTCTGGAACCGCGTGACCGCTACGGTCGCAGGTTCGAACCTTGCCCCGGGCATGGATGTGTGTGATGTCCTTAGGTTAGTTAGGTTTAAGTAGTTCTAAGTTATAGGGGACTGATGACCACAGATGTTAAGTCCCATAGTGCTCAGAGCCATTTGAACCATTTGAACCAAAACGAAAATTATTTAATTTGGAACATTCTGATGAAAGGAACTTTGAGCATTGGCAGTCTTAAATGAGACTAAGCTTGTCACGGAAATGCTCACTCACAATGGCTATGCATTCCGTGCCGAGAATGTGTTTACGTCTAATTTATTTCACTTCACGCAACAAGGAAATCTGCTTTCAAATGAGTTCTGTAGTTAGGCCGTGATAATGTCTTTGTGGTGTCACCGCCAGACACCACACTTGCTAGGTGGTAGCCTTTAAGTCGGCCACGGTCCATTAGTATACGGCAGACCCGCGTGTCGCCACTGTCAGTGATAGCAGACCGAGCGCCACCACACGGCAGGTCTAGAGAGACGTACTAGCACTCGCCCCAGTTGTACAGCCGACTTTGCAAGGAAAGGTTCACTGAGAAATACGCTCTCATTTGCCGAGACAATAGTTAGCATAGCCTTCAGCTACATTTGCTACGACCTAGCAAGGCGCCCTATTCAATTGATATTGAGATTCTACTAATGTATCATCAAGAGCGATCTTCTACAAATGTGGATTAAAGTTAAGTATTCCAGAAGCTACGTACTTTTCTTTATAGCATTCATTACGTATCCTGTTTCAGACCTCACGTCAGCCTGCGTGAGTTTGAGCGCGTGCCTTTCGGCTTCCTCTCATTGTGTCTAGGCTGTCTAGTCTAGACACAACAGTCTTTCCTGCACGGACTCTCAGTTCTATTCCGTATCAGCGTAGCTGCAAATGACGGTGATGTTGCAAGATAATAAGGTGAAAGAAAAAAGCGCTACTCTGTTTGCTATAAATTACCACTCTTCAAGAAAGAAAGTACCCCATCCACTAATCGTTCTAGTCATTTACTTACAATGACCTTAGTACTCATTGCAGTCAAAATCTATTCAAATGTATGCCATTTAAGAAAAGCGAGAGGACGATTATAAATGAAGGCTAAACTGAAATCAGAACTTATTTCATTTTCTCAAAATTGAAAACTTAACAGCTAAACCTATTTAACAGAAATGTTCATTCTTCTTAAACCTGTCATAGAAACTAAGTATTACTAAAGCACGGAACGCTATCATTTTTACTTTTAAATTACTACATCGAAATCTCCTTGCAACTAAAGGAAGTGGATAGACTTGCTAACAACTTAGACATATGGCTGATGAATCACCTCCTTTATTTAGCACTGGAAATCACTGAAGAATGAAAATTTACAAACTAAAGCAATCGCTAAATGGTCGCAAAGCAATGCGACAAATACCTTTTGGTTGCTTCGTTCCTGCGTCATAATCAAAATCCAAAAACATTTCCTATAATAATATTCAGTTCTTACCTATTCTCCACTTTCAAAATTTCTCGTCTTCAAAAGACAAGCACTTGGTCTGACCCAATGTGGTCAGCTACGCCAACCGATCACCGTCACATTTCGCCCAAGACTATGTCTAGCTATGACTATGACTAGCTCTACCCGCTACCACCGTTCTGCCTATGGCGCGCTATTTTACTCAACAATCGTCTTCTTAATACTCAGAGACAATGTATCCTTTCATGTGTTCAAGCTTTACAAATGTTACTATGGAAGTCTGTGCAGTGACTGATAAACTCGTCTTATGGAAAATTATGTCCCAGTAAATCAAATACGTTTCAAATACAGATGACAGACTATTTTTACAAATACAATTTCTTCATGATATAAGTGGCAGAAAATATTTTCCTCTGAGATTCTTCTCTAATACAAGTCAAATTGATCTAAAAGATGTTCCTACATCACACAAAGTAGATGGGCTTCACCTTAGGTGAACCTCACACAGTCTCTCGGTTTACTGGAATAGGTTGTATGTTGCACACACAATTAATACGTCCTGCTGGTTTAGCGAAATCTCGTCGTACCAGGACTGGCGCTTACCAACAGTCGTTTAGTATCGCCCGGAAACATCAGCGAACACATTGTCTGTAACAGAAATTGTTCCCCGTGACGACATCCGTTACCCCTAGACGTTTGATGCAAATACTTTGTAAACTTCTGTGTAAGTGTGGAATTCGGATGGACGTTTAAAAATGTCCCTGCCGACGGAAGCAAGTGACGCACCATACAATCCAAGTAATACTGACAATGAGTAGTGTCCGTGCGTTCACGGACAAACTATGTTCATGGGGAAGACGCTAGGTCCACTGTTCTCTACTTCCGTCCATTCACGATTACAACCCGTAACAACGGCAATAATAAACAGTTTATGTGAAAATCGGATCTGTTTCTTCCTACAGTTATTCCTGATGTCTTGGCATATATCCTATAATCTTCTCCTTTCTTTTGAATAGTGTTATCCACATATTCCATTTATCGCCGATTCTCCACGGAAACTACTCATTTCTTGAAAGTTCACTAGTTTTTCAGCCGCCTTCTGTGACGTCACTCCTCAAACGTTCCGATTATCTGCTTTTCTGCCATTCTCACAGTGCACGACTCACTTCCATACTTCCCAGATGGATATTTTAGTAAATTTCTCAAGACATATGTTTGTACTAGAAGAATTCTTTTGGCAAGGTACGCTCACTTTGCCTTCGTTGATCTCTGATGTCCTTTTTGCCTTGTCGGCTATTTGTTAATTTGCTTCCAAGGTATCAGCAATTCTTCATGCCGCCTGCTATCTGGCCATCAAATGTTTTGTTAAGTGCGTCCAAAATCTCATGTACACTACTCTTCTCAATAATTCCGTATTTCTTTAGCTTACTTTCAATCCATTTTCTGTACTCATATTGTTATTCATTCCGTTGAAAGCGCCTATCATTTTTTTGGTTTTCTCACAGGATATCAATCTTAAAGAATTTTACCATTGATATTTTTCGCCCGAATTATGATTCCCACTTTCAAACCTTTCTTTTACTTGCTTCATTGCTTCTACTACATGCAGCTGTAACAGCAGAGTGGATAGACTGCATCCCAGACAATATGCCGATGGAAACTTAAGCAATGGACATAGAAATTCGTACGTTCAGACGATAGGGATTCAGAGAGTGTGGAAAAAATTAGAAGACCGTTTGCCTCCAATCCTAAACTACCTGACAAAGATGGTGAAAAAACCAGAAGACGTGGTCGGATGTCAATATAACATCGTAGCTGACCACAGTATTGGCGGACGTGTAAATAACTTGTCTTTTTGTGGGACTTAACAGTCTCCAAACGCTTAATAAAAGAAATCATGGTTTGTAGGAAGCTAGAATGTAGTCGATCTTTATTTAAATCGTGCGATTAGTTAATTTCGACGACTTGTCATTTCGAAGCGCATTTGTAATTTTAAAACGTGTTAAACGTAATATTACATATATATTCGAAAATGACAAGTCGTCTAAATTAGAAAATCACGCGATTTAAACAAAGGTCGTCTACATTACAGCCTACTAAGGATTATGTTTTCTTTTATTAAATGATCAGAGTTTGAAAGTAATGTAAAAGATTTCTAAACTCGTGTTTGTATGTGACTTGTTTATATCTGAAAAATTGGTATGAAACTTATTTTGATATCGGAATATGGAAATTTCAGTGCATGGTGACAGAACAGGGTAATTTCCAAGAATGTTTGCCTATCGAAGCTGCGGGCTCCAAACGATAAATATCGAACGTGCGATTGTAAATCGATCACGGGACTGTGGTGGCGGGAATTATAAGCATGTTAATAGTGGTCACTACAGCAATGGCAAAATAACAGTTACCAAAATACTTGTAATTACAAAGGAAACGACTTACCTCAGTCTGCCAATGTCTCGCAAAACCATGGCTAGAGTGTCACATGCGTGAACTTTTCCTTGCAAATGCAAGCTATGGAAGTAGAGGTACTGAAACGAGTAGAGTTCGTCTTTTTTTTCCAGGACGCCCTTCTCTTTTAATGGAACACTTCACAGATTTGCACAACCGCTCGATGTTCTGGGTGTGCACAAAGGGGTCATCCGAAGACATGGTCTCTACAGAATGGATGACGAACACATGGTTGAATCCTTCTGCTTTCAGTGTCTTGTAGGGCTGAAAGCCGTCTGTAATGACTTTACTACCGGGCAGTATAAAGTGCTTTATCAAACCGACTAAAGTTACCTTGTCTCTGGACAACACTCTCTCAACAAAACACTTCCGGGACTCTCGTTCGATACCACCGTAAACACAAATATGTTTGATTTCATTCTTTGAAGCTCGTCCTCTGTGATTTTTCCCTTTTCCTATGTGCGATTCGTCCACTTCAACAACTTTACTTGGTCCACCGATGGGTACACTGTGTAACCTCCCCACAAAAATTTTAAAGACAGAAATAATAAATGAATAGGAGCCAAACGTCCAAACGTAACCTCCCTGCAATTAAATTTAATGACAATAAAACTGATAATCGCAATCTGACTCAAATATGAATTCTTCACAAAAAATTAAAGTCCATTCAGTGATAAGAAAATTCAATTAAACCGAAATATCGGTCTTTGGCCCTGTGTAAAACAATCAGAATTAAAGTCTTACCTCAGAATAACTGGATGTCAAATTTCTGCTCTTATTTCTGCGCACGGCTTGGAGGAACTGCATTGCAAATAATAATATTCCTTTTTTCTGTGAATTTACTGAAATTTTTCTTCAAAAGAAGTGGAATGAAATGGGAAGTGCAACGAAATCTTTAGTTCAATAAAAAATAAAATTTTTTGAAAAATGCTTTTGAAATCAAAATTATTATTGGGGGACTTGTTGGAGATTGATTACAATAAATAAGTTTTACATTGTCTAATGATTATATTAATTAACAGTATACCTCATTCAGCATCTTGACCAGTGTTGCCGACCGCCTACATCACACAACCGCACTGGGCTGCTACTACTGACCGACCGCTCTGCATGACGACTACTGACTGAGTACTGCTCTGCAACTAAACAGAGCTACAGACTCGCAACGACTACTGACAGACTGAGAACCGCTCGCAACACTCGCGCGGTCAAGCGCATACTCTCTGGTCACAGATGCTACAATGCCTCGCCATCGCTGCTATGTTACATACGTGTTTCAACTGTCGTTCGTCACACACGGTATTGGTAGGTAAGTCAGTTTCCGATGCTGTTGCTTGCAGGGTGTAGTCCCTAGTCCAGCAAGATAGAAGAATTACGCTGGGCTGGATGGATAATTTGGAATAGTCAAACTATGTATTCATGTTGATAGTCGTTCGTTTTTCAAACTTTCCACAATGAAATTGTAACAATATTTCAGTATCAAAACTCTTCTTACGAACTTTTATACACTTCGCCCCAACGCAGTCTACACATCCGGTATTAGTCCATATTTGCGACAAAAAGTCAAAGAATTTTCTACATTGCATAAGCATGGAATTAGATTCTTCCACGTGAGGCAATCGGCCGAAGAAACGTCAGCATCAGACATCCCACTCACTACCGACATAAATCGTCTGGCTTTCCATAGCAACTCACAAATAATTTATCATAACGCCCGCCACCACAGTCACGTGATCGATTTACAACAGCAAGTTCGATATCTATCGTATAGAGCCCACGGCTTCGACACGCAGATATCTTGAAATTACCCAGAACTGCGTTAAAATTAAAATTTGACCGTGCGAAGCTCACGCTGCACGATGCGAAATCCAGACTAGCCAGTGCATCAAACAATTCCCCTGCGAGAGAGAAATCTGTTTTCAATAAAATTTACATGTGCTATTTGACTGCAAAACAAATGATCTTATTAAAGTGTTGGCCCCGAATATTGTTAATCTTTAATTTTAATCTTGCAAACAATGACAGCACCAGAACTGTTAATTTAATTACACAGCAAATGTCCGTAAAATGTAATGCATCTGACTTCCTGATAAAACTGCTTGAAAACTCACAAGATAGCGCTCTTCTGAAATCCGTAACTGATTTGAAACCTCGGAAATGATATGATAATTTTTAACAAGTACATTCCAACATCACTGGACCTTATAGTGGACGTGAATTTAGATGATAATTAAATTTGTTTGCCTGCCTGTGCGCACGGAACGCTCGTCTGTTCTGCAGCGTGATACTCTTAGGAATAGTGATCTGACTGTCTAAAATCAAATTTCATTTGCTGTACTTGTGATGTAGAATGCAAGATGGTATCTTACCAATTTTCACACAGATAGTTTGCAGTACACAATTCGCGATATGCAATGGGAATATGCACACACATTCATAAAGGTAAAGAATGAAAAATGAGGAACTAAACATAATGACTGATAAATAAGTACGACGACTCCGAGTACAACTATGCCTCATTATACCATAACAACAAACCCTTTTATAAAGTTCGCACAACTAGACAAGTTAGCAATATACACACATCAAAAAAAGGTTTGCGTCACCCCAGTTCCCAGAACTCCTGACTGTGAATGTTTTATCACAGACACAGTCCCTTTGACTGTTCAGAGATGTCACAGAAGCCGCCCAAAGTTGTAAACAAACATGAATGAGCAGCGCCTGTTAGACAGAGGGGATCCGACAGCCGATCAGTTCCAGTGATTCCACCAGGAGGGAGGACACGGCTCGTGTTGTCTCTAGTTCAACCATGCCTAGACGGTCAATACCGCGGTTCGATCGCGTCCGCATTGTTACTTTGTGCCAGGAAGGGCGCTAAACAAGGGTAGTGTCCAGGCGTCTCGGAGTGAACCAATGCAATTTTATTCGGACATGGAGGAGATACAGAAAGACAGGAACTGTCGATGACGTGCCTCGCTCAGGCCGCCCAAGGGCTACTACTGCAGTGGATGACCGCTACCTACGGATTATGGCTCGGAGGAAACCTGATGCAACGCCACCATGTTGAAAAATGCTTTTCGTGCAGCCGTAGAACGCCGTGTTACGACTCAAACTGTGCGCAACAGGCTGCATGATGCGGAACTTCATTCCCGACGTCCATGGCGAGGTCCATCTTTGCAACTACGACACCATGCAGCGCGGCACAGATGGGCCCAAGAACATGCCGAATGGACCGCTCAGGACTGGCATCACGTTCTCTTCACCGATGAGTGTCGCATATGCCTTCAACCAGACAATCGTCAGAGACGTTTCTGGAGGCAACCCCGTCAGGCTGAACGCAGACACACTGTCCAGCGAGAGCAGCAAGGTGGAGGTTCCCTGCTGTTTTGGAGTGGCATTATGTGGGGCCGACGTGCGCCGCTGGTGGTCACAGAAGGCGCCGTGACGGCTGTATGATACGTGAATGCTATCCTCCGACCGATATTGCAACCATATCGGCAGCATATTGGCGAGGCATTCGTCTTCATGGACGGTAATCGTACACGTCTTGTGAATGACTTCCTTCAGGATAATGACATCGCTCGACAAGAGCGGCCAGCATGTTCTCCAGACGTGAACCCTATCGAACATGCCTGGGATAGATTGAAAACAGCTGTTTATGGACGACGTGACCCACCAACCACTCTGAGGGATTTACGCCGAATCGCCTTTGAGGAGTGGGACAATCTGGACCAACAGTGTCTTAATGAACTTGTGGATAGTACGACACGACGAATAAAGCCACGCATCAATGCAAGAGGACGTGCTACCGGGTATTAGAGGTACCGGTGTATACAGCAATCTGGACCACCACCTCTGATGGTCTCGCTGTTTGGTGGTACGACATGCAATGTGTGGTTTTTATGAGCAATAAAAAGGGCGGAAATGAGGTTTATGTTGATCTCTATTCCAATTTTCTGTACAGATCATGCAAACCTTTTTCTGATGTGTGTATGTCTTAATAATTGTCGTGTGTACACTTACGTTCCGTGACACTTGTTTCAATTATAAGACAAACCCTTTTGCTTCACTATAAAATTTCTACGGTAAACTTTAACCATAAACAATGTTCTAACAATAGGAAACCACCAACTTGATAAAAAAAACTAGATTACCTTAGGAAACTTCCCTTTGACACACTTGCATCCATATCGTCTCAGTTCCACAAAACTTTTCCTCATAATATGTTAATACAATATCCTTTTTATATAATACTGCGTCCACTACACGGCAGGTCAACTTCCATCTTTTTTTTCAAACCATGTACATCGCCACACTGTCCAACACGCGCTACACACTGCTAGTCTCTGACTAATTCTACCACCTTTGGTCTCACGACACACACCTACAAAGAATATGATTATATCGATACTACAAAAGTGGAGCACATTTATCAAATTCACAACTTCCTTTACATTTATATCCAAAACTTCTTGAAAACCGACTTGACAAATAAGACCCGCTTCAAGTTGTAACTCTCTTTGTCAGATAAATTAGCCACCTGCAAAAAAGTTGCCCCGTCAAATTGGGATAAAATCCCAAGCTTTCGATGACTACCTCCGTCTTCTTCGTCATGGATGAGACTGACTGTCGTGGGCTGGACCTGCACATGTGAAGGAGGAAGATATCCTCGACTTGGGGGCGAAGTACTAGCGCACGAGGCGCTTCACCTTCTGTCATGACGGTTTGGCTAGAAAATTACATGGCTTTATCGTGCTGCTTGGCTTGGCTTTGTGCATATATATATTTTTTTATAATAACAAAGAAAGATTAAAGGATAGTCAGAGGGACAGTAAGAGACGCTGAAAACGAACGGCCTAAATGGCTGGCCGGTAGGCTTGAATGACTCACGCCGAGTTGTGATGATGCTCTCTCACTGCTTTGCTACCAAGGTTCCAGAGGTAGGAAGGTACCTGGCCCGTCACGCGTGTTTCTTCTAGTGCTGCGAACATTTGCCAGTCGTCTGGCGTAAAGATTGGGTATGAGTCAATTAGGGTTAACTCCTCCTTGGTCATGAAATTTAGCCACTTGAGCTGAGACTTGCTAAAGCGGTGAGGGCGATGGGGGAGGGGAGGCGGCCTAGCACTTTGTGTGGAGAGGGGGCACGGTTGCTCGAATGGGTATGACCCGTCCTGTAGCGACGCCGCAATGTTCTTGAGGTACGGCTGCAGCTCGTCCGGATGTGGTATTTTCAGTACCTGTGACTTCTTGGCGGTAGACTTCTCTACATGGGAGGAGTCGGTCGTTGCCACAGCACCCTTGCTTGCAGCTGCCTTGGTGGAGTGTGACGTCTGTGGCGTCACATCGTCGGTTTCCATAGGCGCCACCTCCTGCATTGCTGCGGTGGTTGTTTGCGTGGCCGCATCGACCCCTACCGGTCGACTCACGGTGGGGGCGGCGGCGAGAGCTGGCGGCTTCTTCTTGATAGCCCGCAGCTCATCGCGCAGCTGCTGGAGCTGGCGATGCACAGCTGCGAGCTCCTCCTTCAGTGCGGCCCTTTCGGCCGCGAAAGCGGCTTGGAAACCGGCCATGCTTCATCGGTGGCGGCCTCGAGGCGGCGCGGCTCGCACCCCACGCCGGAGCGTTGGGGCGGGGCAGCCGTCGAGGCGCTTGACGTCGCCGCAGGGCGTGGTGCGGCGGGTGGGCGGCGTGACTCGCGGAGGTAGCCGCAGCTACGCGAGTTGGCGGCGTGTGGCCCGCCACAGTTCACGCAGCTGCAGGCCACCCCACGAGGTTTCGTGCAGCTGCGGGTGTCGTGGGCCGCCGCGCACTTCAAGCACGCGACGGCGTTCTTACACCCGCGCGCGGTGTGCCCCAGCTGCTGACAGTTGTAGCACTGGATCATCGTCCCGTTCCGCTGCGTTCGCTTATGCCTTGGCTGCCGTTGGAGGCCGCCGGTGAAACCCATCGCGTTGATGAGGACTTCCAATGCGGCGGCAATCTGCTTCCCAGCCATGGCGTTGCGTGCGCGGAGACGATGTGACTCGCAGCAAGTCGAGCAGCGGAATCAACCGTGCGTGCGACTGTCGTGGACCGTTTTTTTTTTTTTTTTTTTTTTTTTTTTTTTATAGGACTTGTAGTCCGGGGTGATAAGTTACAATACAGCATCACCGGTCTATTGCGGTCTAACTGTGTCGGTGAGGCAGTGAATTTCCACAGGGCAGTGACTGCGTCACTGCAATTCACTTTGGAGGTGTGGCGGTGGGACTTGTAGTCCCGTACCACCCTCTGACGGTGATAGTACTACATGTGTCAGGCAGAAAAATTTTGCCTAACATGGGCGGGTGAAGGTGTGGCAGTGGGGCTTGTAGTCCCGTGCCGGGGATGAATGACACGTGTCGTGGACCGGTGAGGTTTCCGCTTTTATAAGCGGTGGAGGGCTTCTCATTGGCTGGATGACGTCACGGTGAAAACGGCGGGTACGGAGGTGGCGGCCTCTATGTCCATAGATTTTGTTTGCTCGCTTAATTCAGCGTTGCTTGCAGCGCCATCTCTCGTAACACGCGGAGAACTACGAGGAATGTAAGAAGTCTCCCTATGCGCTCTTTCTTTATCAATTGCGCGCTTCCATGAATTGCTGAGTGCATAACCGGAGTCTCTGTTGAAATTATTTTCACAGAGTCTAATTTCAGCTGCTTCCCTGACGACAGAGTCCCAATAGTTTGAAACGTGAGCAAGTAGTCTTGGTTCATCGAATAAAATCTTATGTTTATTTAAGAAACGGTGCTCAACCACCGCTGATTTTTCTGAGAATGGGCCACATAATTTTTGCCACACTCGCAAGGAATGTTGTAAATTCCCGGTACTCTCAGACTGAGATTATCTTTCACAGGTATCAACATTTCCTTAATCTTCCTGGGTGGCCGGAAGACTGGTCCGATTCCCTGCTGGTTGAGGACTCAACCGATGTTGCTGGTCTTTGCACCGCAGAATGGTAGCCACGCGATGTGTTGGTCCTCTTGATCTATTCGAACAGCGTCCTTCCTAGGTTTCTTCGCCAGAGTAGATCTGATATCATGATCAGAATATTCATTTTTTTCTGAATACCGTCGTCAGATGGTTAATTCGGAGCCGACATGATCCTTGTCCGAAATAGTCCTTGCTCTGTGTACCAAGGTATTCAGCATAGCTCTCTTCTGAGCTGGGTGGTGAAATCTACGCGCGTTTAGATATAAATCTGTATGCGTCGGTTTTCTGTACACGGAATGTCCGAGACGTCCATCTGATTTTCGCTCCACCAGCACATCTAAGAAGGGTAGCTTCCCATCCTTCTCCACCTCCACTGTAAATCTTATGTTCTGATGTATACTATTCAAATGATCAACGAACTGCTGCAGTGCCTCGTTGCCATGTGGCCAAATTGAAAATGTATCGTTAACATATCTGAAGAAGCAGGATGGACGTAAGGGAGCACTGTTCAACGCTCATTCTTCGAAATCCTCCATGAAAAAGTAAGCTATGGTTGGTGACAGTGCCGAACCCACGGCTGTTCCGTCAGTCATTTCATAATATTTTCCACCATGCAAAAAACAGCCACCTGATTGCATTAGTGTTTTTCGTGTTTAGCGTGGTTGGCAGAACATATAGGGTACTGAAGGGGCGTGAACAGTGTTGAATATTGGGGCATGTTAGACTGCATGGGAACGTAAGGGAGGCCGGTCATACTCGTCGTCAAGTTTCTGGTCCATCACATCTCGCCACCATAGGAGAGGATTGCCATACTGTGCATCGAGCACATTTGCAGTTTTTATCCGGGAACAAGTAACGGATTCCCTGCACCACTGGTCAAAGACCAGCAGGAGCCACACAAGGGAATTATCGTCCCATGCCTAGGTCGCCGTTAACACCACAACACGAACGGCAGCGTCTGGATTGCTGCTATGACCGCTGATGTCCGCCCCGGTAGCTGAGTGGTCAGCGTGACAGACTGTCAATCCTAAGGGCCCGGGTTCGATTCCCGGCTGGGTCGGAAATTTTCTCCGCTCAGGGACTGGATGTTGTGTTGTCCTAATCATCATCATTTCATCCCCATCGACGCGCAGGTCGCCGAAGTGGCGTCAAATCGAAAGACCTGCACCAGGCGAACGGCCTACCCGACGGGAGGCCCTAGCCACACGACATTTCCATTTACCGCTGATGAACGGCATCGCATTGTGTTCAGCAATGAAACGTGGATCCCCACCACCCAAGATGACCATGGCCGGCTAGTATTGCGGCGACCTGTGGAGAGGTCAGGCATAGCGGTGCTGCTTCAATATCAAAGTGTGGGGAGCCATCGGGTACAGCTCCAGCACGCGCCTGGCAGAGGTCGCGTCGAGTGTGATGGCACAACAGTCAGTCTCGCACATCCTGGGACATCATGTGCTACCTCTCATATGTGATGTTGAGGAACTCCGGTGGCCGGAAGGATCACCAGAGATGTGTGTGAGACCAGCTCAGTGGCAGGTATGAAGAACCCACTGCAACAGTTATGCCCAGCTTGCTTCACGAGAGGATGCAATGACTTTACAACAGCTTTACTAAGCGAATCATTCCATGCATCCAGGCCAGGGGAATGCAACGTCGTAATGATCAGTGGGCTCATACCGCCAAGTTCTTCGTAAATTTGACTAGATTATGCAATCATCAAAATAACATCACTTTCCCTCTCAACCCACGAATTTCGGTTTTGTTTCCTACTCGCCTTACGGTGCTTTACTTTTTTGTCGGACAGTGCATATCCAATACACTAAACGAGTCAATCACAGCGCACACCACGAGGGTCACTCCAAAAGAAATGCACTTTTTTTAAAAAAAATAAATCTTTTATTCTACATATTTGAATGTTTTACAGTGTGTAGATACATAATTTAGGAACAATATTTTCATTTCTCCACATAATTTCCATCCCTCTCAACTGCCTTACGCCATCTTGCAACCAGCGCCTGCATACCAGCACGGTAAAATTCTGGAACAACCTGTTGGAGCCACTGTTTGGCAGTGTGCACAAGGGAGTCATCATCTTGAAACCTTGTTCCACGAAGAGAGTCTTTCAATTTCCCAAAAAGATGATAGTCACATGGAGCCAGGTCAGGACTGTAAGGCGGGTGTTTCAGTGTTGTCCATCCGAGTTTTGTGATCGCTTCCATGGTTTTTTGACTGACATGTGACCGTGCATTGTAGTGTAACAGCAAAACATCCTGCTTTTGCCGATGTGGTCGAACAATACTCAGTCGAGCTTAAAGGTTCTTCAGTGTCGTCACATATGCATCAGAATTTATGGTGATCCCACTTGGCATGATGTCCACAAGCAAGAGTCCTTCGGAATCGAAAAACACCGTAGCCATAACTTTTCCAGCAGAAGGTGTGGTTTTGAATTTTTTTTTTCTTGGGTGAATTTGCATGATGCCACTCCATTGATTGCCTCTTCATCTCTGGTGAAAAATGATGGAGCCATGTTTCATCACCTCTCACAATTCTTCCAAGTAATTCATCTCCAACATTCTCGTACAGTTCCAAAAGTTCGCAGCATACCGTTTTTCTTGTTTCTTTGTGAGCCACTGTCAACATCCTGGGCACCCACCTGGCACAAACCTTTTTTAACGCGAGCACTGTCAGTATTCTGCAAACACTTCCTTCCCCGATTCCAACGTAGCGTGACATACCATACACTGTGATGCGTCTGTCAGCAGTCACCAATTCGTTAACTCTCTGTACATTGTCTGAAGTGTGTGCAGTACGAGGACTCGCATTCGGGAGGACGACGGTTCAATCCCGTCTCCAGCCATCCTGATTTAGGTTTTCCGTGATTTCCCTAAATCGTTTCAGGCAAATGCCGGGATGGTTCCTTTGAAAGGGCACGGCCGATTTCCTTCCCCATCCTTCCCTAACCCGAGCTTGCGCTCCGTCTCTAATGACCTCGTTGTCGACGGAACGTTAAACACCACTAACCTGCAGTACGAGGCCTGCCGCTGCGAGGACAATCCTCAATATTGGCGGGCCCGCTTGCATCACGTAACCAGCTTGCCCATCGACGAACTGTAATGCGATCGACAGCAGCATCTCCATACACCTTTTTCAACCTCTTGTGGATGTTCCCCACTGTCTCGTTTTCACGGCACAGGAACTCTATGGCAGCATGTTGCTTCTGACGAACGTCAAGTGTAGCAGCAATCTTGAAGACATGCTGTGACGGCGCCACTCACGGGAACAGGTTGAACTAAGTTTGAAAACAAGCGGGAAGGATGTGTCTAACACTGCAAAACTTTCACACATACAGAATGAAAACTGTATTTTTGCAAAAAAATTGTGTGCATTGCTACTGGAGTGACCCTCGTACAATAAAACGAGAAAAGTCTCCCAACAGAGACACGGAGATTAAACAAGAGTAAATACTCGTAAAAAATTCTGTGTCTAGGACAAACGGATACAGAAAGAACCCATTGAAAAAAGGTGAGGTCGTACACATAAACTGTAATTAGCAGTACAGTTCAGGCGCTTTTGTTCTTTCTTTTTTCATTCAGCGCTACCTGCTGCGGACTTCCACTGTGTTTACCGGTTTAGTAAACTTTCTTCCCGCTAAACTTTTCGCGCTTTGTTGAAATTCTACATGGTCTACTGCAAAGGGCAACGGCGAGGTGGCTCGTTAATTACAGGATTTCGGGCAAAATCACTCTCCACTGGAACTGCTAATGAGGGCGGGGGCGCACCCAGACTAAAATTAAGAGAAAACAGCCGATAACAGATGGCGAGACGAGTGTGAGTACAACCAGTGCCTCTCACCTACGACTTCACCACTTTCCCTTTCTGAAAGTGATCAGTGTTGCCCGACCAGATCTGTATCATGACATGACTCGTTTATCACAATCGGCTCAGTGCCGTGTTTAGGATTTGTAGATTCTTAGGCTAAAAATGTTGCAAGGGCCCTAGTAGCACAAATTTTGTGAAAACTACGCGAAAATATTATTGCAGAGCAATTTTACTATTAGAAGTTCATGCTGTTTGTTGTGGTTCTCAGTCCTGAGGCTGGTTTGATACAACTCTCCATGCTACTCTATCCTGTGCAAGCTTCTTCATCTCCCAGTACCTACTGCAACCTACATCCCTCTGAATCTGCTTAGTGTATTCATCTCTTGGCCTCCCTCTACGATTTTTACCCTCCACGCTGCCCTCCAATACTAAATTGGTGATCCCTTCATGCCTCAGAAAACGTCCTACCAACCGATCCCTTCTTCAAGTTGTGCCACAAACTCCTCTTCTCCCGAATTCTATTCAATAATACCTCATTAGTTATGTGATCTACTCATCTAATTCTCAGCATTGTTCTGTAGCACCACATTTCGATAGCTTCTACTCTCTTCTTGTCTAAACTATTTATCGTCCACGTTTCACTTCCACACAAGGCTACACTCCATACAAATACTTTCAGAAACGACTTCCTGACACTTGAATCTATACTCGATGTTAACAAATTTCTCTTCTTCAGAAACGCGTTCATGATGTATCATTAAGCATTTGGTATTTAACTGTGTCACGCTTTTCGTTTAATGAATCGATGAGATTAAAAAATTGAAATTAACAGAAGTTATTAAAGTAAAACGCGTTTTTCTAGCATGGCTGATGAATAGAAGTTATTAAAGTAAAACGCGTTTTTTCTAGCATGGCTGTGAGCCATATTATTAAAACGTAACAAGAAACTGAAATTCCTGTCACCGTAAAATTCTACATTTCGATTTTAAAAGTAACGGTCTAATTATAAGCAAACATGTTTCTTAGATAAATGTAAGGTAAAAAGAGGAATGTAACACTTAGGACAGTGCGTGTACATTGACGTCAAATACAGCATGTTTCTCAATATCATCCTGGAAATGAAAGCTTCAAGTAATCTTACTGGCTAATTTATTTCTGCCTACGTGTACTAACTTCATAACGTGCGCAGCCGCCATTATTTTGCAATAGGAATGACGACAATTTCTGGTAACTGCTTTCAGCTGCTTGTAGTCTAGTTATTTTCAACAAAAACATTAATATAAAAACATGTTCTCATATTTTTAAGCTCTCTATGACGTCATGACATGAAGATGTATGTTAGACCCGATGCATTCACGGCTTCAGGAATACAATAATTCGAGTATGGTTCCAGGAATTAATATGTACTAAGGCCACAAAAAGGCTTCTGAGGCATCAAGGGATCACCAATTTAGTATTGGAGGGCAGCGTGGAGGGTAAAAATCGTAAAGGGAGACCAAGAGATGAATACACTAAGCAGATTCAGAAGGATGTAGGTTGCAGTAGGTACTGGGAGATGAAAAAGCTTGCACAGGATAGAGTAGCATGGAGAGCTGCATCAAACCAGTCTCAGGACTGAAGACCACAACAACAACAACAACACAAAAAGGCATGGGACAGTGATATGCACATATTCAGATGGCGATAGTGCCACGTACACAAGGTATAAAAGGGCGGTACATTGCCGAAGCTGTAATTTGTACTCATCTGATTCACGTGAAAAGGTTTCCAAAGTGATAATGGCCACACGACGGGAATTTAAGACTTTGAACGCGTGATGGCATTAGAAAATTGCAGCGAAATACAGGTAGATCTGCAGCGGATAGGCACTTGGTGCAGGGAGTGGCAACTGACCTTAACATAGGCAAATGTAATGTATTGCGCATACATAGAAAGAAGGATCCTTTATTGTATGATTATATGACAGCAGAACAAACACTGGTAGCAGTTACTTCTGTAAAATATCTGGGAGTATGCGTACGGAACGATTTGAAGTGGAATGATGATATAAAATTAATTGTTGGTAAGGCGGGTGCCAGGTTGAGATTCATTGGGGGAGTCCTTAGAAAATGTAGTCCATCAACAAAGGAGGTGGTATACAAAACACTAGTTCGACCTATGCTTGAGAATTGCTCATCAGTGTGGGATCCGTACCAGGTCGGGCTGACGGAGGAGATAGAGAAGATCCAAAGAAGAGCGACGCGTTTCGTCACAGGGTTATTTGGTAAGCGTGATAGCGTTACGGAGATGTTTATCAAACTCAAGTGGCAGACTCTGCAAGAGAGGCGCTCTGCATCGCGGTGTAGCTTGCTGTCCAGGTTTCGAGAGGGTACGTTTCTGGATGAGGTATCGAATATATTGCTTGCCCGTACTTATACCTCCCGAGGAGATCACGAATGTAAAATTAGAGAGATTCTAGCGCGTACGAAGGCTTTCTGGCTGTCGTTCTTCCCGCGAACCATACGCGACTGGAACAGGAAAGGCAGATAATGACAGTGGCACGTAAAGTGCCCTCCGCCACACACCGTTGGGTGGCTTGCGGAGTATAAATGTAGATGAAGATGTAGACGGTAGTTGGAGTTAGACACATGGGAGATTGCATTTCAGAAGTCGTTAGGGGACTCAGTATTCCGAGATCGCAGTCTTAAGAGTGTGCCGAGAATACCAAATTTCAGTACAACGCAGAGGCCAACGGCCTGCAATTAACTACCGACAGCAGCAGCGCTAACGTAGAGGTGTCGATAGTAACAGACAAGCAGCATTGCTTGAAATAACAGCGGTAATCAATATGGCACGTACTACCAACGTATCCGTTAGGACAGTCCGGCGTAATTTTGTTTTAATGGGTCTTGACAGCAGAGGACCGACGCGAGTGTCTTTGGTAACAGCACGACATCGCCTGCAGCGCCTCTGTTGGGCTCGCCACCAAATTGGCTGGATGCTGGACGACAGAGAAACCGTGACTTGTTCAGATACAGCAAGTCCCGATTTCATCTGGTAAAAGAGCTGATAGCAGGATTCGACTGTGGCACAGACCTCTCGAAGCCGTGGACCCAAGTTGTCAACAAGGCACTTTGCGAGCTGGTGGTGGCTCCAGAATGACCTGAGCTGTGTTTAATGGAATGGACTCAGCCCTCTGGTCCAACTGAACCGAACATTGACTGGAAATGGTTATGTTCGGCCACACGGAGACCATTTGCATCCGTCCGCAGCTCGTGGTCTCGTAGTCGCGTTCTCGCTTCTCGAGCACGGGGTCCAGGATTCAATTCCCGGTGAGGTCAGGGTTTTTCACCTGCCTCGAGATGACTGGGCGTTTGTGTTGTCCTCATCATTCATGAAAGTGGCGAGATTGGGCTGAGCAAAGGTTGGGAATTTGTATGGGCACTGATAACGCGCAGTTGAGCCCCCCACAAACCAAACATCATCATCATCATTTGCAGCCATTCGTGGATTTCAAGTTCCCTAACGACGGCTGAATTTTTATGGATGACAATGTGCCATATCATCGGGCCACAGTTGTTTGCGATTAGTTTGGAGAACAGTCTGGACAATTAGAGCGAATGATTTCGCCACCCAGATCAACCGACATGAATCCCATCGAACATTTATGGGATCAAGAGGTCAGTTCGCGCACAAAATCCTGTCCCTGCAATATTTTCACAATTATGGACGGCTACAGAAGCTGTGTCACTCAGTATTTCTGCAGAGGACTTCCGACGACATTTTGAGTCCACGCCGCGTCAAGTTGCTGCATTACGGCGAGTAGTTGGTGAACCAACACGGTAGTAGAAATATTCAATGGACTTATCCACTTGTACGTGAGGCAGTCCACGTTCTAGATCTCGTGCTCGTTTCGCACAGACCGTGACAGAACTTCTTAAGATCTCTTTATTCACAAAACCACCTGAAACTGTCAGAAAACGCTTTTTCAGTTGCTGCTCAGCCTCGGGCGTCACATTCGTACCTTTTTCGGTCTTGGCTTGGCTAACCATAAGACATGCATTCCGTAATTTGACGTTTTGTCTTTGAAACACCACGGCCGCACGTCCACTAATTAACACTACCTGCTCACAATTCACTGATCGAAAGCGCATCCGTTGTTTACAGGTGTTCGTTCCAAGATGCAACCGTTGTTACTGCGCACACGTCGCTTATACGCCAGGAATGAGACCAGTCTCGTAACATTCTGGACGAACGGTGTGGGAGAAATTCTCTGAAAAGTGCTCTGAAAAACTTAGCCTAATACCCCCATACTAAATAATTACATATACGAGGGCTATTGAGAAAGTAGGGAACTTTTTGACCATTTAAAAAAATACTAAGTACAAGAAATACATTTTATTATATACTGTAAGTAGGCTGTTTAGGTTTTCTTAGCGCTCTGTATGAAAATCACTGGCTGTGCTGTGTGCAGTCTGTGGCTGGTTGGCATTGTTGTAATGCTCGCCATTGTAGCCTTGGGCAGCTGGATGTTAACAGCGCGTAGCGTTGCGCAGTTGGAGGTGAGCCGCCAGCAGTGGCGGATGTGGGGAGAGAAATGGCGGAATTTTGAAATTTGTAAGACTGGATGTCATGAACTGCTATATATACTATGACTTTTGATGACTATTAAGGTAAATACAATGTTTCTTCTCTATAAAAATCTTTCACTTGCTAACTATGCCCATCAGTAGTTAGTGCCTTCCGTAGTTTGAATCTTTTATTTAGCTGGCAGTAGTGGCGCTCGCTGTATTGCAGTAGTTCGAGTAACCAAGATTTTTGTGAGGTAAGTGATTTGCGAAACGTATAGGTTAATGTTAGTCAGGGCCATTCTTTTGTAGGGATTTTTGAAAGTCAGATTGCGTTGCGCTAAAAATATTGTGTGTCAGTTTAAGCACAGTCATGTACAATTTTTCTAAGGGGACGTTTCTATACATCTGAACGAGCGAGTGACATACTACTTTTCGACATAGTCACCAAACACATTGAGGCACTTATCATAGCGGTGGACAAGCTTTGATAGACATTCATCGTAAAATTGTGCCACCGGAGACTTTCCAAGATGCTACTCCAGGTGGGTGTAAAATGAATGTGGGCAACGGAAAATAATAAATGGTTAATGCACATTTGGCCCTGTCTGACTACCCCCTTGAAGCATATCTTAGGATCTCTTAATGCTATAAATTACAATCCAAACATAAATGAATGATGAAGGCAACTAATCCTACTAAATGATAAACGTTGTTCCTACTTATATATTTATTGTAGATAAAAAAAACCTTTATTTTACAATGTTTACATTTCCTAAATAAAATTACTAATCAATTGCCCAACTCTGACCCTTATTATGACTGCACGATCTTCTATCAATAATGCCAAATGACTGATACCATCTACGCACCAAACACTAGAAGACACTACTTTCAAAGATGTTCTACAGTGGTGTGGAACCTCAGTGGAAATAAACTAACGTGATCACAGCTGTTTAGCTTTTATAGCCCTAACAAGCCGAAGAAATTTGCGATCACAATATGTACTGCGTCCGGTGCGTCGGCGTGCTGGTTCTCGTCGATGGAAGAACTCCAGCCACAAAATAAAACGCTAGGACGGCAGAAGGCGGTTCTCTGACTAATATAGTCTAATCTGTCTTCTCCTCTCTGTGTTCAACAGACGAGAAACGCGAACTCCCAGTCACAAGGACGGAGTTCAGATAACGTCTCAACGTAATAAGTATAGGCAGAGGAAGTGCTCTCAATTACTGAACGCTGCGTACTCAACGACGACTTCCAACCCGCAATAAGGCGTACGTGACAATGCCAGTCTCCTTTATATATTCATATATACTATGTACAACCTATCACATGATACCTAATTGTGTTTGTAGATCACGGCGAAGTAAGTGGATGAGTGCTTGTGAGGTGCGAAATTATAGCCACCTTACAACTTCGGACAGTGAGTCACGCCCGCCTGCAGTTCCGCGTCGTCATCAAAGCGCTGCGTTGCAAGCCAGTTCTTCATCCTGGGAAACAAGTGGAAGTCGCTTGGTGCAAGATCGGGGCTGTAGAGCGGATGAGGGAAAATTTCCCATTTGAATGAATTAAGGAGATCTTTAGTGCGGTTTGCCGTATGAGGTCGGGCACTGTTGTGCAAAAACAAAATTTTGGATGTCAACTTTCCTCGGCGTTTGCTTTGAAATTCTCTTACAAGGCTGTGCAAAGTTTGACAGTACCAGACAGAATTTATGGTTGCTCCACGTTCGAGAAAATCAATAACAAGCACACCTTGCCTATCCCAAAACACTGGCGCCGTCAACTTCCTTGCTGACAAAGTTTGCAAATATTTTCTTGGTTTTTGGGGGGATCTTGTGTGCCCCCACTCCATGGGCTGTAATTTTGTCTCGCAGTTGACTTGTTTCACCCAAGTGTTGTCACCGATTACGATTCGATCCAGTAATGAATCACCATGTTCGTAGCAGGCCTCCAGAAATGTTAACGTTGCCCCCATTCGCTGTTCTTTATGGTGCTCTGTAAGCATTTTGGGCACCCACGTACACAAAATTTGTGGTAGCCCAGCTTTTGAGTGACAATTTCAAACAACAAAGTCCCTGAAACTTGTGGAAAAGAAAGCGAAAGCTCGGTTATTGTGAAGCGACGGTTGTCACGAATCGTTTCATCAACCTTAGCGACGAGATCGTCAGTCACAATGCCCGGGCGTCCACTACTCTCTTCATCATTAAGGTTGGTTCGGCCACTTTTAAACCGGATGCACCATTTACGGACGGAACATTCACTCATTACGTTGTTCCTTTACACTTCCCACAGTTCACGATAAATTTCTATAGGATTTAGATTTTTTGCCAACAAAAACCGTATCACAGACCGCACCTCACAACTGGCGGCATTTTCGATTGCACTGCAAATTTCAAATTCGAATATCGTAAAAACCAGACGCGCAGAGACGTTCGCGTTGACACGGATGGATGCCGACTGAGCTACAGACGTTGACACTAAAATGACGGGCCTTCTCCTTGGCCCGAGTCATAGCAGTTTAAACTTTAGGAAGCTGCTCTTCCTCTATTCCTGCCTGGTTGGGTTGTTTTGCTTCAAGTTCTGGATGCGCCTCTGGGTTATCTGTAACAAAGAATTATCGGCCAGATGTCTCTGGCGGCTTCTTATTCTCCTTCTTCTTGTGGTTTCCTGGCTGTCCGAACTCGACTTCGTTCAGATGGGAATGGTCCACTGGCGGCGTGTTCTGTTTGACGTACACGACGGCTCGTTCCGTCATATACTTCCTTTCGTCGTCAGTGAAGATCGGGTAGCAGGGTATTTACTCCAGATCCGCACGCTGGACGAGTTCCCCTCCTTTAACCTTCTGGTTCAGAGGTTCACACGCCCAGTGGAACGAATAGGGTTTTTGGGGAAGGGAGGGATATCGGTTTCAGTGAAGGGGCATGGATTTCCAAGGTGGGGTTACCTGCCGTCACGTAGGGAGTCTGCAGTCTTGCTGAGTACCTCCATCACACAATTCTTGATTTGGGGGGGTGGGGGGGCACTTAATGTCTGGCTCTTCTCCTTCTCCCTCGGTCTCCATGGGCGTCTCTTCCGCCGTCTTCATATCTGCAGAGGCAGATTCAAATGGTTCAAATGGCTCTGAGCACTATGGGACTTAACATCTATGGTCATCAGTCCCCTAGAACTTAGAACTACTTAAACCTAACTAACCTAAGGACATCACACAACACCCAGTCATCACGAGGCAGAGAAAATCCCTGACCCCGCCGGGAATCGAACCCGGGAACCCGGGCGCGGGAAGCGAGAACGCTACCGCACGACCACGAGCTGTGGACAGAGGCAGAAGGGGCGCCCATTTCCAATGGGGCCGTCTTCTTGCCCCGACTCCATGATGTGACGGTAGAAACCTCCGTTACTAGATGAATATTTCTAGTATGCAAGGATTACTTTGTGGAGAGCGAGCGCGCGACATGATGCGCCATTCGTGGAAGCGCGTGACGCGCCCGCGCGAGATTTGCAACGGTCGGTGGGATGTCTCCGCCGCCGGGTGGCTACGTGGCCCGCAGCTTGGGGCATTGTTTGGTTTTTCGCACATTACGCGAAAACTATGTAACTTACGGTGAAGAACGATGCGGCGGTGGATTGTGGTCAGCAATATGCACCTTCTGAAATAAGTCACGAGACGCAAAACTTATAGTAACTTGAAAATTGTTTAATATCATAAATACTGAAAGACTAATAATAATAGTAAATAACAACTTACAGGGATGAGCGAGCGCTCATTAAAAACGTCTCGTCATAGTGGATCGAGTACCGTAGTCATATGATAAGATCCATAAATAATTCAGCTCCTAAAGAGCAATAAACATATATATATTAAGATGGTATATGTTCTTTCGGACCATGCAGCTCGTTAGAACGAAATTACAATGAAATGAACACCCTTAGCTGCTTACAGACGTTGACATACGTCAACGGGGCCAGATGAAAATGTGTGCCCCGACTAGAACTCGAACCCGGGATCTCCTGCTTACATGGCAGACGCTCTATCCATCTGAGCTCCGAACTCTTACGGGAATCGGCAACGCGCCGTGAGTAGTGAGTATATTGTGGAGGGGCACTACGAATGTAGTGCGGGACAATACGTTGAGAGTGTGGGTTTCGCGGGAGGCGTTCCAGACATAAATCCCTGCAGTCGCGCTATCCTCTGTGTCCTCGGGCCGGCACGGTAGCTCAGCGTGTTCGGACAGAGGGTTAGCTGCCCTCTGTAATAAAAAAAACTGAGTGAATGGATCAATAACGAATTTCAATGGGCGTCAGGGGACGTCCGCAACGAACTATAACGAACAAAATGAGAATTAAAAAAAAAGAAAAAAGATGGATAGAGCGTCTGCCATGTAAGCAGGAGATCTCGGGTTCGAGTCCCGGTCGGGGCATACATTTTCATCTGTCCCCGTTGACGTATGTCAATGCCTGTAAGCAGCTAAGGGTGTTCATTTCATTGTAATAGCAATAAACAAAGTTTGATGGGAAATTGTTTATAAAATTCAATAGAAAATTCATAACATAAGGAACGGCACTATATAATATTTCGGGTGGAATCACACGTATTTTAAACTAGGTAAGTTATACACTTAACTTGCAATAGTTTTCATTGTTTGCAAATTATTATTAACATTTATTGCCCATAATTAATTAATTATTATAGATACGTAGATTTTGAGCAGCGCAATGTGTAGATCCCTATAGATTACGTCTAAAAACTCTGCTATACGCAGTTCTATACTAAAATTTTGCAGCACAGATGTAAACAAATAAATTTACGATAAGTGGCGAAATTTTGCAAAAACTAAAACTTGATTTACAGGCGATAGAATAATCCTAGAAATTAATGTAACATAGTAAAAAAGATGTACTTTTTAGCATGGTTCCGATGGTGTACTTATTTCTGTTGAGGGATGAGTGTGCCAAAATTTGTTACCTTAACTGGTGAGATTGGTAGTTGCATAGACAGGGTGGGGGGAGGGGGGGGGGGGGTAGACATCTGAGCCTATATAAGGGAGCGGCCATCTCGGCCGGGGGTCGGTCGTTGGTCAGTCGTGGGGTGGCGAGCGAGCCCCACTTGTGGGTGGCCCATGTGGTCGTTTGAGTAAGAATTTTTCGCGCCGATTTATTTCGACAAAGAGTATTGTTTAATAGTGCAAGTTTGCAAGCATATATTTGGTGAACTGGAACTGCTACGATTGCACTGGACAACAATGAAAATGTTTCAGGCTTAAAAATAGTAAATTTACATGTATTTCCATCTCCTGAACTCAAAAATCACCATAAAAACGACAGATTAGCTCTTGTTTTGAAGATAAAGTGACATTTCATTATTTAGGGTGAAGATTTTAAATTTGGGGGAATTTTCTTTTGGGAGTTGGCACACCTGTCAAATAACAAGACACAAATGCTCTTCAGCTGTTGTAAGTCATAAACATACATACTGTTGCTGTGACTGTGTATTACATGTAGTTTCTACTCAAATTAATGCAAAATTTCTGGTTCGGGAGCGCTTTTTTAGTGTTAAATTTGTAAAAATGCCACGAAAATATGTAAATATGGTGAGTAACTTTTGTTATATTTAGGGTGAAATAACATTTTCCACACGGAAACGCAATCTGACCCCTCTTGTAAAGACTGCCTGTCAGTATTATTTCAGTATGAAAGTAGGGGACCAGGATAAGTCTTGGGCTCCACACATATGTTGCAAAGCATGTTCAGTTACACTGCGAGAATGGCTGAAAAAGAAGAAACAATCTATGGCTTTCGCTGTGCTTATGATTTGGCGGGAGCCTACAAACCATACTGATGACTGCTATTTCTGCCTGACTCCACCTATAAAGTCAGGATTGTCCGTGAAGAAAAGAAGAACAGTTCAGTACCCGAATCTTCCATCTGCTATTCGACCCATTCCACATTCGGATAGTTTACGAGTTCCTACTCCACCCGAAAATTGTGTGTTTGAAGCAGAAAATGAAGACATTATGGAACAAGAAGAACCAAACAAGCCTTCCACATCCAATGACCTTGATTTTGAGGGAAAAAATGATAAACCGCACAGACTGAGTCAAGCGGAATTGAGTGATCTCATTAGAGACCTTGGCCTGTCAAAGGAGAATGCAGAAATTCTTGGGTCTCGACTACAGCAATGGAATCTTCTCCAAAGTGATGTGGGAATCTCACAGTACACAAAACGTCACATGGAACTGCTTCCCTTTTTTGAGAAGAAAGATAATCTTGTTGTTTGCTGCGACATTCACGGCTTGATGAAATCTTTGAATTTGAACCATGATCCAACTGAATGGAGGCTATTCATAGACTCCTCCTTAGTTTGAAACCTGTGTTACTTCACAACGAGAACCTTCTTTCATCTATTCCTGTTGGTCATGTTGTTCACATGAAGGAGACATATGCAAATATGACAGCTCTCTTGGACTCAATTAAATATCATGAACACAAATGGAAAATCTGTGGTGATCTAAAAGTCATTGCCATACTCTTAGGAATGCAACTGGGTTACACAAAGCATTGCTGCTTCTTATGTATGTGGGACAGTAGAGATAGGAAATTGCATTATATTAAAGAAGACTGCAAGAAATCTTCACCGTAGCGAGAAAAATGTCGTTGGCAAGCCTCTTGTGGACCCAAAAGACGTTCTTCTTCCACCCCTGCATATCAAGCTGTGTTTGATGAAAAACTTTGTCAAAGCTATAAACCGAGAAGGACGGGCCTGTAAGAACATAAGACAGAAATTTTCGAATTAAGTGATGCAAAAGTTAAGGAAGGCATTTTTGTCGGACCACAAATAAGAGAACTTGTAAAGGATCCTGCATTCGACCAAGTTTTGGAGGGGAAAGAAAAGGAAGCTTGGGAAGCCTTCAAGCGTGTTGTTCATGGATTCTTAGGCAACAAAAGAGATGACAACTACAAGCATTTGGTGACAGTGCTCCTTCAAAAATACCGTAACCTTGGATGCAACACGTCCCTTAAGATCCATTTTCTCCACTCCCACCTAGACTTTTACCCTCCTAGTTATGGAGCTGTTAGTGATGAACATGGCGAGAGATTCCATCAGAACATTTCTGTTATGAAACAAAGATATCAGGGCCGTTGGAATGAAGCAGTGCTTGTGGGTTACTGTTGGTCGTTGTGTAGGGATTCTGCGGAACTCCATTACAAGAGGCAAGCTAAAAGACGACGAAGTCAATAGGCCACCACATGATCCTCTTCAGACACGACCGTCTTCGAAGTATTTTTCCAGCAATTTAGAACTCTTAGCAGGTAATCACCAGTTAAAAAAATGAAATGCACTTTCATTGTTGTTAGCATGTGTTTTATTAAAATGTATCCTTTTCTCTCAATCCCTTAATATGTAATACTCCCACCTTGTGTATATCATAGATAATAAAAATTTTTCATTGTCATATTTGTTTTTCTCAACCAAAAATTAGTAGGAATTGCCTCATGAAGTGCTCGAAACATTCAAAAATTATTTTTTTGTTGCCCAGTGTTATTTGTGTGAGTACAAATTACGAGGTATACATCGGCGTAAGTGAACATATAGCGATCTGTAATTTCGCGCCAAGATTGCTAGGACAAAGAGGAGAGTGGGACTTGTGGTTTCCGCGGGACTGCTACGGTCGCAGGTTCGAATCCTGCCTCGGGCATGGATGTGTGTGATGTCCTTAGGTTCGTTAGGTTTAAGTAGTTCTAAGTTCTGGGGGACTGATGACCTAAGATGTTAAGTCCCATAGTGCTCAGAGCCATTTTTTTGAAGTTGTGGCTCTGTTCGAGTTGACGGAGTAACTTTCGATTATATTAGCCTACATTACTGCTATTGAGGGTTCGGAGTCAAATTATTATTAAAGTAAAACTGTAAACCATCTCACCAGTGCTAATTTCATTGAATGAAAGAAAAGGACGACGCCAATAAATAGTGATGATAAAAACTTAATTGAACTGTGTTGTGAAAAACGATTTTGCTATAATAATCGCCTAATTTTTGTTCCCTAGCATAAACTGTACTCATGTCTGAGTGAATATTAATTCAAAACTACAACTAATGCGCGGGTGTGGAACAGTGTACTAATGCACCAGGTGTGGAAATCGTCCCCTGAGACTTACGTGAGAGCCAAAATTTGCACCATCATTTTTTCACTAATATTTGTATGTGTACATTCGTGTGAACTCTTCAACCGCACTTATTTCTTATTTTCCTTCCCGTCGCAATGACCACCTCCCTAGCAACCTGCGTCGCCGCATCGACCAGGGGTCGGCTCCTCTTCAGGTGTCCTGCGAGATGCGAGGTACAGGGCTACCCTCAGTTGTGTAACCTCGCGACGCATCTCGTTGAGTTCCGCCCCTGAGGACCGCCCTCTCCTCCGCCATGGCGGATTTCAGCGTGGCAATGGCGTCATCGCTGGCTTTCCGCAACGTTTCGCGGAACACGCCCTCGTCGTCTTTGTTGTGGTGCTGCCCGCTTCCCCTGCACGAGTAGAAGGGCGGGGTGTCCACCTTGTCTTTTTGGGCCACCTCTTCATGTGTGGTGACCCCTTTCTGTCGCTTCCATGACTTCAGGTAGCCGCAGCTGCGCGAATTTGCGGCGTGCGCGCCGCCGCAATTTATGCACGCGGCAGCGGCGCCCCTTGGTTTGTCGCAGTTGCGCGTATCGTGCGGTTTCCCGCACATTAGAAACGCCACCGCGCTGTCGCAGGTCCTGGCTGTGTGTCCCATCTTCTGACATAGCACTGTAATTGTGGCACGGGCTTCCGCTTCTTGTTGCCGCAACCGTTGCTCCCGACTGCCTTTATCAGGAGCTCGACGGCGGCAGCAATCTTACCTCTTCCTCCTTTCATACGTCCGGACATTGCGATGGGATAGTGGCGTAGGCGAGCGACGGTAACGATGTGAGCCGCAGCGAGACAAGCAGCGGAGTTCATGACCGAGCACGCACATACCAAAACATACGCGATCGGCGCGCGCCTAGCGGCGTCAGACGGAAACGCTCCCTACTTTCTGAATAGCCCTCGTACATTTATTAGGAGTATTAGAACGCCAGAAACACAGTATTAAAACACACATCTGTTCAGTTTTCGTATCTATTCATTTTTTTTTTATTTTGAACAGATATGATGGTGTCCCGAGACTGTAACTTGGAGAGCCTGCAAGTAAATGCCCCTTTTCATCTTGCGCATGCGCAGTCTAACCACCGCATTGTGACGTCGGTGCCATTTGCTACATTACATACAAAAAATTACATACATATTTTATATATTTTTATTTTAAATTTATCAGCATGAACTTTTCTTTTGTTAGAGCATGATTCTTACTCTCAGGGATTTTATCTTTTCTTATCACTTTTACATATTTGCATAAGTAAATATGAAACTGGTTCTTGAACGGCTGCTGTTATTTATGTACCAACTTTAGATTTTGCACGTGATGGCTAAAATATAGTTGCCGTTGACTGCATTGAATGTAATTTTGTTAATTTCTATTTATTGATTGCAAAGCAAGGCTCGAGAGAATTTCGATTGTTGCCGTGGAGCGGCTAAGATAAAATTTACTGAATTCATGGAATCTGTATAATTTAAAAAATGAACTTTAACTTAAATTAATTATCTGTTGCAATTTAAAAAGGTTCTTACAACGAAGTCCCACGGATTTACAGTTACTGTTAACACTGAAAAGTAAATTAATACTTCGGCGCGTAATGATCGACCAGAGGCTGCATCGGAAGATGAGCTTCTCGCAGCGCAAATTACTGAAAAAATGCTTATTAAAAATAATTAGCCACTGTGAGTATTGCAGGTGACTCATATTACAAAGAAATTCATTTCGTGATAACAATAATAGTTTATTTTAGCATAATACAGAATAACTTACATAAAATATGTATAGCCGCTCAATGGCTGCCTTCCGTAACGCGAAACAAAACAGTGTGTGTACCATGAAATACATCCTTCCTCCTTGGCCGTACAATCGCGTCTCTTTTGATCCCTTTTTATTTTCATAGACATTAAATAAAGATGCTACTCTTAAATTATCACTGCATATCAGTTGTTTCAAGAACGTTAACTGTATCTTTTATACTAATTATATTCATAAAATACGTTCACTACGGTTTACAACCGATAAAAATGTCAAAATTTATGTGGCATACCGTCCCAGCATGTTGCTCTAATCGACAGCATTTTTGCTCTGAAAGCTCGGAAGTAATTATTGCACAAAGGTTAAAAAGCGTGAGTGTTGGGACGTACCCGTTGCCAGACAAGTTAATTACTTTTGTTTCTGAACAGTAAAGTAGCATCCAAACTGTCACACTCAAGCTCAGTAATATTTAATCCAGATATGGAGTGGTGATTAGCATATCATTCCCGCCGTGACTGTTTAAGGGAGACGTGAGCAGTCACGTAATGGATATCTTCGTGTGGATCTTCAGTGTAACACAAAGTGTAATATTTCACTGATGGCTTAATATTCGTTTCGTTATCGTTCCTTGTAGACTATATTCATCAGCCTTGCGAAGATTGCGCATGTCTTCGTGAACAGCGTATTTAATGTGATGTGTCCATTTCGGGACGATATCTATATTAGTATACTGGACGGTCACAAACACTCGGAAAAACTTGTAAGGATGTAGCGGGGGAGGTTGTGCTCAGGAATAATTGTTGACAAAAAATTTTGTACGTTGCTTCGTTTCCGAGTTATTTAGCACTGCAGTTAGCTAATCAGGTTTAAACGTGCGCAAGTTCAAGTACTTGCTGCGCTAAAAAGAGATAATGCGCAGACATTTGTAGGTCCGTGCGTTACCACTTGTTCAAGTGCTCATTACGACTTATAATTTGCCTCTTTCGGAAGAGTTAAGTTTAAGCTAGGTGAACGAAAGGTATGTTTGTTCGGTTTGAGGAAATCAAACGAAGAACACGTTTGGCGACAGTGTCTCTGGCAGGCTGCGCACGCGATGACACGACTGGCTAACTTCAGTGCTACTGTATGTACCCTGGAGACGGCGCAACGTCTGTAGTTTTTGGCGAACAGTTATATATATTAGCGCAACCTACCTGCAACACCCTTATATTTTACAGACTTATTTTGACCACCCTGAATAAAGGGGAAAACTGTTTCACAAACATCTCGAAAAATTCTTGAGCGATTTAATTCAAATTTTTACACCGTACTCTAATTTTACACGATTCTCTATCGAACGTTCGAACACGAAATAAAGGTGAAAGTTTATTAGTAAAAATTTCGTAAAGATCTCGATTTTTTTACACCACAATCATACATGATACTTCATTACAATACAATAATGCGCAGATTCTTGTTAAAAACGCTGCAGAAAGAAAATGCCGTACTGTGCTGTGATAGTGGGCAATCTCGTTTTCTTTCTCGTAGTCGGTTTTCACACAAATCCATGCCCGAGGCAGGATTCGAACCTGCGACCGTAGCGGTCGCGCGGTTCCGGGCTGTAGAGCCTAGAATCGCTCGGCCACTCCGGCCGGCCATTAATTGGCTTACAATTGTAGGTAATGGGGTACCGAAGTTGTGATAGCAGATTAATGACACACCACAGAAACACATCTACGCATTGCTTGTTGCTAAGCACAACATACGTAACTCGTGTAATCGTTACACGCATATTAACTCTCTCTGTCTCCCGTGGCAGCGGTCTGCCTTTCCTCAAGTGAGAGATGTTAACGCCGCAACAGAATGCTACTAGGCAATGTGAATCGTCCGAAACTTTGTAATGCCACCCGTCCACAGATTAAAACTATGCGATGTAATGTAATTGATTCTACTATCTTCAGGGACGTTGCAACGTGTTTTGCCGCCTTAGGCGAGTATCAAAAAGTGATGCCCCTTCTTTTGTTCTGCCATCGGTCCTCCTCCGCCAACACCAACATCCAGTGGCACAACAATGAAAATCTCCTGTCATACTTTTAATCATTTAACTAAGGTGACCAGACGTCCACATGTACTGGGGACAGTTTTCCTGTTTTGCCTCAATTACGTTAAAACTGATTGAAGACAACAAATGTCCTCAATTTCTTATTTTTTGTCCTCAGTTTTTGGAATTTCCCAAAGTAACTGAAATAGGGAGAATGTCCTGAACATTTTAAACTAGAACTCAACTGAATGCACCAATGCATCCCAATTTGCCATCAGTTACTTAGTTTATTTAATTGAAATAAAATGGGCTCATAAAGGTGTGGAACTATTTGCTGCTGTTAATGAATTTTTCCTTGAATTTAGAAACTATGCTGTACTGATGGGAGGCATGCCCAAGCTTCAAACTATGGCATTTGGATAATCGTAGTCTCATTTCGTTTCTGTTTTCAACGAAATAATTTTAGAATGAGGAATAAATCTCACCTTTTTCTGCATGCATTTAATTGCGGTTAAATAAATGAACGACGCGTTGTATGCATTTCCTAACTCTCGTACTGCTGTATATAGCGACACGATATTTTCGTCTTCAGCGATGACAGCATATCGGGCTTAGCAGCACTGTAAGTAAGCGTGGTGATGTGGTGGGTCATGGAAACACTTCTTGGCGCATCTAAGCCAGTTTCCCTCATTCGTCGCTGTGTCCGCCAGCGACTTTGCTTCCTTTTGGTTTCGTCGTAAGGTACCAATCTTGCCTTTCCACCTCCCTTACCGTTTTTAGCTGAAGATTTTCAAATAATTTTTTTACAAAGATATCTACTTATTTCTACAGTACCCCCAGCCTTCGAAGAAATCTTCCATGACATAAAATGCGTAGAAAGTGGTCAAACAGTAACAAGATAACAGCACTGCAGGACACTATCACGTATGTACCCACAAGTCAGCACATGATGTTAAGATTGAAATTAAGCATAATGAAACGAGGAAACATTCACTTCGTTAAGAGATACGAAAATATAATTGTGAAGGGGGAGAAGAAATCAATTGTAGGACGAGGACCAGATGGAAAAATAACAGTTGATGGACGATGGCAGGGAATGGTAGGGAAACCCACCTGGTGAGTATATTTTGCACCAAGTACAAAAATCTCTTAAAGAAGTTCTGTCACTATCTGTGCGAAATGAGCGTGACCTCCGTCCAGAGGGATGTTTTCCAAAAATCTGCAAAGCAGATCTTTCAGTTAACGAAGAGACTGCAACTGAACAGGGACCAATTTTGCTATTCTTGAAAAGGCATCACCCTACTTTGACAGACCAAGATCTTGTTTATCCACTTTTTTCAGCCATCGTTCATTTTAAACTCACCAGTAGCGCTTATAGTGAAGTTCAATTTGCCCCTGGTTTGTAAACAGTCGCGACACGCTGTCCCGCTTTTGTTACCTACCGCAGCGCCCCAAGCGGCCAGAAAGCTGTACTGTTGAGTCCCAACGGAAGCGCAAGTGAAAACGGAACCAAATGAAATTGTTTATATTGATTTGTAGAGTGTTTATTATTATTATTATTATTATTATTATTATTATTATTATAACAAACAGGGGCATCTCCAATGCAATAAATTGCAGCAATAACAAGAAGAAGACGCCACATTTGTCTTTATTTGTCTCCTAAGAATCCAGGGGAGGCATGAAACGCTTCACCACAGGACAGTTTGTTTACTATTCCCTTGTAACCTACAGGCATTAACTGAAGATTGTCGTTTTCTTTTAAGAACAGAAAGTGCCTAGTAGACAGCAAAAGGGTCTGATATTTTGCACACAGACGTCTTATTTCTACTCAAGAACGTGAGATTTTGTTCACCATCTACATTTCCAGTCAAAGTCAGTGAATTTAGAACGAATGAATCTTGTATGGTATGCAATGACTATATTATTTAACGTAAAAAATAAACCACCACGATTGTAGATGAAAGGAAGTGTACGTATACACGATAATAAAACTTCTAAAGCTGTGAAACTGTTTCCCAATGCAGAAGAAACAAATTCCACAATTGATGCTACATATAAGCCACAAGCGGTAAGAACCTTCAACACAATCGCTTTCGAAGCAAAAGAAATTGCATTTAAGAAATATCTGTGTATTAGAAAGTCAAGTGAAGTGTAAGAATGTGATAATATTATTATTAGACACCACACAAAAGTTAAGTGCCTATCATAATAAGAACAGACAGCAATAGAAGTATATATTTCCCATGCGAGAAACACTGTGTTAATATTCCGAGCCGGCTGGAGTGGCCGTGCGGTTCTAGGCGCTACAGTCTGGAGCCGAGCGACCGCTACGGTCGCAGGTTCGAATCCTGCCTCGGGCATGGATGTGTGTGATGTCCTTAGGTTAGTTAGGTTTAAGTAGTTCTAAGTTCTAGGCGTCTGATGACTTCTGAAGTTAAGTCGGATAGTGCTCAGAGCCATTTGAACCAACACTCCGATTTGGAACAGTTCCGTGTGTCACTGTGGTGCCAATTGGTGTTAAAACTGATCAGCGCAGTACAAAGCGCCACAACCATATCCCGTACACCATTGTCTTCCCTCTCGGTAGAGCCACGTTCCAGTCCGGAGTACGGTCTTCTCGAGATCGAACATTCTCGTGAACACCGCTGCCAGCAATCACGTACAGTAGCTATATTCCTGCCAAATCTTTCTGCAGTATCGCAGAAGGAATATTAAGCTTGTCGTAGCCCTCTTACACGTATTCGTTCAAACTCAGTAAAGTGTTAATAATGGCGTCTTTGTCGCCTTGAAGACATTCTTTAGTAACATCAACTCACCACGTCCAATCCCAAAGGTAACTATAGTTCACGACTGTTACAGCGTGTATTTAAAGCGAATTCGATTCGCTACCTCGTAGTGGGGCTATTAACACCACTCTTCTGCGGCTGGCGCGAAATTTGAACAGACATCATTTTTAAGATGTAGAAACACACCTACCAACTTTCGTGTATGTCGCACAACTCCTTCTTTGTGTTGCGATTTTTTCCGTTATTTTACAAACGAAAGACAGTATTATAAAAATGAAAGAGAAAGTGGACGAAGATGATAAGGGAGCTGTGATGCTGCGAGAAGAACGTGACAGAGCACTGTAACAGCCAAGTCCACACGAGGCACCAGAAGTAGACGATATTCATTTGGAATTCTCGAGATCCTTGTGAGAACCAGTCATGACTAAACTTCTTCACACGATATGTAAGGTTTCTGGGACAGGTAAACTACGCTCACACTTCAACAAGTTTGTGCTAATTCCAACTTCAAAGAAGGCAGATATTAACAGGCGTGAGTAGTAGCGAACCATAATTCTGATAAGTTACGTTTGCACAGTACTGACACAAATTATTTACAGAGGAATGCAAACACTGGTGTAAAACAGCTTCGGTGAAGTTCAGTTTGCGTTTGGGAGAAACATAGAAAAACATTAGGCAATACCGACACTACGATTTATCTTAGAAGACAGACAGAAGAAGGCAAGCCTACGTTTATAGCATTTATAGATAAACAGGAGTCTACTCGCAATGTTGATCGGAATACATGCTTTGAAAGTCTGGATGTAACAGGAACCAAATAACTTTAACGAAATGAGTTCCATAGTGTCATGAAAAGAGTAAAAAACAAAACGATGGTAATGGAGCGTAGTCAAATTATAGCTACGAAAATTAGATAAGTGTGTAAGACACTAAGCGCAGTGGACTAGTTTTGCGATTTAGGCAGCAAAATAAATGGCGATAAACAAAGTAAAGAGAGCATATAATGCAGATTAGCAATAGCAAGAAAGTGTTTCTAACGATAACAAATGTCATCACTTAACACTTCTGGGCTGAGATGCCGTGGTCCATACATAAGACTATCCCCTGACGTTTCGCCTTCGACTGCGGACGGCATCCTCCGAGGACAATCGGCGAACTGCAATGCATGTGCGAACATTACGGAAGGCGAATTACTCGCTGTTGAGAGGAATGTCGTTACACGTATTGCCAAATGCATTGAGGTTGACGGACATCGTTTTGAGCATTTATTGCATTAATGTGACATTTACAGATAATCACGCTGTAATAGCGTGCGTTCTCAGAAATGATAAGTTCACAAAGTTACATGTATCTCATTGGAACAACCGAAATAAAATGTTCAAACGTACCTACGTTCTGTATTTTCATTTAAAAAAAACTACCTGCTACCAACTGTTCGTCTAAAATTGTGAGCCATATGTTTGTGACTATTACAGCGCCCTCTATCACAAAGCGAAATAAGTGGTCCAACTAAAACATTCATATTTCTTTACGTACTACACGAATATGTGATAAAAAATGGGGGTTCCTATTTAATAAAACGCAGCTGATATCCGTTTGACCTATGGCAGCGCCATCTAGCGGGCCAACCATAGCCCCATCTGGTTTCCCCCTTCAAGCTAGACAAGTTTCGTTCTTTGTAGTTTTTTCGTTTGACGTTTATTTCGTGAGATATTTGGCCCGGTCACGATCAATGGACCACCCTGTATATACGGCGGTCACTCGTGCTCTCGTTGCATTTCGCCGATTGTCCTCGGAGGATGCCTTCCGCAGTCGAAGGCGAAACGTCCGGGGAGAGTCTTATGTATGCACCACGGCATCTCAGCCCGGAAGAGCCGTGAAAGCCTTCATTCCATAGGAAATGTTTTATCATCTAAGATAAATTTAAGTGTTAGCAAAACTTTTCTGAAAATATTTGCCTGAAGAGTAGTCTGCTAGGGTAACAGTTTTCCGTATGGCATAAATACACCGTCCACTAACTTGCTAAGCGGGAAGTTGAGGATCATTTCCATTTCAGCGGTCGCACCAATCAGTGACACAGATGCGTTGCAGCCAGTGTTCACAAGTTAAGTGCTATTCATCCCGTCTCTCTCAGCGTCTATTACACAGTTTCGTTACGGAAAAGTGAAAGTCTTTACACTTTCCCAATGTGTAAAAGAGTATAAACAACAATGGAAGCCTATCTCCAGAAGAATACAGTGAAACTGGAATTAGCAAAGGACAGCGAACCGCCAACGACTCTCAAAATGCAGAAATATGGAGTTACGTACATGAAACTAACAAGTGATCAATAGACAGGGTGCAACTTAAAACTAGCGAATCGGTCTACTGTTTCAAACTTTGTTCTAACTAAGTGTACGAGCAAGTACTCTGTGAGTGTGGCTACCGGTAACTTTGAGTTAACATAAGCAACAGAATCGTCTATACTTCAAATGTTCAAATGTGTGTGAAATCTTATTGGACTTAACTGCTAAGGTCATCAGTTCCTACACTTACACGCTACTTAACCTAAATTATCCTAAGGACAAACACACACACCCATGCCCGAGGAAGGACTCGAACCTCCGCCGGGACCTGCCGCACAGTCCATGACTGCAGCGCCTTAGACCGCTCGGATCGTCTATACTTTTACCTTTGGTCAACCGAGTAAGTGGAGAACAGTTAGCAAACGGTGTCACATCAGCTGAAAGTAATTCGTTGCCGTTAACAGTACCGAGTCAGTAAACAATGACCCTGAACACACTAGTGATGTGCCAAATGTCTTAAAGGAACTTCCGTCTTTCGGTGAATGTGGAAAGAACGAGAACGATTGAGGAACGGGAATACTGATTATTACCCCGGCTAATACTTTAGTTGAAGATTACAGCATAGTTGACACAAGCAAATTCAAGGCAACAAACGATAAACCATCCGGCCATCAGAGAGACATGGCAATTGCTCTCAGACAGGTTATGTTAAACAGTTGAGTAATGCCCACGTTGGAGGTCGTTCAGGCTGATACTGTGGATAATGCTTCAGAGTCAAGTCACGAAGCGTGATTGGTGGTACATCGAGCCGAAACATCTGCGGATTCAGCATCTGAAACGACAGAACAATCACGAATGAACAGGATTAAGTCTTCTGATACAGAAAATCCAAGGCCAAGTTTCGACTGAGAACACTAAGAGGTAAATTCCTACGCATAGTGACGAAGTGGGGCTGAACGATATAAACAAAAAGCTCTCAATAACTTGCAATGGAAATGAGGGAAAGCGAGACGGAAGATATGCCAGTGTCTGACTCGATAGCGGCGATATCCCACTTTGAACACCAATTGTCTGCGGATAATCGTAAGGCAGGAAAGGAAGTCTAGAACCTTTGGATTTTATGGTCGAGTAGAACGAAGCGCCGGCCGGAGTGGCCGTGAGGTTCTAGGCGGTACAGTCTGGAACTGAGCGACCGCTACGGTCGCAGGTTCGAATCCTGCCTCGGGCATGGATGTGTGTGATGTCCTTAAGTTAGTTAGGTTTAATTAGTTCTAAGTTCTAGGCGACTGATGACCTCAGAAGTTAAGTCGCATAGTGCTCAGAGCCATTTGAACCAAGTAGAACGAAGCGGATATTTGTGAGAAGACAAGCGAAGTCTGTGCTCAATCCAAAATCCAGATCTATAACAAGATAGGGAACAACAATGCTTACAAATCAGAAGAAGTAATTCACAATCACAAAAGTCATTTATGACCTGTGAAAATCTTAAAATTTGTGCTTAAGTATCAACATAATATCGATTACCGAAAACTTGATGTGTCTCCAACGATTCTTATACGCGGCCTAAACCGACACACAAAAAAAGGTACATTGAAAAAGAAGAACTCTGTTTTATTTTACTAATTTTTTCCTTAACCAGAACATGAACTTTAGTTGCAGTTGATGTGATTCGGTATAGACAAAATATCAGCATTCATGCAGTTATAAAGAAGCATACATTTGAGTTTCAGAAATAAAGAAGATATGATGTATTTCAGAAGAAGGAGAAATTTTGTTTTCAGAGTGAAGGAATATATTGTCTTCTGAAAGAACTTTATTATTACCTTTCTTTTCAGTTAGAGTGAATGAAATTTAATCCTTGTCAATTTGCAACTCAGTAGTAATTCAATTTAAATAAAAAATTAAGAAAATAAGCTGCCTCATCAAACAAAAAATAACAAAAACGGGTCGAATCCGAGCGGTGAATTAATGTCCTTGGCCAATAAAGACGACCTCGCATTGTGTTTTTAGGCGGTACCTGGTAAAGGCTAAGCTCGTACCCAGTTTCCGCCTCAGAAAATACGACATATAAACAGTTGAGATACGATGACACACAGAATAAAGTTTACACAGTTCACAGACGTGGTGGAGCACATGATTTCCCTCGGCTACACGACTGCGAGTAGAGATAGCACTAACTAAAAAAAAATTTGTTAAAACTTTTGAACAGAGGAGCCCGTAGCCAGACTGAATAAACGCTAGCGAAGAGATAAAGATGTAGTAGTCCCGGAGGGAAGTGAAACGTGGGTGAAAAACAATACGACTAAGAAGACGATGGGGGAAATTCGGTAAAGAAAAGATCGCGGAAAATTAGTTGGGTACTCAACTAAAGTAGGGATCCTCACGAACTGAGGACGGAAGAAATTTTTTGTTCGATTTGAGTAAAAGAAGGGAACTCTAGAAAGGGCACATCATGGGCCATCAAGAAAAAGCCAGCTTGGAAATGAAGATAAGCACATGTGTTGGGGTGCGAAGGGGAGGCGGGGGAGGGGCTGGTGATTGTAGCGGGACAAAAATTATCAGTCACCTGTTAGAGCATTTACACCGCTTGAGAACCATTTGAAATTCTGAAGTACTGCAAAAGTGGGCAACTTTGTGACTGAGGTACTACTTTATGACAACCCCGAGCTCCAGCTTTTTACTGTAATTCGGGTCAACATTCAACACATAGCACAGCTGAAGTGTGTTCTTGCATAGTACTGCTATTAGTGATGAAAGCTGCAAATGCGTGCTTTACACGTAAGCTGATCACAAAGCCTTTTTGTTGACAAGGGGGAAAAATGTTTGTACATTCGTTGGAAACTTTCCGCTACTGCCGACAACTTTGGACAGCTGACTAATGGAAGATAATTTGATCTAATTAAGATATATGTGCAGACCGTTGTGTAGAAGAGTTAACTTTACGATGTTTTTTTTTCAACCATTGGATACCGGAAAAATTTATTTCCCTAGATAATAGGGATTGCTTTTTGACAGTACATACAACTGCAGAAACAAGTATAACAATTGAATTTGTAGAAAATAACTATCGTTGGTGAAATTGGGGTCGTTTTTGAATAGTTTAGTAAATAAGACAAAATGTATTTCGTATTACACTTTTTTTTTCTAAATATAACATACAGTTTCTCAGAATATTGAACTGAGTGTAGCACGACTTCGTTTCTTCTCGTACCACTGAGCTTGTAAATAAGTGTGTAACTGTTAGAAGTAATTATCTGGCTTAGAGGATATTGTGCTAAATTTAAGTGTTGTGGACTGTTTTGTTTTTGATACAATTCCGCTAAAAAAAAAATTAATACCAGTCAGCCCATCGTTGTGAGAGATGAATTTAACTGTACTTTCCCTTTCCCTTTCTTAGACTTCATATCGCAATGTTGTGCTGAGTTGGGGCATAACTTTTTGATAATCAATACTGCATTCTCCGAAAACGTCATTGCGCATAAAAACTTAATTTCTCTAAAAATTGAAGGATAAAGGTTATAAAGTTTCATATACTTGGAAGTTAAATATCTCATTACATACTGTATAATGGTAAGCTACAAAAAGTGCTAAAAGTGTCACAAAGTTGCGCACTTTTACGGTAACTGAAACTTCCGCTTGATTGCACTATCCGTAACAGAACGTCAACATAAAGAAGGATCATCGTTTTTAGGTTTTACTGGTTCTTAGGCCGTTCTCGATTAAATCTTCATTTTTTTGCACGTCAATTGACTCTTCCATTGCTGTCTGGTAGAACAGCTTCACACTTATACATGAAACGCATAAAATTGTGGATGTTCAACAGTATTAATTCATTTCTTTAACTCACCAAAGAGGATTCTGAACGACATTGAAAAAGGCGTTACAGATGGAAAGCAAGGTGCAAACATAGAGGTTGATAAGAAGAGATATTGTAGTAGGCGCATCATAAAATTCTTTGTGTAGCTGGAAAATTCATGCAGTGCTGCTGAAAGGCTTTCGAGTTTTCTCCTTTGTTTTCTATAATATTGAAATGAGTACCTGAATTCGAAATTTTTTATTTTACTGGCGTTTGGTGCACAAATCGAAGCTTTTGAGATGTGTTACATTAACAGGACGTTGAGAACAAGGTGGACACATAAGAAATGAGGAGGTTGTTTACAGGATCCCGGACGTGAGAAACAGGTGAGAAATATTTACAAGAGTAAGGGACCGTATGATGGGACATATTTAAGACGTCGATGAATAACCTTGAGGGAGCTGCTGTTCGTAAAAATTGCAGGGAAACACAAAGACTGGAATATATCGAACAAATAACTGAGGACGCTGGATGTAAATGCTGCTCTGAGATGAAGTGGTTAGCACAGGAGGGTATTTCTGGGCGGGATGTATCAGACCATACGGAATTCTATGACACAACATACAACGAGAAACAAAAACATTCGGAACTCACGACCTCTTCTTCATGAAGCAGCCGTGATACCCCAGAACCGCTGTGACTGCATTATTACAATTTTCGAATTTTTGAAAAGCGGAATAGACGATAATGTCTCAGATGTGAGGCATAATTGAGAGCAGCGAGAAGTGAATTACCACGTCCAGGTGTGATGTAAACACCCGCAGTGCCCGATCGATGTAGGCGCGAGAGGGTACTGCCGACCGCAGAACCGCACATACGTCACCGAATATGTCCGCAGCTAATCGAAATACTGTAGGACCCATTAGCAGAAAGCGTGCGTAATATCCTTTATCACTACAGAGACCTAATTAATAATGTTCAGTAGATGTGGTACTCAAGTTACGTGCCTTAATACAATACGGAAAAAAAACTGGAAAACTAGCGTGATATTTATTATTTCGAAAATCAAAGGTTCTTTGCTATCACTTGTATTCATGTGCGAAGATATGTGGGATAGAGTTTATGCAAACAGCAGTACAGTACAATTCAGGGGGAGGTGAGTGACAGCAGTAAAAGTTAGATGTCTTGGAGTCCGGTAGGTGTAAAGAACACGCTTCTTCACGTCTGGTTGGCTCCCAACTTCACTACCTGTCCGCATCTGAGTGGAGATTGTATTCACTACGAAGTATGTGAAATTTCATCGCTGTAGTTACCTTAGAAGTTTGAATGAAGCAAGGTAAACATACGAGGATTGGAACTTAAATAGTGGCAACTATTTATTCACAACCGATACAAAAGAGTTACATGTTTGCACCTTTTACTGTCCTTCAAGCTAGTCACCCCCGTTGACTAGAACCTGTTGCCAGCGATGTGGAAGGCACAGTATATCGTTAGCAGAGCCTGTTCTGTTGATGGTGCGAATGGAGCGGTCTACTGCCTGTCGAATGTCTGGAACAGTTCTCAAGCGAATTCCACGAAGTGGTTACTTCATCTTCGGAGTCAAATCAAAGTCACAAGGACTTAAGTCCGGGGAGTTGGTGGATGGTACAGAACTTCCCAGTCCCAACAACCGAACAGAGCAGCCATAGGTTGCGCTGTATGCACCCGCGCATTGTCGTGTAAAATGATGGGTGGGTTGCGTAGAAAGTGTCGCCGCTTCTTTCGCAAGGCTGGTAGCAGGTAATGCTTCGAAATCGAACAGCAATACTATGCACTGACGGTCTGCCGTGGAGGAACGTAATGCATTAGGATAACACCATCACAATCGTACACGAGAATCACCATAGCTTTCACCACAATGGGGCTCTGACGCACTTTCGACTTCCGCGGCGACCCAAAATGACGCCATTCGTTGGACTGGCGTTTGAGTTTTGGCTCGTACGATGTCGCCCATGCCTCATCCACTGTCACGATACGGCGTAAGAAAGCCTCTCCTTCGCGCTCATAGGGCTCCAAGTGCGTCTGAGCAACGTCGTAACGCAACCATTTCTGCATTTCCGTCAAGTCATGAGGAACCCATCGTGATACAATTTTTCGTATGCCCAGGCGTTCCTTAAGGATGCGAAGCACAGTCGTATGCGCTAATCCGATTTCGTGGGCGAGATCACGAATCGTATGGCCTTGATCACTGTCCACTAACGCGGCGACAGCATGCACTTCTTCAGAGACACTAGGACGACCTGCCTGACGCATGTCTGTCACAGTTTGCCGACCTTCGTTAAAGGTTTTTACCCAACGTGCCATTGTTCTGTACGGCAATGCCGATTTCCCACGCGCCTCTTGAAGACCTTGATGACACTGTCGTGCTGTACGACCTCTGGCACTTCAATCTTGATCCCACCCCGTCGTTCCTGTTTCAAAAACATAGTGACGCCGTTACGTTAGACCGCTCGCTCACAAGTGACTGTGTTTTCCTCGACTGTGCATACGCCGGTGAGGTGGGACGGGCGAGTCCATTTGCTCGTAGGTAAGGTAGGTACGTCAAAACGTGTGCTATCAGCGACAATATTATATTCCATTGCATAGTGTCTCCACAGCAATGTTGCCACTATTTAAGTTCCAATCTACGTACATTTATAGTATTTTCGGCTTAAGGAAGGATTCGGCAGCCTTGACTGGAATAATTTCTTAGAAACTGTATAGGTACGAGGGATAAAATACAAGGAGCGAAAGACTATACACTAGTTTTAAAAATTTTATTTTGTGATGGTAGAAGCCTCAAAGTGTTCTGAGAATAAAACATTGTTCAAGTAGGCTGTACAGGTATTCTGTTTATTATCAGTGCAATTGGCCGATTTCAGTCGTGAGTCATTTCAAAAATGGAGACATAGGTTCATAAAACAATTGTGTACAAGCCCTCTCACATGTCACAGTGCTACCGTATTAAAAGCAGAGGATCGAAACTCATACATCACCTGTCATGCTACAAGTAATATTGGCATATAATGTATGCACTTCGATCCTCTACTTTTAATAAGATACCACACGCGAGAACAACGAACATCATATACCAATGAACATTACGCCAGTATCTTAATTAATGTTATCGACATCCACAGAGTGGATTATAAATATCTTTTGTCACATCATAACAGTTATGCGTCTACTATGGTAAGCACCTTTCTATTTGTGTCAGCTAATGGACATTGTATTCCATAGTGCCACATGTTTACAGAAATACTATGTATACTTGTCCAAAGTTACCGGTGATATATTAGAATGTGATTTGAAGCATGAAGCTTAAAATGAGTAAGTAACTTGGGTTATATTGTATAGGTATATACGACAGCGTGTAGACAACTGATGTACGAACATATGTCACCCTTTGAGAACGTATTATAGGTGCTTGAAAATGACCCACGTTAGAAACTGGCCAATTTCAAGGATAATAAATAGAATACAGGCTACTAGATCCATGTTTTCATATCTACAAGGTGTACAGAAACCAGACTACATTGTTAGTAGTCGAAGGACGTGAATCTCCCGTAGTTGACAAGGAAGTGAGACCTGGTTGTAGGCCATCCCCGACGTTGTTTAATCTGAAGCAAGTAAAGGAAACCAAGAACAAATTGAAGAATTTGTGTTCAGGGAGAAGAAATAAAAGTTTTGGAATTTGCTGATGGCATAGTAATTCTACCAAAGACGGCAAAGGACTTGTAATATCAGTGGAACACAATGGATCTGTTCGTGAAAACCGATTGTAATTCGAACATCAAGAAAAGTAAAGCCAGGTTACTGTTATGTGTTTGAATTAAATCAGTCGATGATGAAGGAATTAGATCAGGAAATTAAACAGTGAAAGCAGTAGCTGATGAGTTCTATTATTTGGGTGTCGAAGTAACTGACTTTAATCAGTGTAGAGAGAATATAAAATGCAAACAGGCAATAGCACGGAATGCGTTCATGAAACGACACATTTGTTAACATTCAAAATAATCTGAATGTCAGTAAATCTTTCCTGCAGGTGTTTGTCGGAGTGTAGCCATGTACGGAATAGAAACGTGTACAATAAAACTTCATATAAGAAAAATTTAGAGGCTTTTGAAATGTGGTGTTACAGAATAACACTGAAAATCAGAGACGTCGATAGTACAAATACTGAAGAGGTGCTGAACTGAATGTGGGAGAAAACGGCAGCAGTCGATCGAGGCCAGAGCCTTTGATAACAGCATGACATCGTCTGCAGCGCCTCTTCTGGTCCCGTGACCATATCGGATGGGCCCTACACGACTGGAGAACCGTGGCCTGGTCAAATGAGTCCCAATTTCAGTTGGTAAGAGCTGACAGTAGGGCTCGAGTGCGGCTCAGGCGCCACGAAACCATGGACTCAACTTGTGAAGGTGGCTGTTGCTCGCTAATGGTGTGGGCTGTGTTTACGGGGAATGGGCTGGGTGCTCTCGATATTCGACTACTTGGAGACCACTTCCAGCCATTCATGGACGTCAGGGCCCCAAATAGCGATGGAATTTTTGTGGACGACAATGCGCCATGTCATCGGGGCACAGTTGTTCGCGATTGGTTTGAAGAACTTTCTGGATAATTCGAGCGAATGATTTGGCCACCCACATATCGCCCGACGTGAATCCCGTCGAATATTTATGGGGCATAATCGTGCACAAAATCCTACATCGGCAACGCTTTCGAAATATGGACCGCTATAAAGGCAACTTGACTCATTAAGAAGGTTGGACCTTCACAGTGGCAATTATTTATTTACAGGTCATACAAAATACATACCTGTTTCTAAGTTTTACTGATCTTTAAAGTAGTCACCAGCATTGTGTGTAAGCCCGTTGCCAGCGATGTGGAAGCCGTAAGATACTCTCGCACTGCTAGTTGTGTCGACAGTTCGAGCGGCGCGGTCTATTGCCCGACGAATTTGTAGCAGGCCTGAAGTGAATGCCGTGAAGTGTTTCCTTCAGTTTAGAAATAGAGTTGAACTCAAGATGGCTTAAGTCAGGGGAGTGCAGTAGGTGGTATAGCACTTAGCAGCCCCATCAGCCGAACAAATCAGTAACAGCTTGCACTATACGTGCTTGAGCATTGTCCTGCAAAATGATGGTCAGGTACTGCAGAAAGTGTCATCACTTCTGTCTCTAAGCTGGTCGTGGGTTGTGTTCCAAAACTGAACAGCATTCTATGCTTCAAACGAAAACACACAGCTAGCACGTTCGGGTCCAGTGAAGACAGCCATCTTTAGCGCAATAGAGAGCCTGTATAGCGCAACTGCCGCTACCGCTCCTTGCGGTGCGATTTGGCACTAGAGAACTACGCGAGACAAAACTTGATGTATTTCTCTACAAACTGACACTACTGTCACCTCTATAGGTACTAGAAATTAATTCATATGAATTCTCAAAGTTCTTAAGTCCTTTTTGAAACACCTTGCGTTTGTTTGGCTGGACCTTGTGAAGAAGATGACGTTTATACTACCTCTAACCTCCACCACATTGTGTCACGTGTTATTGTTACTATTTTAAAAAAATATTAATTATTGGTAACGTATGTAATCAGTATTACAGCTTTTCGAAATAATGAAGATAGTAATCGTCTTTCAAAAATAGTTTAATGACAGAAATGCAACTGAACCGTTTCATTTTTACGCCTCAGAGTATTACACCCCCCCCCCTCCCCCCCGGGGTAATTACCCCCAGGCAGGGAAACGCTAACTGGACCAATGAGACAGATCGACAGCTGAGAGAGCCTCAGTTTTCTTTCCTATTCTTCTGTACGTTATTCTGCTCAAGTACTATGACGCATTAACCGCTGCATTCGTAAAGTCTTCGTAGCAGATGTATGACAACCGGCAGCTGGGAGCAGCGGGCATGGACGTGCTGTGTCTCGCGCACTGACTGGCACGTCCCCGCTATACGCACCACCAACAGCAGTTCTGATAAACGCTGCCAACGGGCAGCTCCGTTAACCCTACCCCGATAGCGGCCGCCACGCCTCCAGAATTTGCATGGAAATTGCCTGGAGCGTTTACAGTCCTCTCCCAGCCCTCTGCGAATTCAGCTCGAATCGTGTCCTGTCCTGTACTGGGTCACTTCACCCTGGGTGGCCTGCCAGTCTCTATTATGACAGCACAGTAGTCCAACTCTAGTGCCCAAGTCCAACAAAACTCTATCTCACTATCGTGTATTGTGCTCAATATCTTCTCCTAAACTACTGGATCTTTTCCAACAAAACTTGATTCAGTTGCTGTCTGGATAGAAGCACTGTGTGGGTAATAACCGCCTATCTCTCAAAGGGAGGCGGAAATGGAGAAGAAGAAACATAACGCACCGCGCGCAAATACCCGGATCATATTCATCCAGCGTATAAGAATGAAAACGCCTGACGACTTCCAACAAGCTTTGAACATAAATTTAAATCTTTATGAAACTTTTTCCCGCTCATATCAACCCGATAAATCATGACAGGAAGACAGTTTATCGGTTACTACATCCTCGCTGATCATGCAATAAAACTGTCGCATCAGCCATGATGTTTTAATCTATTCCTTCTTTACTCCTAACTCTATGGATAACACATTTTGCATACGGTTGGTTGTCCGGAAAGTAATGCACCGCACCAAGCGCACCAAGTTTCCGTCACTTCCGACAGATATCGTAACGGCAGAAAAGTTTCAAAATAGCTTCTGTAGGTGATGTACGTTACAAGCAATGTGTCGTCATTGAATTTCTTATTGCAGAGCAATAAACAGTGGGGAATATTCACAAACGCTTGTCCAAGTCTATGGAGCATCAGCTGCTGGCAGAAGTACAATTAGTCGCTGGGCATGGAGGGTGAGGTCATCAGAAAGGGGCTCGGCGGAGCTCCACGATTTGCAGCACTCGGGAAGATCATCGACGGCTGTCATACCTGACATGTTGCAAACGAGCTGATGTTGCAGTTCGCGAGGACAGACGAATTACGACCCGTTAGTTGGCGCTGCATCTGTCAGACATCAAAGGAAGTGTGGATGCAATTATCCGCACTCTTGGATATTCAAAAGTGTGTGCAAGATAAGCCCCGCGGTGACTAACGGTGGATCACAAATAGCGCAGAAAAAACATTTGTCTTCGTTTGTTGCAATGTTTTGAAGCTGAGGG